>NC_052623.1:47057837-47667369 GCF_016161935.1 Mauremys reevesii | reverse complement strand
CTAAAGCTGACTCAGTAGACACTTAAATCGGAGCTTAGGGGACTGGTTTGTTAGGAACTATCCATGCTAGTAGTTCCCAAGTTCTGAAACATTTTTTCAAGGTCAGTTCTGGAAAAGTGTTTTCAGTAATATGATTGTGCCAATTGTTGTGGACTCTCTGGGCCTCATCTAGCTCAGTGGGAGTCCTGTTGTTTCAGTAGGAGTTGGAGTAGGCCTGATATGCACAGAGTCATATCCTGGTCCACTGGAAGTCAGTGGGAGTTTTGTTATGGACTCCAGTAAGATCAGGCTTCAGCCCATTAACTTATTCTTAAATGTACACTAACACAGCAGAAATTTTAAAAGGTCAGAATTATGAAACAGCACTGAGGAAACAGATCAGCTGCTTACATTTTAGGAAAACAAGTAAATAATCAGCGGTTCAAGCCCTGACCCAATTGAAGTTGATGTCAAAATTCAGATTTACTTTAATGAGACCAGGATTTTGCACAATATGTGCAGACTAGAGTGTTTATCCTTCCTCCTTCTCTGGAATTTATATAACTTTTCCAGAGAAACAGGTCTAAACTGCTGTGTTGTTTATAAGGGAAGAGAGTTGTATACAAATGGAGTTTTCTCCCTTCACTAGTAAATGGCACTTGCCATCATTAAGAAAGTGTGGAGAAAATAGTTGACTTTTGTTCTGGATTCACTTGCTAATAGTGCTAATTAGAAGCTGAAAACAACATCATAATTTTGCATGCAGTCTTGCACTTCAAGTCTGTCAGAGGAGAGTGCCTGCAGCCAGGGGCGGCTCTAGGCACCAGCAAAACAAGCTGGTGCCTAGGGCGGCCAAATCTAGGGGCGGCGCGCGCGGCTGCGCTTCCGCAGTCATGCTCCGCGGGAGGTCCACCGGAGCCCGGGACGACGGACCGGCCGCAGGCATGACTGCGGGCGAGAGGCTGCGGCGCGCTCGCGCTGAGGCGCAGGCATGACCGCAGCGCAGCTCGCCGCGCCGCCGCGCGCCCGCGCGCCGCCAGCCGCCGCGGGTCCAGCCAGCAGCGGCGACAGCCAGCAGCGACCTCTGCAGCAGCCATGCCCGGCTGCCTGCAGCATTGTTGGACTGTCAGAATTGAAATGGAGATGACTATAAGGGAGGAGCAATAGCTGTTTTAGGGATTATAGAATGAGCCCTAGTTTAGTTTTGACAAATAATTCTATGTGATAATTCCTGTGTCTTCTCAAAGTAAACCACCCGACTGTTGGAGACTATTTTGGCCCCAATCCTGAAAACACCTACATATGTGAATAGTCCCATGTGACTACCTAAGTAACTTTATGCATGTGAGTGAATGGGACTAGTCATGTGCTTAACATTACTCAGACATGTCAGTGTTTGCAGGATCAAGGCTTTAATGATTAATTTTAACTGAAATCAATACAGCTATAAGTATGCTACACTCAAGCAAGTTTGCTGGGATGAGGCAGTCAAGTTTGCCAGGTGTTTCTTGTGAGTAAACAAAAGTAAAAAAGAAGTAAGTGAGAAAAAGAGGTGGAGTAGGAGACAGTCATAAATTAGCAAGAGGCACCTGTGTACCTAAAGTACAATTTGCTAATCTAGCAGCTAGAATTTTTCATGTGTAGGAAGTTAAAATGAATAGGTTGCCCCTTAAAAGGAAAATGGAAATATAAGTGGAAGTTTATGTAAACAGAGTGGGCTCTCCATAACAAAGAAACATTTATCAAATACTTTCACTGTAAAATGAAGGCACCATTAGATTCCATGGCAGGAAATTGTAGCAATTACACATCATTTTCTCTGGGAAGATAATTTTCCTATTTGTGTCAATGAGTTTGTTCTTGCATACTAATATTATTTTTAATATTAACAAAATGTAAACATGTTTAATACTGTGAGACTTAACCCATTGAAAACTCTTGATTTGATTCTCCTTTCATTTAACACCAGTTTAAATCTAGAATAATTTGTTTTTTATTTTTAGAACCAAAACTTTCCCAGTTGTGCTCACATCTACACCTAAAAATATTCTCAAATGTGACTATTTTTTACAAGCACAAATTTAGGATCTTTTATGCACTGTTCTTTAAGTGTTTAAAATTCAAAGTACAGAACATTGTGCATAGAATGTTATGGGATTAGTGTATTTGTTAGGCTGCAACATAAATGATTTAAACTAAAGTGTTGATCTGACCACGAAAAACACTGCATACCAAATATATAAATAAATAATGGCCCATTGAATTCCAAAATGCTTTTTAACTAATTAATATATTTTCTTGATTTGTCTCGGTTAGGATAATATCAATCAGCTGAGATAGCTGGTTACGGTGATGCATTTTTTTACTCTTCTGTTTGTAATATTTTACTCTTTCACAGGAAAAGCAGCGTGTTTCCAGTGTACTTCGTGAAAAGATTATTTCCTACAGATCTTTAAGATGTTCAGAATTAAAACTTTCACATAAGTTTTGTCTAGCTTGGATAATTACCTGTTGCTGACAGTGGATGTCAGCAGTGGGTCAGGTGGACAGGTGCTAAACATGGTCTAAGCAGAAGTGTAGAACAAGAAAACCATGGATAAAACAGATTTAAAGTGAGTTGATTTTAATACACTGTTAAAGGTTGGGCTGAACCAATTGCTGGTCCCATTGTCAGCAATGGGTATTTTTCCTAGTGTAGATAAGGCTATAGATTTTTTTTTAACCACTTTAAGAAGAATTTATTCCAGGCAGTATGTTTACTGAATGATTTTTATAAACAATGATTTTAGAGGTATATAGAAATAATGTATGTATATATATGGGCATATGCATTATTGAGGCCTTTGGGATTTGTATATAAAGCAGAATTAGAATCCCTCTGTTTAATGACTGATTTTAATATTTGGCACAATAACTCTTCATGGAATTGTATTTTTCGTGTAATTTTTAAATGAAAGTATTTTCTCACTTTTGCAGAGGCAATATTTTAAAATATTCCCTGATTGCACTTTTGTCCTGATAATTTTGCATTTCTTTGGGTTCCTCTCACAAAACAACCACTATCTGTACAAACACACATATTCCAATAATATCTCAGGCACAGGCCACTTCTGACATTTAAAAACTAAATACACAGAGGGAATTATTCCCCTTACTCATAATAACCTGTTCAAGCTACACCAAGATTAGACAATGGCATTTTTTATACCCATCAGCCATTTCCATTTTCCAGCGCTGCCAGCCTGCCCTGATTTACCATACTGTCCTCACAGAGACCATGGGGAGCTAGGAAGGCAGGCTGAACAGCAGGGAGAATGAGGATGGGCTGTGGAGGAAAGAGATGGGGACTTAGGGGTCCATGGAGTAACATGTGGTAGAGTGAAACACGACACACAGATAGGGTGACCAGATGTCCCGATTTTATAGGGATAGTCCCAATATTGGGGCTTTGTTTTATATAGGTGCCTATTACTCCCCATCCCATCCCGATTTTTTCACACTTGCTGTCTCCTCACCCTACACACAGAGCACAGAATGTGTTCTAGAGATGTCACAGCAGGCTGGGGGCCGGAGCATTCCTATGCTTTGCTATTCCCTAGATGCCGCAAGTCCCATGGTACAGGTTAGAGCAATCAGTAACCCCTGGCTAGCAGTGTCACAAACTGCCTCCCTTGTTACTTGCTCTAGAATTGGGGCTCAAACCTCTGCCTCAGTTTTTAACAGACAGGCAGCCAAATTCACGGGGGTGGGGGAGGGGAGGTCGGTGCTGAAGTTATTTCAGTTACATTTTTTGCCCTGAGATTTGACAAGGTCTTTTAAAAGGGATAAAGTCACTGACAAAAATAGAAATGTCCATTTTGTTATTTGGAATCTTTACGCAAAGACAGGACTTATTGAAGTAAATTAACTACTGTTGTAAGGAAACTTGCAAACTTACGGTTCAGAATGATACCATGATTATACAAGACATAAATTAGTCAAGTTCAGAAATTCCAGCATCAGAATAAATCAGGCAGAAAGGTCTTCCAACAGCTGCCTTAGCCTGAACTTTTTCTGGAAAACTAACTTTCTTGCTTTGAGTCTTGTCACAGGTGCACAAGAGCAGTAGATTATTTTTATTCATATATAGGCTTTTGTATGGCACTCATCACTATGGTATGTGAGCACCTCACAATCATTAATAGATTTGTCCTCCCAATGCCCATTTGAGGTAGGGAAGTATTATTACGCCCACTTCTTTACAGATGAGGAATTCAGACAGAGAAAGAGTGAGAGCCCAAGGTCGCACAGAAATAGAACGCAGAACTCCCGTGTCCCAGTCCAGTGCTTCAACCACAACACTATCTGCTCTGTCTGAGATGTGAGTTTTCCTTTTTTTAAAGACTTTGGCATTGCTTTCAATACTGGTGAAATTCTGAACATTTGACCTCTACTTTTATTTCCAATTGGTTCATTCTTGACAGCAACTGGAATAACTGAGTTCATTTGAAGTCCAAGGACACTAAGAAAAGGACTCTGTAGATAGACCTTGCCTTTTTTTTTCCTTTTTTTTTTTTTTTTTTTATCAAAGGGCCTATTTGCTCTGTGGGAGGGGAAGGTTGAGCTTGGCAGAGAGACACAGAGACATTGAGAGTATTACATTTGTGGCATCATTTCCCTCCTTTCTGAGGGGAGCTCTTCAGTGGTCAGGATCTGCAGCTGTGCAGAGGCAGGCTAGGGCCTTAGAGGGGGCACCACAGACCCCATAAACTCATGTTTGTGGGTAAATTAGTGCTGTCCCTGTCGGCATTAACATACTGGTGGTCCCCAGCACAGTTTGGAAACCAGGTCCACTAGTCCAAGTGTGGACCAACTGTAGTGCAGAAGTACAAGGCCTCTGGACAGATGGGCCATCTGCAGAGCTCAGGGGATCTGTGAGTTTAGGAAGTGGAACACTTAGCTACTTCAATAAGAGGTCAAACTCAGGCCCAATGGAATAATTCTAGGGAAAAACTGTGAGTCTTAATTTGCAGAGTTTCCTCCCCCCCACAGTAATAACCCAACTAGTGGAATAATTTGATCTTCAGCAATAATTTGACCCTGAGCAAGTTTGCGGATTACACTAAGATGGGGGCAGAGGAAGATATGCTGGAGGGTAGGGATAGGGTCCAGAGTGACCTAGACAAATTAGAGGACTGGGCCAAAAGAAATCTGATGAGGTTCAACAAGGACAACTGCAGAGTCCTGCACTTAGGACGGAACGATCCCATGCACCGCTACAAGCTGGGGATGGACTGGCTAAGTGGCAGTTCTGCTGAAAAGGACCTGGGGACAAGAAGCTGGATATGAGTCAACAGTGTGCCCTTGTTGCCAAGAAGGCTAATGGCATATTGGGCTGCATTAGTAGGAGCAATGCAGATCAAGGGAAGTGATTATTCCCCTCTATTTGGCACTGGTGAGGCCACATTTGGAGTATTGTGTCCAGTGTTGGCCCCTCCAATACAAAAAAGATGTGGACAAATTGGAGAGAGTCCAGCGGCGGGCAACAAAAATGATTAGGGGGCTGGAGCACATGACTTAAGAGGAGAGGCTGAGGGAACAGGGCTTATTTAGTCTGCAGAAGAGAAGAGTGAGGGGGGATTTGACAACAGCCTTCAACTACCTGAAAGGGGGTTCCAAAGAGGATGGAGCTAGGCTGTTCTCAGTGGTGGCAGATGACAGAACAAGAAGCAATGGTCTCAAGTTGCAGTGTGGGAGGAATAGGTTGGATATTAGGAAAAACTATTTCACTAGCAGGGTGGAATGGGTTACCTAGGGAGGTGGTGGAATCTCCATCCTTAGAGGTTTTTACGACCCGGCTTGACAAAGCCCAGACTGGGATGATTTAGTTAGTGTTGGTCCTGTTTTGAGCAGGGGATTGGACTAGATGACCTCCTGAGGTCTCTTCCAAGCCTAATCATCTATGATTCTATGACCCTAACTAATTAGACAGTGGCTGCTACTGAAGGGAAATGAAGTAATTTAAAATTTTTTAGCTTTCAGGCTATTAGTCTTACTGGTGCCAATTCAGCCTTCATATAGAAGTCACTGGGAGTTGTGACTGTCTGAGGAAAGAATTGGGCACCCTATGTATGACAGGAGTTGATATCAACCCTGTGCACAGCTTGCATGAAATGAGCTACTTGTAGCTTCTATTAATCTGAGATTTTTATTACTGACTTTTGTCAATTAAAATGATGTTTATAGTGATCCAATGCAAAGGAAGCCAGCCATTTATTTATCTGCCAAAATATGAAGGGATGATGAATTTTAATCACTTACGTTTGAAAATTTTGCCATTGATTTTAGTATTATTAAAGAAGGTGTTTTTTAAGCAAGAGGAGATAGCACTGTGATGGATACCAAATAAAGGCTTGTAATAATAACAACAGTAAAACAACTAAGGCTACAATTTTGGCATGGAAATTTTTAGTAAATTTCACAGCAGAGGTGCAGGGAAAAAAGCAATATGTCCCAGAAAGGTCACCAGATGATCCTCCCGGAGCCCTAGAGGGAGGTCCTCATGACCAGCCCAATCCCCCTCGAACCCTCGGGAGCCCTGAATACCACCAACCCGATCCTCCTGGAGTCCCTGCCTTCTCCGCAAGGGCCTCCTTATCTTACCCTCCCAACTGACAATCCGCTGGTTTAAAATGTGAAGGTGGCAATGACCCTTTGGCCCCCTTGTCTCTGGCACAAGTGGAGGCAGGCCTGGGCCCTACCCATCCTCAGGACAGGAGGCACCACTGCAGAGTGGGCTCATCATGTATTTTATTCAAATTCACAATTACTGGGAACACTATGGTCTCCGTGCCAAAATTGTAGCCTTAATAATAACAGGTTCATAGTTAAAGTTGTCAGCCACATTGCATTCTTAGCACACGTATCATCATTTAATGGGAAATTATCCCAAAATTAGACAGACATTTTCATAACCTATGAAAATTACTGGAGCTTTTCATTGTTGTACCCCTATTTTAATGTATTGTTTCTATAACTTTCCCATTACGAGATTTTGTGATCAAGCAGTTTACTTGCAACTAAATGGAAAATAAACTTTAAAAAAAATCAAAGATGTGGCAGCTATATAACAAACCAGAGGTAGAATTAGCAAGAGGAAGCCTTTTTTTTTTTTCTTGGAATATAGATAGGAACATGAGAGAGATCATAGCTGAATCTTTTGGTACAGTAGACATGCCCACGGATGTTAATTTCAGCTTACACTATGCAATAATAAAGGCAATACAGTAGAACCTCAGTTATGAACACCTTGGGAATGGAGGTTGGTCGTAACTCTGAAATGTTTGTAACTGAACAAAACATTCTGGTTGTTCTTTCAAAAGTTTACAGCTGAACATTGACTTACTACAGCTTCGAAACTTTACTATGCAGAAGAAAAATGCTGCTTTCCCTTTATTTTTTTAATAGTTTATGTTTAACACCCTACTGTGCTGCATTTGCTTTTTCTTTTTCTTTTTTTTTTTTTTGGTCTCTCCTGCTGCCTGATTGCATACTTCCGGTGCCAAATAAGGAGTGTGGTTAACTGGTCAGTTCGTAACTCTGAGGTTCACCATATATAATTGTAAAAAGAGACTAAATAAATAGAAGTCCTCATGCTAATTTAAAACACTAATAACACCGGAAAATAGACTAGCGGCACAGAATTCTTGTGGGGGTTTTTTGTTTCCCCCCCCCCTTCCTTTTCTAACATAGTTCAGACTCGGATTGCTGTGACTTTCCTATGCACTTACAAACCTGTAATTGTCCAAAGCTTATTGGCATAGCAACCAAGATAACAGCTCTGTTGGGTATTTCTCGTGCATCATACTGGCTCAGTCATGCTGTCGAGACCTGTTGCTTCAGTTTTTTCTATTCTGTAATTATAATAAACATTGTAGATATTATGAACTAGTGGAACTTTGCAGAGGTTTTTTTTTTAAACTAATTTCTAATCAAGTGTATTGGTTGCTTCATTACAAGGTATTTCTTCAGCAGCTAGGTTTTTAGTAGATTTTTATACCTGGGAAGGGGATAAGATAGAACCCTGGCTCCTTTGCCTCCTCTTAAAAGCACCAGCCTTCAAGATGGAGGACATGCTACATGTTGCGGGTGTTACAAATTACTCTGTCTACCCCTTACTCCTCTACCTCCAGCACAAGAGGAAGCAGTGGGATGCATTGTGCCTCACAGATGAAATGTTGCCCCTTGCTATGGATGATGTGCAAATAACAGAGAATATCAGGGTTGGAAGGGACCTTAGGAGGTAATAATTGGAGATATACCAATCTCCTAGAACTGGAAGGGACCTTGAAAGGTCATCAAGTCCAGCCCCCTGCCTTCACTAACAGGACCAATTTTTGCCCCAGATCCCTAAGTGGCCCCCTCAAGGATTGAACTCACAACCCTGGGTTTAGCAGGCCAATGCTCAAACCACTGAGCTATCCCTGCCCTAATCACTAATGTACACGGATAGCGTGTAAGAGACCTGGACTACACTGTCCCTACCAGGGTCTGCAAGAGGAAGATGGATGGCTGCCTGATAAGCTAGGACCTGCATGTAAAGCTGTTCATTGCTTGCAGATTGGTTCTCTCTGTAATGCTTTTGTTCTAAATAAATACTTGGCTTTATGAAGGCTGGTTGGTCACTGGTTAACCCTGTTATAGCCCCTGTGGGAGAGCAGAGTGACAAGTGCTGAACTGAACTCGGACTTGCTACAGTGATTACAGTGAAATGCAGCCTAAATCCCAGGTCTGCACAGAGATTGCAGGTTCCATGCCCTGAAAAAGGTGATTGCTAGAGGCCTGAGACCCAGTGGGATACCCTTATAGAGGCTACAAAGGGGTGAGAGGTGCAATTACTTCAGGAATTATGACAGTGTGATGGCAGTATGTTGGGATGATTTAGAAAATGTCTATCTGTATCAAACTGGGAGGGGTCAGGATGGGATGTGGAGTTGGGGCAAGGTTGGGAAGGGAACAAAACACAGATATAGAACACTTTGGTTGTCTGAGGAAACGTTAGTCACAGCAGTTCTTTCTCCCTTGGAAGATGATATGGGAGAAGGATCCTGTCTGGTGATTGGATGAACACCGTGCAATGTCTTTTTGCAGTGGAAAGGGGCTTGTGGTGCTGAACTGAAACTTCAGGGAACAAAATAAAGTTGTGGGGTATCTTTCTTTCCTTGTCCATTTCACCTCTGTTAGTTTGTCGCAGAGACAGAATTATCTGGTGATGCTGGGGTGTACGGAAGTTGGTGTTCAAGCTTCATTTGTATGGAAATTTCTGTATGCAAGCTGAGAATAGTCAGTATCCAGCTGTGTCTCCCAGTAGAACCCTGTGCGGTTACAAAATTTGTATCCATATCCGATCTGCAAACACAGTCCGTGGGTATCTGCAGATTTGCAGGGCTATAGATATAACGTTTGGATTCATATCCATCCGTGATCCACAAACATGGTCTGCAGATATCCTCGGATATAAAGCAGATATCCACAGATTTGCAGAGCTCTACCTGCAAATATGTCAGCAAACTTCTGATGTAGCAGACAGTCCAGCTGGCCTTGTGGTTCAATGGCAGTGCAAATCTGCTTGGTCCAGCTTCACAGCTGACCAAACTCCATGATTCAGTAATATGTAGAGGGGTGACCGTTAGCAGAAACATGATTGAGCCTTAAATCAGTCCCTTTGATTCAGCGAGTGCACCTCTCCCTTGTTATTTAGTCTCACTAAAATGTCACTTACTGAATGAGCAGGGCAGCCTCTGTGAGGGGGCCTCAGCTCTAGAATTCAGAACCCCTTGCTCTATAAGAGCCCATATTTCTGATCCTCCTGAGCGTACTGCAAGACCCATTTATTTCCCCAGGCATGTTTGGTGGGGGTCGGTTGAGAGATGTGATGACAGGATGGCAAGGTTGCAGTTTGATAGTTATTTGGTGGGAGGGGGTTATAAAGAACTATTAATAGTTTTTTTAAATATAAATATTAAGAATAAGGGTAATAGATAAATTACGGCAATGAGGCAATCTGATACCTGGGTGATAGGTGTGGTATCTGAACCTGAAAAGCGCAGAACAGAAAAAAATAGAATCTAAATGGCTATAATCAAGTGCTAACAAAGAGCCCACTCTAGCTGTCTCTGATAGTCAGTATGTTTTCCTCCCAACATGTGGTTCCCCCATCATCTTAATGTACTTTTCACTTAACAGAAAATCTATTTCTAATAACTTTAAAAGAACATAGAGAAAATGTGCATGGGACCAAACTTGTGACACACTTCACTGCTGAATCTCTGTTCCTTCCCACTTTTCTGTATTTTGCATCTCCACAGTCCTCCCCTCTCTCTTTTTTCCCTTAAACTTTTGTGAGTCACAAGATAAAGGTAGAACGCAGCCTTCCTAATTGGAAACAGGAAGTTGTCTTTATGTTTGGACACAATGAGCTATTTATTGAAAACTGCTCTTCTGTAGTATGAAGCATCTCTTCATGTCATGCTGTCTTAATAATGCCTCTTGAGGATGGGAACACAATAATAGCATCACAGTGAGACTCAATGGGGATATAAATAGCATTTGAACAGACTGAAAGGCCTAGTCCCTCGTTAAGTTGTGTGCAGCTGCAATGGTGTAGGTGGATGAGTAAGACCAACACTGAGAGGGGACAATGGTAACCTGGTACATAGGGCTCTTTTTTTCACTGATGGCGTCATTCCATCCTGCTATTGTGTCCACCCTAAATTAGATCTGTGTGCCAAATGGAGTGCAGCGAACTAAGTGAAACAGTCTCTCAACGCAAATCCAAAAGAACATTTTAAATGATAAAACTGAAGTCTATTTCAGTTATTTATAAGTTGTATTTCAGCACTCTTTTGGAACCCAATTTGACACACTTTCTCGCATTGATCATTTCTGTACTCCACAAGCAGTCCTATTGCAGTCAGCACGGATATGTCTACACTAGTTATACAGGGGATATACCCGCGCTAGCCCTGATGGAGCTAGAATACTCAAATAGCAATGAAGCCGTGAGCAGTGGGAGGGGCTGGCCGCCCAGAGTTTGTACCCATGATCTTGGACAGGATTTACTCAGGGTGGCTAGTTCTTCCTGCTGCAGTTACACTTCTGTTTTTAGAATGCGATTGGAGCTAGCACAGATGTAGCTCAATGAGCTGGAATTTGTACCTTTACTCACTTAGGTATTAATGTGAGTAATAGGGTGAACAGATGTCCCAATTTTATAGGGACAGTCCCGATTTTGGGGGCTTTTTCTTATATAGGCTCCCCCCACCCCCTGTCCTGATTTTTTACATTTGCTATCTGGTCACCCTTGTGAGTAAGAGCATCAGAACCTGGCTTTTAGTGAACAATTATAAAGTAGCTATATGAGGAGACTTGTATTGGTGATGACTCCTCACTTGCCTCTGTCAAATTAAGAAAATTAATCAGTTTAAACCAAGCAGCCCTTTGAGCCCTTTCCTTAACAGTATGGTTCATGAACTGGAATGGGAGATTTAAATGCCAAGATGACAGAGCTATTGAATTTGGAGAATTCCTTTTGGTATAGATCGTATAAATCTTTTGCCTGTTAGAAACTTACACAAATAGAAACAACCGTAGTATATTTGAAACCTAATTTATACATAAAACAGACAAAATTAATTTGCAGTGCATATTCAAATGTCTACTGTTCCTCACTTTTAAACTATCCAAATTAAGAGCTTGATATTGCTCCCCTTGAATTCAGTAGAGGAGTTGCTGTTAATTTCCCTGAGACCATGACTCAGCCTAATATCCCCAGTGGGACTTATAAGGGTTCTCATGAGGGTAATTGTTTGCAGGACAGAGCCTTAGTCTGTCTGAGATGCAAAAGACAGATACAAATTGCAACATTAGGTAAATACTGTAAACCTCAGAAAACACTCTATAGTTTAATGAAAGAGAATCAGTTATTCTAATACTTTCACCTATTCAAAATTGTGTTGGGGTGCACATTAATGTAGGATGATTTTAAAAAAACACACACTCAGAATATTGCATTTACCCCACACCCCACCATCCTGCCCCAGCTGTGTGCAGTGTAGCAAATTATTTTTGCCATGTTTTTCTTGAGTATTAATAAGCTCCCAGTCTCTCTCTTTAAATATACTTTTAAAATCCCAGTTTTAAAATAAGAATGAGAAAGAATCACAAAATATCAATGGATGAGCAACAGGGTTCTTCCTCCTCCATTGGAAGTAACAGAACTATTCTCCTTCAGACTTTCCCACCCTGAGACTATGGAAGATGACAATCATGATTAGATAAGAGCTGCTGACATGCAGCCATTGATGTGCTATGATATTTGAAAAAATATCAATACCCACTAAAAGCTTCAATTTCACTTTCTAGTTCATCTTGCTCCTTCGCCATGAAAGCTCTTAATATTGCTTTTCCTGTGTCACATTTTTTATAAGCCTTTTCCACCTGTATTGCACGTCAAATAATCCTTCTCATTCTTTGTCACATGCATTTTAAACCTCTTTTAAATCGCAGATTTAAACTTCTAAAACAAGTTAAATTTTGTGTTGCTATGGCTATTTGTGATGATCATTATCAAGTAATTAATAATACCATTGTGCATATACCAATCTGGAATTTATTCTTGGAGTTCTTTTGGACTTGGTCTCCCACAGTTTACAATGCCAGCACAACCACTGATTGAATTACATCCTTTGTTACTCAGGTGGGGTCAAATTATTAGTCTGTAAATAATAGGGTATAGTGCAGCTTCTCAGAAGTACCTATAAAAGTGCTATTCAATTTTTCTTAATTCCATCTTTTTGCACAATCTCTAGTAACAAATAACATTCATCTTCTCAAGAAAGGAAAAACTGGAAAACAAGCCACTATTTCTGCTCTAAAGCAGCCTGCCTTGGTTATAAATGTGGGTGACATTTTGTATTTGTGGAATAGTGAAACAGACATTTATGTTCTGTGAAGAATTAACTTACTGAAACTTGGGCTTGTCTTAGGGCTAGTCTACACTGGCAACGCTAAAGTGCCTTGTGTGGTCGCAGCACAGTGCTCTAAAAAAACCACCTCCACAAGGGGCGTAGCTCCCAGTGTTGGTGCACTGTCTACACCGGTGCTTTACAGCACTGAAACTTGCTGCGCTCTGGGGTGTGTTTTTTCACACCCCTGAGCGAGAAAGTTGCAGCGCTGTAAATTGCCCTTAGCCAGGGGCGGCTCCAAGCCCCAGCATGCCAAGCGCGTGCTTGGGGCAGCAAGCCGCGGGGGGTGCTCTGCTGGCGCCACGAGGGCGGCAGGCAGGCTGCCTTCTGCGGCTTGCCTGCGGAGGGTCCACTGGTCCCGCGGCTTCGGAGGACCTCCCGGAAGCACGCCTGCGGGAGGTCCACTGAAGCCGCGAGACCAGCGGACCCTCCGCAGGCAAACCGCCGGAGGCAGCCTGCCTGCCGTGCTTGGGGCAGCAAAATCCCTAGAGCCGCCCCTGCCCTTAGCTGTTGGGAGTCTATGCACCTTTCTTTCCTAGAAATATTGTGCTAGAAAAATAGAATAATGTTTCATATCTAAAGGAAGAATAGTGGGCCTTGTTCTCCTTCCTTACACTAGGGCAATCCCCATAATTTTGGCGGTACCTTGATATAGCTGCACTTGGGGCACTGTATATATGGGTCTGAATCAGCCTATTTAAAAAAAAAAAGGATATCCAAGTTAAGGAGAAAGTGCAGACACTCATTATTCTTGATAACAGCAAACTAAAATCTGTCCTCAGATACACTCACAAAACTCCCATTGAATTCAGAACTTATATACATGTATGCAAGGGCAGTACTTTGACCCAATGAAACCACAAAAGTCAGAAATGGGGTTTAGCATAAGCTGATGACTAACACAAACAGGTCTGGGAGATACAAAATACAGCAGTCACTCTTAGAAACATGCAATCACCTCAGATAGAGGTTTATATAACTAATGTTACCTCAGTAATTGCAACATTCTAAGTATTCCCATAGTACGCAGAGACAAGGGATATTGCAAACAATGATGTAATAATCTTATCTAATTATCCAAGGCAAGTTTTTAAGAGTGACCATTATACGAGGTCAAACCTGCAGGCACTTCACCAATATTTCTATCAGAGAGAGTGAGTGAAAGTTTGAACAGCAGTCCCTGATATACAGCGTTATTATAACATGTGGTAAAACTATATTTCCAATCTATTTCTGATACATTTGCTGTTTCAATACAATGTGATATACTTACCCCTCAAATCCATCCAAATGCTGATCCTAAAATCACCTTCTAGTCTGTCACCCCCACTATAAATCCCTCAATAAGTTTCCCCCTCTTCTAATGCATGAAACATGAACTTCTTGTCCTTATTTACAAAGCTTTCCACAATTTAGCCCCTCCCTAGATATCAGACCTATTATCTTATTCCAAGACTTCCTCCTGCCATCACTCCACTAGTGATTCTAGACTCATTCTCTGTTTCTCTAAGAAGCACTTTTGGGCTTCCTTAGTCCAGATCCATAAAGCCAATATCTTGTCCTCCTTCAAGTCCTTCCTCAAAATTTACCTTGTCTGTAACACATACAATAAAGAACAGCCTAGGTTAGGCAGATGGAAAGCTACAGTCACTACTACAGACTGGCTAAGAATTCCACATATGATGTCATATTTTTGTGTTACCACATTTCCCCTTGCCCACTTGTCTCATCCATCTGCTATGTCACCTTTTAGATTGTAAGTGCTTGTCTACCCTTGAAATGCTACAGCTGCTTCAGCGGAGACACTACCTACACTCACAGGAGAGGTTCTCCTGTCATCGTAGGTAAGATAACTCACCTTCCTGAGAGGCAGTAGCTAGGTCAATGGAAGAATTCTTCCATCAACCTAGCACTATCTACACTGGGGATTTTTCACACCCCTGAGTGATGTAGCTATGCCAATGTAAATGCCCAGTGTAGACCAGCCCTAAGGCCCAGATCCTCAAAGATATTTAGGCACCTAATTCCCATTGAAATCAATGGGAATTAGGTGCCTAAATATCTTTGAGGATTTGTACCTCAGTGTTTTGGATCAGGGACTGTACATACAGAGAACAACTTTCACCTTTTCATGTTCTCTGTATGTATATATATCTTCTTACTATATGTTTCATTCTATGCATCTGATGAAGTGGGCTGTCGACCACGAAAGCTTATGCTCAAATAAATTTGTTAGTCTCTAAGGTGCCACAAATATTATTGTTCTTTTTGCGGATACAGACTAACACAGCTGCTACTCTGAATCCTGGGAACCAGGCATTGGTGTTTGGGCTGAAATTTCTGAAAGAGGTTTGCCCTCTTGCTGTTTGTGACTATGTCTATTAAAGGACTGGTGTATTAGTGTAAAGCAAGTTACTCTACGGAAATACCCCACATCACTGATTACTCTGCATCACTGATTTTTTCTCTAATGGGAAACTGATGTGCATGACCCAACATCTGCATGGCACCTTACATAATGGGGCCCAGGATGGCTGAGACACTACTGCAATTTAAATATTTAAATGAGGAAGATGTTTGATATGAAGGTGAGCATTTTATACCAGATTGTTACTGGAACGTGGAACAGTGGCTGAAGACAATGTACATAATGAAAATTTGACCAAAGGCAGAGATCATTAAATTCAGCCACTAGAAATATATAGGGAATAGCAAAATGAGGCAGGGCATGTCTGACCCTGAGTACTGGTTCTCTCCAATCACAAATTCTGTGTGTTTTGCGTTGACAGCATCATCCCTATGGGGCCAATCCACCTGTGGAGTAACTATAGAAATAAATGGAGTTGCACCAGGGATGGATTTGGCCTTACACATTTGAAATAAAAAGGTAAGTGTTTTAAACCAACCACAGCTTGGAAGACTCATATGGAAAACCAGGCATTATAAGTGAAAGTCCTTGCAAGAGGTGGGGAAGACTAGCTTTGAAACTGAAGATTAAAGTAAATATTTTCTCAATACAGCAAATGAAAAAGCAACTTGTAGAGGACCAACAGCTGAGGAGAGGGTGTGGGAACCAGAAATACATTCAATGGCTGGGAGGTTGTTTAAAAGTTAAGATCAGGAGAACAGATAATTTGGAGGGCTGCAATTTCTCCTGCTCCTGCCTCCTCCATCTCCTTCATATTCAATCCCTAATTGGAAGCCTACTTGAACAAAGTAAGCAGCAATAACACCCAACAGGGAAGGGCAATTGCTTTATTATTAATGTGTACAAATGCCACCACCCTCCTAGTTTAGTCTTTATCTGTTTTGATAGGATGATAATTAAATTCAAAACACAACACAACAAATAGCCCCACTTTGTCTCTTGCAGGGCGGAAGGCGATGGAAAGGGGCATCAGCCCCTTAATTACTGTGTGCACAGCACTTTGAAAACCTAAATCACTCGCTAGGAGCTAAGTATTCCCGTAGCCCTGGGCCTGAGCCAACTTTGTTTTAGTTGCAGATGCAGGGGTGCATGGACTCTGCCTCCCAGGTGGGAGGGGACAGGGGGCCAGCAGCTGGGACACTCCTCCGCCTGTTGGCTTGCTGAGGAAGCTGTCATTGAAACAGGAGCAGTGGGGGGAGAATAGCACCTTCTAGCCCCTCCCTGTAGACGCCAGCTGCAGGCCCACAGCCTGACATAGTAGCTGCTGGGAGATACACAAGGGTGGGTGAGGTAATATGTTTTATTGGACCAACTTCTGCTGGTGAGAGCCCAGCTTACACAGCTCTTCGTCCCCTGCCTCGCCTCTGGCTGCTCCGCACAGCCCCTGCACGCAGCCTTTGAACCCAGCACTGCTCCTGCAACTCTCCGAAGAGCTGCCTCCTCCCCCCGTGGGGCTAGAGTTTCCCTCCCCTCCCTGCTGCTGCCATAGCGATGTGGAAACAGCTCGCGCTGTCTCCAGGGAAGCAAGGCGGGGGAAGGACTCCTTGGAGCTGCTGCTGCTGCGGGCAGGACTGGGAGCGGGGCTGCCCCCGCGGGGTCTGAGTCCTGCCTGCGCCTCCTAGCGCCTCCCAGGTAATGGGCGCCTGCTCCCGCTCCGTCCCCGTACTGGGGCAGGGAGGGGACACCGCTTTCTCTGCTCTCCTAGCTGCGAGTTCCCTGCCGGGAGGATGGGGGAGCAGCGGGGCAGGTGCTTCTGCCCGAGCCAGACCGAGCGGACACTGGCCACACTCGGAAAAGCCCAGGCCCCTCTGGGTGGCTGCGGCATGCAGGGGCTTTGGCTGCCCCACGGAACCAGGCGTGTGCAGCGTGCTGCTTTCTACCGTCACTGTGCTGGGTAAATAATGTTTGCAAGTTAGTCTTCCGACTGCCCTTCATTTGTCTCCTCCTCCCGTAGTTATTTCTCGAGGGACTGGAGAACACGAAAGATGAGCCTCTGGTCTGTACTGGACCCAGTGGCATTATTTTTAGGTGTGCTTCTCCCTGCACACACCGCTCTCCCACCAGAGTAGTGCCAAGGGTGGAGAAATGTTATGAAAAGATGCGTTACTTGGAAAGTTGGATTGTTTTGGGGGGTGAAAACCATGTTGCTCAAAAATCCTCTCGTTTTTGCATGACAATAGAGTAAAAGTAGCAGCAGTTTTGCATATGCAACAAAATGAGGGGCAGGCTTGAACTTCAAGCCGTTTGGATTTAGACCGCTCTTGCCCATTTCTGGTTAACAAAGCTTCTGTTCAATCGTTAGAATAAGCCTCTCCCAGCTCAACTCTTGTAGGCAGCAACTAACCAGAGTGCAACAAGGCAGAGTCAAGCTGAGACAATTTGAATGAGGGGGATTAAAAAATATATGAGGAGGATTTTAAGCGTCACATCGAAACACACTCCATAGGGAACATTTTAAACCTCCATTTAAAATGTATCCAAAAGGAGAGACTCAACTTCAAAAGTCTGGATCCAATATTTTTCAAGACTCCTAAAAGCTTAACATTTGGGGTATCATGTTTGCTTATAATTTGACATGTACACTGTTTACTTATTTATGGTGTGTTTAGTATATATTCATTCTAAGGGGGAAATGTGACCATTAAAAAGCTTCATGCACTTTTGAATGTACTGTACTCCATGTGATGATAATTGCACGGGGTGGGGGAGGGTTGGTACATTTACAACTGAGGCTTCTGCCTTTAATATTCATTGACCTGCCAAGTGTGGAGAGGTGATGGGAATGGCTTGTTTAAACCCTGTGAACGGGGAAGCTTTCTGTCTTCATGCTGTGCCTAAGTGCTTCTTCCCCGCTTCTCTGGTTGCTAGGGGGCTTTTACTTCTTGTTTCAAATTAGCCTTTAAAGTTCACATGACTACTTGAGACCAAGACCTTACATTTAAAAAAAAAAAAACTGACCAAGCTTCAGAGGGTAAGGAGCAGATTTCAGGGGTACTTCTGTCATGAGCTCAGATCAAGTGTAGTAGTATCGTTTATTTTAAATATTCTTAACTGACGCATCAAACACTTTGTATCGTTTATTTTAAATATTCTCTAATAAAATTTAAATCTGTACATTTTCTACTTTATTTTATTTTATGGCCAAGACCCAGGTATCCAGGAATGGGCTGTCTCTGATCCCACTGGCCCTAGCAAAATTTGACAGTACCAAGGAAACTTGCCCTGGCTCTCATGGTAAGGGCAGTAGCTGTTTTAGGTTGAGAGTCCCTGAACTTTTTTAATTGTTTACCACCCTTGTTTAATTTCCATCCCTCCCAGCATCTGTGGATAGTATATGAACCAAAAGGTCAGGAAAGCACAACCCAGTGAACCCTAATTTGTCTGTTTGTAGTACATGAAGCACAACACATGCTGCTTCCTCCCGTGCTCATCTGCATCCCATCCCACCATCGGCTGCCCTAGGTCACTCTTCCAACAGCACATCATCAGGACAGGCTTTTGTATGTCGTTGCCTACTTTTTTACTGCCTCAAATACCTGCTTGTGTATTTTTCTTTTATTAGAGAAAATTACTTTGCTGTAGATTTGACTGACCCTAGGCTTGTCTGCTAAGGAAATTACAAGCTACTTGAGTGCCTTGCATTTATTACTTCAGTGATACTCCATGCATGAGTAAGGTGATCAAAGTTTGGCCCTTGGATAGCAACAAACTATAGAAAATATACATGTTCTATTATTGTTGTATTAAGTCAATAATATCATAAGAGTAGGTGGCACATGATAGGGAATTTATAAGTCTGAAGGCACTCAGTCTTTTTGATGCGAGTCTTTCCCCTTGGTTGCATATATGGTCATGTGTCTTGGAATTCAGGAACTTAGTATTGTGATGAGAAAAATGGCTGGATCTCTCTTCCCCCTTCAGCCCCCCCAGAATAGTATTTTTTTTAAGTTTCCATTTTGCTTCAAGTTAAGAATAAAAGAAAGAGCAAGGGAAGTGCTGAAGCATCTCTCACTGTGTTTCAGTCTTATAATTTTGTTTCTTGCAATAGTTAGTGTAATGTAACGTTGTGCTTTAGAGGTGGGACTATATTTGCTTAAAATGTATTGTTAAACTGGGTAGGTTAACTCACATAGCATTACAGTATATCTGCTCTACTAAGGTAGGTTTGATTATTTGAGTCAGATAAACAAAAACATATTTAAGTTAAATTGGTCTTTTAAATAACTAAACAGAACGTAAGTGTCCCTTTTCTTGTTTAAAGTGAACTATTAACAGCTTTTCCCCGAGCCCATGATACAGCTTTGTTTAGTTAATAGTCCTTGATTTTATTCATAGGGAACCATGTCTCATTTCGTAGGGAATTTTGTGGGGGGAAAATGGCTAACTGCTGGCTTTGTTTTCTTGATGCAGGCAGTGCAGTCTGGAGAGCTCAGTTCACACAGTAGATGTGAAAACAAGGCAAGAAGAGATGCAGTAGATGAAGGGTTGGGACCTGGGACAACTGAGGAAGATGGTATTGTGGATCTGAGTTATAGCACTTTCTGCCCTCATGCTTATGGCATTGAGGACATGACAACATTTCAGAATGGCTGTGGAAATGGCACCACTGTTACCTGTATAGTAATGGATAATAAAGAACCAAGAAGTATAACTAGCAATGGGGGATGCAATAGCAACAGCAGTGCTGAAGAGGAAATACAAGATGACAATCTCAGCCCTTCAAAAATCATGCGCTTTTTCTCTGCCCCTAGGAAACGAACTACCTCCAACTCAGAAAGGCCTCGTTCTCTGATTGTGATGGGCAGCTCTTCAACGTGGAATGCTTTGTCTTCCATTAGAAAAATGGGATCTTTCAAGAAATTAAAATCTTCAGTTCTTCAAGGAATTCAGGCCAGAGAAAGCTCAGATGTCTTAAATGAGAACACTGTGGGAAAACATGTCTCAAATGGTGCAGTGGTGAGAGTTCAGACTAACCGATGTTCTTATTCGGGGCCTTTACATGATTCCCATAATGTAGTGGATGGTTTGGCTTCTGATTGCTCTGATGTAGAGGAAAGTGATGATTCCTTCCTGAGGAATACTCACCGATCACGCAGTATCAGACGCGCCTATGGTGTTGGCCGCATCAATTTATTAGACACTGATAAAATTCAGAGTCAGCAGAACTGCACGAGGCCAACATCTCCTATCACCCAGGAGCCAAAGATCTGTGAAATTTTAGTGAAAGATCCTGAAAACAACAGGGTTATCTACAGGAGAAGCAAAAGCACAGATAGCTTAAACTTTCTGAAAAAGAGCTCGTTCAAACGAAAGTCCACCTCAAATCTCACTGACCTCAAGATTGCAAGTGAAAAGCAAGTGCCACAAAGGACAGTCAGCACTTCCTCTGCTGACTCCGACAAAGCCAGTGGAAACCCAGAGAGACAGTCAAAACGCTGGAAGAGCCCTGTCAGAGCAAAGGATTTTGACAGAGTTTTGAAACTTGTAAGCAATGTTACAGATGTTGCATGGAAGAAAGATGGTGCTAAGAGCATGACTCCTCCTCTGAACGAACAAAACCAGAGAACAAGGCCAAACAGCAGACTACATGACGACTACTCCCGCAGGGTTTCTAGTAGCAATGAAAATGACAGACGGAGGTGCATTTCCCCTGTGTGCAGTCCAGATTCTGCCTTTTCTGGAACTCCGCATCTTCATAGTCCAATTGTTTCTCAGGATACAGACACTGAAACAAATGTATTTACTGGTGAAGCCAACAGCTTCAGGACATTATCATGTGTCTTAAATGATGTTAGTTCCTCACACGCTTTTAACAACTTTAGTGCACTTCCTAATGAAGTGTTTTATGAAGACTCTGATGAACCAAAAAGTACCAGCCAGTTTACGTGTGAATATGAGCAGCCTAGCATTCCTCTTAGGCCCACTGCCCCTAAACCTCAGAGCCCCAGTGCTGAGAAGGTCAAGTGCAATATTAATTTCCATTGCCCGGATCGTCACAGTACATTGTCACTGAGCTCAATGGAAAGCGAGGAAAGAGTTGAGTTACCTGCTCTGAAGTTGGGGAGAAATCCTGTTTGCTTCCAGGACTCAGTGCAAACTGGGTACTATGATGATGGAAATGAAGACAGTGGCATAAGCAGCCACTCTCAGCTGAGCCTCAATTTAGCTTCTGGTACCGAAGAAAAGAAGGAAGAGGTAAGAAGGAAAGCAAACCCCACTATATGTTAGATGTTCATATTGCAAGGTTTATTTTTATTAATACAAAAATGACAACCCGAATGCTAGGAGCTGTTGCAGCTTGTTAATGCTAAAATATGCTGACAGCAAGCAATGATATATTTTTAAATACCAGGTTTGGAAGCTAACATCAAATTATTTTTCCCTGTGTATATTAATATTAAAGAAAGTGTTGGCAGCAAAGCAGTTCAAGTAAATTTTTCAAGGGCAGTTTATTATGGCCTGCAGTTATACCACCTTGTGACGTGATCATGTTGGATTTTACCAAGCTAAGCCAGGACTGGCTGGGTCAGTTCTTGCTGAAGAACACTTAAGTGGAACTCTGTGCAGTCATGTTAATTCAGTAGGTCGCACTCTTCCCTTGGACCAGAAAATGTTAATGTTTGTAGAGCACAATGGGGTGAAAGGCACAACATAAATCAAACCTCTAGTTGTTTTTACTGTGCATTACCAGCAATGATTGGTGGTAAATTAATGAAATATTTGGAGGCATATTTCAAAAGTAGTCAATTATTTTACCTGTAGTTGTCTATTAATGTTTTTAAAATGATGGGTGGAGACTTAATATGTTGTTACTAACTATAATTGATTTCACTGTGCCTAATTAAAAACTTACCACTGTCAATGGATGTGGCCAGTTATATTGCTTCATTTTTGAGTAAATGGGACACCATTAAGGTCTTATGTACAGTGTGGGTTTTGCACTAGGCTGAATCAGTGCAGAACTCTAATGTAGACATCCTGCACCTGTTTAAACTGTGACTTACCTCACTTTCAAAGTACAGCTAGTGCAAGTCACAGTTTAGACTGACACAGCTCATCTGTGCTAAGGGTATACAACTACATTGGTTTAACTGCACCAGTGCGTCCAAAACAAAAACATTACATAAGGTCTCTCTCCCTTTTTGTATCCCAGATTAAAAGTTTATAAAATCAGAAGATTGATATGTCCTGCCATCTCCTGTTTGTCAGAATTAACATTATACTGTCCACAAAAATGTGGAGTGCCTGCGTTAATTACAAATCACAAAAATCTTAGCTATTCAAATTATAGATTTGAGATGGGTGAGGATTTCTTATGTTAATGAAGCCTGATGCCTTTTGTAAAAAGTGACTGTAAATATTCATTATAAGCAGCATCATTCTTCTGGACAAAGTAATACAATTAAAAATAGCTTGTGATACTCAGAATTGTGGTGAAATTGGGAAATGACATGTAATAATGTATATGCATCAGGGCAGTAGAAGAGTTTCTCATTAGAAGTTCTTGGGATGCCAAAACCAGTCTGCTTCATTCTGCAGTCTTCACACCCAGAGTGCACGTGCAGAGATGCTTTTTAACAGCCTGGAGACATGAGAATGCTAATATATGTTTATATGTGTCAGTTGCATTTCCTGGAAGCTATATGCAGCAGTTAAATGACAATTAATGCTACCTAACTGCCATCTAGTGGTGAACTATAACCATGACATCCTCAAGCACTGAATCCAAACTCCTGCCTTCCCCTCCCAAAATAACTTGGCACTGCTGTAAAGACATGTGTTTCTATGTATGTGTACATCAGACATACAGGTTATTACTAAATTATATTTAATATTGTGTTATGTCCTGTTTTCTGACACTTATCTAAACATAACCAAATCTTGACTGATTTTTACCCGTGAGGATGTAGAGTATGTCTGTTAGTTTTCTTTACAGTTTATCTCCTCTTTCAGTTGTCTAAACTGAAATGCACACCCTGCACTAGTGGTAGTTATGTATTTTGAGACATATTAGATGGTAATACCCACAAGAGGCAGATGAACTCAGGAAAATCCAATGGAGTTTCTGACTAATGACCCCCCTCAGCCTCAGGGCATTCAACCATTGGCTTCTCTGCCCATGCCTGTGCAAAGGAAATGTTTCTGTGCCTTTGTGAGGGGGATACAGGCATGGAGCAGTAGCTAATAATGCAAGGAGCAGCGTTAACTTGGTGGATACCTGGATACAAATTGTGAGTGGAATGTGCCCTCCACGGCGAGTGGAAACTTTCTCTTCCCTTCTATTCCTATCTGCTCCCCACCGCATCTAGAGCCATAAAGCCATAGCCACTTCGAGGTTTGGTCTACGCTACCAACTTATGTTGATATAACTACATCGCTCAGAGTGTGGATTTTCCGCACCCCTGAGTGATGTAGTTATACCAGCCTAACCCCTGGTGTAGACCGTGCTATGTCAAAAGGAGGGTTTCTGCTGTCCACATAGCTACTGCCTCTCCAGGACATGGAGTGCCTACGCTGACAGGAGAAGCTCTCCCATCAGCATAGATAGTGTCTTCACTAAGTGCTACCATCAGTGTAGACAATCCCTGAGTTGCCATGGATGGGAGGGAGAGCATGCTCTGTTCTCTCCACATTTCCCAGCAGAGTGGAGCTATGGCATCTTCTTTGTGCCCAAGTTTACAGTCACCTCAGATGTCAGAAATATTTTAAATCTGTGCTTATTCAGCCAGTAGGCTCTATCCTGAATGCCACGTGACAACATGTTGGTTTGAACTTTTGACTGGGATTCCTTCATAGCTTTGCATTCTACCTCTCCATTACTCCCAATGCCTTTATGGCAGTTTCACAGCATTCAGAATAAGCTATCATTTAAGATATAACTTTGGATAGCACAAGTACACAAATCTTAGGATGGAGTCCTAATGATAAATACAACAACCTGATGGGCAAGCCTCCAAAGGTTCAGAGTTTCACTGGATCTTATCTGTACACTTATGCAATGCATCCATTAGCATTCTGTGGTCACAGATACATAATTAAATATACAATACACATCATGCTGAACAGAGATGGGCCCAAGCCAAAACCACAGAGCCCCAGCAAATTTGGGGAAAGTTCAGATCCAGATTTTAACTTTGTGGTAGAGGCCAGTATCTAATACCGTCTAGTTTGAATCTTATACAGACCATCTAAGCATAATTGACATGTTCCTTTGCCTCAGGCCCCAAGCTGTTCTTAGGTAAGTTAGTTTAAGATAAACCCCTGAAAGTTACCTAAATGCTTGTTATCTAAATGTTTTGGGTTGACCTTTTAGGAAGGTCAAAACACCTCAACAGATAGTTTTATGTTGAGGAATTGCCTTGATATGGGGCAGAGGGAATGAGATATTTACTTGGGTAACCTATCTATCTTCTAACAGATAAATCCGCATCATCGTACTTACTAGCACTATTGCTCATGGCTCTGCTGCAGCCTTTTTTGGATCTATTCTTCTCTTTCTCTTGCTATTCCAGCACCTGATTGTTTCCTTCTCCCATAAGTTGGGTGACAAGGACATAACGCACTTGTCCCAAATGTGTTTTTGTTTGAAGTGAGTTATGGGTGATCTAAGCCCTGAGACTACAAGCTGTTCTGCAGGGGCAAAGTATTGCACCCAGGAGGAGCCCCTTGAAGTCAAATGTCAGCCAGTGCAGATCAGCATGAAAGACTGGGGCCCTACTCAGCTACTAAATTCAGGAAGCAGAAGGTTATGAGGCCATCTCTCTCTTTTTGCCTTGTTTTGGGTGCTCCCTAGAGCATGTATCGAATTTCACTACAGATGTCCACTGTCTTTGGTGGATCAGTGGGCAGTAAGGGCTATCCTGGAAACCCCTACTCCTGGCAGTCCTTACCCAAGTACTTCCAACCAAGCTAAGGGGCAACTCATGTTTGGCTAATGTAGATCAACTATAGTACTAAAAACAGAGTACTTATGTGAGCAAGAGTTTGGAGGATCTGTCCCTTAATGAAGGAGACTTCCTTGGTGTCTCTACATTCCAATCTGACCACCTTGTTTCGCTTAAACTTAGCTGAGTCCTGTGTTCTTTTTAGCCTTCTCCTTTCCAAAGGACTGGCAAAAGTTGTTTAAAGGTCAAATAGACTAGTGTTGGGGTATTTCTACACTACAATGGCACTGTAGTATAGCTGCTTCTTGTAGTGACAGAAGGGGTTTTTCTATTGATGTAGTTAATCCATCTCTTTGAGAGAGGATAGCTAGGTTGACCGAAAGCTCATCTATGATGGGGTTTATGTTGACCTAACTATGTTCACAGAGTGTGAAATTTTTCCCTGAGTTGATCTCATTTTTAGGTGTAGATCAGGCTTTAGTTGCCCTACCCAGTCAATTAGTAAGTACTTATCAGAGAACTAGCAAATAAACTCCATGAAACTTTGTTAATCTATATCTGTGACTAAAACTGAAAATTAAGGCCTTGTCTACACATGCAAATTGTCCCGATTTAACTAAATTGGTACAACTCCCCTCTGGGGACACTTAAATCAGCTTATGAATACCTTATGTCAATTCAGCTTAAGTCAGTTTTTTCAGCTATAACTGAGAGTGACTTAAGAGTGTCCACACAAGAGGACTGCACCAATGTAACTGAATCTGTTTAGTTAAATTGGTGAAGTTTTTGTGTGTACAAGACCTAAATTCTCCCCAGCTACCAGGATTTTGCTGCCTTTGCTGAGATCTAGTTTCCTCTGTATTATGCTTTTCTGTAGCACTTGTAACACACATTTTGCTTTCAGCTGTCATCAATAGATGATTAAGTATGATGATGGGTTTGGAATATTTCCCATGCTCTTGGCCTCCCTAAAGATGAGCCCTATGGAAGATGTGGAAATGACAGACATGTTAAATGACTTATTTGTTTTAGTTTTCACCAAAAAGGTTAGTAGCAATAGTTCTAGAATACTCAAGGAGCTGACTGAAGAGGTATCTGAGCCATTAGTGATTATCTTTGAAAAGTCATGGAAAATGGGAAAGATTCCAGAGGACTGGAAAAGGGGCAAATATAGTGTCCATCTATAAAAGGGGAAATAAGGACAACATGAGTAATTACAGACCAATCAGGTTAACTTCAGTACCTGGAAAGATAATGGAACAAATAATTAAGCAATCAATTTGCGAACAAATAGAAGATAATAAAGTGATAAGTAATTAGCAGCTTGGAAGAACAAATCATGTAAAACCAACCTAATAGCTTTCTTGGAGGGGGCGGAGGGAGGGAAAATCAATAGATATGGTATATCTTGATTTTAGTAGGGCTTTTAATGCTGTCTTGCATGACCGTCTCATAAACAAACTAGGGAAATACAACCTCGATGGAGCTACTACAAGCAGAGTACATAACTGGTTGGAAAACAGTTCTGAGAGAGTAGTTACAGTGGTTCACAGTCAAGCTGGAAGAGCATATTGAGTGCTGTCCAACAGGGATCAGTTCTGTTCTGGGTCTAGTTCTGTTCAATATCTTCGTCAATTATTTAGATAATGGCATAGAGAGTACACTTAAATTTGCAGATGATACCAACTAGGGAGGGGCTGAAAGTGCTTTGGAGGATAGGATTAAAATTCAGAATGAGCTGGAGAAATGGTCTGAAGAAAATAGGATGGAATTCAATATGGACAAATGCAAAGCACTTCACTTAGGAAGGAACAATCACTAGCACACATACAAAATGGGAAATGACTGAAGGATCACTGCAGAAAGGGTCTGGGGTCATAGTGGATCACAAGCTAAATATAAGTCAACAATGTAACACTTGCAAAAAAAAAAAAAAAAAAGCAAATCTCATTCTGTGCTGTATTAGCAGGCGTGTTGAAAGCAAGACACAAGAAGGAATTCTGCTCTACTCCATGCTGATTAGGCCTCCACTGGAGTATTGTGTTCAGTTCTAGGGTCTGAATTTCAGGAAAGATGTGGACAAATTGGAGAAAGTCCAGAGAAGAGCAACAAAAGTGATTAAAGGTCTAGATAATATTACCAATGAGGGAAGATTGAAAAACCTGTGTTTGTTTAGTCTGGAGAAGAGAAGACTGAGAGGGGACATAAGTTTTCAAGTACATAAAAGGTTGTTACTAGGAGGAGGGAGAAGAATTGTTCTCAGAGGTTAAGTAGGATAGGACAAGAAGCAATGGGCTTAAATTGCCACAAGGGAGGTTTAAGTTGGACATTAGGAAAAACTTCCCAACTGTCAGGATGGTTAAGCACCGGAGTAAATTGCCTAGGGAGGTTGTGGAATCTCCATCACTGGAGATTTTAAGACCAGGTTGGACAAACACCTGTCAGGAATGGTCTAGATAATACTTAGTTCTGCCACCAGTGCAGGGGACCGGACTAGATGACTTCTTGAGGTCTCTTCCAGTATTACAACTCTATTATTCTAAGATGCACACATTATTGTAAATAGTAACAACGACATACAATACTTTACTGGCTTGATTATGCACTCGCATGTACCATTGAAGTTGCTGAAATTAGTTGCTGTTCTAAATTTGCCGCAGCAGAGGAGACCAAACTCTCTGATGCATAGGCTATGTCTACCACAAGCATGACAGCACAAACTACTCCATTTAAGCAGCCTTAGTGGTAATTTGGGGAAACTACATCAACTTTATTATAATTCAAGCACAGTGCTCTACCTGCAGGACAATGAAGAATTATAAATCTAAAATATAGCAATTGCAGCTCTGTGTAACTAAGGTTGAGTGGTGCTTTTTGTCTACAGGTTAACTATTCTAGGTGCTCTAAAATCCACGTACTGACTTGGACTGTGTTGAAATTTGCTGTGCCTCATGAGGGTGCAGGACAGGGTTAGTGACCCAAAGTTGTAGTCATCTGAGCAATTGGCTCCTGAGATACAGCCCCCTACAAAATCAGTTGTTTACAAAATCACCTTGTTCTTCTAATGTTTTATTGCACACATCTGGGGTTCAAACCATGGCTCTAATCCTCCAGGTTGGCACATACTAGTCATGCCTAAGGCATAATCTACACCTAAAATGTAGATCAACCTAGTTACCTTGCTAAGGGCTGTGAAAAATTTCACACCCTGTGTGCTATATTTAGATCAATCTAATCCTCACTGTAGATACAGCTAGGTTGATGGAAGAATTATTCTGTCTACATACCTACCTACCACGTCTCAGAAAGGTGGATTATGTACATCAATAGAAAAACCTCTTCCCTTGATGTAGGAAGCATCTACACTACAGTGGCAGCACAGCTGCAGCACCATAGCTATAAAAAAAAACAGGAGTACTTGTGGCACCTTAAAGACTAACAAATTTATTTAAGCATGAGCTTTCGTGAGCTACAACTCACTTCTTCGGAAGAGCTCACGAAAGCTCATGCTTAAATAAATTTGTTAGTCTTTAAGGTGCCACAAGTACTCCTGTTTTTTTTGCGGATACAGACTAACACGGCTGCTACTCTGAAACCACCATAGCTATGTCACTTTAGCTGCTGCAGCATAGACATACCTAAGAGAGTGAAATGCACATGTGTAGCAAGACAAGACTCTGTTAACAGCTAGAAGATTTGTAGGCAGTCTGTTGTCTCAGTAATTGGGAGGCTCAAGGTGACATGTTGTGGCCATTGAACTTGAGCTGCACCCAGTCACTGTGAATTTGAGCCCTACCCTTGGCAGCTTTGAGAGATCATGTGCTGTGCACACCAGTTGCTCTCTATCTGCATTCGAGGGGGGCTCCTTTTGGAAGTCTTGCCCTGAGACCAACATTTCTGGTTTAAGAGCAATGCTTTAAAGTGCTCTAAATCCCATGTGCAGACTCTGATTTTGCTTTACAAGTATTGTCAAAGCAATTAGCATTAATTAAATAGATGAAAGAGCCAAGGGTAATGCAGTCATGACTCATGTCCTTCACTCTTTCCTGAACAGTAGGACTGAATGTGATCAAAGAAAAGCAAGTTGCAGGGTCTTTTGGTCAAAGGGTTCCTGCTATACATTCTCCACAACATGAGCTGCTCATAATATTTTCAGATCATTATAACTATTTCGATGCCAAGCTAGGGCATGAGCGGGATTGGGGCAGTGAGTGTGACTGTGGGGTGTATTGGATCAGTGCAGGGAGTGTAGAGTTTGGGAGGATGCAGTGTGATGGCTCTGCCCCTTTGCCAACCTTTAGGGCTGTTGTCCAGCACAGCTATTAACGGGGCCAGCATATCCCTACACAACAATCCTCAGTAGTACAAGGCTCATTCAAATGCCGTGTTTCTGAAAACCCCGTTCAGTGGCTAGAGCTTTGATGGAGAACTGAGTTTCCAGAAAAATAGTTTTTCTATGATATCTCAATGAATAAGGGATGGTCTTCAAAGGGACTTTGTGCACTGGGAGCTGAGTAGTGCTGACAAAGCAGGAACATAGTGGGGAAGGGGGAAAGCTGAGCATATTGACAATGATATGCTCAGGGAAAGGGAAGTGAAGTCATCTCTGCCCTCCTCCTCCCCTCCATGGCTGCCTCCTGATTAGGGGAAGGAACCTAGAACTCCCCTGTCTCCAGCAGCGAGGGAGTGGTTCCAGACTCACTCTTCCCTCCTGATGATGATGCTTCTGAAGGGAGAGTGAGGTCAGAGGAGTGTAGTTAAGCTTTGTGGTAGAGGATATAGAGGTGCTTCAGCTCAGCCCTACTGAATGTCCTCACTTCTATACACCCCCCATTTCTGTCTTCCTTTCAAAACATGCCCCCACGGTGCTGAGCCCAGGATAGGGATCTGGGAATGAACATGGTCAGTGCATGCAACAGGCACACAGTGCTGAGAGGAGTTAGGGAGCTGAGAACAGGCAAGCTTATGGCATAAAACAGGCATACAATACAATGCATAGATGAGTGAGGAGTGGAATGAACATGTTCAGTGTGTGGCATAGTATATAGTACTGAGATTGTAGTTTTCAGCTGAGAACAGGCGTGCTGGGAGCATTCAGCAAACCACATTGCTGAGACCAAGGCCTCATCTATGCTAGAAAATTAAGTCGTCTTATCTACAGTGCTATGGGGTGTGAAAAATCCACACCCGTGAAGGCTGTAGATAAGATGACCTAACCCCCATTGTAGGCAGTACTAGGTCGACAGAAGAATTCTTCCATCTATCTAGCTACCCATCTCTCATGGATGTGGAATGACCTATGCTGATGGGAGAATCAACTCCCATCAGCATAGGTACTGTCTACACTGAAGTGTTACAGTGGCCAACTGTAGACATACCCCAAGGAGGGAGGATGGAAACATCCGCTGAAATGCATGGAGCTAACTAACAGCTTACAACCAGGAAATGAATAATTAAGGTGCACACCATGCCCACAATGCAATCTGAACTATGCCCTCTACGAGCAATGCCCAACAAACCAATAAGACGCATACTAGCACTACCCCTACAGATGCTACAGGACATTGGGGACTACAGCATAAGAGCTCTGTAAGAGAAAGTCTAACACACCTCTGTGCAAAGGCAAACTTTGGGTTTATGTCAAGCATGGCAAACAGGAGCTGCCTACACTCAAACACTGAAGCTATGTCTACACTACCGCGGTAAATGGACCTATGCAACGCAACTCGGAGTCGACATACCTTAGGTCAAGTTACCGCGGGGTCTACACCGCAGGGGGGTTGATGGGAGAAAATCTCCTGTCGACTTACCTTACTCCTCTTGTCGGGGGTAGAGTACAGGAGAGCGACCGGCAGTCAATTTGGCAGGCCTTTACTAGACCCGCTAAATTGGCCACCGGTGGATAGGTCTCAGGGCATTGATCTCAGTGTAGACCTGCCCTGAGTGTACTTCACACAAACCACCTTAGACTTACAAAATATTTCCACCCCTTCAGTTTTGCCCAAAGGTCCTTTCTGAGACACTGCCCTCACTTACCTATTGTTAACCATAGAGACCACAGTCATGCATACCACTAGAAAAACTGACAATCAGCGGCACCTCTACTGACGCAGCCTACAGAACTCTGCTGAAATGAGGCAAACTTGATCCCTCAAGGTATGCATGCCGGTTCTCATAGCACAGTAACATCTCTTCTAACCCACTCCAACTAATCTCTCCACCATTCAATACAGCTACATGTAACCCAGTGAATACAGCCAGACCATGTGCAGATAAATGCTGCAGTTACCTTTTGAACACAACACAACACAATAGAACCTTCTGATAGTGCTTTTTCGTATCTACATATGGCATCAATTGTACTGAACCATTCTCAGTGGCTATTCCCAGCTCCAAGGGGAAGAGAGAAGATTGAGTTACAGGGTTGGTGTGTACCTTTTCATTTCCTGGCTGTCAGAGGTTTGAGTGCAGCTGATTGTGACTTTCTGAAGACTTGCACTTTCAGGTCATTTTTAAGGGGCTCCTGTGACCTCACAGCTAAATACAAACACTCCAGGAGCTGCTACATGCAGTTTCCTGTCTGGCCTATAAAGGCCACTGTGCTGCTTACACTGCGGGCAGCAGTAGTAGTAACTGCCTGCAATCCTGGAGTGCTCTTGTGCTGAGTGGAGTGTGGCAGAGCCCTCAACCATGTGCACCAATGCAGCAGAGCTGACACCCTCCCCACTTCCAACTCCAAACTCAGTGGCAGCAACCTCACCCTTGCACCACAGAGTAGGATGTGGGAGTTAATGGAGGTTGGTTCCCTGGGCAGTCCTCACCCCTGCAGGCTATAGGCAGAAGCAGCTAGAGCCAACCAGAGGATTGGGGCCTGAGGAGTGGTAGGCTGCATGGTGGGAGGTTGGGTATAGAATCAAGAGAATCTGCTGGAGAGGAGTAGGAATGGAGGCCTGTGGGAGCCAGGATTGGCTCCTGGCAGTGGGGTAGGGTTGCCAATTTTGGTTGGCCATATTCCTGGAGGTTTCGTCAAATGTCATAATCTTTAATTAAAGATTAATCTTTAATTCCTGGAGACTCCAGGACAATCCTGGAGGGTTGGCAACCGTATGGAACAGTTTGCATATGAGGAGAGAGCAATAAGACTGGGATTTTTCAGTTTGGAAAAGAGATGACTAAGGGGGAATATGGTAGAGGTCTATAAAATCATGACTGATGTGGAGAAATTAAATAATGAAGTGTTATTTACTCCTCCTAACACAAGAACTACAGGTCACCAAATAAAATTAATAGGCAGCAGGTTTAAAACAAACAACAGGAAGTATTTCTTCACACAGCACCCAGTCACCTTACGGAACTCTTTGCCAGAGGATGTTTTGAAGGCCAAGACTATAACAAGGTTCAAAAAAGAGCTAGATTAATTCATGGAAGATTGGTCCATCAATGGCTACTAGCCAGGATTGGCAGGGATGGTGTCCCTAGCCTCTGTTTGCCAGAAGCTGGGAATGGGTGACAGGGAATGGATCACTTGATGATTACCTGATCTGCTCATTCCTTCTGAAGCAACTGGCATTGGCCACTGTCAGGCGACAGGATACTGGGCTAGATGGACTTTTGGTCTGACCCAGAGAATCAGGAGATCTGGGTTTCTAGCTTTGCTACAGATTTTCTGTGTATCCTTGGGCAAATCACTTAACTTCTTTGTGCCTACTCCCCTATCTGTGAAGTGAGGATATTTCATACAAAGATGATTTCATTAATGTTGGTAAAGCATTTTGAGATCCTCAGATGGAAAATATTATCTGCATCAATAGGGATAACTGTGCTATCCTGCATTAAAACCACTTTAGAAACCCAGGGTCCAATTCTGTTCTCAGTTACATCCACGCAACTAGTGCTTAATTTGTGCCAGGGCTGAGCCAAACCTCTAGGTTTGCTGTGTCAGCTATGAAAGTTAAAAAATTGATTGAGCGCCGGCTAGGATGACCAGATTGCATAAGTAAAATATCAGCACACATGGGGAGGGGGTGTCACAACCCTAGGAAGCTGCGAGGGTGGCGTACGACCTTTGCTGCAACCCCCACCACAAGCCACGGGGCAAGGGCTTATGGCCCCAGCTCTGGCCCCTGGCAGAAGCCACAGGTCATGGGCGCAGGGCCCCGGCTCCAGCTCCCGCGCAAGCCATGAGACAAAGGCACAGGATACCGCTTGCAGGGCAGGGGAGTGAAGGGTCTTGGCTCCAGCCCCAGCCGCAGTCACAGAGGGGAAGCCCACAACCCTGCCTTCAACCCCAGCTTCAGCCGCTGACCGTTAAAGCAAACTAAGTCAGGGAAGTCCAGAATCAGTGACTGCTGTGCCCTCCCTGACTAAATCATAGACTTAGTTGTAGTCCATATTTAAACACACAGATTTATTTGTGCACTAAACAACCAGGTAAAGGGCAGGGGTTTTTATTCAGTCAATAAATCAACTTCACAATTTGCATACCTCCCAGGACATTCTGGAGGAAAAACAGATGAACCTCAACTTTGGTAGGCCCCTCACTTTGTTCACCGTTTTCCATGTAGGAGAATGGCATCCATAGAGATTTTGGGCACTCATCACTGCCCAGAGAAACAAAGTAGCACTTAACAGCCTGCTGTGTATTTACAAGCCTGTTTACAACAGGGAAAAGACTCAACCAGTGTGTCGGAACATGGCATAGCAAAGTGCCATATCCACAAAGTCAAACATATCCTTCAGTGCTGCTACTCTCTTAGCAGAACTGCTGAAATGATTGAACATCTTAATCACCAGTGTCTCAGCGTCAACTTACAGGTTATTGCTAGTGTGTTTCATGCCGTTGTGCTCAGCATGGGCAGGGCAGTTTGCAGGCAAGGTATTTTTGTTTTGTTTTTTTTCAATTCTGGTACACTGATTGTCGCTTTCCATAATTCATGTTTGCATTATCAGCACAGTAGGAAGACACTGTTCAGGTCTAGTTTGTGTGCTATAAGTTTTTCAAGTAATGTGGTGCTTATTGCTTCTGCAGTCTCTTTGCTTTGCTCATAGAAGTCCAACATTTTATCTTGGACCCCATGTTTGGGTATCCAGTATCTCAGTGATAAGGGGTAAATTTTCACATTGCCCTTGTTAGATGCATCTGTGGCTATTAAGAACTAGGGACCGTCTGGCTTGCTGAGGTCTTTTGAAAATTCTGTTGAGAGTGGCAACAGCACATTTTTGATTAATGCCTTTCCTTTAGTTCAGCCACAGCTTACATGCTTCGCAATTATTGAATCTGGATACAAGGTAGGCACCAACTGAAGTTCACAGTCACACGAGCGATAGGAGTGTTGATGGACTACTATGTGGTAAATTTGAGTTAGCTCAGCAGCAATAACCTTGTTACTGAAGGATTCATTTGGTCTGCAGAAAAAATTTAAGACCAGAGTATTGCTCTTGTGAGTCTTGGTGTTTTGTTCATGATTTTTTGAATCAGCATGATGCCTAATATTGGACTCACCGCCATGGCAAATGCTAAATTCCTTCCTGCAGTCACCTCACCTCCCGGCTGGGCTGGTGAGTGTGGCCAGGGCAGGGGGCAGGGCATGGGGAAGTGAGTGTCTGGGAGATCTGTGGTGTGGTGTGGGACTGTGAGGGGGTGGAGGGTAGTGGGGGGATTGTATGTTTTGAGGGTGCTAGGCAGTGGGGGCCTTTGTGGGGCACTGTGTAGTTGTGGCGGAGCTGTGGGGAAGGGCACTGGGTATTGGGGGTGGGGAAGATCTGTGTCCCAGCAGTGCTTACCTGGGGTGGCTCCCGGGAAATGCCTGGCAGGTCCCTCTGGTTGCCATCCGGGGGGGGGTCTTCACATGCTACGCCTGCTACAAGCGCTGGCTCTGCAGCTCCCATTGGCCAGGAACCGTGCCAATGGGAGCTGCGGGGGCAGGACTTGCGAGCAGCGTGCAGAGCCCCCAGCCACTTCTGACCCTAGGAGCCAAAGGTACCTGGCAGGGGTTGGGTCCCGCCAGCGCTTACCTGGGGTGGCTCCCGGAAAGCAGCTGGCAGGTCCCTCTGGCTCCTAGGGTTGGGGCGGCCAGGGGGGTCTGCACCCGTCCCCCAGAGCTCCCATTGTCTGCAACAGAGCCGGCGTTCATGGCGGGTACAGCACACGGAGACCCCCCTGGCTGCCCCTGTGCCTAGGGACCACAGGGTCCTGGTGGCCAGTTCCCAGGAGCTGCGCAGAGCCAAATAGGGAGCCTGCCAGCTAAGGTGACCAGTACACTCCAGCCCCACGCCAAAATATCGGGACAAATGGCATCCCGACTGTGCATTGGTCGGGACATGGGACAAACAACTAAATATTGGGTCAGTCACAATTTTATCCGGATGTCTGGTCACCCTAGCCCCGGCACCTCTTTCACTACATATTAAACACTGCATGCAACCCCATTTTCTTCACTGAGGTTTCATAGGCATAATTAGCAATTAAACCGGTGCAAAACATTTTTAAGGTAGACAAACCCTAAGAGTAGAATTTGATTAAATCACATAATTATCATTTACTATTGATTGCACTTCCTGGGAAAGAATGATTTAATTACAATCAGGGCTGACGAGAGGAGGGGAAGCTGGTGCAAATTACTGGTGCCTGGCGGTCTGGAGGGGGGCCCGGGGCCTGGCTTCATCGACCCTGTTTAGCCAGTCCGCCCTTGCTGGGGAGCCTGAAAAATTTTTCTCACCAGGCCCGAACCCACTCTCAGAGGCCCTGATTCCAGTGCTTTAAAAGCCTTGTTTTAAATGACAGTATTGGTGGTGAAGAGTTGGGAGGGGGGAGAAAGGATATGCTTGTGGGAGTTGCATTTAACCATAAGGAAAACCTGAACACTTTTATCCTATGTATGAAATGGAATGTTTAATGCGGATGATTAAGTCATGGTAAAAGATGCAAACAAAATCTTGATTGTTGTTGTTTCTGTGTAAAGTAAAATATATTCATCTGTGTGGTAACAATTGGTATATTGACTATGCCTACACTAAAATCTATTGAAAATAGTCTGTCTTCCAGACCTAGTCAACTGTGAGTTATTGCACACTGGTATCACTCCAGGCTCATTGTAGGAATGATTGTTGCTCCTGAAATTTTGAAAGAATGCAGCAGCTTTGTGTTTTCTGACATGGAAAACCTTCACAGTAGTCAGTTTGATTATATCTGTGACCCTTTACTGCCTTGTAAATAAAATATTGATCATATCTATCAAATATAAAATGACCTTTATGACCTTAACAAGCAGTTATGTGTGTGAGCTTCAGCTAAAGTTTCCTGCCACTGTTTAGCAACAAGAGAAAGAGCAAAGGTTAGCTCCTATAATTTAACTGGGTGGAGATACTTTATCTGGCCTTTTACAGTGTTAAGTGTAGATGATAAAATTATTTATGACCATGTTGTTCCCACGTGCTCATGTACATTGTGCCGGGGCATATGGTTTGTAAAACCTATTCTGACATTACTATTGACTTCTTAGTATTTGTCAGCTCTCAGACTCCACAGGAACATTGAGTCCTTAAATAGTCAGCAATTATAACAATGGGTTTGTGGGAATAAGAAGGTCCATACGTTTTCACACATTACTAAATACACGCTAAAATTTTTATTTAAGTTATCAGAATAATCAGGTAGCTACATAAAAAAACATTTGTTTTTTCTTTCTGTTGGTTTGTACGCTATTTGAGTGTCTGCCTTGAGCCTTTTGTCATATATGTGAGGATGTGATGGATTATCTACTGCAAGTTTTCAGTGAAAACATTCAGTTCTGAAACGTCTCAAACTGCTCTCATCTGTTTCTCACTCACTCTCAGTCAGCAGTTTTATCTTCAATTTAGCTTACTAAACCTGCTTATAAGTTGCCATCAGAAATTAATATATTTTTTTTACATAGGCATTATTAGATTTTTATCTCTAGTTTCCCTGAAAGTTAGAAAAAGAATGCTGATTATGTTTATTTTTAAATAACGTTTTCAATGAAAATACTATGGCTAAAGGCCCTGTCCATTATAACTTGTAAATTAGTTTGTAACTGATTAGGCCATATAGGATATACTGTACACTTCTTGTTCTACCTACAGACTTGAGGGACTGTAACAGGGTGGCATGCCTGTAAGGCTGGAAGGCCTGCAGCTGGTCAACCTTGATTACTAAGGAGTGTGCTGTGTTAGCAACCTGATGGGGCCTGATGAAGGACAAGTGATTCCCCTGTAAAGGGCACCAGGAAGATGTGGGGAATGATCAAGGATCAGAGAGTGCTAGAAGTGAGTGGGCTCTAGCAGAGAATCGGGCCTGGGAGTGGCCTGCCAAAGCAGGAAAGGCCCCAGGCAGGAACACCTGGGAGGAGGAAGAGAAACTTTTGTTTTGTGTGGACTTTTGGATGGACTTTGTTCTGGGATTTTAAGTTCTGTGTGGAGTTAATTTTATATGAAAAAAACCCAGTCCTCAAGGAGGGGTATTTTTGACCACATAAAGCCTGTGTGAAGTTTTATTTGAATAGTCCAAGATGAGAAACTGAGACAGGCTGCTTGTAGCATGACTCCAGGTCATATAAGATGGCGTACAGGAGGATTCTGTCTTGTTACAAGGCAGCAGGTTTAAAATGAAGGGAAGTACTTCTTCACACAATGCCATCAACCTGTGGAACTCATTGCCAGAGGATGTTGTGAAGGCTAAACGAGTAACTGGGTTCAAAAAAGAATAAGGTAAGTTCCTGGAGGATAGGTCCATCAATAGCCAAGATGGGCAGGGATGCAACCCCAAGTGCTGGGTGTCCCTTAGGCTCTGATTGCAAGAAGCTGAGACTAGATAGTAGGGGACGAATCACTTGATAATTGTCCTGTTCTGTTCATTCTCTTTGAAGTATCTGGCATTGGCCACTGTTGGAAGACAGGATACTGGGCTAGATGGGCCATTGGTCTGACCCAGTATGACCATTCTTATGTCCTTATATTCTAACATTAAAGGTATTTATTTACTTTCATGCTACCATGACTGACAACTAGAAAAACAGTTGAAGACAGAGCCAATTTTCCTTTGACAATTAATACTACCTGTGATGGGGTATATCAGACTCTCTGAGGCCCCCTGCTGGAGGCCTCATGCCCTGCCACCTCCCACCCCAAAAAAGGGCAGCGGAGAGGGTCTCCAAACTGCCTAGAGGGGCTGTGTGGGATCCAGCCAATCAGGGCCCAGCAGCCTAGTATAAGAAGAGCTGCAAGGCCGCCAGATGGAGTTCAGTTCCTTGCTGGAGCTGTAGAAGTGTGGCTGGGGTGTGGCTGGCTGACAGAGCTACAGAACCTTGGACAGGGCAGCGCTGCCAGAAGCCAGGGAGAACGAGAAGGAGCTTTGAGCTGGTTGCTGAGACTCCATTAGGACGAGGCCAAGAGCTAAGAGTGAAGATGGCGCAGAGCTGCGAGGAAGTGCCCCAGGGAATTAGAGAAGCCATGTGACATAATTAAAGGGACAAAGCAGATGGCTGCTACCTACAGGGTCCCTGGGTTGGGAGTAGTGGGCAGGCTTGGGTCCCTCCTCTCCCCCGCCCCTATTAGCCACTGGAGGAAGTGGCCTGGACATTGAAACACCCCAGAGGGGGAACTGAACTATAGTGGCCCAGCTGGAGAGCTGTAACCAGGACGCCCCAGAGGGCGAATACATTGTCTCCAGGGCGGGAGCCCTGGGGCACTGCCCGATCCCATAGCAGGGACACTCTGAGAGAGAGAGAGTGTACAGGCACACACACTCAGCCAAGGGGGCACTCACGAGAGGTGAGTGTACCCCGTTACAGTGCCATTTGATTAGCTTTGTAAACCTCCGCACATTCATCAACACAAACAGCAATATTTTAGAAGGTACAAAGAATAGCTACATGTGCGTGGGAATCAAAGTAAGAGTAAATTGGAAAATGAAAGAGGCAGAGTTTGAAACATCTAAGGCCATGTCTACACTACCATTTATGTTGGCAAAACTTATGTCGCTCAGGGATGTGAAAAAAGCCACTCCCCTGAATGACATAAGTGGTAGTGTTCACAGCGCTGTGTTGGTGGGAAAGCTTCTCCTGCCAACATAGCTACTGCTGCTCATTGGGGGTGGTTTAATTATGTCAATGTGAGAGCTCTCCTGTCAGCATAGAATGGCTACATGAGAGATCGTACAGTGCTGTAGCTGCATCAGTACAGCTATTCCACTGTAAGGTCTCTACTGTAGACATTGCCTAAGAGAGTGTTAGCCAGTGCTTACTTCAGCAGTGCAGCATGGAGCAAATGTGAAAATTTGGAGATACTGAAATGGAACGCTGTGAAAGTTTCTTTGTGGAGCCAGACAGATTAGATTGAGAGCTGTTAATTCAATACTCTAGTGAGAAATAGCTATGGAGTATAAGGGGAATGAATTCAGAGATACACCTTGAAATTTGAGTAATAAATTGGATCCTGATGGAACTACTAATGTTGACTTTAAAAGAGAATCAACTTATACTCTGATGATACCTGAAGCAAGATTGAAGAAAGGCTAATCTTTCCGAGAATAGGAAGCTAGCTGCTTCCCCACAATATCGTATCTGGTAACAGCAAAGACCTTTGCTGATGTTCTCAGGGCTTATGGACACAATTATACTGGTATACAAGTGCTTATACTATAGCATTTTCCTCTCCAGGAATAAGCTGTGTGGCTATAAGGCACTTTTATATCAGTACAACTGTGTCTACAGTAGGTCTTTTACTGGCAACACCCCTAAAAGACAGTTATACTGGTAAATCTTTTAGGAGTAGATCAGTTCTTTCTATCACACCAACAGATCTGGCAGCAGAGGACTCATTTGGGCAAAACTCCCACAGAAGACAAAGCGTGGGACTGAATGTATGAAGTCACTAGTTTTGTCCAAGGGTATGTCTGCACTACGAAGACTACACTGGCGTTGGTAGGGTGCCGTAGCTAAACTGGCATAACCCTGTAATATAGATACAGCCTACACTGACTGAAGGGTTTTTTTCTGTCAGTGTAGGACCACTGCCTCCCCGAGTGATGGTAGCTACATTGACAGAAACATTCTTCTGTCAACATAACTGCATCTACATTGGGGGTTAGGTCGGCATAGCAATGGTGCTTAGGGATGGGTTTTTTTTCACACCCCTGGCTGATGTAGCTATGTCAACCTAACTTTTAACTGTAGACGAGGCCTAAAGAATGACTGAAGAACTGGTCCTTATCTAGCTATAAAAGCTGAACTAAGATTTAAGCTGCTAAACGTCTGATGCTGATCTTGTTTACACTGATACTAATACTTATAGCAGTAATAACTCCACTTAAGTCAGTAGAGTTATACATTGGCTTGGCATTGGTAAGTGAGGTCCTAACTATGGAACTGCTGTAGCTTGCCTCCTGCCTGTGAGATCAGCCAGCTCACAGACAAGAGGTTAACAGTGAGATATTACATAGTCATAGAAAGTAATGGCTCTGATTTAGCAACTGTTCAAGTAGGATGATGCGTTTTTAGGGATGCTGTCATGGTGAAAAAAAATCAAAACTATGGAAATATAAAAAATAAATAAATGGAGTGTTACGAGTATTGTTTAATTCCCCAGACAACTTTTATTCTCCCACTTTAGTGCAAATAACTAGAGCTCTGCTTGAACAGTGATTATGTTTGTTTGTTTTTTTTATTATCCTTTACAGTGCTTGGAAGAATCCTGGGGACTTGACAGTGTAAAGAGAAATATAAGGCCCCAAAGAGTTTAATTTTAGATGTACGTGATGTGATGAGGGAAGGGAAGAGTGGACAGATTTGAATACAGTATTTGCTGTACAAGAACAGATCTTTCAGCCTAACTCTCTAATTTTCTTTTTAAGACATTTTGTTTTTAAACTTTGTAGGAAGGTGAAACTTCAGCACTCCAAGGAGTTAAGGTCTCCCTCAAGCTGTGCCTGCTTTGGGGATTTTCTGAAATTTCCCCAACATTAGCTTTCTCCACTGGTGCTAGCCGTGAGCGCTAGTGTAGAGCGACTGCCAGTGTTCTTATCGTTATGTGATGTAGAGCTGCTCTGGGCAAGGACAAAAGCCTTGAGCCTTCTCTACACTAGTACACTATAAAACACTACTGATTCCCCATTGCTAGCATTAATAGACCTGCTTTAGAACTAGATCAACAGTAGGATAATTTTGGATACTCCGGTGTGGATCCATCCTTAGTGAGACCTTTAATTCCCCTGGAGTGTTGAAATTCATCCAAAGGTGGTGGTGGTTTAAGTTATACTGAAATGGTGCACAGGTGTGTGCCGGACTCACTGCACAAAGGTGATTTTCACCCTACATGAAGCAGTATGCACACCTGTAGTGCTCTTTACAAATGCTGATGATAGTAATGTATGTGGATCTGATCTCACTTATACCAGTATAAAGCAGGAGTAACACCTTTGAAGTCAGTTGAGTTACACCAATGTAAATGAGATCAGGACTGGGGCCCAATGGCTTGAGTCCTATACATACTGCACACATCTGAGTTATCCCACTGATGTCACAAGTCACACTCATACTTATATGCTTGCAGGATTGGGGCTGCCTGCTAGATAATGAACCCTTTAATCCCACTGGTGAGCAATTGCTTGTATGAGTCCTCTGACATCAGTGGGACTACTTAGCAAGTAACTGATCACTAATGGGAGTGAGATTATGATTTTGGTTTTGGGAGGATTATGTTCTTTGTTGCATCAGTGCTTTATGTTATCGATTACATATCTAGGCCTAAAAATAGACATACTTTAGCATCATGTATTGGAAAACAGAAATTAAGCACTACTATATGGATCTGCTACTGTACTTTAGGTGGAGTGCTGCAAATGGTGAACAGTCTGTTTGCACAGGTTTATTGCCCAAGATGGGAGTGTGAACAGCTAACCTTATTTACACCAGTTAGATTAGGAGATGATATGTGACGTGTCCTTTCCTTAGTCTAAAAGTACAAGGTCATGGAATGAAAGCTTTGCCTTACTAGTTGCACTGCAGGTCTGTTCAGCTGTATTTTTCTCTAAGGAAAAAAAAAGTAAAACAAAAATATAGAATGACTCGAGTCAACTCCCTGCTCTCTCAGTGTGTATGTGGAGCTCCATTACCCGTGTCAGACCCTAAGGTAGGTCTTTCTAGGATCTTATTTAAATCTGTGTTCTGCTGCTGCTATCAGAGGAGTAGTTTTTAAATGCCAGCTCCTCAGCTGGTGCAAACTGACATAGCTCCATTGACTTCAGTGGAGCTAACCTTATTTACACCAGTTAGAGTACTAGCCATTAGCTAGAATCTATAGATTTGTTTAAGATCAGTTTTATTTGTTCTCTACAGAAGTTGCAATAGAATTCATAGTTTACCTATTTGCTCTATTTATAATAATACATTTTATATTGTCAGTGGAATAATTTAGTGCAGAATGTTACCTGTATTGATTCCCCCCTCTTATTACAATAATCAGATTAAATATTTAGACCACAAGGAACAATTCCTTCTAGTACCTAAAATTATTGCACACAATCATGCACTCAAAGGACCAACAAAAATTGGCTGCTTAATGATGGTGGCCTTCCAAAAAGGTGGGCAGACACAGATTGTGCATGTTCTGTGAATATATACAATTCCAGCAATAGAAAATGGCTGAAATGTGATGGTGCCCTGCTCTAACTGATAACCAAATATTGTATCTTAAGTGCTTTTCTTGTTTGCTGAATGTGTCATTTCTAATTTTTTAACGTTAGCATAAATGTAATATGGCAGGCTGAAATATTTGTTATTTAGAAGCACTGAGAAGAGAGCACCCATTTTCTAAATTGTAATGCAAGCTATAATAAAAAATGGGCTGGAGGAAAGAGAGGAAGGAAGGAATGAAGCGAAAGCAAACAGCACAAGCTTGTGGTATGTTTGAGTTATTACAGCTGGGTCTGCTAGCTCAGCAATGATTCATTATAGCCTGTCTTTTTTTTAAAGAGCTTTCTAATTCAGCTGTTTGAAATCTCATCAGGCATCCATCCAAGTTGGTTGCCAGCCCAGGGACACTATTTTCCTTCTCTTTCTTTCTCTTTTGGTTCTCAGTCAAAATTGTTTAAAAAGTTAAGTTGTTTCTCTGCTACAGAGCATTATGCCATTTGTAGCAGATTCATAACTTTTCTGGTTCTCGTGTACTATTAAAGCTGCTTTAAAAGAGTTTCTGTTCTGCATTTATCATGACACAAGGAACTGAAATCTCTGTTACAATCCATTGGCTCCGCCATGGGTCAAAGATGGTTTCATTGAAGCAGCCTTGGTTGACCACACAAAGACCATAATATAGGGCCAAGTTATTCCCTTTGGTGTAAAAATCTGTGGGCTGGGAAAATATACCTACAAAATTCTGTTGAATTGGAGAGGCTGCTGTTCTGCCACATGGTTCCCTTACTAAGACACAAAGGCCAAGGGAAAGAAGCTAAGGACACTGAACTGAATCCTGCAGTTCTCTAGAGCTGACATCCCTCTATGCACCTACCAAGCTTCCTTCCCACCCAGTATTGGTGGTGTGGCAGGTGGATGTGCTGGCCTGCAGTTAGTTCTCTATTTTTGACTACCTGTATACGCATCTTGTGCTTGTCTTTGGAGGTGTCACAGAGCAGAACTTAATGCCAAAAAACTGCTACGTTAACCCACAAATGACTTTGCAATGTAAGCTAAGACCACTTCTACTAAGAGAAAAACACACAGACCACATGCCCTACAAATTCTTCCACAGTTCACCACCCCAAATGCATGCAGATTTTGCCCTGTGCTAAGCTGCAGCACAGAGGATGCCTGTGGCTATGTACTGTAGATGAGCAAGCAGCTGAGCAGCCTTTTCTCCTCCATTCAACTCCACATCCCTTTTCTATGCAATTCCCATGGGTTGCTCCCCTGCACACTGCCCTGGGGGCCCATAGTGTGCAATGTCATTATTTTCAGTGAGTTGATCTTAGCAATTACATTTTATATAGATGTAAATTGTTCTAAATGGATAAATACATTATTTCAGATTTCCCTTTCAAGCATCCATGCTTTGGCCTTGTGGAAGTGATGAACCAAAGCCCACACTAAGTCACAATGAAACTGTCTGAAATTCACTGTTCATGAAAGTAATTAACAATCTGTACGCATAGTACCAGCAGATCTACAACACTTTTGAAAAGGGGGTAAGCATGGCTATCTTCATTTTAGAGACTGAAGCAGTAGATCCTATGACTTGTCCATTGTCACAGACTAAGTCCCTTGTAGAGCTACAGGACTAGAGCTCAGTTCCCCTGATTCCCTGACTCAGTGCTCAGTTGACCAGTTCACAGCTACCCTTGTTAGTTGCCTGCAGTGTTACCTCTTTTCATTGTGAAAGGAAAATAGAGCAGAATAATACATTTCTGTTAAATGTTTGCATAAAGCTCTTCTTAAAAAGAGAATACCGTGTATCATATTTTCTGTGCAGACATTATTTTCAGGCTATTTGTTCAGCAAATTCGGTATTTATGTCGGGATCTGTTGCCACTGGGAAGATAAAAATCCAATCATACTAATGTTGTTAGCAATGCTCATTTGCCTAATTTGTGCTTATGATTATGGATCATTGTTAGCCATTACATACAGTGTAATACCTCTGTGGCAAAGTTATGTATTTAATTTCTTCCTCAAGTGACAGTTTCATTTATTATAATATGGTGTTGTTTATGGTGCTGTAACACTTTTATAGCAAGTTAAACCATATGCCATATGAAAAATGTATTTTAAATCTTTCTGTATCTGAAACTGCTGTGGCTTATTTGACTTGTTCACCTTTAAAAAGGTTGTTATTGATGACCAGTGGAGGATGTCCCCATCCCAGGATGAAGAGAGGACAGATGCACAAAAGTTCACTCCCAGAAGATGGAGCTCTGGAAAAAGATCTCGGCCAAGGCCACTCTCAGACTATGGTCAGTTGGCAATCAGGAGTTTCTCAATACCAGAAGATTCAGTTGCAGTGGAGTCTCAGAAAACAGACTGTGTAGATGGTGAAAGTCAGCCTGGATTGGCTTCTGTGGAGTCTACACCTCAAATCAGTAGTACAGTAGGTCTGCAAAGAGGGCGAAAACGAAGACCCATCTCTGTAATAGGTGGGGTCAGTTTCTATGGGAACAGCCAGACAGAAGAAATAGAAGATCTGCTGACACAAGTAAGATATAAGATGTGCTCTCTGCAAACTACAAAAGACTCTTCCACTTCCTTGCCTTTATCTTCAAGCTAGAAAATAGAGTGGACATTTCCTTTCTTCTCTTTTTCCAAGCTGACATCACATACTTTGTTTCGCTTTCCTTGACTCTAATTTTTTGTAAAAAAACCCATAACATAAGATATTGACTTTTGAATAATCTTGCTTGCATTGTAAACTAACCCTCTTTCTTTCTTGGGACGTTATTTCCAGTAGCAGTTTAAAAATGCTTATTTGTCTATGATAAGGTCACATGTATTTTTTATTAGTCTACAATCACAGGATGTAGGATTCAAGTGAGAAGTGCATACAAATAATATTATAAATACAATAAATTTCATAATCCTTTGAAACCGATCCTCTTAAAAAGCTATGGGTGTGAACTGCTTGGTATTAGCACACGTATAGTTAAATGGATAATCCATTCAAAAACATTGTAGAACAGACCAGGATCCCAGATTGGATGTCTCAGGGATTTGCTAACATGAAATGGAGTCTTTCCATTGACTTTAATGGGCTGTGGCTCAGGTTCAATCTCTTTTGCTTAAATATGCTTATGAGCAGCAGCTAACCAAAATTGATATAAGCTGACAGCACTTGGGTAGCTTGTGAGAAATTAGTGGTCTCAGTCCAGTTTCTAATTGACAGGTATTCACACAGGAAAAACATACACTACTTTATTCCTTGGGGAATTCTGCACGACTGTGCAATGCAGAATTTTGCAGAAACTAACGTTGTGCGGGTAGAATTTTCTTTCCCTCCAGAAAATGGGCTGCAGTGCTGTTGGCTGCCACTAGGGTCTGCTGGACCCAGCAGAGCCCAGCTCGCACATGAAGACACTACATGGGGAGGGGGAGAGGGCTACTAGGTTCCTGAAGCTGCAGATCCCAGCATGTCCTGAGGGAAGGAGTGGGCGGTGCACAGGAAACTCCATGCAAGCCTGGGACTGATCATCAGGCTGTTTCTGCCTCTGGATCCCTGGGCTTCGAAGGAGTGGAAGGAGGCAGAGAAATAGGAACTGGGTTGTGATAGGGGTTTCTTTAACTTTCTACTCCTGGGGGGATTTTTTTTCTGTATTGTTACAGACATACTTGTAGACAAGTATTTTGAAATAAATTACCAAAATAATTGAAACTGGCATGATTATATGATGTTATTTTGACAAATAAAATTTGCAGAATTTCAGAATTTTAAAATACTGTGTGCAGAATTTTTTTTTTTTTTGGCACAGAATTTTTTGGTGCAGAATGCCCCCAGGAGTAACTACTTGAACTAGAGCCTTCATTGGCTGTGCTAAGAGGTCAAGGAATGAATAAATTTGGGAAATGAAAGCACCCCTCTCTCCCCTAGAGGTAATCTACAGCACTGAGTTGAGGCAGTGAAAAGAAGCCTGCTTAGTTGTACATGTTCTACAGATAGAAAGAGAACTTTGGTCTCAAGTCCTAGCCACAATGCATTCTCTCTGTTAACATGTTCTCCATGTAACAAAAAAGTTTGAGAACCCCTGGTTCAAGCAATTGCTAAATTGATTGAACACGGGGAAAAAAATATAGCATTTCCTTTAAAAGTACTTTGAAGTTGTTAGAGAGACCTGATTGCTCTTAGTCTTAATTGTCCTCATGAGACTCTACCTCATGCTGGGAAATTCAATGCAGTGTCATTAAAAGCAAAGCCCCCACTAAAAAGAAACAATGATCCCACTCCCTGAATAGGAATGCTAAAACAATGACAGGTTTTTCAGAGTTTCCTGTGAAAACTATTTTTTTAACATGGATATTCTAATGTAGTCTAATTCTTTCGCTGTGTAATATAATACAGTTGTCCTTTACATTTTCCTGATCAAAAATAGCTGGATCCTCGAGGCTGCACTCTTTTCCAGCAAAATGGACTGAAATCAATGAAAGTTTTGTCTGTGTACAGACCAATGCTGCAGTCCCTAATAAAACATCTATATTGTTTAATTTAGTTAATTAAATACTTAACTTTGTGTTCACATGAGCCCTTAGCATTATTATCAAATCTATGCCTTCATGAATTGTGAATAAATAATAGCTGGTTTTCAAGAGGTGCTCTTTAATACTGTTAGGGCTTTAAGTCCAACCTACCTTGAAAGGTGTCCTGTACTTTTTGAGACTTACCTCAAGGGATTTCAGCAATATATTGTCATTTTTTTAAAAACCAGTCTTTGCTACAGGGTGCAACTTACTTAAAAATAACCTCACCTGTTTCCCACTGGAAACAGATCAGTGCTTTCCTCTTGAAGAGCCAAAGAACAGAGTAGGTTTTTTTAATTGTAGCTTTGCTGCCACAAAGATGGGGTTAAACAAATACATTGTTTTTGGAGTTAAGACCAAAAATATGGGACAACTTCCATGGTAGGTACTTCCATGGTAGGTCCATAACAATGGACATTTAGGTCTCAATCCTACTCCCATTGAAGTTCAATGGCAGTTCTTCTGTTGCCTACAAAGGGATCAGGATCAAGACTTTAACGATTAAATTATAATTGACCAGGAATAAATACATTAAAAGTAATTGGCATTGAGGATATTGGGTGTTTGTTATGGAACAATTTGGAGTTGCTTTTCTTGCTTTAGTTTAGTAGTGCAGTTCTGAGATATTCATATGCCATAGGAGAAAATAATTTGTAAAAAATGAAATAATAATTAGATCATATTAAAATATATCAAGACATTTTTCAGTCTGGTGTTTGGTAGTTAAATTGCTAGTTAAAATGTATGAAAAATACTTATGATTGAGGAACACATCAGAACTATTTCATAAAGAGCTTTTAAAGCCTAATTTTCATGTAGCAGATTTTTTTTTTTTGAAAGTGTTGAACATCAGTGGAATGTGAAAAAAGTGCTGTTAACTCATTTTGTTTTGTCTGACAACTTCGTGTCGGGGAAAAAGCTTTCAAGCAATAGTAAATCAGTCATACTAGTGGGTCAACAAATAGTTCATAGAAAGGATCTGGTGTTTCTATATGCTTAATTTACAAGCCTAAGAGGAAAACAATTAAGAGACTAAGGCCATGTCTATACTAGTGAGCTTACAGCGGCACAGCTGTACTGATGCATCTGCACTTCTGTAAGATCGCTCGCGTAGCCGCTATACTGAAAGGAGAGAGTTCACCAGTCGACATCATAAAACTACCTTTGTGAATGGCAGTAGCTGTGTCGGTTGGCAGGAGAAGCTAAAAGGTGCCTAATTTACGTTAATGTAGACCCGTTTCAAACAGGACTACATTAATGTGATCTAGATACATTTTAGTTCATGCTAGCAGGGTCTACACAGGGCAGTGACAGTGCCACACTTCAGTTCACACCCCTGTAGTCCAGGGACCATGCAGACAAGCTCTAAGAAAAAAATCAGGTTTAAGAGTCTTTTTTTGGTGTAACTATAAAGTATGTTCCTCAGCAGCAGGATATTTATCTCGAACAACATTCTGGGAAATTAACACACCTGGTTGTATAATTTCTAGTCTTTCTTTCCTTTCAGTATTTCCATTCTGTTACATATTTACAGTTGGCTGACATTACAGTAAACTATTCTGAGATGTTAGCTACTAGAGCATTTAGACATGGAATATTATGGAGTGAAGACTATAAAGCAGAATATACAGTGTCACTAAACGTAACAGAAGGTTATGGAGTTTTTAATATAACAGAGAACCTTAATGCTATAAGATATTTACCATAATATTGTGTATGGAATGTGATGCTCAATCAATTTAATGACTGCTTGAACTAGGGGTTCTTAGTGTCCATATAGTCAGCTTGAGAGTGTAAGGAAACCCAGTTTCATACCTGTAGCTGTCTTTGGCTTCCTGGTAGCTTTTACTACTAATAATAATGGATTTTCTTTTTTCTCTCTGTAGCCAATAACACGGCCACCTGTTCCAGCCCACCAAGTTCCCCCATATAAAGCTGTTTCAGCCAGGTTCCGGCCCTTCACCTTTTCACAAAGCACCCCCATAGGCCTGGATCGAGTGGGACGGAGGCAGCAAATGAGATCATCTAATGGTAAGTTTTACAGGTCTTTTTAAGGGGTTACAAACCAAATGTGTTACAAAAATGGAGAGACTGGGCCAATTCATCAGTGCCTTGGGTGGTGGGTGTAAACTACACATAGGATGTAAATGGTAAAGTAGCTTATGATGAAGCTGCTTTATTTTTATACCTTCTTGTTAGTGCTTGTCCTGCTATGCTCAAGTTACACTTGATGCACACCCACTGAATGTTAAATTGATTCAAGTTGCTCCCCTTTACTATTTGTACTCATATTTCAATCCATGTACTCCCTACTGCTCTCTGAAGGCTTGCTGCATTAACTAAGGGCATGTCTACACTGAAGAAACACACCCCAAAGTGCTACAAGTTTCAGCGCTGTAAAGTGCCAGTGTAGGGAGCTATTCCCCTTGTGGAGGTGGTTTTTTTAAATAGGTGTATGTCTCTATCTATTTCAGAGAGCTGGAAGGGACCCTGAAAGGTCTTTGAGTCCAGCCCCCTGCCTTCACTAGCAGGACCAAGTACTGATTTTGCCCCAGATTCTTAAGTGGCCCCCTCAAGGATTGAACTCACAACCCTGGGTTTAGCAGGCCAATGCTCAAACCACTGAGCTATCCCTCCCACCACAGCCATGGCCAGCGCTTTAATGTTGCTAGTGAAGACATGCCCTTAAGGTGTGAATTTAAAGTCCATTAAAGCACACTAAGCCTTTGTGTGAAGGCTCTCATTCAGAAGTCAAGTGGCAACTGCTGTTAGAGAGTGTTCAAAGAGGGATTTAATGAACTTTAACTAAGGACTTTAAATTCACACCTTTAGTTAATTCAGATTAATTTCCAATGTAGAAAAACTCTAAGGCTTTGGCTACACTTGCATTTCAAAGCGCTGCCGCGGCAGCGCTCCCGGCGGGCAGCGCTTAGAAGCTAAAACTGCCCCAGCGCTGGGAGACTCCCAGCGCCTGTCCCCGCCTCCGCCTCCCTCCCTGGGAATAGCGGACGCTGGGAGCCGCCGCGCCGCTGCTGGGGCTGACTCTACACTGGCGCTTTAATAGCGCGCCGCTGCTTGCAGCGCTGCAGCACCAGAGCCCTGCTGCTGCTGCCGCTAGCTAGTAAAGTTAATCACCAAAGGATTTGTCCCAGAGATTTGTATGGGAGTTGCACCTACTTACCCAAGAATGAATGTAGCCCATGACATTTATCCAGTTTTATGTGAAGTACAAATCCTTAGAAAGGACTGTAAAATCAAATGCCTTTTTGAAACAGTGTCTTTTAATGTCCTTTTGATTTGTCCCTTACATTTATTCTCCAGTTCTACTTATCATTAGCACTTACTTGCCACATTATCGCAAGCTGATAGCAAGAACAATAGTATCATCTCATAAATCATTAATTGTCAGGAGATGTTAAAAAGAAGCTTGGTCAATACCATCTGTCTTCTTTCAGATACCAGAGAACATCCGCTGAGCAATTTTACTCATTTTTCATTATCAAAGGCCTAAAAAGTCAAAGTGCATTCTTCACTTCAGCATTCTAAAGAATAGCTGCTGTAAAGCCACTTGCAACCTTCACTGTACTGCTCCATATATACATGGAGTAAGTAGTGTTGAAATCAGGATCTACTGTGACTGAAGTGGAAGATCTTATCAAATAGCACTTTCAGTGTTTCTTTGTTAAAAATTAAGAGCATTAATCAAATAACTTTTCAGGAGCCTGTATTTGTTGCAAATTCATACCAGTTCCAAGTCGAATTGTTAACTAGATCATGCAACTTTATCTAAATTCCAAGGAAGGAAGACCCTTAATCCACAAATACATTATTTTAGCTATCAGGGTATTTACATACTGCATGCTAAAATCCACAGAAGACAATCACTGAGATGGAAAAGTAATAATAGGTAAGTATTCAAGGTACCTTTAGCCTCTTGTAGTGTAATTTCACAGCTAGAAATGGGACCAGCCAGTTCTCCTCCGATCACTAGCAGGTGCTCCACGGACCACAATTTGGGAATTACTGGCTGTAGTATTGAGACTGTGTGTGTATAAATATTACAATATTGGAGACAGTTCTAAGTGCAGAAGAATTTATAGCCCAATTGAAATGATTAAGTAGTACCTCTCTCCATGAGTAATCCCATTGATTCCAGTAGGACTTCTCACTGAGCAAAGTTATGCTTTCTGTTTCATCTTTGGAAAAATAGCATTGGCTAACAAATATAGCTACCTCAGATTAATTTCTTCTTTGTTATTTTAGCTTTAGTATATCCAAAGTTTCATAAATAGAAATGTTTGAGGGTAACAGATTATGAAAGTAAGGATTTCTGTCATTTGGGAAAGGAGTGAAATCAAAGCAATGCTGGTCATACCTAGATATTACGTTAGCAAACTAGTTATAACTACAAAAGTCATACATGAATAGCTTTCTAAATCAAAGCCCTGACGGCAAGTGGGTGGAATATTAGGAGACAGCAAGAGCAATATAGCTATTTTTTTCTTAGTTACAGGAAAGTTTTATTTTGTGTTACCTAATGTAAAATTATAGATATAGTCAGGGGTGAAAGTAATAATAAATTCTTACTGGTACGGGGGTGGTTCTGGCCCACCGAAGGGGCAGGGTCTCAGGTGGAAGGGATGCGGAGCTGGGGGCTCTGCCTACCCCAGCCAGCCTATCCACGCTGCCTGGCCCTCGCCACCTGCTCTGCTGCGGTAGTCAGGAGCCCCGGGCCCTTTTAAATCGCCAGCCCTGGGGCAGCTGCCCTTTCACCCCCCTCCCATCAGCAGCCTTGGGAGGAGGGTGGGGAAGGGCAATGACGTTAAAGTGCCATGGCAGCACTTTAACATCATTGCCCCTTTTGCCTCCCCTGTCAGTGGCTCTGACCAATCAGGAAATGAAATTAAAATGTTCCCAGGGCTTTTCCTGTGTACCTGGCTAGTGCATCGGAGTTCAAAGTGCTGTCCAGAGCGATCACATTGGAGCACTCTGGGATAGCTCCCAGAGGCCACTACTGTCAAATTGCATCTGCACTACCCCAAATTCAACCCAGCAAGGTCAATCTTAGCACTACCTCCCTCGTCAGGGAGGAGTACAGCAGTTGATTTTAAGAGCCCTTTAGGTCGACGGAACAGTGTTAGTTGTGTAGACGCATTGCTTATAAAATTGATCTAATGCAGCTAAATTTGATCTAACCTGTTAGTGTAGACAGAGCTCTGAAGTAGACCTGAGTCTATGAGAAATCCTACCCTGGAAAAACCTGATTCTAAGGCCCAAAGCCTGAGATTAGGTTTTGATTTTTATATTGAAGCAACAACTTCTGAGCAGTATTGATGTTTCTTCTTTCTTCCTAGGAAAGAAGGAGCTGTGTAAACTGTACAGTTGTTACAACTTGAAAAGAGGTGGAATGTGGCTGGACCTATGTTCAGCATCAGGGGCGGCTCTAGGTATTTTGCCGTCCCAAGCACGGCAGGCAGGCTGCTTTTGGCGGCTTGCCTGCAGGAGATCCCTGGTCCCGCGGATTCAGCAGCACGCCTTTGGGAGGTCCGCCGAATCCGTGGGACCAGCGGACCCTCCACAGGCATGTCACCGAAGGCAACCTGCCTGCCATCTTTGCGGCAACTGGCAGAGCGCCCCCCATGGCTTGCTGCCCCAGGCACGCGCTTGGCATGCTGGTGCCTGGAGCCGCCCCGTTTAGCATGTTCATATACATGGCCTAGAACCCTGCGAGCCCTGCTGAGGTGCTGGTGCAGAATTGTGTTCTTATTGTAAGGGATGCCTCATTTTGGCCTCTCTTTTTGTGACTGCATTTATTTATGGATGCAGTTGATGTCATTTAGATTTCTACATGTCTGATTGTGTCCTCAGTTATTTGTGCTTCCTCATTCCCTTCCTTTCCCCCTTCCTCCAGTCCTCTTGTGCAACAAGCAACTGGCCCACAATAATTCATGTGATATTTTGGCTGCCTTGCTTAGCATGGGGCTGGGACCACAAAGACATACAGAACTTTTTGGGGCAAATGCTGGTCACGTTGAAATCAATGAGAGTTCACTATTGACTTCAAACAGGCCAAGGCCACGTGATATTAGACAGCTACCATAATTAACAAACAGATATTTGTTGGTCCCTTGAGTCACCACTGAAAGGAGTTTTCAATGTAGTGAGATCTAACCATCTTAACTTAATTTTTTTGTCCATATTTTATGCTATTCCTTTTTCACCTGCCTACTCACATTCTCAGAGGTGTGATAGAGTAATTCAAAGGGGTGAATCTGTTTTGTTATAGTTTTAGGATTTTGTCTGGACAGCGCTTGTTCAGTGTGTATTCTTCAGTCGTTGATGCAGATCCCCGGGTTGGGGGCTTTTTATGACTTAAGCAAAGGAATTTTCTATGGATGACTCATGTTTTAGTTGTTTACTGATTTGTATTGCAAGACACCTTGCAACTGTATTGTATATGTGCTTTTCATAATATATGGTAGCTTATTGTAACTGTGATTATTCAGCAAGTCTGTTCTCAGCAGGGAATTATGATGCAGTTCAATGATTCAGAAGGGAGAGCTGTATTTTTCATGTCCACTGGTTGCCTTCAAAATGCAGCAGATCCTGGATTTTAATAATTAAACGTCATTAATATTGTGTTATAAGTTTGGCATTTCATTCTCTCCCTGAGATGGTACAATAGGAAACCATGTGATTTCTGTGGGTGTTGTGATATGCTGTATGCAAAGTCCCTTGGTGGTTTTCTGAGCATCTTACTAGAGAAACCAGCCCCTAGTAAAAGGACTGGCATAGCTAAACAACGTTGTTTCCATATAGAGAATCAGTAATTCTGAGTCCCATCCACAGACATATAGCGCCATGACTTCTTTTAAAATTAATTCAGGATTATCTTTTTATACCAGTTTTCAAAAAATTAGTACAAATGCAGGTTGTTGAAGAGTACATGATTTGACTGCAGGGGCAAATCCTGCCCTTGCCTCTAGAACCGATGCAATTCCCCTATGCAAAGGGGAGCATGATGCTGGGGTGATAGATGCTAATCTCCATAGCATCCCCTGTGCTCTGACATGAGAGGGTTGGTGGGGTCATTGCTGAAGTGGGCTATGGAATGAGTGGAGACAGAGCTAAGTGGCTATTCGCGTCCTTCCTTCTCTACTCCGTGGTAGAGTTACAGTGAGGCTGCGGCCTGAGTGAAGGAACGCCTCCTCTGCCCCATAACCCCTCAGAGCAATTGACTGCTGATTAGAATTTGGGTTATAATGTAGTGATAGTCGCTTGTAACCAAACAAATATACCACAGTTTAGTTGTGAAGTAACAACAGCATTTAAGAACTGTGTGAAAAATACCTTTGGGTGTATAGTTATACCTACACATTACATTTTGGAATAATATCATAAATGTACAATCTTATGCAAAGCAGTATTGGAAGACATATTTTTGCATATGTCTTCCAATATGTACAATATTGAAGAAATTGTAGAAGAATTTCTACAATTGTAACTCCTAATAGCCTTTTCCTGTGAAATTGTAACTCCTAATAGCCTTTTCCTGTGACTTGGAGTAAAAGAGATGTATCCTTTGAATTTAGATTAAAACTCTAATTCACATTTAGCTGCTTTAATGAAAAGTAGCAAATACACTCTCTGGCACTGACAGGACTGAAAAACATTCTTCATTGCAGTGTCATTAGCTACAGTGCAGTAGACTGTAAGTACATTATCAATGAACACTGTGTATACAGGTTTTGTTTCTTTTCTGTAACTTCCTCCCTAAGGGTACCCCATGATGTCACTGATCCACTAAACCCACAGCTATACGGGAACAGTGAATGAGCTGTCAGTTTCTAAGTAGGCTCCGGCCTGATATGCACATACAGAAGCTCAAAGCAATGAATAAGCTGTTTCTGAATTTTCAGTAGCTCAAAGGCTCTAAGCGTTCCTGGTTCTCTGTGAATCTTTTAGGACTAAGCTTCACCTATTAAAGGCCAAGCCCCTACTCTGTATGTTGTTTTTGACAGCAGCATGGTAGCCAGGGGGGAAATGGCACGATTTTGGAGTCTGGAGAGCCTTCAGATGGGTATGTGTGAGTAGAAGGTTCACTCTTCTTATTCTCTGTAATGTTTCTGATTTAAAATTATCAAGTGTTAGTGTCACTAGGCTTGTTTCTGATCACATTCATGTTGTTGTAAATAAGGTAAACTCCACTGCAAACAGAGTTATACCAATGGAAAGCTGGATAGAGATCAGAATCAGGCTCGCATTGTCTTAAGTTTTTGCAATCCATTAGAGCCACGGGGATACCCATCCCATCTGTAAAATATTTAGTCCTGCCGGTAAACATTAGAGGAATGGATACAGAGAGTAAGTGACTGGTTGTTTTTTAAAATCTAGCTACCAAGGCAATGGAAGCCTCTTGACTGGTAAGGAATAATGAGCAGTTACCAGCCCAAAAATTACACTCCTTTTTCATCTTTAGTTAAATGTTTTAGAGTATTTATGTCTACTATTTTTGCTGCAACAAACCAGTTGTCAGTATTGACATTACAATGCAGCTGTAAAAATGAAATCCAGGATGAAATTTAACACTTCAGATTTGAGGCTGGAAGCTGATTTTTATATATTATTTATTTACAGATTTTCAGGAAAGCAATGTCAGTGAGTTTTAAATGATACCACTTTTAAAATATATAGTTCTATTAGTTTTCAGATTTGTAACCCTATGGCTGAGAGATCTCAACTTTTTTTGATAGGAATTTTGCAGCCTCCTGGATTAGCTCTATGAGACATTATTATAAATGTGTATTTTAAAATGTTTTGTGGTGGGTAGAATAACTGTGTTGTTTTATGTCAAGACTAAGGGCAAAATTGTGCCCTTCTAAAGAAAGAAAGCCACAAGGTAAATGTTTTAACTGACCTCTGCATCCTATGGCCTTGATTACTCTTGAAAAATTAGCATCCATATAAGTGGAAATGCTTGCAAGGATGCAAGTGTAAGCACTAATGTAGACAGGGCTATCTATACTGAAATGAAAACCTATGGGTTACACTGTACAGACCATCTGCATGGGATCCAAAAAGCAAGGCAAGCCTCTCTGGTAGAGGTGGTTGGGAATTTTTTGGCTGACTGGCTTTTTGTCAAAATATGCTGATTTGTCAAAAAAATTTTTTTGTGGAAATGTATAATTTTTGACAAAAGTTTTGCTGGGGAGGTTTTTCAGCTTCAAGATGGAATTTCTGGTCAAAACAAGAGTTAGAGAGGGAGACATCCAACCTAGAATAGCCAATAGCCTGCTGGTTAGGTCACTTACCTGGGAAGTGTGAGAGTCAGGTTCAAGTCCCTCTTCCAAATCTGGCAGAGCAGGGACTTGAACCCGACTCTCCCAGGTTCCACGTGAGTGCTGTAATCTCCCCATCTCTTCTACCTTTTTTCACAAAAATTTTTTTAAAAAAAAATCAAAATCGCTTGATTGGGGAAATTTTTTTTGAATCTTGAAAATTTTAATAGGCTAGGAAAACCATTTCCCGCCTAGTTCTACTCTCTGCTTTTTACCACTTCATAGCCTACTCCATGCAGGATTACACTGCAGGCCATCTGCAAGGGCAGTGCATGAATTTCCTCTTTGGGGAGGCTACCCGGGCCCTGCCCCTTCTTCCCAAGGCCCTGCCCGTTCCATCCCTCCCGCTGGAGCCCTGAGCCTAGCCCTTCCCGCACCAGGGCCAGAGAAGCCCCAGCCCACCCGCCCTAGCATCTTGCGGCCACTGGGCAGCCCACCCTAGCTGTGCCGGTCGGCCCGAGCACCGGCCTGCCTGCCTCAGCTGCCCGGGCCACTGGCCAGCCCAAGCACTGATCCCCAGGCGAGTCCGAGCACCGGCTAGTGTTGCCAGGTGTCCAGTTTTCAACCAGAACACCCAGTCGAAAAGGGACCCTTGTGGCTCCGGTCAGCACCACTGACCAGGCCATTAAAATTATGGTTGGCAGTGCTGCCAGTGCAGCAGGGCTGGCAGGCTCCCTACCCAGCTCCGCGTGGCTCCCGGAAGTGGCCAGCATGTCCCTCCGACTCCTAGGTGAAGGGGTGGCCACAGGACTCTGCGTGCTGCTCCCCCCCCTCCCCCGAGTGCTGGCTCCACAGCTCCCATTGGCTGGGAACTGCGGCCAATGGGAGCTGCAGGGGGCAGCATCTGCAGGCATGGTCAGTGTGCAGAGCCCCATGGCCGTCCATTCACCAAGGAGCCAGAGGGACATGCTGGCTGCTTCCAGAATCTGGCTGAGGTAAGTGCTACCCAGAGCGTGCGCCGCAATCCCTCCCGCACCCCAACACCCTGCCCCAGCCCTGAGCCCCCTCCTGTATCCCAAACCCCTCATTCCCGGCCCCACCTCAGAATCCACACCCCCCAGACAGAGCCCTCACATCCCCCCCTGCATCCCCCTGTGCCCCAACCCAGTGAAAATGAGCGAATGAGCAAGGGTGGGGGAGAGTGAGCAACGGAGGGAGGGAAGATGGAGTGAGCAGGAGCGGGGCCTCAGAGAAGGGGTGGGACAGAGGCGTGGCCTCAGGGTGGGGCAGGGGTCAGGGCAAGGGTGTTCGATTTTCTGCAATTAGAAAGTTGGTAACACTAGTCCCTTCTGGCTTCAGGGGAAGGGAGATTGAGAGTGGGGCTTCGGGGCGGAGTATGGGTGGGGCCACGGCCTGGGTTAGGGGAGACTAACCTATCCTATTATGCCTGCTGCCCGTGACCATCTGCCAAAGAGTTGTATAAAGATTAGGGCCCAGATTTTTAAGGGTATTTAGGCATTGCTGTGCTCAGAATTGCAATGCCTAAGTGTCATTCTCAAAAGAGACTTAGGCACTTATGAGCCTAAATTGTTTTTGACAGTCAATGGGATTGAGGCTCCTAAGTGCCTAAACCTCGTTTGAAAATTAACTTAGGCCTGGTCTACATTGAGGGGGGGGGGGGGGTAGATCGATCTAAGATACGCAACTTCAGCTACGAGAATAGCATAGCTGAAGTCGATGTATCTCAGATCAACTTAGATTGACTTACTTCGCGTCCTCGCGGCACAGGATCAACGGCTGCCGCTCCCCTGTCGACTCTGCTTTCGCCTCTTGCAGCGGTGGAATTCCGGAGTCGACGGGGATTGCATTCGGGGATTGATTTATCACATCTAGTTGAGATGCAATAAATCAATCCCCGATAGATCAGTCACTACCCGCCGATCCGGGTAGTGTAGTGTAGACGAACCCAGGCTCCTAAATAGGTTAGGCATTGGAATCCTGAGCTCAGCAACACCTAAATACCTTTTAAAATCTGGACCTAAGTTCTTTCCCCTGAACCAGGGACCCCTGCAGGAAACTATCTAGCTACCTGGGTGACACAGGCCCAAAAATTTTAATGGTTTACATCCAGGTCTACTTCTTTGTAGCTCTGTTTGCTTCAGTGAGGTTATTCCTGATTTGTATGGGTGTGTAAATGAGAAGAAAATCACTCCCTAGACGCGTTGTTGTTATACTTTCAAGAGCAAAGGCACTTTCTAAGGGGTTTTGCCTTCACCTATTGGTAGTTTTATGTTCACATTTTTTATTAAATTGTTTTTGTATGTTTGCTTTTCCGAGAAGGCTTTGATTAAACCAAATTACTCTGTTTCAAGCCTGTCACTATTGTTTTAGTTGTTACAGATGGTGGAACTGAATCTTCTGCCTTAGTTGATGACAATGGTAGTGAGGAGGATTACAGTTATGAGGAGCTCTGCCAACCCAGCCCTAGATACCTGCAGCCTGGAGGGGAACAGCTAGCAATTAATGAGGTAAGTGGAGGATACATTCCAATATGTCTAACCTTTTGGCTAAAGTGATGATGCCTCATGTGTTTTATATAACTGTACTCAAGCTTGGGAGTCTGGGATCCAGACCTTCTTGCTGCATTATCTAATTTCTCAGACAGATAATTATACAAGGACAGATTTCTCAAAATACTTAGCTCATCCTGAAACAGATTATATTTATTTATCTCCTTTTTGTTTAATTATAACCTGTTTAGTTTTCTAGCAGTCTACAGATTGGTCTTTGCTGAGCTTTTGTCCTTCACCAACTTTCCCCCCCGCCATACATTTCAGCTGATAAGTGACGGCAGCATGGTCTATGCAGAGGCACTGTGGGACCATGTGACTATGGATGATCAAGAGCTAGGCTTTAAAGCTGGGGATGTCATCAGAGTCCTTGAAGCTTCCAACAAAGACTGGTGGTGGGGAAGAAATGAAGACAAGGAAGCCTGGTTTCCAGCTAGCTTTGTCAGGGTTAGTAACCTACGTCTGTTTCTTTTCTACAACGAGGGCCTGATTCACCACTGCATTATTGCAGCTTTACATCAGTTTCCTGGTAAAATGTCAGTATAACAATGGTTTGTTTTATTTTGTTAAATGTTGCTATTCTCGATTAAGCATTCATCTCTTTATATCCTTGTTTCATGCTGAATGCCCCAAACCAATATTAAATTGAAATTAGTGCCTGATTCTCCACTGCCTTGCATTTGCAAATCAAAATTGTAACTCCTTATGGCCACTTTTCACAGGCATAAAAACCTACACAACGGACAGGGCAAAAGAGAATCAGACCCAAATATTTGTAATCTACTTGGCCACATTTTACTGTCACTTACTCCTGGGTAACCCTTTCAAAATCCAAATAGAAATGAGGACAGAGACCCAGCTCATCATTATCATTATTATTTGGACTATGTCCCATGGAGATAAAGGAACCAGCACTAATACAACTCAAGAGTGGTCAATATGTACAGAAAGAGCACAGCAGTTTTGGGGATGGAGGTGGGGACATCTGTTGTACTCAGCAGTCTCTTCTGATATTTCAGGGATTTCACTGGTAAAATAATGCCAGACCTGTCATCATTTGTGGCAGTTCTGTCCATAATGTGAATACCTTATTCGCAGTTCAGCCAAGAGTCTCATAATAGTATAGCTGCTGAGGGATAGCTATAGCTGTATTGTATCATTAATTATATTACAGTAGCTTCTAGATGCTGCAACTGAAATCGGGGCCCCACTGTGCTAGGTGCTGTATAAGTAAATTGTAAGAGACAGACCCCCCCCATAAAGAGTTTACCATCTAAGTAGGCATGCTGAAGAAAGAGTGAGTGAAAGGCAGCATTGTTGTTCCCATTTTACAGATAAGGAACTGAGGCAGAGAGATTAAAGGTAAAATTTTCAAAAAGGTATTTAGGCATTGCAATGTTGAATAAAGCAAGGCCTAAATACGTTTAAAAATGTGAACTTCAGGCACTCTTTAAAATATTATTCTTAAGTGATTTGTCCAAGGGCACATGCAGAGTTAATAGCAGAGCTGGGGCCATTAAACCCAGGTCTCCCTCATCACAGTCCAGTGATTTAACCACATGGTCATTTTTCCTGTCAATTTTCCCATTTGTGTGAATTAGGTGAATAATGAAGGTGATGGGACTCTAATACAAAAATGTTAAATCTGACTTCAGAAAAATGTATTTTTGACTTTAGATATCAGTGTGAGTGCCCCATTCTTTGGGAAAGGAGGACAGTTGGGGAAGGGAAAAATGACTGTAACTGATTACTTCAGATCAGGGCCGCCCGAGGGGGTAGGGGTGCAAGTGGGGCAATTTGCCCCGGGCCCTGCGAGCCGTGGCCCAGCGGCGGTCCAGGTCTACGGCAGCATTTCAGAGGCGGGGCCCCCTTCAGTGCTGCCAAAGATGCAGAGCGACTGAAGGGCCCCCCACCACCAAAATGCCGCCAAAGACCCAGAACGCCGCCGAGTGAGTACAAGCGCCTCAGCTCCCCCACTTTGCCCCAGGCCCCCTGAATCCTCTGGGCGGCCCTGTTTCAGATCAGTATCATCCGAATTTAACATGAAAAATAAAGCCGCAATTTATTTATTTGAGTATTGGCAATGAGCGTCCACTATTCATGGTCTCTCTAATAAATCTGCACTTCTGTTAACAAAAAGTACAGGCAACTTTATATGATGGCCTTCGGATACTATGGTGATGAAGGCCATATGGGTACCCAGAAAGAAAGAGCGGGCCCATTCCTGAAACCTTTACATTAGTAGCCAGTGGAAATACTTGCATAAGAGTTACAAGATAGACTTTATTATGGAATTCTATTTGTATAACCTAGGACTGGGGACCAGTTATATAATAATAATAATAATAATAATAATTAATAATCAGTTATGAGCTGCCTCTCTTGTAATTAAATAAAATTTGTAATAATTTTTAATTTGTTATTGTAACACCTTGCTGCACTATTCTAGCTGTCTTTTCTGTTATGAATGCAGCTACGAGTTAATCAGGAAGAACTTGGAGAAAATTGTGGTAGCATCCAGGATGAAGAGCAACATGCAGATGCTAGCAAACATCGCCAAAAAATTGCAGAAAACAAGGATCAGATGAGAACCAATGTTATACAAGAAATAATGAACACGGAGAGAGTCTATATCAAACATCTCAAGGACATCTGTGAGGTACAGTGTCAAGCAATAGATTTAGAGCATTCCACAGACCTAGTTTGAAGAAATATCCCTTATGAGTGAAAACTTGAGCATTTTCTGTTGTCAAAAGATTCATCCTTGCAATTCTAAGGCTGTCAATGAGAATGCTCTCTTATGCAGTTCTAACTCTCTTCTTTATTGAACACCATAATATACCTTCATTTTGTACCTGTTTACAATGCATTGCTTTCCTAACAGCAGTTTCCATGTTAGGGGAGAGAGTCCAGCTTACTTAGTATCTGCTACCACTTTGCCTCTGTAGATAGCTGTAAACCCATGTAATACTGTAGTATCTAGTTACAGTTTAGTGTCTGAACATTTTGAAGGTGGCCTGCAGAGGAAAAAATGAAAAACTGGATTTGCACTTTTTTTCTGGTCATTTATTATGTAATTCTATTTTTAAAGAATATTCTGCTTGTTTAAACTGCAAAAAGATCAGTAGTATCAAGACTTACCTTCTCTGTTTGTTTTTTGCTGGAGTTTCCTTGGAGGACCAGAGATCAGTAGTAGGAGCTTTCTCACACCTTAATTGAAGTTTGAGCCTTTAACTATGAACTTTTTTTCTCCCACGTGTGGGTTGGGTGTTTGAGTTAGAGTAGTAAAAAAAGAACCAGTGAAGGATGGTAAACAGCCTGACCAAAATAATCACTTCTCCATTCAGTTTGTTAGGTTTCACTTCTTTTCTGCTTGTTATGTCAGGTAATCTTTAAAATTTGTTGCTAAATTTCAGTTCCTTGAGCAAGATCATCATTAAGATACACTTTTTATCTATGCCAGGGTAAGTGTAATTAAATCTTATACTTCAGGACATAAGCTATAAAAGGACAGGGAGGAATTTTTACCAACGTGTATCTGACACATTTGGCTTGCTTCATGGTGGGTGAATTTCATCTTCCACTGAAGCATCAGGTATTGGCAATTGCTAGAAGAAAACCAGACTGGCTAAACCAACAGTTTTGAACCAATGTGACACATCTTGTGTTGCTTTATGAACATAAGAATTTATCTCCCTGGCTTGTCCAACTGAATTGCCTTCTGTCTTCAGACTAGCCCCAAGATGCTTGCCTCTTTTGCTATTTATTTTTTCAGGTACCATTCTGTTGCTCCAGCTACCAATTTCTATGTAGTTTTTGGAGGGTGTGGATGTTTTTTCTAGTGATGTAGTATGTGTGAGAAACTAACGTTAACTTTCATTGGGTTAACTCTGTTGCTGAGATACATCAGTACATATATTGATGTCAGGAGGAGCTGGAGCTCTCAGGATTTGGCCCATAACATCACTAATCCAGTTCATCTATTTTTTTTTAAAAAGACAGAGCGGCTGTGCATTTAGTGGGCCAGTGCTAATGCACATGTTTTCCAAGGGGAATAAATGTACCCAAGTTCAGCAAAGAGTGAATCACTCATGGCTGTGCAAGCAGGACAGTGAGGCTGGTGGTGTGCTTACATGTAGATCTGAGTCAGAGAAAAATTTACTCCAGAGGCTGACCCAGAGTTACAAGACCTGCACAAGAAATAACTTCCCTTGTGGGTGCCTGTGCACCAAAGCAAAAGGCAAAAAACACCAACTTGGCTTGGAGCATTGGCCCCTCCCTTAACAGGCAGGGGTTGGGAAGGTAGGGACATGCATGGTAGCACCCAGCAGTACCCAGAAATGGTATTCAGAAACTCCAAGAGTCAGCTTGAACCTAGTTACCTCACTGCAGCAATTGCAAGTTCTTTGGTGCTAGCAGCTCACAGGGAGATCTGGGAGCAAAATGCCTGACAGCGTCCAAAGGTACAGACCTGGCAAACATCTCCTAACCACACGGTTTAACCTCAGTGCTCACATGTACCTGGGTTCCATACCCTATTGTGCGTGCAACAGCTGTTTTCTGGCAGCCATTTTAGGATACTGTATCCCATTCTCCCCACAGTGTGTTAAACAGCAGATATTTATTAGCTTGCCAGGTGTGCCTCACTGCCACATATTTGTTGATCATATGCCTCTCTGTGACATGCGGCAGGAGCTGACCACTTACTTCAGCAGAACCCTAATCCTTTCTCTTCCTCCCGGCTGCACAGTTGTTTGTATTACCTGCTCTTTGGTACTGAATGCAAAGTAGAAGTTACTTCAAGTGCTTTGTGGGATTGGAGCATAGTAACATATCTACTTAGAGACTGAGACAAATGTACTGAACTGAGCCCATATCGACAGACATAAAGACAGATAAATGTTTGTTAATGGAGCATTTGGGTTTTTAGGTAGCAGTCATTCCAGTACCAGTAGGGTCCTGTCCATGCTATAGATTTTGCCGTGTTTAAGCAGTGTTTAAACACAGTGGCACCTCAAGTACATTATAGCAAGGTAATCTTACCTATGTGGCTGGGACCAAGCCCTGAAATACTCAAGGAATCATGCGCTAGTGTAACACCAACAGACCCTGGTCATCGGCAGGCAGGATTGAACTTGGGACCTCTGGAGCTTAGTGCATGAGCCTCTACTGCATGAGCCAAAAGCCATATGGCCCTTAGATTCATAAATCTCTCTCTAAGTCAGTGGTGAGCAGCCTGCAGCCCACGGGCCACATGTGGCCCATCAGGGTAATATGCTGGCGGGCTGCCAGACAGTTTGTTTACATTTGCACGGCCTCCTGCCTGCAGCTCCCAGTGGCCATGGTACGCCATTCCTGGCCAATAGGAGCTGCAGGAAGCAGTGGCCAGCACGTCCCTGCAGCCTGCACTGCTTCCCGCTGCTCCCATTGGCCGGGAACAGTGAATCATGGCCACTGAGAGCTGCAGGCAGCCGTGCAAATGTAAGCAAACTGGCGGCCCGCCAGCGAATTACCCCGACAGGCCATGTGTGGGCTGCAGGTTGCCTACCACTGCTCTAAGTGGTTTCAGTGCCACTAGATGGGACAGAGCACCACCCTCCAGAGGTGTGCGGGTTACACTAGCCGTAGCAAAGATTATCTTTAGACTGTGTTTTTACAGAATTTGGTCTCATCTGTACAGGCAAGATCAAACTCTGTCATAGCACAGTTGGGGCAGTTACTACTAAGCATTGTGGCAAAATTGGTAGTGCAGGCTCTCCTCCTGGATTGGTATTTATAACAATAAGATGCAGCTCTGTATTAGATATTATACAAATGCTGACATCTGGCTTCCTGACTAATCAACCCTAGGATGAAACAGAATTAGGATTAGGAGAATCAGTAACATAACTGTTCAGACACAAATCTGAATTTGTACATTGAGTTTTGTAGTGAATATGGCCTTGAAATCAGACACCACAAAAATCTAACCTTGGAAAACAGAATATCAAATTGAGTTGCCTTGTTCAGTACAGACTCCATTTTCAAGCTCTTGATCTCTTCCAGATTTGATACAAAGAGGTTTTCTTATTTTCTTTCCAGGGATATATTCGGCAGTGTCGTAAACATACAGGAATGTTCACCACGGCTCAGTTAAACACCATTTTTGGAAACATTGAAGATATTTACAAATTCCAAAGAAAGTTTCTTAAAGATCTTGAGAAACAGTACAACAAAGAGGAACCTCATTTAAGTGAAATAGGATCCTGCTTTCTTCAACATGTATGTCATTTAACTCCATTTTGCTTATGAAATAAACAAAATATGATTAGTAAATGTTAAACTACCATGAGGAAGATACTTTAGTTAGTGCTGATTATATGAAAACATTTTAAATCCCTCCCTTTTTTCCATCTCCACCCTTTGAGTAGGCCTATTTTCCTTGTAAGTCAACAGTCTTTCCATTTTCATAGCTATGGTGATCCCAAGGTCCCAGATGAACAGGACTGTTTCCAACAATCACAGGCAATGTTCCCTCTAATTTTTTCCATCCATGTGCAGAATAAATTTTCTTATGTGCACCGAGGTATGTGCCTATATGCATCACCAGTAGAAACAAAAACCCTAGATATAATATATATATTTTTAAAAGTTACCAGAGGGATAATTACTCCAGCCAGGACAGGTTAGGCATTTTAGAACTCACTACTCAAAGAATAAATTTAAATGTAAGAGAAATAAAAATTATGAAATGCATAGACAAGTCAAAACACTAAAATAATACTTTGAAAGAATAAAATTACAGAGCATATATGTGCATTGCAGGAAGTACCAAGAAGTAACAACAACAATAATACAAGTATGTGTTGGGAGGTGTGTGAGAAAGAGACAGAGACTCTGTGTGTGTGTGTGTGTGTGTGTGTGTGTGTGTGTGTGTGTGTGTGTGTGTGTGTGTGTCAGACAGACAGACAGACGGACATTGTGTGAGCTGGCTTCCGGGGAAATGTCAGAAACAGTGCACTGTCTCTTTAAGAAAGGCACTCAGCCGTCAGCCACTCACCATTCAGACCACAGCAGCTCCTAGTCCTCCTGAGCCAGGCTGTCCCCTCTGCCCTGGGGTACAGGGGCCAGGGGAGGGCGACATCCTGATATCAGCACCCTCCTCCCTCCCCCACCTTCTGCTCAGCACTGCCGGCAGGAGGGTCCCAGGAGCAGCTGCAGGATGGGCAACATGGGGGGAGGGGCACTTGAACATATGCTGCCTCCTGTGCACAGAACAGCACTTAAATCTCTCCTGCCTGGCAGCCCAAGCGTGCAGCTTACAGGTAACACAGATCACAGGTTAACATTTAACTGCAGACATCTGAGTTGATTTTGTTCCATGAAAACTACATCCAGTATCTTCCCAGAGAAAATATTAACCAGGGTGATTGACATATGTGGGAAAAGAGTCGCATATCATTGCTAATCACCTACAGAACCTCCAAGTAGACTTGAGAAAAAAAGTTTGGCAAATAAAAATGTCACCGAAAAATGCATTTTGGAGGGTTCAATAACTATTCATGTATTTGGGTAGAATTCGCTGAATAGTTCAGGCTGAAAAATACTTCCCCTCCCACCCCCCCAAAAAAGTCATTTTGCTTGAGAACAGCATTTTGTTTTAAAGTTTGGCCAGTTTAAAAAAAAAAAAGGAGGGGGCAGAAAACCCAAAAATGATCAAATAGAAAAACTAAAAAAAATTTGTTTAGAGTCAGTTCAAACATCTCACTCAACTCAAAATGACATTTTTTCAAGTTTTTCAATTTGAAAAAATCTCTTAAAAATTGGTTTGGTTCAAATTGAACTAGATTATCATTATTATTATTTTAAACCAAAAAATCTATTATTTGCTCAGCTCTACCAATAACCATAGGAGACTTCCAATTTCCAAAGCTCCTCAAAGAAAACTCTTTCTTAAAGTGAGTTTGATTATCGTGATTTTGTGGAGGCCTCTGTTTCAGTGTTCATAGAGAAGCCCCTATGACTGAAATTCACAAATCTAGTTAGTGTAAAGAAATATTTGTTTTTTTTTCCATTTCAGAAAGCAGCAAGCACTGCTGGCCAATGCACTCCTCTGCGATCCACATTAACAGGAGTTTCACCTATTACCAATTGTAGAATAGATTCTTCTGTATTTTCTAAATAGATTGTTATTCAGTTTGGGTGTAATTTAGCAAACTGTCTAATTAGTGTAACCAGAAGTGTTTTGTAACTTCAATATTGATTTTTGGTTTTGTCTTTTTAAGATTAATGTTTTAGCTAAAGCTTTGGTTTTTCTTTATAGCAAGAAGGTTTTGCCATCTACTCAGAGTATTGTAACAATCATCCCAGTGCATGCCTTGAGCTTTCCAACCTAATGAAACAGGGCAAATACCGTCACTTCTTTGAGGCCTGTCGCCTGCTTCAGCAGATGATTGACATTGCTATTGATGGCTTTCTCCTTACACCTGTTCAGAAGATCTGTAAATATCCTCTTCAGCTTGCAGAGCTACTCAAATATACTACCGAAGAGCACAGGTGAGAGAATTAAAATGATCTCTCTTAGACCATAATGTTACCTTATTGCTAAAGCAATCTAAGGTAGATTTGGTCAGGCAGTGGATGACAACCTGGCTCCTTAAGATCAATGGGAAAGCTGTGACTGACTTCAGTGGGGACAGAATTTCACCCAATATGTTTATGATCCTGGGACTATGTGAAAAAATATTTCAGAAACAATATACTTGTTAAATGGTCACCCTTGACTATAAGGGGACTGATCTGGAGAGAGAGAGAGAGAGAAGGAAGGAAGGAAGAAGAGATTTGTAAACCAGAGTGAAAAAATACCAGTGATTCCAAGGGAAAAATGAATAAGAGATACATGTAGGGGATAAAAGGGAAGAATTAGAAAAGAGAAGTGTCTCAGGGTATCTCTACACAGCAAGGAAAAACCTGCAGCTGGCCTGTACCAGCCGACTCGGGCTTGCCAGGCTCAGACTGCAGGGCTGTTTCATTGCTGTGTTGACTTCCCTCTCACCCCTCACAGTTCTAGAGCCCAGCCAGCCACAGGTTTTAATTTGCTGTGTGAACACACCCTTAGAGATAGAAGAGGTGAAGATGGTCTTAGAAGAACAACATAAACTGAACATGTTTAATAGTATTAAACATTGAAAAATATGTTAAAGGGGAAAAAGGATACTGAAAAATTCGTATGAAATGATGTAGTTAGATACTGCAAGAAACAAGTGAATCAAAGTGGGGGGAGGAAAAGAGGGAACAAGCAGTATAGAAAGACTCAATAATTTTGTGGTGGAAAAATATATTAATGAGAGATACCCAGACTATCTACATTCATTGTTACTATCTTCAGTGTAGGAAACAACCCTGGACATACGAACTTACTCAGGCAAAACTCCCTCCAAAGGTGGTACTGAATATTTTCCAGTGATCTGACAATCACCCGTATATGGATCTTCATTCAGTGTTTGGTTAACTGGCAGCCAGTTCAGGAAATTACCATTTCCTTTGCTATTACTGCACTCTTTCTTAACCCAGTAATCCCTTCTCCAGTATATGTTTTTCCAGATGATGCCCATGATTCAACTGTCTTGGGTTTTTATCAGTTGTTTTGATGTCTTTTTTTTTCCCTTCCATTTTCCCCTTCAAAATTTCTTCAGAGCCCTCACAAAATTAACTTAGAAAATGTGAGGAAAGAGGCCAGGGGCTTCCCTAGGTCTGAGCTGTTTAATTTTGTTCACTAAATGTGCAAAGGAACTGAGGCTGTCATTTTCTCAACTCACCATGAGGATCCCAGTTTATCAGACCTAAGAGAGCCTGTGTGGTAACTAGAAACAGACTTTGCCAGTAAGAGCATCTGTTACACAACAAATGACAGTCATAGACAGACCAAAAAGAGGGGAACTAAGATAGGAAGGGCAAGGGAAACAGTGATGAGATTGTGCGATCACTCAATAAGGCATGTCCACCCTTACATTAGTGGAATTTTGTTACTCTTACTCTCACTTCTTATGTGTAATGTTGCAGAAGTGAGTTTCTAGTGGGTATTTGAATAGGGAGAGGGAGGTGGATTGTGAACACACGCATCCAGACGTGTGCCGGTGGTAAGGCAGAAGCATGTGAGGAAATCTGCAGAAGTGGAGGGGAAGCCAGGGCTCTGTCTTGCCCCTCAAACACTTGTTTACATGCAATGGCCCAGCCTGCCAGCAGCCATTAATCAATCCCTCTATGTTCACTGGGAGGTCAGTAAAACGATCTAGTGGCCAATTGATATTGGTATGTTGGTGGATTTGCACAAAACACAGAGCACAGAAAATACCAGCACTTAACAGAAGAACCATGAGAAGGTTCTCGTCTTCCTCCCAAACTTCTGTGACCAAGTAGCTTCACTAACCAGCCACACTGAGACAGGATTCCAATATAAGTTGAAGACAGCAACTGCCCTTGTTGATCCATCCTCGGCATACGACAGTGTGCTGCTGATGAACAATCTGCCTCTTGGCGGCAATGACTGGGGATTGCTGCTTTAAGGTACACCTTAATGGCCAGATCAGTAGACCAAGAACTCTTAACTCGGGCATCCCTCAGGGCTCTGTCCTGGCCCCAGTACTTTTTAATTTATACACCGTGGATATACCAGCAACAGAGTCAAGGAAATTCATGTATGCGGATGATATTTCCCTAGCTGTTCAGCACACAAGCCTTCACACCATCAGCTGCACCCTAACCTGAGATCTTAGCAGAATGGCTGATTATTTCCAATGCTGGAAATTTAGGCCTAATCAAAAAAAAAAAACATGGAAACTGCTTTCCATCTGAACAATAAAATGGCTAATACCAAACTTGATGTGCAGTTCTGCAGTGAGAGCGTCAGCCATGAAGCTAATCCAAAGTATCTTGGCATTACACTGGACTGGAGTTTGACCTTTCGACAACACCCGCGATAAGGTCAGGTCTTGTGTCGCGCTTATCAGAAAATTAGCCAGAACATCATGGGGCTCCTGTCCATGGACCTTATGAACTGCAACAATTGCCTTGTAAAAACTGACAAAGAGTCCTGTGGCACCTTATAGACTAACAGACATATTGGAGCATAAACTTTTGTGGGTGAATACCCACTTCATCAGACGCAATTGCTTTGGTATATTCTGCAGCTGAATATTGTGCACCAATGTGGTGTCACAGTAGTCACACTAAACTCCTTGACACTCAACTCAATAATGCTATGGGCATAGTGTCAGGGATGCTCAAATCTACTCCAGTTGACTGGTTCCCGGTCCTATCGCACATCAGCGTCCACAGATAAGAAGAGCTGCTCAGACATCTCACTTTCTTAATCATGTCAATGCAAATACAAGGATCCCACTGCACCATGACCTGCAGAACCCACCAAAGACAAGATTAAAATCCTACAACCCTCTATGGAACCGTATGAAGATCCTTACCCCCAACTTTGATGCTGAGGCTCAATGGAGAGTCACATGAAGCACTTTTCCCACTCAAAACAAACAGCTCATTGTTGATCCTCTTGAGGAACCACCGGGTTTTGATTTATGTAGGAAAGACTGGTGCAGATTGAATTGAATCAGGACATCTCATGGGAGATGTGGACAAACTCTCTTTAAGTGGAAAATGAGGTATACACCTGTGGTCACCAGGTACAAACGATAGAGTACATCATATCTGAATGTCCCCTTTGTTCTTTTGCCGGGGGCCTGAAGGACATTCTACCAGCTCACTGCTGCGGCAGTGTACTGGCTATCAAACTTAGCAACAACTACAAATGTATATCTATCTACCCAAGCCATACGGAAGAAGAATAAGAATCAATCCCTCCTCCTTTTATTTCTCCTTCTTTGTGCTCATGACCACCTTAACTCACAACAGTTAAGGAGGGAGGTTTAGGTTGGACATTAGGAAAAACTTTTTCACTAGTAGGGTGGTGAAGAACTGGAATGGGTTACCTAGGGAGGTGGTGGAATCTCCATCCGTAGAGGTTTTTAAGGTCAGGCTTGACAAAGCCCTGGCTGGGATGATTTAGTTGGGTTTGGTCCTGCTTTGAGCAGGGGGTTGGACTAGATGACCTCCTGAGGTCCCTTCCAACCCTGAGATTCTATGATTCTATGATTTCAGTAACTCCTCATCCTCTGGATCCTTTCATTGGCATTTCTAAGAAGAATCCCTGTACAAGGCAGAAGAGGACATTCCTCTCATCACCTATAACATTGCAGCTAAGCAGCTGGGACACTAAGCTGTGCCCCCCTTATCAAGTCACCCCAGTCCCATGCCTCACTCCCAGCTATTGGGGTGGAGGGAGAGGAAAATATAATCTAGAAATAAATTATTAAAGAGAACATTGTTTTACACAACTGGATTCCTGTTATAAATAAACTCTTTGGGTGAAACCATGTCCCCATTGAAGTCGATGGGAGTGGTACCATTGATTTCAATGGAGCCTGGATATCACAACTTAGGTTTGATTCTCCACCTCCTTGCCCTGTGTGTAGTAATTTACACCTGGGCAAAGTGGGTGATAGGGTAGCATAGAATTGTGTAAATTACTATACAAGATGCAAGGTAGTGTGGAATCAGGTCCTTCAGGTTTAAGAACTTTGGTTAGGGGGATAAGTTGATACTGTAGAGAATCATGCTTCAGACAGTCAGTTAAACTGTGTTGATGTGTTATATCCAGTGCATATAATGTGTTTGAAATCTGCTTCCTCTTTACAGTGATTATAACAATATACAGGCAGCGTATGAGGCCATGAAGAATGTAGCATGCCTCATCAATGAGCGCAAACGAAGGCTGGAAAGCATAGACAAGATTGCACGCTGGCAAGTATCTATTGTTGATTGGGAGGTAGGTATCATTCTTCCATTTTCATGAAATATTTAATATTAAAATGTACTTAAATGACTTCTGCGGGGCATCTTTTTTTCTATGGTGGTGAATACATTTCATGTGGTCCTTGGTCAGTTAAAAGTTGAGTTGCTTCATTTGCAATGACTCTATTACTGATTATCCTATGTCTTACTTAGAAAGAGCAACAGTTATAACACGTGTTTGTATCTTTGAGATTACGAAGACATGTTGAAAGAGAACACAATGTATTTTTTTTTAGGTTGGGACCATTTTATCCGATTCTGATTTCTTGATAGTTTTACACTCGGGTAGCTCCATTGACTTAAATGAAGTTGCGCCTGGTTTGCACTGGCGAAACTGAGAGCAGAATCAAACCCATATTTTTGGTGAATGCAGCTTGATCTACCTTCTATATTTATAGATTTTTAAAAAGTTTATTGAAACCGAAGTACAGTTCTGTCTGTCGTGTGACCAAATGCTACAAAAATAATAATTAGTAATATGATCACTTAAAACTTTGTATTTATTTATTACACATACACTTCTCTATATTTTAGGGGCAGGATGTTTTAGCCAGAAGCTCAGAACTGATCCACTCGGGCGAACTGACCAAAATCTCGAAGCAAGGCAAAAGCCAGCAGAGGATTTTTTTCCTTTTTGACCATCAGCTTGTGTTTTGTAAGAAGGACCTGCTGCGAAGGGACATGTTATATTATAAAGGTCGGATTGATCTGGATGAGATGGAACTTGTGGACATTGAGGATGGCAAAGATAAGGACTTTAACATTAATATCAAGAATGCTTTCAAAACTGTGAATAGAGCAACAGAAGAGGTTCATTTGTTTTGTGCAAAAAAACAGGAAGATAAGAAAAGGTGGTTGGAGGCATGTGAAAATGAAAGGCGAAGAGTGCAGGAAGACAAAGAAATGGGTGAGTGCAAAGATTTACAGTGTGTGGGGAGGTGTTAAATCAAAAGGCAAAGTTTCGATTTCTCTCCTTTTTGGCTCTGTGCGAATGGATTCTCACCCTTTTTGGGCAGCGGTGCCTGTTTACCAGACACAAACTTCAGCTATACAAGCAAGTGTCTGTTGTTTCCCATTCAGTTGTGTCAGCTCTGTGATCCTGAGACTGGGGGTTGGAGTGGCTGTGGCTCTGTGGCGGGTTACATCTTGCACAACACAGAGAGCAGACGGCAGGATGAGTGCACTAACTGCAGCACAGACTACTCACTGAGAGCAAAAAAATCTGTCCCCTGCTGAAAAGCTTTGTGGAGGGAGAGTCTACAGGGATGAGGGAAGGAATGCTCACTATTTGGTCATGGAGCAGCTGTAAAACTGCCCCACAACCACTTTTGCAGCCCTAGATCAACAGTAGCTCCTTAATCCCTATTCTACGGCATTCCCCTGCTCTCCTGCTAGTCCTCTCAGAGCAGGTATGCAGCAAGAGGCCCTGTGTAGCTGACCTTTAGTTCATGGGATGGGGTGGAATCCCTCAAGCTCTCTTTGACTGCATAGTAGAACTTCATGTAGTTCTACTGAGTTATTGGGGGCCTTCCACAGCTTCAGAGATGTGAGAGAATTCGCCTCATGAAGGTGAGTTTAGAGTGCCAGTAACAGTAACCTGACATACCAGTACCGAGGGTTTGTCTGCAGGTGAAACACTACAGCAACAGCACTGCAGCTTCATTGCTGCAGCACTTCAGTGGAGACTCTGCCTATGCTGACAGGAGGGGTTCTCCCATTGGTGTAGGTAATCCACCTTCCTGAGAAGTGATAGCTAGATTGATGCAAGAATTCTTCCATTGACCTAGCACTGTCTGCACCCGGGGTTAGGCTGGCATAACTGCATCACTCAGGAGTGTGGATTTTTCATACCCCGGAGCTATGTAGCTAGGTCGATCTAACTGTCTAGCATGGACTACACCTTATATGTGAACTAGTGGTTGGCAGCCGCTTTTCTAAAGAACATTTTGTTATAAAGCCAGGCAGTAGTATCCTTAGGTCTGTGCAACCTATGTAGTATAGCAGCACTCAGCCAAGTTATAGAGGAGGAAAGGCCTAATCATAAGTGAGATGAGGAATGGGTAGAATCCTGCATGTCTGACATTGGATAGGGCCTTGCAAATCCTAGGGCCAGCTTTGGGCCAAAATGTATCCTGTGTGTGTGTGCATTTGGGATTTTAATTTAAAATTATGCTTGTTTCACAGTTTGATACTGGGCATGACCACTTCAGTTTAATAAAAACAATGGTAAAAGATTCAGCAGAATTGCACTGAGAAAATAGAGACATAAGAGGACAGTAGTGATAGGAAACATAAAACTGATTTGTACATTCCTAAGGCAATGGTGGGAGGGAAAAAATCCCAGTGTGTGTGTGTAATGTATGATGGCTGCTCTCTGTTATGGCATTTATCTTTAAGGGGGAGAGTTGGGATAACTCATAAGTAACATTCTTCAGGACTGAAATGGCTCTAAATGACAGCAAATTAAAATCCAAAGTGCTCTGAATATGATTTCCTGGATGACATAACTCACAAGTTATTAAAACTTTAACATGATTGAGAGCCTCATATTCCCAAGCCACCCATAAAATAGGAGCAATCCCTATGTATGCCGAGGCCGATTCTGCTCTCACACCAGTGTAACCCCATTGACTTTAATGGACTTCCTCTTGATTGACACTGGTGTAATTGAAACAAGAATCAGGCCTCTTGTGTATATATTATAGGTAGTGGCTGTTCTCTGTTAGGCCATTATTTTCTCTCCTGCTGAGAAGCTCAATAGTTTATGGCTCTAAAGTTATCCTTCTCCTTATTCATGAAAATAAATGTCATGAGCGATCAGTTGTCATTCAACAACAAAAACACTCCCCTTACACACACACACACACACACACACACAAAACCACGTAATGAAAGAAAAAGTCAAGAAATTACCAGCTAATATTCCAACATCAGCCTTAACTTTCCCCCACAGACGATACGTTACAAGTATCCAAGGGTAGCTGGTACCCAAAATAAATGATGGAGCTGAGACAACTAAACAAACTACTTGCAAATTAGTTTCCCTATTCTCCCCTTGCTCTGCAGTGCACTGGGAGCCTATACTCCTGTTGGACACCCCAGCCATTGTTTTCGGAAGTGGCTTCTACATGGAGTGCACACACTGCCCATGCATACACTTATCACTATTGGGCCCATCTCCAGACTACTGAATATTAGCCCAGCGGCGCTCTAAAAGAACATGTGCATTGGGGCAGGATGGCTGACTAGGAAATAGAAGAACAGTGTAGTGCATTTGGGAACTAATATACAAGCTATCCAATTTATCACAACAAAACGACTCAAACTAGCTCAAGCTGTCCAAAAAATGAGAGGGACTAATAGTGAATAGACTGTCACATCAAGGAGCAGGGCTCCCTTGTTTACAAAACAAAATACAACTTCCCCACCCTACCCCGGGCCCCACTTAATTTCCAAATTCTTGATGGGCCGTAGCTCCATTAAACCTGATGACTGGCCACTTTGCAGTTGGGGATTTGTGAATTGGACTGGGCAAAAGGAGAGCAACAGCTAATCTTTGTTCATCTTTGGACCTTTCCAAGGTTCCAAGGTTCAGTTAGCTCACTCACTTTAGCTTGTGAGCCAGGATCTGAGCTCTTTACAATTACAGCAGCTCCTTTCTGGGGGTTCTACAAAAATGGAATCAAGAGAGTATGCAGGACAGCCCAAATTTCTAGGCAGTAGCTGTGTCAGTCCCAGAATATTAGAGAAACAAGGCGGGTGAAGTAATCTTTTATTGGACCAACTTCTGTTGGGTAAAAAACAAATAAGCTTTTGAGAGCTTGTCTCTCACCAAGCAGAAGTTAGTCCAATAAGAGTTATTATTTCACCCACCTTCTCAGCCCAAATACTACACATTTTGGGGATTTTGAAGTGCATACCGGTGGACCCAGACAGTACTTGTACTTGCTGCTGCTGGCACCTTCTGCTGCTGGCAGAGCTATGTACAGTTTATCAAAACTCATATGGTGGGAGAGAAGGTTTGGAACCTTCCTACAAGAAAACATATGGGTGATTGGGTGCTAAACCTTCCCCCAAAAGTAATATTGCAACAAAAATAGCCACTTAAAAAGGCCTGAGACTGATAAGACTGAGGAATACTATTCTAAGGAAAGTTGCAGCAGCCAAATCCCTGATTTTTTTATTTTACATCTTATATTTGAATGTATAATCTCATGACTAAACTGGCAATGGGCACTATAATGATGATGATAATAATAACTTATGATCAAGCCCTTTATAAATGCTATCTTGGAGTCCCAATGTTTCCATTGTGTTCAATGCAAGGAGTGCAAGTTAGAGCTTTATATCTACAAAACATTGTACAAACATGAATTAGTGATGTGTGTAGCAAACAAAAACAGAATAGTAAGAAAATGTATTTTCTATAATGTTAGATTCATAAATCGAGCTTTATATATCACTGCATATATGTGTGAAATGTAGGCTGCTGTAAAATATCCTTTATCAGACATTTCAAATGCTTGTTCAGACCAGGAGCACCGGAAGCTCCCTAGAAGTTAGAAGAATTACCAGCACCGAAAACATGGCCCTGCCCCCGCTCCGCCTCTTACCCCTAAGGTCCCACCCCCCATCACTTGCCCTTAAGGCAGGTAAAAAGTGGGAGGCTGTAGCCCTCCCACTTTTAAAAGTGATGGGGCCATGCCATCTGGTCTCCCCGTTCCAGCGCCCATGGTTCAGACCTACTAGTATCCCATGTTATATAGTATCAGAGGGGTAGCTGTGTTAGTCTGGATCTGTAAAAGCAGCAAAGAGTTCTGTGGCACCTTATAGACTAACAGACGTATTGGAGCATGAGCTTTCGTGGGTGAATACCCACTTCATCGGATGCATGTAGTGGAAATATCCAGGGGCAGTATATATATATGCAAGCAAGAAGCAGGCTAGAGATAACGAGGTTAGTTCAATCAGGGAGGATGAGGCCCTCTTCTAGCAGTTGAGGTGTGAAAACCAAGGGAGGAGAAACTGCTTTTATAGTTGGCTAGCCATTCACAGTCTTTGTTTAATCCTGAGCTGATGGTGTCAAATTTGCAGATGAACTGGAGCTCAGCAGTTTCTCTTTGAAGTCTGGTCCTGAAGTTTTTTTGCTGCAGGATGGCTACCTTTAAATCTGCTATTGTGTGTCCAGGGAGGTTGAAGTGTATGAGGTTGAAGTGTATGTTAGTCTATGAGGTGCCACAGAACTCTTTGCTGCTTTTACATGTTATATAGGTATCTTATGCTATAGAAGGGATGGTTCAAATTTAATGTCCAATCCCACTTTATTTATGTTGATATGTCCTCGCAAGTCTCTATGGCTTGGATCTCTTCTCCATTACCCAGGAGAGTTTATTTTCTAAAATTTCACTTTTTTTGGCATAGTTGAACACTATCCTTTAGCCAAAGCCAGTGGAAGACCTCTGGTATTCTCAACCTCAAACATCTTGTTTGATTTTTGTAATTTATCATGCTGGAATTCAGATAAAGTCTCTAATTTAACTATTCAAGGAACAAATAAATCACTCTCCAAATTCTAAAGCTTGAATGACTAGTTCTGTTTTCAAAGACATTTCAGTAGAGGTCAGAGCCTCCCAAACCATATTCAACTCTTCTGAGCTATTATGAGTGCATGCTGGGAATGGGCCACAACCAGCAGCTCTTTCTCCAAAACCACTAATGGTAGATCTAAGAAAACAGTCTGCTTCCTGCTGCTGCAACTTTTTGATTTCTTTGGCTGCTTTTTTGTCTCCAGGAAGAGAAAAAAGAATTGAATAATTACAAATGAAATAAAAGGAATAACCAGTAACTGAAAGAGTATGGTCAGATTATATTAAAAACAGTCGCCTGAGGGATGTAACTCCTCCATGAATACAGGCCAGAAAGTGCAAGGAATTGAAAAGTGTGAATGAAGAGCAGAATGGAATCCAAGTGGCTGCTTTGTTGGGCCACCTGGCTTTGGGTTGCAGCGCTTTGCAGTCCATTGTATATATGTGAATGGAACGAGAAGCACCACACACACCTTTTTAGTTGTGCTAATATAACACATTCATATGTTGCACACACAGTTACTAGATGAATCTCACACATAGGGAGATGGGACTAGAACATCAGTACTTGAACTCCAAAAACACAGTCCATTTAGATGTAAGGAAAAATTCCTCTAGCTACAGTAATATCAGGTGCCTGTCCTCTCTGGGAGCCAGCCTCTCTCAGCCACGCTGAAATCCCTCAGACACTTAACACTAGTACATTACAGTAAATTGTTAGGTTAGACCATGGTATCGTGTAACATGACACTGACCATGTAAGTAAGTGTGTTTAATATCCCTCAATACACTGACATGCATAACACACACCAAGGAAGGCTACAAGCACATCATTAAAAGAAAACACAACCTGATTTGTTCAAACTGAAGACATTACATTTTGTCAAATGCCAGTTTAACAGTGACATAGTTTGAAATTCATTCATGTTCTTAGAGGAGCTTTTCAGCTTTTAAAATATATATTTTTATTAAATTTGTATCAACATAGCTAAAATGCATAACACAAATACAGTAAACACAGGAACAGCAAATATTGGAGTGTTGGTCTGAGGAAAATGGGTTCAGTTTTCTTTTACAGAATACAAGCAGGATTATGTCTATACATACTGTGACCTTGCTTTTCTCTTACCAGCTTTACACCAGTATAACTCTAATGACTTAATTTAGTTATCCCAGGTTTACCCCAGTGTGAGTGAGAAGAGAATCAAGCCTCATATTTATCTCTTCTAGCAATCCAATAACTGGTTTGTGGATCCACAATATCCACATAATCTTCCTAGGTGATAGTTGGCTTTGTCATCACTAATTTAGCTGTGAGAGTTGTAAAATGACAAGTAGCTAGTCAGATCCCCAATGACCACCAGCCGGAGATAATTATTTCAGCACAGGTTGGCATCAATTTGTGCTCAAAGGGCCAACTTAATATCTCAGTTATGCCAATGAAATGCCAGAGTTAAACTGGTGAAACAGTAAAATCTGGACCCGTATTTCTCAAAAACATATGGTACATTACTATTAAGAATTATTTAAAAATCATTAAATTATCATTTTAAAATAGTGTTTGCTCAAATGTTTTTTAATTTACTATTATCAAATAGCAGATACAATATTTTAATACTGAGACCCTCATGTACTTTAAAATCCAGGAATGGAAATCTCAGAAAATCAAAAGAAACAAGCCATGCAAAATGCCAGAAAATCAAGGCATGGAAAAATTAAAGGTGAGTATTTAAGTATTATTGTAAGTTTTAAATATATCTTTTTTTTTCAGTATTGAACTTATGATGGGAGATATTTGTAACCCTTCTGTTAGGGTCAGAGTAGGCAGCAACAAGGGCCGGTTCAGTATCGAGGGGTTCCTTTTCAACAATACAACACAAAACCGGCTTGAGCCCCCCGTGACCTGGGACAATTACACATCATCCCGGGGCGCCTCTAAGAGGCAGTACTTCCCCTCTCACAAGCAGAGTCTGAGTGTAGCAAAAAATGTTTTTAATAAAAGGAGGGAGGTAACTTGGCATTAATTTGGGGAAACATCCCAAACAGGGCTCATAAACATCAACCATGAGCGAAAGACCCACCCCCCAAGTAAGTTGGGCAATGTCCTTTTCCCCTCAGGTTCTTAAGTCCAGCAACCCCAAAGTCCCTTTAAGGTGCTCATCCCTTCCTGCACCCCACTCACAGTTGTCCTTGGACAGTGCAGACCCAGAGTTCAGAGATGTATCTGCAGTGTTCACCTCCCACCCTGGGTGGAGGTGGGGAGTGTAAGGAGGCACTTTACTCGTGCCACTGCTTGGGCACTCATTCGCCGGCCCTCTCTGCCACCCTTCTACCCACTCACCTTGCCTCACCACCAGCCACCCTACTATCTTCAGGGCGCACCACTTAACACAGCTCTCAGTGATTTCAGCTGTTAGTGGGGGAGCCTCATTACTAGTGCACACTGGGCAGTCTCTTACATCAGAGACTGTCCCAAAGCAGGTCTAATACTTAGACCCAGGTATCAGTGATTTCAGCTCTGCAGCATCTAACAAGACTCTCAATTGAGTTTAAATTAGCTCTGTTATTACACAGTAGAGAGAGGAAGAGTCCAATGGTGTCTGGGACCCTTAGGCAAAGCCCACACAATGAGGGACAAGTACCTGTTCCCATCCTCTCTTAACTCACTGGGCATTGGAACCCATGTCCCCTGCCTAGCGAGTGCTGTTTAGTTGAGGGTGAGTCCCTCAATTGGGAAATGCCAAGTGCAGTTCTCCTGCCCTTCATTCACATAGGGATAACAGCCCTTTATTTCCCCTGCCCCAATAAAAAGGAGACTGGGGATCCCACAATGCCAAAAGTGACCATTTGGGCAAGCAATCTCATCATACTAAGCACCTAGGCCAGGTGGGTGTGCCCATGCAAACGAGATTGGCTCCTGAAGTCCTCTTCCACAGCTCATCGCTAGATGTCAAGGGAGAGCTCATTCAGACTCTGCTTACATATTCAAATATAGTCATTCTCTTTGATCCTTTGCAAATCTCTTTTGGGGTTAGACTTTCTAAAGTGATATTATTTAGCATGTATTTCAACTTCAAAGCCCTTTATAAACTATTTACTAAATAATCCTCACAAACGCCTTCCGATAGGCAAATTAGTATTAGCCCCACCTAAAAGAAGACCTGAACAGAGAAGTTGAGTGATTTGCCTAAAGGTACAGAGAGTGTCAGTGGTTTAGATGTGATTAGAAACTCATGAATCCCTGGTTTCATCCCCGTGTTCAGACCCTTCCACCCAAGTTCTCTCTAGAATTCAGCATTGTTGATTTAAAATATTCTTTGGAATGAGATTTTGTTGTATTCAAAATAAAATTCTAAATGGTTTTGTGTGTGTGAGAGAGAGATTTGGATCACTTTTTGATGGGTTGAGTGGATGAGTTGAGCAGCTGGGAGTCAGACTGGGTCTGAGTGGGCAGTTTGTTGGGGTGCTTTCCTGAAAGGTTGGAAGAGTCATGACTTTTGTCTTTGTTCAGATGCATCAATGTCAAAATTTTGATCTGCAGTTGAGAGATTCTTATGTGCATATTAATGTGTAAACATATCTATCACTCAATATATATGAATGAATGGCATGTTACAAATTGGGCCAGATTTTCAGGGCAATGGCTGTAAAATATTGATCAGGAGATTGTGATCTCAATACTCAAATGTCAAAGTCAGAGAGCATTACCTTGGAAAACTATTTCCCCCTCCAAGGTACCTTTTCTTCACCAGTAAGAACATTTTACATAATCTTACCCAGCTATTGCTTAAAAAGTCCAAGTGTCTGCTACATTAACCATCTTTCCTCTTAAAAGCACAATGCTCCTGCACATGTTGTCTGGTTTTGTGAAACTACTGCTGATTTTCTGGACAATACTGTAAAGTTATTTGAGGCCATACAATTATTTGTTTTTTTAACCAATCAAAATTAAGACCAAAATAGAAAAGTGGAAAGTCAGATATGATAAGATCTGGCCTACTCCTATTGACTATGATGGCAAGTTTCAGACTTCATTGAGAGCTGCATTTGGCCCATATGCTCTGTGCATTTTCTCTGGGTTGATTACTTTGTCATTTGTCTCACACATACTTCATTTTTTCCTTCTGCAGGTATCAGTTATAATGGATGTCCCATGCCTCCTCCACACCAGAGTTTACATCCTATTCATCAACGCCACATCACTGTGCCCACCAGCATTCCACAGCAGCAGGTCTTTGTCCTGGCAGAACCCAAACGAAAGCCATCCCTTTTCTGGCACACCTTCAACAAACTTACCCCATTCAAGAAATGAGAGGGCTAAAGTCATTGGAAGCACGTTGGCTGAAGGAGAGATGTCTTCCTGAGAGGAACCTTTGGGACGCAGTTGAACATGTTTGAGTTGGAAAACCATACATCCTCTCTATTGGAGGGAAAGACATAGGCTCTGCCTGAGCCAAAAACATCACTTTTGTCTAGAAGGAAAATGAAGTTCATAAGGTTCTATGATGAAGAATCCAGATGGTTCTGAAGTAAATGTTGACATGCATCAATAAGCATTGCTAATGAAGAGCACATCACTTGGTGACGAAGGCAAATTGCTGTTATTCTATAGTAGCAGCATCTAATCTCTCTTTTTAGTCACACTACATTAATGGTGGGGTCATTTGAACATTTCATTTTTCTTAATAGTGAATTGATGGCCAAATTTAGGATTAGGAAGGAATTCTTCCCTCAGGGCATATTGGCAAGGGACTTGAGGAGATTTTTCTCTTCCTTTGGATCACTGAGCAGGGGTCATGCATCAGGATCAGGTGAGTGAATCCCACCTGATTTAACTTGATGTGCATGCAGAAACTAGTGGACCTCAACACTTCCTATCTTTTTCAATGTTTCTTTATATTTGCCAAATGGCAATAGGAAGTCCTGCAAGGCCTTATCTTCTAGGTTAGAACAGAGAAATGTTTTGACTCCATATTACGGAAAAATGAACAAAAAAGACTGCAAGGGTTTATGTATTTAGTGCATACAAGGACTGGAAAGAGGAAGGACCCACCAAATGATTCTTTCCAACCAAGGTACCATACTGCATTCTTGTATGCACTTCCATATACTTTTCATTTCTTGCCCTCATCCCCTATCCTGTGACACTCTTCTCTGTAATTCCAGTATGCTTGTGTTTCAGTATAAAAACTAAAGTGTTTTGTTTTTTTTAATCAAATGAAGATAATGTGAACATACAAAAATGCAAAGTTAAGGAATCATGAGAGACTGCTGGCACTAGATAGTGTTGGTTATATAATTCACACTCTAAATTCCATCCACATACAACTTTCCAGTTAAAGTGTATGAATTGTAACAAAAGTTTCCATCAAGTTCCTGAAGCTGTCTTTGATTGTGAGCCTCTTACACATCAGTCAAGTGACAGTGGGTTTTTATTACTTCAAAATGTTAAAGAGAAGATGCCACCAGTATGGACAAAAGACATTGGTGGAATCAGAAATGGGCATTGATTGAGAACCATCAGTTTCTCTTGGAGAAGGATGACTTTTTTTTTGCGCTAAGGTCAGCTCCGGCCAGGATCTGTAGTAAATGGTTTGCACTGCCCTATTTTGCTTTGCTTGTGACATGAAGTTGGTTTGAAAGAATACCTTTAAAAAAAATCCAGTATGAGAAAATAGGATCTTGGAACTGGCAGCACTGATCATTTTTCTTACTGGTCATGTGTAGTTCTCATTAATGCTAATGAGCGTTATTAAAAAGTATGGAGGAGAGACTCCATAGGTTTCAGCACTGGTTTGTAAAGGATTTATTTCAAATTACAAGATTCCTATGCTGCTGATTAGGGGCATTATCGAATAATAAAGGCAATTTCAGGAGTGTTCTTTGACAAATGAACAAAATCTTATTTGCCATGAATGTGTAAAAATATGTGAAGAACAAATAATAGGTTAATGGGCAGGCATCTTATCGACAGTGTAAAAAGCCTTATTTTAAACTCTGCTGTTGTAACTCTTTCTATTTTTACTTGTAGCCAGTCTTGTAGAGTCCAAAAGTTGGAGTGTAAAATAATTTAATAACTGTGGTAGCTTCTACAAAGCATGAACAAGCTCACTAAGGATGCACACCAATAAATGTTTGTCAATAGATGTGTTAGAAAAATACTTACACTTCAATTTTCGATGGATATATACATGACCTTTTACTAACAAGTGGTTTTAACTTTAAGTGAAGCATTTTGGGAACAGTACATTTGAAATGCCTTCTGTACGTAGCTTATCGATAACTGAGAAGATCTGCTGATGCTGAACTGAATTGCCCAGTGTGTGGTAAACCTTAGTGCTTGTGCTTTTTTCCTGTTTATTAATGGAGTGAAAACCTGAAATGTTTGAGAACTGCTTCATGGCAGATCAAATTATTACAGGCATTTTTTTTCTAAGCAATGATCCAATTTGAAAAAAAAAAAGTGTGGGAAAACCAACAAAACAACTTGCTGGGTGTTTTTAAGGTATTTTTTTTATGTCTGTGTAGTATAAGCCACCTCCTTTCAGATTTTTTAAAGATAATTCTGAATGTTCAGTGTAAGTATAAGCACTGTATTTCCAGATGAAGGCACCTAAACTTGTGCTCCCACTAAAATGGGTAGCCATGTTGTATTTCTCAGTAGCCATTTGTCTGCACAGTTGCCCAGTTCTGCTGTACGAGTGCAAGTTATGCGCATGCAGTAGGCATGCAGATGTTTAAGTCCTAGCTTCACCACGCACATTTGGAAAGTTTTGCCCTAGACACAGGAAAAGACTCCTGGGCTGCACTGTACACCCAGCTGTTCCTCCATCCCTTCAGCTTTCTATGCATGCTGACATGAGCCTAAAAAGTTTGAGAGGCACATCCATGGTTACACACTTGTCTTAGATAAAATCTATTCCACTCCAAAAAGCTAGTTCCTGTGGCAATACTGGAAAGCAAATTTGATTTTTGAATGTACTTACTGGCATGTGAGTACCTACAAAGACTCTTCTTTGTATAGTGGTGCTTAGCCTTGGAAATGAAGGCAAAGGTTTGAATGTGCTTTTGGATGCACGAGTTCCTTTCTTCAGGAGAACCTCATTCATTTCAACGAGATGCAAGGCAAAGCATTTCATGATGCAGATTATTCAGGATAGGTTTTATGTACAGTATATTGCATTTGCATCTGGTTTATTTATCATCTTCTGTGTGTCTTTCCATGCAGCCTAATCTTGCACCAGGTGGGAAAAAGTGATATCAATAAGGCATGTTTATGTACATTTTATTGGCACATGTACATTATGTACATTAATTTATTCATCCATGGTCTAAGACTGTACTCATTTGATGGCAGGATGACTCAAAATGGACCAAAGGGAGACTCCAGGGTTTTGAAGATATCATAGTTAAACACTCAGTTACATTATCCAACAATCAAAGAACCTATTAACCAAGACGTTCAGCATGATTGTAGAGTCTTCATAGGAGAACAGTTTCAAATTAAATATGATGGGTAGTAGTTTATCAAAATCTACCTTGAAAAGAACCTTGTCATTGTCTGACTCCTGATGAAATGGCTTTTCATGTGCATATCAATAGAAAAATCAGAATTCAATAGCTATTAATGTCATCCTATTTTTCTTTGCTTTAAGTTATTTCATGTTCTAATGAAACAATTAAGCACAGCTGTGCCTCATGTAGGTAAAACACAGGCTGGGGAGAGCCTTCCTTATTACTTATTGAGCAGATAACCTCAGACTTTTATGCTTGAAAAGCATTAAAACAATCTTCCTTGAATGTGTTTCCTTTGGGTTAGGATAATGCCAAAATGTAACTGCATCTAAGAGTTTTGATCTTACTATAAAATAAATTTGTTTTACAAGTGGCTTTTGCCATGCTGAATTTCACATTGATTTTTAACAGTGAAAAGCAGTGAAGGAGTTTGAAGACAGAATACACGAATATTCCACATTTAGTTATTTTTTAAATGATCATAACTTGGAGTTTGGGAGCCAAAGGTTCTTCGCCATAACCTTTCATTGACTGCCTTTCTTTTTCTATGTCTGTGGCATTTGTATTTACGAGATGCCTTCTGAATGATCTTGTAATTTAAGACTTTTGTTGTAAATATTAGAGATGACTTGCGTATGTATTTTACTTGACAAATGTTTTTGTAACGTTTTATCTTATGTATATGCTTTGTGCATCTTACCATCTGTGTGCTGTTACACGTAAATCAAGTGTCATGGCTACAGAACAGATGAATTGGCTGTTGACAGCTAAAGTACAATGTATAGGACTGCAGTGACTTGTTCTGAAGTAATCAGTGTCTTGCAAGATTTATTTCCTCTTAATACGTGGTTTGTCAAAATGAATCTATTTTCTGGAAATGAGTACAAACCTACATTTGCATTATTTTGTTCTTACTGTATGTTTTAATTAAATAATGGACAAAACTGATATTCCTCAGCAGTTTGTCTTATAAAATTATATTGTGCAGTTTTAAAAAATGTTGCTGGCTGTTTTTTTCCTCTATCTTTTCACAGAGGGGTTAAATATTTCTATATTCTCATCTATTGATTTTATGATTGTACCCACCTACACTGTATAGCCTGGACTAATTTTAAACAAAACCACTTAAGTTTGACTCCAGAGTTTAACTCCTCATCATTAAGAAAAGATTTTAAACCTGGTTTTGCCCAAACTGTGTGTCTCTACCATCATTGCTCCTTGCCGCCTTTCATCTGACGGACAGTACCCATCAGTACCCCTTGGAAGTAAATATAAGCGTAGCATTTTCTGGCACTAATGAAATTGGTGCTGAACAGAGGATAATTCCATTTTGCAGCAATTTTGGGGAGTTCAAAATGGTCCCTTCCACATGGGAATAAAAACAAAATTTTGAACATTTTTTCTAAAATGGAATTATGTCAGGGGAAGTGTGCGCATGCACATACATACTGTCAGCTGGACAGTGGGTAGAGATGTAGGAGACCCAGGTTCAAATCCCTGCTGTGCCTGATTCAGAGCAGAGTTTTTCATCCCAGATTGCTCTGCTTCAGGCGCAGAAGGGACTTGTCACAACTGGAATGTGGGCAGTCTGATATAGTGGTTGGAGCAGGATTTCGGAGTCAGGCCAGGTCATATACCAGGTCAGAGGGCAAAATGGGAGTCAGGTGTTAGGAGGCAGGCAGGGTCAGGTTACCAGGAGATTAGCAGCAGGAAGGTATTGCAAGAGAAGCAGCCCTGAGCAGGCAGAACACAGTTGCATGGACAACTTTTTGTTCCTGTGTTTGGGTTAAATTTAGACTGGGGACCAATCCAGACCCCCAGGCTTCTACCAATCAGAGCATAGGACTGCAGTCCCCTACTAGAGTTCAGCTCTGTTACTCTAGCAGCCCTTAGCAGGTCCCAGGATGGCAGGTTGGGACTGCCTAACTCCTAAGAACCCTGTGGGCCAGAGTGCAAGACCCATGGTCCCTGACAGGACTTAAGTCCCACATCCCTAGCCATCAGGCTACAGAGTGGAGGGAGAGTCTCTCTGCCTCAGAACAAAAAAAACCCAAACCTCTTTTTGACTAAATCGCCACAAAATGGTTTGTCTTTGAAAGAGCATATGTCACAGAAATTTCATGTCAAAAATATTCTGACCTGCTTTTGTGTTGGCAGAATGGTAGGGCTTGCAAATTCCTTTCCCTTCCTCTCAAAGCTTGAACCTTTGATTTCCACCATTTGGCTGTCCCAGAAAATGAGAATTACATGGGCTTTTCAAAGCCTGCGTCTCCCATGTGGCATTGAAACAAACAGATTGTATCAAGGCCCTAAACTGTGTAGTTTCTTGCATTTTTACCAACTGCATTAAAAGCCTACAAGGTCTCTCTTCTCAGATAGCCTGCTCGGGTGGCAGTCCCAATGGGCTATTGCGTTACAGAGGAAACATATGACTTTAATGTCTCTTTCCTCACCATCTTAGGTGTTCAGATACACAGTAAGATGCACAGTATGAATAGATAGAGAACTAATGGAATGAAGCTTGAGGAAGTATAGGAGCTACACAATGCAGTCAGTCTTCTAAGAAGTTTGAAATTCAACTGTGTGCAGTGGCATATTCCTGCTCTTAGGTTCTCAGGTATCTTGAAATTAGGACCCAATCCCGTGAAGTGTTCAGGACCCTCAACTCCTGTTCGTCTTCGTTGAGGACAAGCACCAACGAGAAAGGGGCTTTAAGTTCATGTGTATATGTATATGCATATTATAGTACCAGTTGATTTCAAAGGCCACATGGTCACACATCACTGGGTAACTTAAGACAAAGATTTGGACCTTTGCATATAGTCTCTAATATTTTGCTTCCTTCTTTAATATTTAGACTGAAATAAACAGCTCTGGGAAAATATATATTTGCTATGTGTTAAATGTAACCTGCAAGGAAAAATAATTAGATTTTTCCTTTTTTAAAGTTGTTTGTGATGCATAAAGGTGGTTTGAAATGTTGAATTTTTTTCCCCTGCATATTTTTTAAAATTAGAAATTCAGTTCTCTACCTGATGTTTCCTTGAAGACACTAGGGCTGAATGGAGAACCTGTAGAATTATAAGGGCAAGAGTGTCCAGATCACACAATCTCCCATAATAAAAACTGACTTTTTGAGGGGCCACACCACAAGGAAAGCTTCGCTATAGAGAGAGTTAGGGATGTTTCCTATTTGGCAAGCTGAGCACAATCGACTGGAAATTCATATGCTGCCACTAATAAATATTTCAGTTTGTGGTGGGGCACTCACCTCTCATCAGTGCTTCCCGTCAGCTGCACATGGTGCTTCAACCTTTCTGCTCCTGGCGCCCCCTGTAGGTTGTTGGCATCACTAGGTGGATCTTCAGTGGCTCAGTCCTTCAGCCAAGTCACACAATCTGAAATAGATGACCCCTTTCCAGGGCAAGGAAAGTCCAACAAACTATCTGCCCTTTTTAGGGTCTTCAGCCCGGTCTTTGGGCTCTTTGAATCCAGTCCCTTTTTCAGGCTTTTACTAGAGTCCAACCAGAACTGTAGGTCAGCCCTCACCAGGGTCTTCAGCACCATCTGTGGGCCTGGTTGCATTCCAGCCCCTTTCTTGGGCCTTTAGGTAAAAGTCTTGTCCACTTTGCAGGATTTATGCAACTTCCCCACAGGGACCCAGGCCCGCCTAGTACGCCAGGCCCCAACCCAGGGACCCTGTAAACAGCAGCCACATATGCTTCCCATAATAGTTGCTGCTGCTTCATTCCATGGGCTGCTTCCCACTCACTCCTGTCATCTTCACCCATTATCTTAAGGTTACAGTCCTTGGGTTCTCCCCATCTTTTCTCTGCTTGAGCAGGGTCTCTTGCAGGCCTCCTTGACTGGGAGTTTCACCATTTACCATCCTTTCCTCAACCTTCTTGTCCCAACCAGCAACTGAGCCGCTGCAGCTCTTTTTATCTGAGCCTGCTGCACTCAGATTGGCTGCAGCCTTTCTAGACAGGCCTGGAGGACCCACCTTCACGGCGCCTTTCCTGGGGACCATGAGGCCTCCAGCAGGGGGACTTCAAAGGACCAGGTACATCCCATCACAAGGTTTCAGTACAAAAGAAATGGGTATGTGGCAGAATCTATCATTTACACAGCAAGCCCTCAGCAGATCAACACAGAGCCCATGCAAACTGATGATAGCTTTTACCTTCCATCTACCTGCTGTTTCCTTCTCTTTTGTCTTTATGTTAACTTTTACTTTTGGAGTGTGTAATTTGTGACCTGGAATATTTTTTACTTGATGGCTCATTTTAACGTGTTGTGTTATTCAGATAGTGCCAATAGCATGACAGGTACTTTGCAGGCCAGTAAAGGGTTACTGACTTGTACATTACAGGGGTGTTGTGACAGCAAAGTTCAGAGCTGTGTGTGAGAGAAGAAAAGAGATTAGCAAAGAGAGGGGCATAGCTGCCCTTGTTAGGCCAAAAAATCCACCTGCATTTCACAAGGAAGAAAAGAGCATTGTGAAGAATTTATAGAGGATTCCTCCTTCCTTGTGATTTTCAAAATATTGAAACTGCTGCTGGGGAAAGGAGGAGCACTAGCACCAAGAGGGGCTTCTCTGAGGCCAGGAGAGAGAGGCTGGAGTGCAGTATGCCTGTGTCTGGGCATTAGGACATGAGGAAGGAGATCCAGAAATTAAGATAAGGTGAATTTGGCCACTGGGTAAAAGAGATTAGGCAAAGTAAGAACTGACTTGAACTTGGCCTGGAGACTATATATCGAGTAGTGTCTGGCAGTCAGCTCCTCTCTCCTCATGGTCTATTCTGCACTGGTAGGTCCTGGATCAGTATAACAAAACTCAGCATCACTCACAAATTCAGAGTAAAATCCCTATGCAAATGTTCCTTGCATTGTTATTATTTTATTACAGAAGCAGCCAGGGATCCCAACTGAGACTGGTTCTATCATATCTTTATCTTTCCTGGTTGTTATCCATGTAGTCCCTGCTCATCAGCATTATCGTCAGCTGCTAATAAATAAAACAACATTCAGTCCAAAGAACTGTATTCTCCTGTCCTTTCCAAACTATGTCATTTGATTGCACATGGTGGATTTTTTGCTTATTTAACTATTTCAGGCCAATCTTTCAGGGTTATTGCAGGTGCAGTTGTACGAAAGAGCTGCATCACAGCCTTCATTTTTCCAGCTGAAACTCAATGAATGGGACTGACTTCAGTCTGGGAGCCCATCAAGGTTTTGGTTATTAATGATTCACGGCACTCTTGTCTCTCAGAGGTGGAGTGCACGGCCTTTACACTATTCACAATCTCTTTTCACTTAGAAAGGGAGCTGCAGGAATGGAAATCAACTTAGGGCTCCAGCATGGCCCTATAGAGCACTCCTAGTAGAGCACTACCCCAGCACCAATGCATGGATTTTATTAACCAAAACACCGTATAAAAGAGAGGAGACTGAGTGTAATAGATCTTGGGAAAATACCAAGTAACTGGCCAACAGGTATGGAGAAGATGGATGTTTTGTTGTTTGCTACCATTTCTGCTTTTCATTAGCATGAAGACAGGCATGGAAGTTCATTCAGAGAAAGCAGAACATGTTTCCTGAAGCACACTGTGTCATATCAAAGGTAGAACAAGCCATTAGATACTGCAGCACATTGCCAGTAATATTTGATATTGCCACAAGATGGTGATACAGTCCTTTCTGAAACTATTCAACAGTTCTGATCTGAGCTTTTTAATTGGTTCAAGTATCAGAGGGGTAGCCGTGTTAGTCTGGATCTGTAAAAAGCAACAAAGAGTCCTGTGGCACCTTAAAGACTAACAGACGTATTGGAGCATGAGCTTTTGTGGGTGAATACCCACTTTGTCAGATGCATGTGGGTATTCACCCATGAAAGCTTATGCTCCAATACATCTGTTAGTCTTTAAGGTGCCACAGGACTCTTTGTTGCTTAATTGGTTCAGTTTATTGAAAAGACTCATGTCCCTGCAGTGTGTGAATCCCCATTGGGCATAGTAATTTCCAGCCCCTTGCACCAGGGGGGTGAATTGTGTCCATTTCCTGTGACACACTAACTTCTGATAATACACATATGTTTTGTCTTTCATTGCTCACATTTAGCATCTGTGGACCCAAATGCTGCTCAGTCACTCTACTTCTAACAGGCCCATAGAAAGCAGCAGTTGTTAATACAACACAATTAAAACACCAAGTTATGGCCACCTTGATTACTCAGCAATACTATGCTCTAATACAGGTGTCGGCAACCTTTCAGCAGTGGTGTGCCGAGTCTTCATTTATTCACTCTAATTTAAGGTTTTGCGTGCCAGTCATACATTTTAACGTTTTTAGAAGATCTCTTTCTATAAGTCTATACTATATAACTAAACTATTGTTGTATGTAAAGTAAATAAGGTTTTTAAAATGCTTAAGAAACTTAATTTAAAATTAAATTAAAATGCAAAGCCCCCCGGACCGGTGGCCAGGACCCAGACAGTGTGAGTGCCACTGAAAATCAGCTCACGTGCCGCCTTCAGCATGTGTGCCATAAGTTGCCTACCCCAGCTCTAATAGCATGACTGTTTTGGCTCATGCTTGAATGGCTAGTTGGGTAGCCTGTTAGTTATTAATTAAAATGTCTTGTTTGCTCAGTTTACTCCTTTATAAACAAACAAACCAAATAGAGTTACTTTCATATTTTACACTTGCTAATATTTGCAACCCTGTGGTCTCATGCCTGTCACTCTTTTCGCCCTCCTACTCCTTTGTTAGGGGTCCTATGTTCCCCTGCTGTCAAGTCTCAACCCTATTTAGCTTGTAAGGTGCTTGGGGCAGAGACTCTCTTTTATAGTACATTTGTGTAGCACAAAGTTGGCCTGATATTGATGACAGTCTCTGGGTTCTACAGTACAACCAATCAATAATAACAATAAATCAAAGACTAACTCTTTAAAGTCTAACTGGAATGCTGTGTAATTAAATGCTTTTCTTCTGGGTGACAGTGGAAAAAGCAAAAGTACAGCTCACTAGAGTTTAGAAGAGCTTGGTGTTGGTTTTAAATCTCTATTTTAATTATTGAACAGATCTCAAAACTAAACTGACCTCTAAGAACTCAGTAAGCAAACCTGTCATCCTCACTGCACGTGCCGGGGGCCCACATTCCTTCACATGTAGCACTCACACTTAAGTGAAAGATCCCTGAAAACAGCAGTGTACAAGGAAGCGATGGGTTAGGTAAGACTGACAATCCTGTGTGCAGGTGAGTACATGTATACGGCTTAGGCAAGCAACACCCGCATTGAAGACTCCAGGATTTATTCTAGCTTAAGGCACCAAGATGCGTGTCCTGTGTATAAAGGGATAGGAGGCTGTCAAACTTTTCCATGATGTGCACCGTGTCTTAACAGAGAGATTGTCTTGTGGACACCGCTCCTGCTATTCACAACACCATGGACCACTTCTCCCTTTTGCAACCACATACCATCCTTTGGGCAATTGTTTACAGAGCACAGTGATGGTTGGGAAATATTTAATGAACGTTCAGTTTCACTATTGCAAATTAGCCCTGGAAAGAATGAGGCGAGCTAGCAGCAGGTGTCCAGCTAGCATGTGTTCCACTGACCACAGTCTGAGAGTCTTCACTGGGGGACATGGAAATTATCTAGCGACAGAACAAAAAGTTTATGAAAAGTGTCTCAAAATTAAGCTCTTCCCTGAGAAGTCAAATTAAGCAAATAACCCCCCAAGAAAACCTGGTTATACTTAACTATGTATTGCCATTAGCTAATCCTTTTTTAGCTAATATCCTGTGTGTTTGCAATTTTCAAGCAGAAGAAAGGGAGGTGACTGCAGAAAAAATACAAATAATTTTGTAAAGAGGTCAAAAGAAATAATGACCACAGCATACAATCACATTAATGAGAATTTATTTAAGCACCAGTTATGTAAAATCTACTCATATTGAGTATCACTTACTCACATGAGTAGTCCTACTTAAGTTACCCAAAATATTCCTCATAATTGCTACTCAATATGCATAAGCATTGCAGAATCAGGCTCTCAACTAACAAATGCCAGCAGCATTCAGAGGTAAGGCTGTTGGATATTCATTATTAATGTACTGCAATGGGTCTCCATTAAGAGGCATTAAGGCAAGAGAGACTCTCTCCTGAAAGGATAAATATAGGCAGGTGTTGTGAGGCTAATGGCCCAAGCCACCTGGTCAGAGCATGAAGCCCAGAGGGACTTGTGGAGCTCTGGGGTTCCCTAGGGATGCCAAATGCAGCGGTTGGTTGCAGATTGTATGACTAACCCAGAAGAAGCAGTGTCTCCTTGGGCACAGGGCTAGACAGAGTGGCTAACTTGGGATTTTTGAGCAAGGAAACTACCTGTGTTCTGTATATTCTTACATACTGCTGTTCAGGGAAATAGGACTTTGTGGTGATTTCTATAAATAGCCGGCACCAAGGAGTACTATATCACTGATCATATTCACATGGCACAAACATGCAAGGCTCAGAAGTTCATCTTTTCACTCAGTCTGATGGGCAACAGTAGCATTATTATTACATTTTCCTCCATGTTACTGCCTTATTTTAAGTTAATATAGTTTTTGATGGCTTAACTCCTTTTGCTTGTTTGTCTTTAAGGCATTGCTGGGTGGGTGGGGAAATCACTTCTTGGAGTCCTTATAGTCCACTCATTAAATACATAATGAAGAGCATTTTAGAAGTAAATATCTGATCTAGCTGAAGCAAAGAATTCAAATTTATATTTGCTAGTGTTAGTACTGTCAATCTTAAATATATAGATAAAGGCCCAAGATCCTGCTCCCACTGAGGTCAGTGGGAGTCTGGCTGTTGACTCCTTCCATGAGAACAGGAAAGAGATCTGGGCAGTAAAAGAACAGTTAATTATTCTCATACATAGGCATATGCAGTGGTTCCATTTTAATATTACTATTTTGTCAGCTGTAGATGTTATGAACTAGTCATCTCTAAAATACTAAAATTAAAAGGATCGACTTCTCTTTTCTGATATTTTTAATTCTGATGGTATTAACAGCTTTTTTTTATTCCCTGGAACTGAGCTTTTGGGGTAGTATGGCAGGAGGAGAGGGTTGAAAATGTTTACGCTTTCCTTTTAGAAGTGTGAGATTGTTGTTCAACAAAATTTGAAAGGTGATCATAATTACCTGCATTGGGATTTTATTACAAACTTCAAACTCAGGCCACTTTCACCAAGATCTATGAAACCAGGTTGATTTTTTGACCCAGTCAGGGTATGGATTAGGTAGAAATTATGTTCAAATTGTGGGATTTGTACTGAAATGCAATTTACTGCCCCCCAGGATGAAGGGGCAGAGTGCCTGTGATTTCCTCTGATAACCGTGATTGTGCGAGGTGCTGCACAGGCGCAGAACAAAAAGACAGTTCCTCCCCCAGAGATCTTACTGTCTACGTTTAAGACGAGAGACAACAGGGGGAGACAGACAGATAAGGGCGATTTCATTTTCATTTCTTGAATTGTTTAGCCAAATTCACATAACCTCCAAAAAATGAAACTGTAGCCAGCATGAAAACAGGACAGCTACTCTCAAGGGCATCCTGGAGTCCCTGGGAACCCTGGACACAATGGCTCACCTGGCTGTGATGGACGAGATGGATCAAAGGATGACAAAGGGCATACAGGTACCAAGCTACCTATTTTGCTGTTAACATGAGTAATATTGTATCAAGTTGTTGGCAACCTTCCTTGTTTTGAATGGATCAGCACTTAAAGTAAGAGCTATATTAATTAGCATTTTCAATCCAGCTTTCAAAACACACTTCACACGCTCTTCCAGATGCTTGCTTTTGTATATAGAAATGCAAGAAAAGAACTAATAATGAATGTAATTCATGGGTAGAGATTAGCTGCAAAAAGCAAATGGCCATAAAAAGGACTTTAGTCTTTAGTTTATTTTGCGTACATTTTTAAGACCGTTTGAAAATGTAGGAGGCCATATTTTGCAATCTGAAAACCAACTAATACCTAAATATCAGATGTGTCCCAGTGAAGAACTTAAAACAGAGGAAAAAATGTGAAATCACTTGTACAATGTGACAAGGTGTGTGGAATGACAGGAAAACTCTTTCTTTGTCTGACATCTTAAATGTAAATGTGTAGGGCCTGATCCTGAGCTCAGTAAGTTGGAGTAAATCAGCAGGTAACTTCATTGGAGCTACACTTGTCAAAAACTTGAGTGAGAGCAGGAGCAGGCCCATTGTGTTCTTGCAGGCTATAAAAGAGATTGAAGCCAGAGGTAACTCTTTGCTCATCCGCATGCTGACTGAGCTCTGATAGTTCCCCCAGTTCTTTAAACCTCAGATAGGCTAACATAGCTTTTGGGCCCCAATACAGGAAAGAATCTCTCTGTTCATGAAAGCACATCAGCATGTGCTTAAGTCCCATTGAAGTGAATGCATTAAATTAATGTTAAGCATGTACTTAATTGCTTTCCTGATCAGGGCCGTGGCACCTAGGGTGGTGTGATCCACAAAGGTATGTAGGCACCTAAGTCCTATTTTTAGGCACCACTGTGGTCTATAAAATTCCTGTTTGGCTGCTGCCTAACTCCATAGGCAACAACATTCACTTGGTGACCAAGTCTTTGCCTCTAGCAACATGCACTGAAGCATCACTCTAGGCGCCTGAATGCTTATCTCGCACTTGAGTTTGTGCAGTGCTGCCTCATGATAGGCAGCTGGACGCCTATCTCCTGCCTAAGCCCAAGAACAATTCACACACCAGGACGGGTAGGCATTTAGCAGCCCATCTGGTTTGTGTATTTGGTAGGCCGGGATGGAGGGGAGCAGGAGAAGCCCCCTTATTATCTATTGCTCAGTGGTTAGGGTCCTCATCCAGGATGTGGAAGACTCCCTGTTCAACTCCCCCTTCCTCCTGAGGGGGAGAAGGGATTTGAACAGGGATTTGGCACCTCTCAGGTGATGTTCTAACTGTTGGATTATGGAATATTCTGATGTAGGTCTCCCTCAGTCTCTCCTATTGAAGTTGTTCACCTTTAATTATAATTGACTAATTAAATATTAATTGAGCCAGTGAGTTAGAATGACTCTATGGCCTCTAGAGCACTCACCTGAGAGGTGGCAGATCCCTAATCAAATCCCTTCTCCCTCTCAGGAGGAGGGGTGACTTGAACTTGGGGGTCTTCCTCATCCTGAATGAGTGCCCAGTCCACTAGGCTGAAGGTTATATGGGAATGGCTCCTCCTCCCACCATTTTGTTTTGGGCCCCATACATGACATGGGCACCTAGCTCTGCTTTCCGTCCACAAGCCAGGGGAAGAAAGGTGTTCAGCTACCTATCTCCAGGAGAGGGTTGGGGCTTAGAACTCCCCCTGTGGTCGGCATGTCCCATTGGCTAGCTTGGGCAGTTCCTTGGCTAGCATGCTGGCTATGTGGATTGCAGTCTCAGGTGCTATCTCTTCCCATTCATTGTATAGGGAGCCTAGACATCCTATCTCAGGGTTTGTGGACTGCAGTGGTGGTGTGATTTTCTAGGCATCTAAAAGTTAGTTGCCAGCACGCTCAAGCTATGGCTACACTACAAGGCTTTTAGCGACACGGCTGTGCCGCTACAGCTGTGCTGCTAAAAGGCACGCAGCATAGCTGCTGTTTGTCAGCAGGAGAGAGCTCTCCTGCCGACACAAAACTTCCACCCCCGACGAGCAGGAGCGGCTTTGTTGGCAGGAGAGCGCTCCTGCTGACAAAGCGCTGTTCACACCGGCACTTTTCCTCAGTAAAACTTTTGTCATTAGGGGTGTTTCTTTTAACACCTTTGAACGACAAAAGTTTTGCTGATGAAGCGCCAGTGGAGACGAACCCTCAGTGTCACAATGCCTAAGTTCTTTTGTGGATCTGGGCCCCAGTGTCACCACCTGGGATCTCCAGAAGTGCCAGGTTGTTCTGGATTGAGCTGTTGACTACATAACAAAACCCAGCATCTCCTTATTTATCAGAAAATTATCAACATAAAAAAAAATGTATTCTGCAGAATCAAACCTAATTTGATCTAACTGGCACGGGAGGTCTGGAACTTAACTAATTTGGAGAGTGACTAATTTATCATCAGCAAAGAATCCTGTGGCACCTTATAGACTAACAGATGTTTTGCAGCATGAGCTTTCGTGGGTGAATACCCACTTCTTCGGATGCAATTTATCATCTTGAATACTCACACTTATGAAATGTTCTATAGTTCCCAGATAAGCACCTTCCACCATGCCCCTATTCTTTCAATGAACCAGCTATGGCAGAATACAAAATATTCATCTAAAATCTACATACAAAAGAAGCTTGTCATTGGCTTCTTAAAATGCAGATCACTGTTGATTACCTTCTAGTTTTATCATACAATGGGGCTCCAGGAAATCAAAGAGGGGTTGAAAATTGAAAATAGAGGGCAAAAGTACTCTTTTCTTTCCAGTAAATTCCCATCTATTAGTGCAGTTGCCTTTAAAAACCCACCATTTACCAACATTTACTATGTTGTGGTGTCTCAAATACCACAGGTTTGTTTTCTTATTCTTAAAATAACTGTGATGACTGTATGGAGTCTCTTGGCAATTGTTGACTTTTTAATGGTTACCACTCTGCTGTAACTGTCCGAACTGATTTGTGGTGACTGTATCACTCTATACTGTATATTGCAAATCTATATTTGCATTTGCAGACATTAGAGTTAGTCTTGTTCCCTTTGAAGCCAATGGGAATTTTGCCACTGACAGCAATAGGAACTGGACTGGGCCCATTATCTACAATATTATACTTTGAAATAAGTGCTCTTAAGCCACACTGAATAGTGAAGGAGGAGAGGATAGTTACCTTGGCTCATGTATGATCATTTTTCCTTTAATCATTCCTGGGCTGATCGCTCATAATTTGCTATCCCACCATTTCATGAGCTCCCTTGAGATTATGGTAAAGATTGTTTCAACATCTGCCCATCATGGAACAGTTACAGAGTTGAGGTTTGTTAGGCCCATGGAACAGGAGTCTGAATGTCTGCCTGAGATCTGTATACTCTGCCTAACAGGACAGTATGTTGTTATGACACCACTGGCCAAGCCCCTTGCCATGACTTGACTTAGTTTTAAATGAAAATAAGTTGATGCTTAACTAAAATAGTCTGACCGAAAGCCCCTCAAGTCAATGGAAAACATCCTATGACCTTCAGTGGACTTTGAATCAGGTCCATACTGTACTGGGCAGGGAGCAAGTACAGTATGTGCAGAGGCTAGACATGAACAAGTAAGGCTGAGCACTGAGACCCTGATCCTGGAAGTCCTTGTGCAATAAACAGGAGGCTGTTCAAGATTGTGGTGCTTCATTGAAAGTGTAAAAGGAGGGTACATGCAGGAAGACATAATAATGTATTATTTGTATTACAGTAACATATAGGGAGCCCAGTCACTGATCAGGGCACCATTGTGCTAGGCACTGTACAAACACAGAACAGGCAAGTGCTATATGTAGTCCTCCTGAATAGAAGTCTCAAGCCCATCATGAGCAAATTCCCTTACTCTGAAAGTCATAGGGTAAAAAAGAATGTGTGGGCAGAGAATGTTTGTGTTGGAGGTGACCAGGACGTTCAGTGCAATCCTCAGCATGAATGAAGTACTCAGCTGCACGCTCCCTTCTTTGCCGTTATTCCTGTCACTGTTCAGCTGATCTCTTATTAATGCAGGAGGAAATCCGCCATTACTTTTTATCTTGTATTTTTGTGTGTGACACTCCTCACCTGTAACTGTGCAGGAACAATTCTTCAATATCTACAAATTATGTGCTCAAACTTAGTGATGTGCCTCAGTAACCTGGTGTACGATTATAAGAAAATGTCCTTCCTTTTTCATTTAGGAACTGATGACAGAGTTGAAAAGAAGGGGAACAAAGGAGATCAAAAGGAGAGGATGACCTGGGCAACTGGGACCAAATGGAATTGCTGGAACTGTGGGGTACAAAGGTCAAAAAGGAGAGCTCAGACTGTAAGGACAGAAGATAAAAAGTTGGTCCCGTGGGCCCAAAAGGGATGAAAAGTGAAATTCGGCATTCAGGTGTAACTGGTTTGCTGGGTTCTATTGGTAATTCAGATCCTAAATGAGTTACTGGAGGTCTAATAATCCAGGAGTTCAGGGGAAAAGGGCTGGAAAGGGGACAAAAGAAACATAGTGATATCCCACTAATGCCAAGAAGTGCCTTGAATGTAGGTCATACAGTTGCTTTTAAACTTCCCTCCGCTCATATTCCAATCAAGTTTCATATGGTGATGTATAATGGTCAAACCATTAGCCAAACCCAGAAACTGGGACATTTATCTGCAAATTTTCTGGGGTTTTCTATTTCACCTACCACATCACTGTTTTATTCAAGAAATGTAGGAGTAGCTCTGGTTAAAAATGGGATCAAAATGCTGCACATTGCGTGTTACACAATTCACTCAGAGTTACACACTTTACTCCTCCTGAACTGCCTGGGCAGTTAGGAATCCAAAACAATCAGACCCTCTCAGTTTAGGAACCCTCCCACCCCAGCATCTATCACTGTCAGCCTCCCACCTCCACAAACCTTCCCAGCAGTGAAAACAATCACAGAGGTATACTTAAATAGAAAAGGGATTTTATTAATAAACCACTTAGTAGGTTTAACAAAACAGAGGCATGAAGCCTGAACCCAAACCCCAAAACAAGAACGGACAACAAATATATAAAGGTCATAAACACAATACTAGATCCGTGCAGGAACCAAGGTGAGGGCACCGGACCGACCAAGATCGCTTGACTCTCCGACCAAGAAGTGTTGCCAGGAACCCAAGAATCACTGCTCAGGAACTTGCTGTCAGGAACACCTCCGACAAGGACATCAGGAACAATGGTAAGTCACACGAGTCTTCTGTCTTCTCCTTCTCAGACCTCCTTCAGTACTAACAGAGCTACGCCTGCTTTCTCCAAGTCCTATAGTACTAACAAGCTAACCTTGCTTTCCCCCAATGAGACTGAGGCCTGATCTACACTACGCGTTTAAACCGAATTTAGCAGCGTTATACCGATTTAACCCTGCACCCGTCCACACAATGAGGCCCTTTATATTGATATAAAGGGCTCTTTAAACCAGTTTCTGTACTCCTCCCCGATGAGAGGAGTAGCGCTGAAATCGGTATTGCCATGTCGGATTAGGGTTAGTCTGGCCGCAAATCGATGGTATTGGCCTCTGGGAGCTATCCCACAGTGCACCATTGTGACCGCTCTGGAAAGCCATCTGAACTCGGATGCACTGGCCAGGTAGACAGGAAAAGCCCCGCAAACTTTTGAATTTCATTTCCTGTTTGCCCAGCGTGGAGCTCTGATTAGCACAGGTGGCCATGCAGTCCCAAATCCAAAAAGAGCTCCAGCATGGACCATACGGGAGATACTGGATCTGATCGCTGTATGGGGAGACAAATCTGTTGTATCAGAGCTCCATTACAGAAGACGAAATGACAAAGCATTTGACAAAATCTCCAGGCTATGATAGACAGAGGCCACAGCAGGGACTCAGCACAGTGCTGCATGAGAAGCGTAACGGAAAGCCAAAGAATCAAATGGACGCTCATGGAGGGAGGGAGGGTGGACTGAGGACTCCAGCTATCCTACAGTCCCCGCAGTCTCCGAAAAGCATTTGCATTCTTGGCTGGGCTCCAAGTGCCTGAAATGTCAAAAACATTTTCCCGGGTGTTTCAGGGTGTATGTCGTCAATTTACACCCTTCCCCCCCCGAAAGAAAAGGGAAAAAAATAGTTTCTCGCCTTTTTTCAATGTCACCCTATGTCTACTGCATGCTGCTGGTAGACGGGGTCCTGGAGCGCTAAACAACAGCATCCTCTCCTCTCCCCTCCCTGGTGGCAGACGGTACAGTGCAGAAGGCCTGGTATCCGTCCTCGTCATCAGCCCGTGAGTGCTCCTGGCTGGCCTCGGTGAGGTCGGCCGGGGGCACCTGGGTAAAAATAGGAATGACTCCTGGTCATTCCCAGCAGATGGTACAGAACGGCTGGTAACCGTCCTCATCATAGCAACTGGCGGCTGAGCTCTATCAGATCCCCCCACCCCCCCGCCAATGGGCAGGGGAGACTGCAGGAACTATGGGATAGCTACGGGATAGCTACCCACAGTGCAACACTCCGGAAATCGACACTAGCCTCGGTACATGGACGCACACTGCCGAATTAATGTGCTTAGTGTGGCCGTGTGCACTCGACTTTATACAATCTGTTTTACAAAACCGGTTCATGTAAAATCGGAATAATCCCGTAGAGTAGACATACCCTTAGACACAGGCTGCCACTAGGACGGACAGCAACCAGTCTCTGTGTCAAGTCCTTATATAAATTTTCACACTGATCACATGTCCTTTCCCACTCTTTCTGGTTACTTGCCAGCAGTATCCAGGCAGATTGCAGTATCCGTTACTTACACAAACCGCCTACAAGATTTCAAACACCAACAAAGCTGTGACTGTCCAATCACGGACAAGTGCTTGGAAAAAGGGTGCCAAATTGGAACTAAGGGACAAGAAGAATCCCATCCAAGATGGAGGACATAGGAGGGTGAGAATAACTAAAATGGTGATTCATTGTTTACAGTTCCCCTCTTTGTTGGCCATGTGCAGTAACACAAACTGAGTCACCACAATACTATACCTTTATAAGGTATTCTGTCCATTGTCCAGCAAACCCCAAACATTACCTGGATTTAAACCCTTGGTTAGTTTTTAATCACAGTTGTTGATGATTGAAAGGCACCTTATCTTTCAGCATTACCCTGACATTAACCTTTGTTTAATATTGGTAAGCTTTTAAATTCTTTTTCTGACCCAACAAACCAATACCACCATTCCTGTTATCATTAGAATCTGAACGATCAATACAGTTACTATCGGCTGCAACAAGATATTCCATATTTAATTCAGATTAACTGCCCCACTAAACAGTCCTTCCACCAGTGATTAAACCCAGATTCTGAGGAAACTCGTTTCCGAATCTATTCTATCTGCTTGGAAGAATGATGCACTGTAAGCATCACTTCCTTCCCATCTTTCACCAGCTGCCTTAACTGCTGTCTAAGCTGAGGATGATGTACAATCTCTCTGAGCAGAGAAAGATTTGCACCCAGGTGTATTGGTGTTATATGGTCATATAGCACATAATGCATGGTAATAGTTTGCATTGACACATTGTTCAGAACTAAATCACTATCACATCCCTGTACAGATAGTACAGAGCATAGGTTAACATAGGGATTGTGATATACTTCATAGAACTCATTTACCACAAACTTTGGACACCAACTTCTAATGCAGATGCATTTTGCATCCACAAATATGATAACAGCTCGGTTGTAATCACTGGCACTTAGTCTGTAGTGGCATTTACCCTCTTTAGGATCTAAACAGATATGGGACATATCAATTACCCTGAGCCACAGGTATAACTTATATCATACTACTCTACACAGGAGTTTAAGTTAACACTCCTGTAGGTACCCTCGTTCTCGTGCACACATCTGTTCAACTCTACTGGCATAATGACGGACTGATTGACATTAAGTCCCAGTGGAACCAAAGGGTAAATCCATTCCCTCTGGGCCTGTTCAATAGTGAGGACAAATGCAATAACCGTATTAATCTCATTTCTGTAAGAGAAATTCACTAACCTCCACCATTTTTGGTGATCTCATTCAAAGGAGTTGGTGAGGTTTCTCCAGAGGTCTTCCCTCAACTCTGTTGGCAAAACTCTACTAAACCCATCTCTGATTAGATCTTTTCCTACTGTGAATATCCAGTCCTGAGACTGAATACAGGATAGAGCCATCAACACACTGATCTGTAGGACATCTAAAGCAGTTATAATATTCAGATGATCCTGCTTCTGGAGCCTTAACCATCCTGGCATGACGCTAGCAAGTCTATATTGCATCACACTCAATTGATGTAGGGATGTGACAGGGAAGCCACATCTGCGCCTCGAGCCCCTCTCTTGCTAGCCAAGATTTCCTTATCTAAAGCGTTAAGAACACCTAGGCCAGTGCCCGCCCCTCCTGGGATCACAGCTAGGATGTCTCTCTTGCTCAGACTAGAGTTCCTCATGGTGCCGCTTTCCAGCCAGGAGCACCACCCACCCGCCAGTGGCCTTACATGCGCTACACACCAGAGCCTTAGGCAAAGGCTGCCGGGGAATTCGTGTGCCAGCCCCAGGGCAGAGGCCGGGTTATTCTTCATAGACGCGGTGAGCAGGGGAGGAATCACTAAAACACACACCGCGATGTGCTGGTCCCAGGGGCGGGCCCCGCCAAGCCCCGGCTGTACCCCCGGGCCCGCACTGCGCGCCCCGCCGCGGCTCAGGCCCCGCCCCGCCCCGCCGGCTCCTCCTCACGCTGGGAGGGACGTGCCGGGGTCGCGGCCCTCAGCAGCAGCCGGAACTGGGAGGTGACTCTCGGCGGGTGCTGCCCGCGAGCTCGGCCCGGGCTCCCGCCATGCTGTCCGGGTGCAGGCGGGCGCTGCCGGCAGCCCTGCGCCTCGCGGCGCGGGGCTGGGCACGGGGCGGCGGCAGGAGGCGGGTCAGCACCAGCTGGTCCCCGGTGGGAGCCGCCTTCGATGCCAAGCAGCAGCGCAGCCGGCTGACGGGCCAGAGCACGGTGAGCGGGCGGGGCCCGCCCCCTCGTGGAGGTGGCCAGGGACCCCCCAGCCTGAGCCCGGCGGAGGATGGGAGGCGCGCTGCGATCGGTCGCCTCTTGGGTGCGCAGCTGCGCGCATAGCGGCCCCCGGTTCCCTGGGATCGCGCCTCCCCCTGAGCCCCTGCTGGGACCTGGGGGCGCCCCCCGCACGCCAGATCTGCGTCCGTGGCATGTTGGCGCCAGGATCCGGATCTGTTCCGCTGGGGGGGGGGGAGGCTCCCTGCAGCGCAGCGAGAGCCGGGGGCTCCCGTGGACCCCGCATTTCAGCTCAGGGCAGGGCGCTGCAACCCTTGGGGTCACACACTGTTATTGCAGATGAGGGTGTCCATGGGGTGCGCTCAGTCCCTCGTGCAGGAGCCTAGGGGAGGGCTTTTTGATTAATAGATTTTTAAGGCCAGAAGGGACCATTATGATAATCAAATCCGACTTTCTGCAGTAGGTAGGGCCCACAGAATCTCGCCCAGCAAGGGTCCAGGATTGCTCCTGTGAACTTCCCCAGACAGGCAGCAGGCAGCCTGCACCCTGGGAAGGTTGAAGGGTGATCATGCCATTAAAGTACTACACCTTTCTACTGGACTGTATTTTAAAGGTATCATCTAGCCCTAAATTTACAAGTTACTTACCACTTCACACTCACTCTCTTTTAATGGCAAGTCTGCACTTAAAATGTTGTACTGATGCGGCTGCACCACTATAGTACTTTAATGAAGACAGCCTATGACAACCACAGGAGAGAGCTCTGCTGTCCCTTAGGGCTAGTCTACACTATTGTGCTAGGACATCTGTGCAGCTGTACCGCATCTGGTGAAGACGAGCTATGCTGATGGGAGAGCACTCTCCCATCGGCATATTACACCATCTCAACAAGAGGCAGAAGCTATGTTGGCGGGAAAGCGTCTCCCACCGAGATAGCGCCAGTGTGGACAGCGCTTAGGTAGATATAACACGTGTCACTCGGGTGGCTTTTTCACACCCCTAAGCAATGTAAATTACATTGATTTAAGTGGTAGTGTAGACAAGCCCTTAGTTAACCCGCCTCCCCAAGAGGCGGTAGCTATGTCTGCAAGAGAAGGCCTCCTGCCCACAGCTGGGGTTAGGTTGGTATAACTGTTGCTCAGGGTGTGGATTTTTCACACTTCTGAACAATGTAATTATATCAATATAGGTCTGTAGTGTAGACCAGAACTAAGATAGCTGTTTCCTTTGAGGAAATATCCTTGTGTAGTGACATGTAATCTGTATTTTGAGGATTTAGGAGGTGGGGAGTGAGTGGTGTGTAGATTTTGATCTGATGTTCTGCAGGGGAGTGAGTTTCACCAATAAATTAATAAAAAAAATTCATTGGAAACAATTTATGACCCAGCTGGCAAAATTATTGAGATGATTCTGTGCCATGTCACCAGTAACTTCTGTATTGAAGCAAGGCAAGAAATACTCTCCTGTTGTATTCTCAGGTAAACCTTTTGTTCCGGGGCTCTTCCTGTTCAATTACTCTCCACCCTGTTCAGTTGCTTCCTACACAGAGAATTTGTGCCTAACTGAAGGGCAAAAGCTCAGATTACACATACAGCTTAGTCAGCCAGTTTTAAAATTTGTCCCTGAGTGTCATTTAATTTCTTTTTAAACTGTGTGTCTGAAACATCCTCTCCTCCAAAGAGATGAAGAAATGGTGGTAAGAGGGGATCCACTCTGGCCGAAATGTTCATACCTGAATGTCTAAAGCAGAGGTGGGCAAACTATGGCCCACAGGACCCTCCTGCCTGGCCCCTGAGCTCCTGTCCCAGGAGGCTAGCCCCTGGCCCTTCTCCCTTCCCTGCAGCCTCAGCTCGCCCCCTTGTAATGCTCTGGGGGGGCGGGACTGCAAGCTCCTGGGGCAGCACAGTAAGGGGGCAGGGAGCAGGTGGGGTTGGATAGAGGGCAGGGGAGTTCAGAGGGGGTGGTGGTCAGGAGGTGGGGGTGTGAATAGGGGTCAGGGCCGTCAGGGCGGGGAACAGGGGTGTTGAATGGGGGCAGGGGTGAGGGGGAGTCAGGAAGGAGTGGGGGTTGGATGGGGCAGCGGGGAGTCCGGGGGCTGTCAGGGGACAGGGAATGGGGGAGTTGGTTGGGGCAGGAGTCCTGTGGGGGCCGTCGGGACGAAAAGCAGGAGGGGTTGGATAGGGGGTGGGGCCGGGCCACGCCTGGCTGTTTGGGGAGGCCAATTTTGGAAACCAGATGCGGCCCTCAGGCCAAAAATTTTGCCCGCCCTGGTCTAAAGTGAGGGTTCTAAATCCATATTAGGTGCTCAACCCTTTGAAAATCAGGCTGCTTCTACTTGCATGCTTAAATATGAATTCAGGAACATAACATTTTATGAACCCAGTTATGAAAATTTTGGTCCTGTGTACTGGAACAGTCTTTAGGATCTACACCAGTGGTGGGCAGCCTGCGGGCCGTGTGCAGCCCGTCAGGGTAATCCACTGGTGGGCCGCCAGACAGTTTGTTTACATTTGCGTGGCCGCAATTCACCGTTTCCTGCCAATGGGAGCTATGGGAAGCGGTGTGGGCTGCAGGTTGCCCACCACTGATCTTACACAGTAAGAATTATTTTTCCTAATTTATATTGCAGTTCAATGCAGGAAAAAGCAATCAGTTCTTCTGAATTAAAACTGTTCTGTGATCATATCATAATTCACATAGGAACATTTCAGACTGAAAGTTTGTGAAGATTATTTTGAAATGTCTGATATTGTGGAGATGAAACAGCTTAGTTTTGTCTGCTGTTTCACCCTTTTGTGTGCAAGTTTTTTTTTGTTTGTTTGTTTGTTAACTGATATATTGACTACCACAAGCAAATGTTTATCTGTGGAGTGTTGCCACCAGGCCTGTTGATTTTCTTCTTTTTGATGAGTTATTCATTATTATTATTATTATTTTATTATTTTTAGAGAAAGTCCTGTGGTAGATTTTCCAGGAATGAGATATAACGCAGAATTACCTGAAATTAAGAAACTGGCAGACCAGATACCAGTAACATTGTTTTTCATTATTTTTGTATTACTTACTTGTTTCCAGTAGTGCCCACAACGTGCTACCCACTGTACCAATGCAAAAGGGTTCCTGCCCTGAAGTTCCAAGTCAGGCAGTTGAAGCTGCTGAGATCAGGCGTAAAATTTTCAAAAATGCCTAAGTGACTTAAGAGCCTAAATCCCATTTTCAGAATGATTAGGTGCTTTCAAGGAAGCTTAGGCTCCTGAGGCCCAGAACTGCAAGGGTATTTAGTATCTAAGAGGATTTGGGCCTAAGTGCCTGAAATAGGACTCTTAAGTCACTTAGACAGTTTTGAAAATTTTACCTCAGGTCTGTAACATAAACCTCATGATATGAGTGCTATATTTTCAGGCCACTAAAAGTTTGCTTTAAAGCATAAAAGTAGCTCTTCCAAAATTTGTGGCACCCAGATCTCTAAAAAAAAGAAGTTATTTGAAATTCTTTTATATCAAAACCCCCTTTCTGAACATTACAGAACAAAGTAACTTTCTTGACAGTTATCACAAAAATAATTTGTTTGCTGATTAATGGAAATGTCCAAGTTTTAGCAAGGGTTTCTATAGTAGACAGTATTATATTGTAAATAAAAGAAATGTTTTATTCTGATTTTTGTCAGTTTGGTGTAGATCTGAAACTGAGAGATTAAAAATGAGATATTCTTGTTTATTTATTCTAGTGTATTTGCACTGTATGTTGAATCTGTACTTGGTATTTTAGGGTCTATTTGGTGTTCCAGAATTGAGTTCTCCAGAAGGTTTTCAAGAAGCACAAGAAAAAGCATTACAAGAAACAGAACAGCTAGTCCAGAAAGCATGTACTACACCTCCTGGGCCACAGATAGTAATGATCTTTGATCAGCTTTCAGATGCATTGTGCAGAGTAGCAGACTTGGTAAGATTTATTGTTAAGTTTGATATTCTCTTGTAAATTTGCTTTTTATTTGGATATTTCTAGCTTAGCTCAGACTTTTGTTTTGTAAACTCTTCTGCTATAAAAGGTACTGTATCAACATTGCGACTTCCTATATTGGGATAGAAAATTAAAAAGACCCTCCTTAGTGGGAAATTGTAATCTGTTACACAGTCTTTCCTTAAATTACAGGTAGTTTCAGAAGTTATATTTGATGTGATTTGTAACTGTACAGTGAACTTTAAGTGAGATTTAAAAATAATATATCAATGACAAGAAAAATAACAGTAAAATCAGACCAGTATTTTATTAACATTCTTGCCTTTTGCAAGACTTACAGTTACGAAGTGTGTACAGCTGGGAATCAGACCAATCTGAAATATAAAGACAACCCTAGGCTATAGCATAGATGGCCTTTTCATTGTGCCAACAACACTCAGTTTATAGCCAGGAAATGATGAATCTCTTAGGGTATGTCTACATAAGAAATGCTACAGCTGTGCCACTGTAGCGTAAATACCACTAGAGTGATGGAAGAATCCCTTCCATTGCTTTAGTAGTATTTATGCTACAGTGGCACAATAAATAAGTAATAAATCCACCTCTCCAAGAGGTGGTAGCTAGGTCAACGGACAAATTTTTCTGTCAGCCTAATGGTGTCTACATCAGAGCTTAGGTCAGCGTAATTACATTGCACAGGAGGTGAAATTTTTCACAGCCTTGAGCAGCGTAGTTAAGCTGACCTAACTCTTGTAGTGTAGACCTAACTTTATCCAACTAAATCAATTTAGATAGTGTCATCCCCTTAACAAAATTATGTAATCACATTTATTATAGCTGTCACTCTTGTGAAAAGAGTCATGGGATCGTTAATTCCCGGAAACAGTCGGGATCTCTGTTTTGTATTTCATACAAAGAACAGCACCTGCAATAAGAACATAAGAACAGTCATACTGGGTCAGACCAAAGATCCATCTAGCCCAGTATCCTGTCTTCTAACCATGGCCAATGCCAGGTGCCCCAGAGGGAATGAACGGAACAGGCAATCATCAAGTGATCCATCCCCTGTCTCCCGTTCCCAGCTTCTGGCAAACAGAGGCTAGGGACACCGTCCCTTCCCATCTTGGCCAATAGCCATTGATGGATCTATCTTCCATGAACTTACCTAGTAACATGATGCTGGAAAGTTTCAGTTCTGGCTTAGAGGGAAGATTGCTAGATATTGTAACATGAACACCGCTTCCTGTAGCAGCCTGGGGTTTTGTTAGAGGTCTGCCATCGTATTACTTATTAAGCCTGACACTGCTTATGCCATGAGATCTTATACGATTGCATCCTCATTTGTTATGGCTACAAGCAATATATTATTTAACACAAAATCCAAGTTCAAATAATATTAATGATCTGTTTTAAATCCAATGAAACATGGAGAGTTGAGGATCTGAAGCTCTTCTTAATTCACCATGTTGTGCTTCAATATGTAAACTTACTGATGTGTAAAAATCACCATACTCTCAAAGTGGGTTGTTCATGATGAAGTTATGACCATGACAATTCCTTGTAATTGAAGGATATATTGGTTTTATGAGGTTTAATTTTACTTTTCTTATGGTAGTAATTTTTTTTAAAAATTCGCCTTATGAGTTGAATTTACTGAGTGTAAAGTCTCCTGCAAAGAAACTTCGTGGAATGTTATTAATACATATAATAAATGTTTACTTCATTACTATTTGAGCCTTTTATGGTAGCACATGATTGATTGCTGCATTAGTGGTATTTTTTCAGGTTATACTGTATGATCTTAGGGGCATAAACAAAATCTAAAAATATATATTGTATCCCAGTGATTATGTTAATTTTGATTTATATCAGTCATTCCAGTAAGAGACTCCTTCAACCCCCCCCCCCCCCCAGGTCCTACAGAATCTAGAGACTGATGTTTGCTCACACTAAAACCAAGGAGTGTTTTAACAATGACATCCATGGAAGCAGAATCTGTCTCTACGGCCCTCTCCAGTCCACCCACCCCATTAGGAAATGCCTGCTTAAACACAGAAACAACCCTTAAAGTCAACACATTTATCAGGTGAAAGGGGGAAGATAATTGTAGAGTTGAGGACCCTCAGCAAGAGAATACATTGTCCTAGCCCAGATGTTAACAAGTAGAAAGGTGGTGTCTCAGATAAATGGCATACAAGCCATAAAGGGCTTGATATAGCAAAACCAGTAGTTTGAATTACACCTCGAAATAGACTGCACTGAGTTCCAGTTTCTGTGCACAGGTGTAATACATTGTATGTGGGATGTACAGCTTACCAAGTATATAGCTAATTCTGCACTACATGAAATTTCCACGTGGCATGAAGTATTGCTCCAACCAGAGTGCAATGTAGTAACCCAATCTGGAGGTGAAAAAGGCATGGATAATTATGGTGAAGTCTGAGTTTGAGAGGAAACTTCTTGTCAAGTACAGATAGGGAGAAAAATGCACCTGGCCTTTGCTGCTATTTGTACATCCAGACACAGCTGAGGCCTCAGTAGTATCTCTAGATTATGAATATTAGTGACAAGAGGTAGTTATACTGAATAAAAAGAGCATGTATTAAATTACCTGTGTTCTGATACTTTCCCAAGCCATCCTGGAAGTAGATCCACATGTTCAGAAGATGCCTCCAAACTTGTACATCAGCAGATGTGTCTTAATTTTTGCGTGCTTTTACCCTGCCTACACTCTTGTGCTCACCAAAGCTATGCTGTATTTGGAAGTTGAATAGTTAGTTGCTTAGCTGCTTGACTGGTGCACACAATACTGTTATCACCAAAATGGGGGAAATTATACATAGGTAAAAAAAGTAGGGCTGTCAATTAATCACAGTTAACTCATGCGAGTAATTAAAAAAAATTAATTGTCATTAATCACAGTTAAATTGCAGAGTTAAACAATAGAATACCAATTGAAATTTATTAAACATTTTGGATGTCTTTCTACATTTTCAAATATATGGATTTCAGTTGCAACACAGAATAAAAAGTGTACAGTGCTCAGTTTATATTATTTTTATTACAAATATTTACACTGTAAAAATGATAAACAAAAGAAATAGTATTTTTCAGTTCACCTCATACAAGTACTGGAGGGCAATCTCTAGCATGAAAGTGTAACTTACAAATGTAGATTTTTTATTTTTTATTGTTTATATAACTGCACTTAAAAACAAAACACTGTAAGACTTTAGAGCCTAAAAGTCCACTCAGTCCTACTTGTTCAGCCAATCGCTTAGAGAAACAAGTTTGTTTACGTTGACGGGAGATAATGCTGCCCATTTCTTATTTACAGTGTCACCTGACAGAACAGATGTTGGCATGGCACTTTTGTAGCTGACATTGAAAGGTATTTACATGCCAGATATGCTAAACATTTGTATGCCCCTTCATGCTTTGGCCACCATTCCAGAGGACATCCTTCCGTGCTGATGATGCTCATTAAAAAAATGTGTTAATTACATTTGTGACTGTATACCTTGGGGGAAAATTGTATGTCTCCTGCTCTGTGTTTTACCCACATTCTGCCGTATATTTCATGTTATAGCAGTCTTGGATGATGAACCAGCACATGTTCATTTTAAGAACATTTTCACTTTGACAAAACGCAAAGAAGTTACCAATGTAAGATTTCTAAAGATAGCTACAGCACTTGACTCAAGATTTAAGAATCTGAAGTGTCTTCCAAAATCTGAGGGGAATGGGGTGTGGAATAGGCTTTCAGAAGTCTTAAAAGAGCAGCACCCTGATGCGGAAACTATAGAACCCAAACCACCAAAAAAGAAAATCAGCCCTCTGCTGGTGGCATCTGACTCAGATGGTGAAAATGAACATACGTTGGTCTGCACTGCTTTGGATGATAATCAAGCAGAACTTGTCATCAGCATGGACACATGTCCTCTGGGATGGCAGTTGAAGCATGAAGGGACATATGACTCTTTAACATAAGAACGGCCATACTGGGTCAGACCAAAGGTCCATCTAGCCCGGTATCCTGTCTTTCGACAGTGGCCAATCCCAGGTTCCCCATAGGGAATGAACAGGACAGGTAATCATCAAGTGATCCATCCCCTGTTGCCCATTCCCAGCTTCTGGCAAACAGAGGCTAGGGACACCATCCCTGCCCAGCCTGGCTAATAGTCATTGATGGACCTATCCTCCGTGAATTTATCTAGTTCTTTTTTGAACGTATCTGGCACGTAAATACCTTGAAACACTGGCTGCAAGAGTGGCATGTAAATGGCTGTTCTCAGTTTCAGGTGACATTGTAAACAAGAAGCAGGCAGCATTTTCTCCTGCAACTGTAAGCAAACTTGTTTGTCTGCGCAGTTGGCTGAACAAGAAGTAGGACTGAGTGGACTTGCAGTCTCTAAAGTTTTACATTGTTTTATTTTTGAATGCAGTTATTTTTGTACATAATTCTACATTTGTAGGTTCAACTTTCATGATAAAGAGATTGCCCTACCGTATTTGTATTAAGTGAATTGAAAAATACTATTTTATTTTTACAGTGCCAGTATTTATAATAAATATAAAGTGAGCACTGTACACTTCGTATTGTGTTGTAATTGAAATCAATATATTTGAAAATGCGAAAAACATCCAAAATATTTATATAAATGGTAATCTTTTATTGTTTAAGAGCACGATTAATCACAATAAATCTTTTTAATTGCTTGACAGCCCTAGAAAAAAGTGCACAAAATATAGATGCATATTTTAGGCGAGCAAATTAGGAGGTGAAGTTGGAGTGCCTTTGGAAAATTTGACCCATAAAATGACTCCAAACACTTAAAGTAAAAATTATGTGTTTTCAGAATGATGATAAATGTATGCTGTATTACACAGTAAACCACATTCAATTTCAGTTTTTCGTCTGAAAGGAGTTTCATATATTTTAAATAACCTTTAACAGAATAAAATAATTTTTCAAAAGTGGTAAGTATAGCAGTCTGCAGTCTATTCTTGTGTATATAAAAATATTTAAAAATCTGAGTGTGATGACATTTACCATGAAAAGCAATGCAATGTGGTAAATATTTAGCATAATCATATGAAAACAGCTTAGCCTAAAACCAAGATGAGTATCTCTTGCAGTATCTGAAAAATGTTAGTACATTTGAAAGCTTGAAACGTCTTAGGCTTATTTTTTCCATTTTAAAAATAATTGGGACAAAAAGCAGGCCACAAGGTCATACATGGTAAGAGAAGTAAAACATGCCTCATTGCTGGCACTGTTAGGTTTGTGTCCTCACGTCACCATTGAGCTGGGCATGGGCCAGCAGGGAATTCACAAGTGTAAGCCAAATCCTGTAAACTCCTAGTGCAGGGGTCAGCAGCCTCTGGCACGCGGCTCGCCAGGGTAAGCACCTTGGCGGACCAGGCCAGTTTGTTTACCTGCCGCGTCGGCAGGTTCGGCCGACCGCGGCTCCCACTGGCCGTGGTTCGCCATCCCAGGCCAATGGGGGTTGCGGGAAGCCGTGGCCAGCACATCTCTCGGCCCACACCGCTTCCCGCCGCCCCCATTGGCCTGGGTCGGCAAACTGGCCAGTCGGAGCCACAGTCGGCCGAACCTGCCAACGCAGCAGGTAAACAAACTGGCCCGGTCCTCCAAGGTGCTTACCCTGGCGAGTCACATGCCAGAGGTTGCTGACCCCTGTCTTAGTGTGTAGTTCTTATTTATGTGGTAGTCTCGTTGGCTGTAGAAGTACTATTTGTGTGGATAACAATTTGCAACATTGGGCCTTTGAGCCCTGGTCCTACAAAGACACACATGCTTAAATGTACTTATATGAGCTATGCCATTGATTTCAGTGGGACTTTTCAAGTGAGTGAAGTTAAACATTTGGGTGTTTGCAGGATTGAGGCTTTAGTGAGCATGAAGGAAATCTATCACATTGCTCAAGACAGGAGTCCCTATTTTACTGAAAGTTTCTGTTGATCCTTTAATCTTATGAGACACTTTTTCCAGTAGTATGCTGGCATTTGTCTATTTCTCTACAAATGGTGGAGAGACCTTTTGAAAGATGTAGTCTCTAATGGGTTTTCATCAAATTTTGATGAAAGATTAAAACTTTAGCATAAAGTTATAAACTAAGTACAGAAAACTTTTTCAAGCAAGTGTGTATTATTTATAGCAGCAATATTTAAGATTTCTTAAAACATGTTTCTTAGAAGTAGACGGTCTGTAGTAAATTTTGAAAAACAATACAAAAAAGCATGTTTATTTTTCTGGAATTGAGTTTAGTAAGAAATAGAAAGTTTTCTAAGCAGTAAGATTCAAAGGCACTGGTTTTTTTTGTTTTTTTTTAATGAATGTTTCTTGCAAGGGAAAGAACCTTTTTCTAAGGTACGTACCTAACTGAAAATAATAATTAAAAAAACCTAAGGGAAAATATTTTCTTTGGAGTGAAATTTATACTATAGCAATTAATAAATGTTGACACATTCTTAACAGATGCTATTTCTGAGAAGACAAATTTATGTGGAAGTGCTCAGTAAAAAGAGATTGCTGTAACAGTGGAAGTACGTGTGTGTTAAACTGAGTGGAATTGCCAACTTTTTTTAAAAAACTATTTATTTAGGAAGTTTAAACATGTTTACAAATCTGTGCCATGTAAATTCCAACTCTTCTCTAAAAACTAACTTGCATGTAAGGTTTCAAATTATGGACAATCTTTTCCCATCACCACCCCTTCTCTTCTTTTTCTACTATGTCAGGCTGACTTTGTGAAAATTGCCCATCCTGACTTTGCGTTCAGAGAGGCTGCTGAAGAAGCCTGCAGAAACATTGGTACCATGGTAGAGAAGTATGTTTTGTTCATTATGTTTCTGTAATATTGGCTTTCATGTCTGAAAGATTCTGCGTTATCCAAGAGATAATTCTTTTGCTTATTGTTATCATGTATCTGGAGGTTTTTATATGTGGAACAGAGAGCAACTTCTTTTAAAATGTTATTTAAAGATTTATCCTTACAGTGTCTGGTATAAGGTCATTCTGTTTTAGTTTCAGGTTGCATCTGGAACACTGTTTCATTGCGTAATTCACTGTGAAGGTCTGTGCCACTGGAACTCATCAAAGCCTTGGAACTAAATTTTCTGAAGTTTCTGGCAGTTAATTTTTTGGCTCTGAAGTCTGTATAATTTAGGGATGGCAAATCTAAAGGCACACAATACCTCTTTGTCTGGCATACTGACCACTTGGATTCTGATTGTGTAAGAGGGAATGTGAAAAAAGGGAGGAAAATCTTCCATTGAGGTTCAGAATATAGACTTACAATTTGAAGCTGTATCCAGTCAGATATCAACATTGAAGTGCTGTGCTGTCTAATTTACTAACCTTGAGAAAGTCCATTCTGGCTGAAACATCACCAAAAAAAAATCTCATTTGATAAAATATATGTTCTTAGATTAGTATTTGAATCAGATTTTGAGTATAGTGGGAATCAGTTTAAAGAGTTGCTTGCGTTATGATGAAGGCAGATGGGTATATATAATTTGCTATCAGAGTGTAAAATGTAGACAAGGTTGTCTGGGCTTAAAATTTTTTACCAGAGGCCTTTCAAACTAGCCATATTACTCCCTACTTGCCAGAGGTAGTTACAAAAGATGGAGAGTCATTTCCACCAGCAACTTGTACGGGCAATATCTTGGTAAGAAGTCCAGTCAAGCTGAGTGAATAATGGATGTTTCAGATCACTGGCAGTTAAGGAAAATAATTTTGTTTCAGGTTGAACAGGAAACATTTTTTGAAAATTTCTGGCGAATCAAAAAGTTGAGAAAATTTAAAGTCAAAATGAAACATTTCAGTTTGGCCTGAAAAATTTAGTTTAGGTCTTCAGGCATTTTGACTAAAGCAAAGGAAAGGAGGACTAGATTCACAAAACAGCAGTGAGGGGAGGAAGAGGGGGAGGGATAGCTCAGTGGTTTGATCATTGGCCTGCTAAACCCAGGATTGTGAGTTTAATCCTTGAGGGGGCCATTTAGAGATCTGGTGCAAAAATCTGCCTGGGGATTGGTCCTGCTTTGAGTAGGGGGTTGGACTAGACGACCTCCTGAGGTCCCTTCCAACCCTGATAGTCTATGATTCTAAGATGGTGATAGCCCTCTCTCATGAACTCTAGCCTAGTGGGAGACCCAGGTTCAGTTCCTCCCTCTGCATGATGTGGAGAGGACTTTGAACTTAGGTTTCCCCCATTGCAGCAGTATGCCATATCACTATGAGCTGTTCCACTTTTCATAAATAGTCATCAAAGCAGATGCTGTATTTGGGCCTCCCACATTTCAGGTGAGTGTCCTAACGACTAGGCTAAAGCTTATCTGACAGGTACCAGCTCCACCACCTCCTAAAGCCATTTTCCTTCCTTTCCTTTTCTTTTGTCAAAAATGCCTGTCTGAAAATTGAAACAAACACTTTGAGGTTGAAATGAAAAGTTTTTTATTTTGACATTACTGAAACGTTTAGATTATTTTGTTAGCTTAAAACCATTTGGCAAACTCACCACAAATTTGTGAATAGTTTTGGTTGACCCCAAATTGCATTTTTCGGTGAATAAACTAGCTCTGGGTGGGGTTTTTGGGTGAATTAAGTCCAGTCCCCTGTTCCTGGATGCTAGGAAAGGGGTGGGTGTTGAGATTTCTGCAGGAATGGTATCCCTGGGATGTGTTCCTATTTGGGAGCTCCCTGTTTCAAGCCCAGCCTCCATTTTTTTGGGTGGTCCTCCTATGTGAATGCTTTACCAAGTAGCAGTATGAACTTGACATGATTCTTAAGAGCTCCACTGCTGCTTACAGGGTTCCAAATAGCAGTAGAAAAACTGACCAGAGTCGTCATAAGTTTTCTCTGCTAGTGTCTAACAAAGCTATGGCTAGCAGAGGCAGTGGAGCTTTCTGCAGTCTAAGGAGGATACCACTGCATCAGTGTGTGTACTTGATAGGCTTCACACCATCAAGGCTAGAAAAATAATAATTGTAAGATTAAATTCAATAGAAACTAATGGCTTGAGCCTGTGCACTTGTTTGGGAAATCTTCGCACCTGCAAGTGGATTTTTCAAGACCTACAGAGGGGGGTTGCTCAGTAAGGCTTACCTTGCTGTGGATTGTCTGTTTTTAAATGTCAGTTTGGATTGAAGCAAACTTTTAGAGAAGAGGAAAGCACAAATTAACACATTCTAAACTTTAGATCAGGGGTTCCCAAACTTCATTGCATCGTGACCCCCTTCTGACAACAAAAATTACTACACGACCCCAGGAGGTGGGACTGAAGCCTGAGTCCACTCGAGCTCTGGTGCCTTGGGGGTGCCAAAGCCGAAGACCAAGGGCTTCAGCCCCAGACAGGAGGCCTATAACCTGAGCCCTGCTGCCCAGGGCTAAAGTCCTGAGGCTTGGGCTTCGGCCCTGGGTGGTGGGGGTTGGGCTTTGGCCCCGGACCCCAGCAAGTCTAAGCCAGCCCTGGCGATCCCATTAAAGTGGGGTTGCAACCCACTTTGGAGTCCTGATCCACAGTTTGAGAACTGCTGCATAGATTATGCCCTCTGTCAGAAACAACATTTTTCTATTGAATGCTTAAAATAAGCCACTATCCTTAGACTTTGTCCTCCTTGCCTCAATATGTCATGCAAAAATATTTGCCTGTTGAAAATAAGTACCCACCTGCATAGTCATAAATGCTAGAATGTATAACTTGTATCCTTGTATTGTACAGTAGTTTCTGAGCACAGTTACAACTTGAAAACATTTTGAAAACTTCGCCCTTGATTTCTAATAGTGTATGTCAGAAAAGATTAAGCTCTGCCTTTGAACTAGTAATGCCAGTAACTATTTCTGATACATGATTGCTTTCATCTTTATCTCTTTAGGTTAAATACAAATATCGAGCTGTGCCAAAGTTTGAAACAGTTGCTGGCAAATAAAGAGGTTATGGATTCCCTAGATCCAGAAACCAGGTACTTGTTAATGTTTAACATTTTAGAAGTTAATACGCTATAAATTATTCTCCAAAATGCTTGGAAATATTTCTGTATTGTTAAATTGATGGACAGTTCAGCACCCTTTTGTAAAAGAACTGCAAAACACAATGGGCAAGAAAATCTGAGACTACATTTTTATGCAACTTTTATTAACCACTGAGAATTTAACTGTACAGTAGTCAGGAAGTTCAGTTATTATGGGGGGGGGGGGGAAGAGAGAGAGAGAGAGTGTGTGTGTGTGTGTGTGTGTGCGCGCGTGCGCGCTATGTTAAGGTTGCCCAGTTTAGATCTTTAGAAAATGAGGAAATGCAAAAGTTAAGTTTCCCATAACAAAATCAACTCAACCAAATTCTATTATTCTGCTATGATATACATCTAACAATGTAAACAGTACTAAGGTATAAATTTAAGAAGGAAAATAGGGAGTGGAATGTATTTAGAGTCGTACAAATTAAAATAAGTGCATGTTCATTCATCTAGAAGTCTCTGACATTATTTTTTTTTTAATATGTAAATTGTATCTGGAGCACACTGGAAAAATATGCCTATGTGTGGTTAGCTTTCTGTTTATTTTCTTATTATTGGGGTTTCAAATAAAATCAAGCATATTTATTAATGACAGTTGTGCAGGGTCTGTAGGGTCAAATTAACGTCAGAATTTTTAACATTCACTTTATTGTTGTTATAAAGCACCATTTTTACTGCTGCTTATTCATTTCTGCCTGACATATTATTCTTTCTCTCACACAGTAAGGATAACTATCCTACTTTCCCCCCCAAACAATCAAATGTTCTAGGCTTAAGGGCTTTTTTCCTCATCAGTCAAAATAAATTAAATAAGTTAAATTAAATTGATGTTTTATAGTTTACACAAATTAATGTAATAAGCTTGTTAAAAGACATTGTTCAGTGCAGATCACCAAAATGTTTACAAGGAAAAACATCTAGTTTCACTGAATAAACAAAGGAATAAAACTACTGAAAGTGCACAGAAAAAAATAGTTATAAAAGATTATATAATAAGTAATTATTTTCTATCTTAAATCAAAATATAGTCATTAAAATGTAGCACACTAAAATCTGATTGCTGTGAAATGAGAGAGTTTTTAATGGGGTTTTACTGTATTTTTAGGCAAGTGGCAGAACTTTTTATGTTCGATTTCGAAATCAGTGGTATTCATTTGGATGAAGAAAAGGTAATTTTTTTTGTCTGTGATATGTGAATAGATGTTTGCCTGACTTTTAAAAGCAGATAGCAAAATGCAGGGCATATGTAATGGAATTCTGTGCTGAGTTGCGCCCCTGAATGTTCTGGAAGTCAGTGGAGCTCAGCCTTCTAAAAAACCTATTTGTCATTAACTATCAAGTGGCTGGATTTGTAGTGTCCTGTACAACTTTCCAGAGTCTAGTTCAGCCTTCACTCTCCAGACTGCCTTGTTACTCAGTCCTGTGCTACAGAGAGTTACAAGCAGGGCCTCTGGACTCTTAGATCTGCCATTTGGGTTCGTATCTGCACAGTACAATTTTTGTGAAATGGCTAGTTGTTTCAACAATGTGGCTACACAGGGTGGGAAAAACATGCATCCAGTTATCTGGTTAACAAGCTACTCAAATGCAGCACTTCCGAAGGAATCAAACCACATATCTGTGCCACAACCTAAGATTTTTAGTGACTATAGAGCCGTGACTGTAGAGCCTCCAAGTTGTGTGTCAGTATGTCTCTCTCCCTGCAAGAGTCCAAGACTGATTTGACAGAGCTAGCAGATCTGAGCTAGTAATATGTTGGAGATGTTGGGCTGGGTGTCCATAAATGTTCCTGGTACTCATGACGTATCTCTGCATGAGGAAATCTCCTATAATTTTTGAGTTTCTAGCAGTCGAGGTTCCTTGCAAGTCCTGCGATTTTGAGTTCATATTAAGGTGCACTTGGTTAGAGGTATGTTGCCATCCATAGTGAATTTCTGATCTTTTCCTAAGATTTGCTGGAATGCCACATGCTGCTTTCTCTGCATGTCTACAGGGCATTCTTGCTTGGATTCAGCTTCCTGGCACAAATTTAGGTTTCAGTCTCTTTGTGTTAAAGAATTTAAGATTGAGAATACCTCAGCTCTCCTGTCCTCCTAGGTATCATGAATGTTTTCTTCAGAATGTCTTTAGAGGTTGGTTTCTCTTTGGATTTTTTCATATATAGTATATTTATCTGTTTAGAATGTACTGTAAACATTTTATTGCTGCTGTGGCTGCAGTGGCATTTTTTCATCCCTTTTGAAACATGTATGTTGAATGTTGTCTTTTGTAATATCTTGTTGCGTCTTGTGTAGTTGAGCTTTTTTTTAATTCTCCAGGAGTGGGGATCTTTTATAATCCATTTCTTTTGGAATTAACAAAATGCCTTCTGAGAACGCCAGTTACAGGATGTAACTTATAATAGATCCCCACAGAGTTGGGATAAGTTTGCTTTTTTTTACTTGACAAAGAAACAGACTGTTGGAGGTGTTGTCAGTAGCTACTGGTGTGGTTCTCTGCTCTTGTTCGATGATGATAACAGTCGGCTGCATGCATGTTCCCTCTGTGTGCTGCCCCAGTTCTGTGCAGAGAGCTGACACAGCAAACCCTGAGAGAACCACCAAAGACCACCGACTGTAGTAAGGTACGAAGGAACCCGAGCCAGGTTTATTGTCAAATGAAGCACAGTAATAGTTTCCCGTAGACTCTACAAGACATACTACAAATTTATGCCCCCAGCAATGGACCGACTCAGTCAGTGGCGGGACTTTCCACTGCCCCCTAGGCCAGACAAAGATGTGCACTCCGGGACCTATTTTTATACAGCTACAGGACAGATTACTCATCCCTACTGATGTATTGAGGTACAGCCCCTTGGCTCATTAGGGTGCTGTCTCCCACTTTGATCATGTTGTTTCAAACAAACATCTATCCATCATGCTGTTCTTTTGACCCTGTCTTTAAGATGCACCTGCCTGTTCCTCATATCTCTGTGGAGTGTTCTGATACCATCTTGGCACAAGTTCCTCTTATGAGCACTTATGAGTGGATGCACCTGCGTCTAGCAGCCCTCTTCTTGCCAACTTCTGTGAGTGGGACCTGCCTCTGGCTCACAGCCCAGCTTTTGCTTAGCAATGCCTGGTACTTTGGTTCAGGCTTCAGGCCTCAGACTGGGCCTTTGATAGAAGAGTTTATGTTTCAGGGCCTCATCTTACTACATTCCCCCACTTTTTGTCTTTTTAAGGGGAGGATGTTTACCCATCGTCCCGGAAAAGCATAATGTATGGACTAAGGACAACCTAGTGGGCTAAACACTGTCATGTGGCTATCCCATTTTACCATCCATACACTCATGCCCCATCCGTCATTCAGTCTGCATATTCCCTCGTACGACTGATATATTTTATTATCCAGTTAATTTTAGTCCCTTATCGTGGGCCTGGGAACGTTAGGCCCAGGACCTGATATAGATGTGCGGGGTTTGTGTATGTGTCAGCATTGTTAAAAGACATGCCATGGCCTGTTGGTCACCTGAGGGCTTTGTGAGGATAGGATAAATATCCAAAGCATACAGATATCTAAGTATATGGATATGATTATATGGCTATATATCAGTATATATGTTTGTTGGTAAATGAGAATATATGAAGGTTAATACTGGATGAGTATATGAGTACATGGATATATATGTAGATAACTGCTATGATTATTCATAGATAGATATGTTATGTGTTATATAGCATACTACCGTAACGCCTTACTCCTTAAAATAATTATTTGGTCGTACCACAGCAGTATTAGCTGCTATTTCCATCCCTTTCTTCATTCGACGCTGTAGCTTCGCTTTCTTAGTTTGATGTACCATGTAATAGCACATTCCCATGAGGGCAACAACTATTAGTGCCTGGATTCCCATCAAGATTATGCTAAGGATTCGGACCACTGGATGTAAGGTCACATCCTCTGGAATTGCCCACCATGGTGTTTCCACCTCTTTTTCTACATTTTCTATTTCAGTCAATTGCTGCTAGATCAACTGAGTTTTTGGTATCAATGATTCTTTAGTTCTTGCTACCAACTCATGTATATCCAACTTCAAGAGTTTCATTGGGGGGGATAAGTTAATCAATAAATCTTGTAAGTGTTCATATGGAGTGATTGTTTCTGTGACAGTATTACCTTTGATTCTTGGCCAGAAGGCATGGGTTCCTATTTGGATAGTATTGGTGACAGGCACAGAGAACCCAGCATCACTTGTACGGCAAACGTTTCCATTAATAGAAAAATTATGATAGCCTATAACACAGGCCAAGTCCTGGATGCGTATCACCTCCTTAACCAGTTCTTTTTGTACTAACCGAGCCCAACCTTTCCCTGTACAATTAATGTCAATTGTGGCATAGCACTCACACAGCCACCATCCATTATGTTTAGTGCAACAGGCTTGATTAATTTCTGAGCCAGTTTCAGTGACTAAGCACACAGAAGGATAATGCTGTCCATATTTCTTATTTACAAATGTTCCCACACTATTTGTGTAGTATACCTTAACTGGCTCTTGCAGCCATCGAGGGACCACCATCATGAGGTACACGCTTTTGCTGTCTTCTTGGTCCCATTGTGGAACTCTATCAAATTTAGCAAATTGTAAAAATATTGATTCAATATGATTAATGCCTTGTTGCGGTATTTGGTTTAAGATGGCCATGTGGTCTAATATCCGTGGCCAATTCTGAAACTGTAATTGCAACAAACTTTGTTGTACTATTTCAATTATTCTACTGCCATAAGCTGTACAAGCAACTGCCAATGAAACATCATTATTTTGTATGCTGTTAATAAGAGATAGAATGGTAGAATTCAAGTGGCTAAATCCTTGAGCAATCAAATGCATATTATCAATAGTGATTGCATGCTGGTCTAGTAATAGACTGCTAATACCTCCCCCTGTCTTCACTGCTTTGCCTATTCCACTCACCAAAGGGTTTATTTTTAAGTTAAGATTTTCAATATCTGCAGAATTCCATGTGGACATGCCAAGGCTGGAACCTCCCAGTGCTGTTCCTAATAAGTCTCTTTTCTCCCTATCATGTTATGGGGCTTGTGGCTTGGTAGGGGTAAAACCCCCTTTAAAGCCCTGCCAAAATGCTGACTGCAGCCTGCTCTCTGGCCAGAAAGGTGTACCTACAGGTGTAGGTACTCAGCAGGGAGCCCAGCTGCAAGCCCTAACAAGAGCTGGCTCAGAGGAACATACTGAGCTAAGTAGTGACAGCTGGGCTGGAGCAGGAGAGGGCTATAAAAGCCCTGGGCAAACCTCAGTGAGGGGGCTTGCCTGGGAGGAGACAGGAGGGCAGCATCTCTGTCTCCTTGCCAACAAGGAAGCCTCAAGGGCCAGGAGACCCTGGGGAGGGTCTATGGGGCACTAACTGTTGGGGGATCTGGGAACTGCACAAGCACTGTAAATAAAGACCCTGGGGTAATCCAACAAAAAGAGGCGTGGAAGACTCTTTATAATACCAGCCTAAACACAGGGTGCAGGCCCAAAAGTAGGAGAGCCTGCATGGGACCCTGTGACCGGGCCATTTGAGTTCCCTTCCAAAATTGTAATTGCCTTTCTACTTCTGAATTGAACCACTCATTACAGTGTTTGGGGCACTTCCTTGGCATGGTCATACTGCCAAAATTAAGTGTCGGTGGCACATAAATCCATCCTACATTTTCTAACATATAGTCTGCAGTAGGGTGTAGGAAGATTCCTGAGCTAGGCCATGGCTGCATGGTGGGACATTCACTCCTTTGGGCAGGTCAGTGGGTGGATTCCTGGGAGAAGGTGATGTTGGGACTGTTGGAGCTGTTGTTGGACAGGCATCTTCACAGACCTGCACGTGGTAGATACGTTTACTGGTGCTTGGGGTTATAGACCAAGTCCCTGTATATGTTCTTGTATCTTTTACTTGAATGTTACAAATGCGAATAGACACACTCCACTTATTCTGCAAGTCAGCAAATTCCACCCTGCCAGTCTAATCTCCATATGTTGTTACATTTCCCTCTATGTAACTTATAACTGTGTCTGCTTCTTGAAACCAGTCCAAGTCTACTGTGTTGGTTTCAAGTTGATGTGTTTGGACAACACACCCTAGAGTCAGATCCTCTTCTCCCATTCCTGTGAGATATATCGCTCCAATATTCGCCTTGGTGCCACTAGAGCACGCTCCATCTCTGGAGTGGCTCGTTGCTTTGTCTTACTTTGTATGTGTACATTTTCATGTGATGAGCTGTGGTTAAGAGTGTTAATGGAACCTGGGTGAGGAAGTGCAGTGATAATGATAGCCTGATTACAATTAACAGTATTATCCACCTTACAACAGCATGCATATTCCCCCTGTCTCTCTTTACTCAGACTTAGTTCTTTTTCAATCCATCGTCAGGCATTCACGACCTCTGGGACAGGAACACGTTAGTCTCACTGCTGTTTCCAACAGGAGGAAGTCATATTCATAGGCCACAGCAGGGATCTATTACATCTGCATGCCTTCTGAGAACAAGAGTTACAGATAATATTCTTTTTATCACCTCTTGACTTGTTCATTACTTTAAACTATGGATAGTATTTCCAAAAGCCCCCTGTTGGTCACATCAGGATTTAGAATAAGTCAGTCCAGACCATATTATATATTTAATTTTCTTATGATCTGGGCAGATAGCAGGTTGTAGTGACTATTGTGATCCCTTTTGGATTAGGCTGTATTATACATTTCAGGCTATGGGTTTTCAAATATTTTCCTAGTGTGGCCCACATCTTGATAGAGAGACCATCTTGTGGGCATCTTCCCTCTTATTCACATCATGTAGCATCCCTTTGGCAGCTACAGAACTTACTTAATGGAAAAGTAATACTAAGGGGAAATATTTAATGTAGCCTAGGTATCTATAATATGATGTAACAGCAGAAAACAAGGGGATAAAGTCAGTAATGTTGAGTTCTCTGGATCCTTCAGTGAACTCAGAGGTATCTGCCTGGGGCCACCTGGCCCAGCAACTTGCCCTTTATCCTCCACATGGGGAACAATGTTAGCAACTAGGAGAAGCTTGCATGGGACAAGCTATGAAAACTCCAGGACTATCAGGGCTGCTTCCCTAAAGCAGTCAGTGTCAGCTACAGGCAGGAATGCAAGGGGAATTCAGGGCCTTCCAGCCTCTCTGCTCCTGGACCTAGAAAGACACTCAGAACAGTGGACTCAGCCGTCTTTTCCTCCATTCACATGGATACAGCAGCAGCAGCTGGAATGATCTTTTATTTCTCACTTGTGTTGCCACTGGTTATTAGTCACACTACATTTTGCCCCTTTGTATCACTACAGCTCTTCAACGGTCCAGTTTCTCTCACATTTCTGCACATTGTGCTTATTTCCCCTTTTCATTCTTCCTGCTAACTGTCCTTTCCCCCTTCTACTCATTTCCCCCATCAATTTTCTTCCCTCTGTCAGACTCCAAACAATCCCTTCCTCTCCCCACATCAACTTATTTGCCCCCCTCAAGAAACCCTAAGCATTTGGAACATAAATAAAACAAATATGCTTTTGAAGAAGAGGATATGGGAGTTCCAAGACATGTTTCTGTGGTCATCCTGGTCACTTTACCACTATGCTATATTCCTTCCCCCAGGCTTTGTCTATTTAGGCCCAGATCCTACAGACACATTAATAAAGTTAAGCATGTGTCTAAGTGCGTAGTCCCATTGACATCAATGGGACTATTCTCAGTAGTAAAGTTAAGTGCATATATAAGTGTTTGCAGGATCGAGGCCTTAGATCATAACAGGGCAGGGGCTGTCTTCCTATATGTTTGTACAGCACCTAGCACGTTGTGGTCTTTGGGCAGTGCCACAATCTACATAATAATAGGAGAGTCAGAATTGTGTGGTGATTAGTTAGCTTCACACAAGAAAGCAGTGGGACCTGCTTCTCTAGCTGACGTCTCCTTGATTTCCTCCATTACTGAAAATCTCTCTTTCCCTTCAGTTATTTACAAAATAATTGGAATATACCAGCATTTTTGAAGTACACCTCTACCCCGATATAAACCTGTCCTCGGGAGCCAAAAAATCTTAACGCGTTATAGGTGAAACCGCATTATATCGAAGCTGGAGTGCACAGCCCCCCGAGCACTGCTTTACCATGTTATATCCGAATTCGTGTTATATCGGGTCGCGTTATATAGGGGTAGAGGTATATTTACCAATTGTTTAGCAAAAGTAGTGTAAAACATTCCAAACTTCTGTTTTTTATAAACTTGTTTTGATTTTTCATGCATTGTTACCACGGCAGAAATGTGAGAGAGAATATTTTTTCTTCTGGAAGACAAGCATGTATAATGCATATATGTACACCACCTGATTTCATTCTCACTGAAGACAGTGGTATGGCTCCCATTGACTTCAGTTGCACAGGATCAGCCCTAAATTAGGATTTCTTTAACGTCATATGCCTGATCCTAAGTAAGTAAGTATTTGCTGGGAATAGATCATGATTTGATTTAGTTGTGCAAACATAGCTTAATACTGTGGAAAACTGAGAGCTACTTGAACTGTATTTTAAGTGAATGTGTATCTTTTGCTTTATTTTTCCTAATTACAGCGTAAAAAGGCAGTGGACCTCAACATCAAAATATTGGATTTATGTAATCAGTTTCTTATTGGAGCTCATCTGCCCAACAAGATTGACAAGCATATTTTACCAGAACACATTCGCTATAACTTTGCAGTTGAAGGCAATTACATACAAATCACTGGTCTGCAGGCAGACTGTTCTGATGATCTGGTATGTATTGTCTAAGTTTTCTATAGCACATCGTTTAATACAAAGGTGCATCTCAGTGATTTTGACACTAGATGACACAAGCGTGCCAACAGCTAAAAAACAGAAAATAGGAACTGAGGGTTAAGATTTTTAGTGCTCTCTGTGGATGCTTTTCTCAAAAGACTTCAGTTAGAGCAAAAGCATTAATAATACCTTTTCAGACTGTTTCACGTAAGGCTGTTAATATTTATCAGGGTAAACTAAGGAGAATAGCTGAACCCACGTTACCAAGACTATTTTTAAACGCTCAAAATCATACCCCCATTCTTCACTGAATTTCCCTGATAGCATCTTTCTAAATTTAAATTTCCACTTTAAAACCTGCCTGGAATGGCTCCCATTTTTCTGAGTGTGGGTCCAAATTTGAGTTTCAGGAAAGAAATTCTCACAACACTTTAGAATCTTCAGTTTATGTAGTCAAGTAATTGCTCAAAAGGCAGAAAATGGTTTTTAAACATGTTACTTTTATCCTTTCGGGATACAGATAAGTTCTATTCTTCAAGTTCTTTTTGTATTTTTCTAGTTCAGGTGTAGAATTCAGTATGTAACTTGTCAGTTTAATGAGAAAAATTCACATCCAAGTGTTTTAATAATGATGATTTCATGTAGTTGTTGTTCAGCAGCGTTGCCATCCAAATTGAAGTTTAGGGTTATTTTTTGCTTTTTCTCATATTAATTTTGCATTAGACACTTAAAAATGCGGAGGATAATATGGTAGGGTGGAACAGGGCTTGTTTAAACAGTGTCCTCTTCCATAAATAAAATCTACATATGGTAAAATATTGTTTTGTGTTCCACCAGTTGGTACATACACCTGATGTTGTTGGATGAGCTTGTCAAGGGTTGTAAGAAGAACACAATTATTAAGAGGGAAAGCGGGCAGGCTGTCCTTATCCCTTTTTCTAATGGGTAACAGGAGGATATCATTGCTGTTCTTTTTTAGATAGACTTTATATAAAGGATTGCTTAATCTGAAAGCATTGTGGCTGTGATACCTGGCCTTTCATTGGTTTGGGAGGAATTGAACTGTTTCGTTTGTGATTTATGCTATTATGAGACCATTTCTTTTCTTCTGGTGTTAGGTACGAGAAGCTGCTTATAAAATTTTTCTTTACCCAAATGCTGAGCAACTGCGCTGCTTAGAGGAACTGCTTACCAGCAGAAACCATCTGGCACAGTTAGTTGGCTATAACACCTTTGCCCACAGGGCTCTTCAGGGAACAATGGCTAGAACTCCAGGTAAAGTACATGTATGTTCAGAAATGATAAGATGTGACTTGTGTCAGGCATGAGGAAAAATGTAGGTAGTTTAACTTGTCAGCTGTTAATACAGTTGTTGCACTGGAGAGTCTTATTTTAGTTATATGTTGTCAACTGAAATATTTATATTTTTCAATAAGAGCGAATATTAATTTGAACAGTCACTGTAATCTACACAATTCACTACTCGATGTTCATGGCTTAGGTAACTAAAAGCCATGATTATCACATCTGATTTTGCCTTGATATACATGTACAGTTTCTGATTTCTGTGTCATCATTTCAGTAGATAAGTTTAAACCAGGCTTGCTCTAGGAAGGAAATATTGTTTGCTTCTTGATGTGAACTAATATATTTAAATGACATCATCATTTTGTTTAGTAATTTCCCTTCATTTCATATTTCCAGAGAAGGTAATGCAATTTCTTGAAACACTTTCTGACAGATTGTTTCAACGGTGAGTCTATTTTTCATTTACTTATTTAAAAAAATCCCATTTTAATTTCAAGAGCATAGGTCTTTTGATGCAAGACAAGACTCCGGTTACCAATAATTTGAGCATTTAGAAAATTCCTCTAAGGTTATTACTGAAATATTAATTTCTCTCAGATCTTGATTAAAATATTAACTTTCTTATATTAAATTAAAAGCATGATGTAAAGATTAACAAATATTTATATTGTCATACTGTCACATGTGGTGGGAAATGGAAGTAGGAAATAAGTCATTCTCCAGATTTTTTTGAGTGTAATCCACAGTTCTGGTGTGACTCCTACTGTAAAAGAAGATTACAGAGTGCATAAGAGTGAAAACAAAAATTCTAGGGAGCCCAGGTAGCCTCACAGGGATCCACTGATCAAGTACTAAAGCAGTGGGCTTCCCTTCCATATGCCCTACGTCCATTATCACCCCTGATTTTCCCCACACAAAGCTGATCATCCTACCCTACCCCCTATGGTTCCTCCAGTGCAAAAAGAATCATCATCATGCGGAGTGGAATGGTGGTTGAACACGAATATGGAGGTTGGGGGGGAAGATGGGGCAGCAGGATTGTTTGGGAGAGAAGGAGAGGGAAAAGTAGGACCTTGAGAGTACCTGGAGTGGGCGGAGCAGAGTGGATGAGCTGCCTGTGGTTCTTCAGATCACAGCCCAACTCTGACGCATCATAGGCAGTTGGTAGTAGTAGGGAATGCATTTGTACTGTACATTACTAGGGTGACCAGATGTCCTGATTTTATAGGGACAGTCCCAGTTTTTGGGTCTTTTTCTTCTATAGGCTTCTATTACCCCAAACCCCATCCAGATTTTTCATATTTGCTGTCTGGTCACCCTATATATTACAGACAATAAAGCATCAATTGCCATTATACTGTACTACACTGGCTAAAATACCCTTTAATTAAAACTTTAAGGGTGAAATTCTTTTTTACAGAACTCTAAAAGATTTTGAAATGATGGAAGGGATGAAGATGAAACTAAATCCCCAAAATTCAGTAAGTTATATTGTGCTATTTTCTTTTTATTTTATATACTATGATGTAGCCTGACATCAGATAAGGAAAATAATTTCAGTCTTTACAATTGTAATATGAGTTGCATGTTGATAGATACATGCTCTTTTAGTTTCAGATCGTTTTGGTTTTAAATAGCTGTTTCTAGTATTAAAACCAACCGTCAGCTATTGGTTTTAACAGAATGATGCATGTGATAACCAAAAACTAAGGTGGAAAATGTAGTGGTTGGTTTTGAGCATGTTAAACATGTTTTCAGTTTTTAAAATATGGCCGTTTATTTTTTCAGAAGTGTGCATTCTCAATTTTCCTAGTGTCGTGCCTGATCCTTCCACACTCAAACCTTGATTTTGCATGTGAATAGGTTTTCTTTACATGTCCGCTTTTGAAAATCTGACTCATAATCCATAGTTTAAGGTTTATGAATTTGGGAATCAGATGCTTTCCATTACATTTTAGAGTGCTGTGACTATAGAAGTGATAAACATACTGAGTTATGTAAAGAAAGTGAGATCTTTGTCTTTGATTCACTTGGTTTTCATTGCGGTAATTACAAGTTGAAATCTTATGTTTCAGAAATTGATGCCTTGGGATCATCCCTATTACAGTGGTGTCCTGCGTGCTGAGAGGTAAGTTCCTTAGATATGTGCTAGCAGTGTAAATGTGAGAGTGTTCATTCCAAGCCCTTGCAACAGGGGTAATGGAATCCATAAATATACACAGGATTTCTTTCTATAAGGCTGTGCTTTAATAAGATAAAAATCACGAGTATTAGTAGGGGCGGTTGATATTCTTCTCTGCAGCCGCAATGCCTATCAATGTTTGCGTCTATTCCCTTTTCTTTGATATTTGGCTTTACAGACAAAAAACCTCTTTGGGGATATGAGATAATGAAGTAACCAGTTTCAGAACAGATAGATTTCTTACTCAACTTAATATTGTTTATTACGTTTATTGTGTAATATTTCTTAGCTTAATGCAATAGTGTAAAATAATCATAATGGCCATTGAATGCAAAGTCTGCATTCACCTTTCTTTTGCATGAGGGAAACAGGTATAGTTGAAGTGATTTGCTCCAAGCCTCAGGAAAAGGGGTCAGAAATCTGGGCTTCTGATTATCAACTCTCTTCTCATTCTTCTATACCAGCTGCCTCTCAGTGTGAAAGCAATGTTTCACAATGCTCCAGTATTCACCTACCGGAAAGCTGAAATTATAATTGCACTATGGAGGCGATCAGAAATCTGTATATGCATATATTTCCAAGTGTCTAAATTCCCCATTTCAGATCTAAGCCAATCCCAAACACAGGATTTGTGGAAACACATGATGGCTTCCAATGGATAAGGGTTAATGATCTGTATTAACATAAGAACAACCATACTGGGTCAGACCAATGCTCCATCTAGCCCAGTATCCTGTCTTCCGACAGTGGCCAATGCCAGGTGCTTCAAAGGGACTGAACACAACAGGCAGTCATTGAGTGTTTCATCCACTCATGTCCACTCCCAGCTTTTGGGTGTCCCTAGCCTCTGACAACCCGAGTATGGGGTTGCATCGATGGACTTATCCTCCACGAATTTAGCTAATTCGTTTTTAAACCCCCATTATAGTTTTGTCCTTCACAACATCCCCTGGCAACGAGTTCCACAGGTTGAGTGTGCACCACACATCCAACTGAGTTACCTGCATGCTTTACCTAAGCCACTCAAGGGCAGACAGCCAATTTCCCAGCTCCCCCCGCCTTGCACCCCTGCTGGAGTATAAACCCAGAATTATAACGTCTGACACTGGACAGGGACCTGGGCAAAGTAAGCTCATTAATATAATTTGCTCTCCCCTCTATGTGGGAAAGAGATGCACAACAAGCTTGTGTTAACCAAGCTGAGATTTTCCCCAGACACTTAATTTAAAGGCACACTAGTTTAGATAAAATATAAAACAAGTTTATTAACTATAAAAAGATAGATTTTAAGTGATTACAAGTGATAGCAAACAGATCAAAGCAGATTATCTAGCAAATGAACAAAAGTACAAACTAAGTCTAACATACTAGAGGGATAGGATTTGAATTAGCAGTTTCTCACCCTGACTGACAATACAAGCAGTCCACCAAGTTTCCATACACAGGCTAGAAATCCCTGTAGCCTGGGCCCAGGATTTCCCCCAGTTCAGTCTTTGTTCCTCAGGTGTTTCCAGAGTTTTCTTGTATGGGGAGTGAGGCCCAGAGATGATGTCACTCCCCACCTGATATAGCTTTTCTATATGGCGGGTATCCTTTGTTTGAAGTTCAGTTTCCAGTCCAGCTTGTGGAAAAATACAGGTACCAAAATGGAGTTCAGTGTCATTTGGTCTGGTCACATGCCCTTGCATGTCTTGCTGCGTCATAGCAGCCATCATCCATAGGCTGTCTGGAGCGTTTCCAGGAAGGCTCACCAGGTGGGGGATAAGCTTCTCCTAATGGCCCATTACCTTGAATAGGCCCTTCACAACCAGCTGTCTAGACTGGAAGCATCTTGCCCAGCGGGTGTCACCCAGGTGTAACTACATCTGTAATGCAGATACATAATCAATATTAATAACTTCAAATACAAAAATGATACATGCATACAAATAGGATAATTATAACTTTTCCATAGACATCTCACAAGACATATCTTGTACAAAATGCATCATAATTATGTCATAATCGTTATCATACAACTATGAAGAATATGGGATGCAGTGTCACAGGCGACAGAGGATGGATAATTTGATGATTACCTGTTCTTTTCATTCCCTCTGAAGCACCTGGCATTGGCCACTGTTGGAAGACAGGATATGGGGCTACATGGACCTTTGGTCTGACCCAGTATGGCTGTTCTTATGTTGAACAGCACTGGTCCTAGTACTGATTTCTGGGGGACACCACTGTTTACCCCTCTCTGCATTTTTAAAAATTGACCATTTATTCCTACTCTGCTATTCATGAGAGGATCTTATCTCATGACTGCTTACTTTGCTTATGAGCCTTTGCTGAGGGATCTTGTTAAATACTTTCTGAAAGTCCAGGTACACTGTATCCACTGGCTCACCCTTGTCCAAGTCTGTTGACCCCCTCCAAGAATTCTCATAAATTTGTGAAGCATGGTTTTCCTCTACAAAAGCCATGTTGACGCTTCCCCAGCAAATCATGTTCGTCTATGTGTCTGACAATTCTGTTCTTCACTATAGTTTCAGTGAATTTGCCTGGTACTGAAGTTAGGCTTACTTGCCTGTAACTGCCAGGATCACCTCGGGAGCCCTTTTAAAAGATTGGTGTTACATTAGCTATCCTCCAGTCATCTAGTACAGAATCTGATTTAAATGATAGGTTAAATGTTCTTCGGAGTCAAGTATTTTTTGAAAATCATGTTTACCAATCTGAGACTGAACAGATAAAAATGTGGTGATGTTGGTCACAAATAGATTATCCTGCCCATTTTTGTATTGTGAGAAAAAGCATTGTTCCTGGTGAAGCACTGTAAAATAACTGGTGAGGTTATTGCATTTAGAGGACAGCCTGGTTATCATGGTGAAGGGAGTTCTGAAAATAGAACAGATCATGACATTGGGGGATGTACATCTGTTTTTTTGTTTTTGTTTTTAGTTTACTAAGTCCCTTATCTTGCATCTGGCTCTGTGAGAGTGAACCCCTGCACCCCTCTTGAACCCCATTGATTTCAGTGCAGGTCTGGGGCCTATGCATGCTTTACCCCTACCGCGTGGGACCAGGAATATTTTCACCAAAATGTTTCTAAAGTACATGCAGGAGAGTGAAGGAGAGGTATTTCTGGATTAGAACACTATCGCTGTTTTGCTCAATTGGTTGAATTTTACACAAAAGTAGGTGGCATTTTTCCACCTCATATAGTTTTCTAGTAAAAATACTGCACTCAGGGCCTGATCATATATCATTATAAGTACCTACACAGGGAACAAAAATCTGATAATGGTTTCTTCAATCTAGCATATGGTATAACAGGATCCAGTGGCGGGAAGTTGAAGGTAGACAAATTCAGACTGGAAATAAGGCTCAGATGTGTAACAGTAAATGTGTAATTAACCACTGGAACAATTTACCAAGGGTTGTGATGGATTCTCCATCACTGACAATTTTTAAATGAAGATTGGATGTGTTACTCAAAGATATGCTGTAGTTCAAATAGGTAATTCAGGGAAGTCCTAAAATGTGTTATACAGAAGATCATCAGATTAGATGATCACAGTCCTTCTGGTTTTACCTGTGAATCTATGAATCCTCCACTGCCCTGCTCCTTCTGTAGTAACTTTCACTTATGCAAGCTAGGTTTAAAATTCTGCCAGATCACTGTATAAAGGGGAATGACTAGACAAAGTACCTGGCAATGGGGATTCAGGCCCAAAGAGTGAAATTCATTCCCTCATCACAGAATATTAGTGATTAGACTTTTGCATGGAACTAAGTGTGACATTGTACCCCAAAATGCCTTATAGAAATATGCTTATAAGTGTAAATATGGTTATGTTCTTCTGTATGTATTCATCCTATTTGTATGAATGTATCCTTCTTGTATCTGAAACTAGAAATATGAAATATAACTCTGAGGTCCTATTGTAATTATGCAAAGTGTGGGCCATTAATGGGGGTTTGGAATCTTGATGGCTCCCATTAACCAGGATAATTGACTGTAGATGGTTCTGTTTACTTGTAAGTCTTTCTGTATACTTGTGTGCTGGCAAGTGGGTAATGAAATCTTACAGTGACATGTGATCATGTCACCTGAACTGGAATCCATCTTTAACCTGGTGCTTTTCCATTTAGAAGGAGGGGTGGGGACCCAGAGAGAGACAAAGGATTCCCGCCTTGTGCCAAAGCTATCTAAGGGGGTGGAACTGAACAAAGGGGCTGCAGTCATGAGACATCCCCTAGCTAACACCTGAGCTAGAACAAGGACTGTACCAGGGGAAAGGACTGGGCCCAGACTAGAAGGAGGCTAGTCTGTTAAAGAAGCATATTGGAACATCTCTGAGGGTGAGATTTATCTGCATTGTTTCCTGCTGTATTAGGCTTAGACTTGCGTGTTTTATTTTATTTTGCTTGGTAATTTACTTTGTTCTGTCTGTTATTACTTGGAACCATTTAAATCCTACTTTTTGTATTCAATAAAATCATTTTTTACTTATTAATTAACCCAGGGCAAGTATTAATACCTGGGGGGGACAGCTGTGCATATCTCTCCATTAGTGTTATAGAAGGCAAACAATTTATGAGTTTACCCTGGATAAAACTTATACAGGGTAAAATGGATTTATTTGGGGTTTGGACCCCACTGGGAGCTGGGTATCTGAGTGTTGGAGACAGGAGCACTTCTTAAGCTGTTTTCAGTTAAGCCTGCAGCTTGTGGGGGATGTGGTTAATACCTAAATCTGTGTTTGCAGCAGGCAAGTGTGTCTGGCTCAAACAAGACAGGGTTCTGAAGACCCAAGCTGGCAGGGAAAATGGGCTCAGAGGTAGTCCCAGCACATCCGGTGACAATCACAAGGGGGTTTCTGTGACCCAACCTGTCACATTAAAGTATTTGCACCAAAACCTCACAGGCTATAAGAACCAGCACTGCCCTCTTACATGACCCTTCTGAATGTCTTCTCTTTGCTCGATAGTGTGCCTTACCTCTGCCCCAACTTTTTGGAGGCCCCTCTGCAAGACTATGTTGTCTCCAGTTCACTTCAGTAATTTTCTTCGCAGGCCTGGCTGCACAGAACCCTCAGGCATCAGTTACGTAGAGGTAGCCAGCCCATCAGAGTTTCACAGTGTGTCTGAGCTTTAACCATTTTGTGGCTATTTGTTATGATTGTTCATTTCTGATTCAGTCATCAATTATTACCTATCATGAAACTATCTTTGCTATCATCTCTCCTTTCACTCAGGGTTCTGCACAAGTTCCTCAGTACTTTTTGATAAAAATATTTTATCCTTTCTGATGATTTGAAGCATTCTATAATTTGTGCACCCTGTAATATTTTTGGATGTTGCAATAGAAAATATTTCCATTTCAGTCTGTGTTTCACGTTGGTTGCATAGTTGTTCCTCTTTCAGTTTTTACTGTGCCTTGTCTTCCAGGTTACACCCCCAGTTTATTCTTCCAGGTTCTTTATTTAATAAGAGACTGCATTAGCTTTGCAGATCTTGCTGTAGTGAGGTAGTCATTCTAGTCTGATAGTACTCTGGCTTGCTGTTTGTTTCATTTTTTGTTCTTTCCAGTGACGCATTAATATTTTAGATGTTGGTCTAGTCTTGAGTGTTCATTGGAAGGTCCACACTTGGATGAATTTAATCTCAAATGACTATTTTTGCTTTTCTGAATAAAATATGTTTTGGTTAAAGATGATTACATGTAATCATCTTTAACCAAAACATATTTTATATATATATTGTGTGTATGTATGTATATATTGTGATAGCCCCTGGGGGCCCCAGTCAGCATTCAGGTCTCCATTGTCTGTTATGTCTGCGTAGCTGCACAGCAAAGACAGTCCGTGCCCCAAAGTGCTTACGAGCTAAATATAAGATGACAACACAGGTTTTTAATTGTTTAGTAAGCAATTTTCCCATTTGTTGGAGTAGACATGTATTGCTTAACAGCGCGCAAAGGGAAGAAAAAGCACAAAAATCCCTTTTAAAATAAGTAAATGAAAAAACTGTTTCCTATTACATTGTTTTAACTTTTGTTACAGTGTGCAATATATTTTCTTTAACTGTTGCTCATGTGATTGAGATTTGTAGTCTTGAATAATATTTTGTATCGTTAACATAGTTGTTTAGAAAGAGAAGCCAGCCATGGCCCTAACATGTCTGGAATGGTTAGAAGTCAACTGTGCTGATTCTATTCTATATATTCTTAGGCTTTGACAAACAATTTTTGTGTGGCAATAAGGGAAACCAAAACATACAAGTCATATACAGTTGTGAGGGAAGGAGAAAGCACTGTCAGTGGAAAAAATTCTATCCTGAGATCCCAAAAAGCGATGGGGTCCCAAGCACAAAATTGATTAATTTTTTAGAACCTATTGTGCTATCTTTACTAATGTTGATTAGTACCTTGCTCTTAAACTAGTCCTTTAGGAACTGTTGGAACTAATGATGGAGTGCAGCACTGTTCTTCTTGAGGGTGACACAATCTGATCCTTAATTAACTTATTCCTCAATCATCGTGAGTTTTACTTAAATATACTAATACTACTTGAATCCATCACTTCAACTAGAATTGCATTCCCTTTAGTCACCATGCTGTCTGTAAAATGACACCTCCTTAAATTCCTTTTAATATATATGTTTTCTTTTAACTTCATGTAGTACTAGGGACATTTGTCTAGATAAATTCAAATGGAACCCCATCCTTAATTTTAAGATGCTTGATAATTAAAATTGGGTGCCTTCATCCCTCTCCTCTGCAGAATATCATACATCCTGATCAGTTTGAGCCAGTACATTAATAATAAAATGGAATACAATTTATATTGTATCAGTTTGTCCTTGTTTTCAGTCATTGTTTTTGCTATTGTTAATTGTCAATAAAGTGAACATAGGTGCTATATTGTAGACTGAACATCAGGAGGAGCTCCAGACTCACATGCAGAACAAACTCTTCTCATTCCCAGTTCATCTGTCCACAATCAAGTTGTTTTTCTCAGCTTTCATTGAGTCTTTTCCCTGGAAACTTGATCCCACTTCAAAAGCATAGGTCTCCTACCAGGCAGGAACAGGATAGTTTGCTTAATATATTTTTAAGAAAATTCATTTTAAAAATATTGTCTTCAGCTTTAAAAAAACATTTGTCAGTTGAATGTTTTTGTACCCAGAGCTTAAATGGCAAAGATGGTAGAATGAGTATCCGGGTATATTTAAGACATTGGAGGCAGAAGTCTGAAATGTGTATTATCAGTGTCTTATAAGAAGATAGAATAATTAGGAGAACCTCAAGAATTTTGGCAACATAGAGGTGATAAAACAGTGAATGCTAGAACATGCTTCACCTCAGACAAGTAAGAAGTTGTCTAATGTGTATCTTATAAAATAGAATATTATGACTAAGTTTTAGTGCAGAAAAATACCATAATGTTAAGTAAATGATGACAGTATATCTCAGCCAGTGCTAATAATAGTAGATGTACTCCCTAAGGGGCTGATCCTGCAAAGACTTATGCACATGAATAGTCTCACTGAGTTCTCCTAGGTAATATCGGTAGGTCATGCCTGGGAGAAAGGCTGAATGTTGACATAATTGTTGCTTGCCCTGTTTTGCCAGCAAAAGTTACTTACCAGTCTGGGCTGGTTTTTTTGGAGGGGTGCGGGTGGGGACTCTGACTCATTTTTTTGAGGTTGTGATAAATTAAGTTTGTGTCTAAATGTGGACCCTGACAAACTTGTATTTCTGTGCCCTCTAAGGTGGCCACTATCTGTGGGACTTTAGGGATAAACCAAGTGGAATTAGGGATGAATATATTAACTGTGAAGGAAGCCTGTTTCCCACTATGGAGAAAGTAGAAGCTAACCAAGTAACTGGAGAAATTTTGTATCCCAGGGAAACTAGCTATATAGAAGTTACTAAAATAACTTGGCCCTTCCTCTAGCCTTCTTGTGAGCTCTGAAGTCAGGCTTTTTGCTTCACTAAGAGAAAAAAGGATTTCCCACTTTTCCACAGTGGAAGGGAAAATACCAAGATGCCCGGATATAACTGTGAATAAATCTTTGACTTTTCAGGGAGAGCTAGTAACTGTCAAAGGCTCTCCCTTGATTCAGGGAATTACTTCCTGGCATGCTGAGCCTCGGTGTAGAGGAAGCTTCTGGCTCTTGATGAAGCAAGAGAGCGAGAACTGCTCAAGGAGCACTTCAAGATGTTTCTCCTTTTTTTACCATTTCTGGTTTGGGTAGCCTGGGGAGAGTGCTCCCATGCTGAAGAGAATCAGCCGTTTTAGAGGGATTGCTTTTAAATATACCCTAAAGAACATATTGACCCCCACCCCAGGTGAAGGAAAATGTGGTAAAACTCTCACTTCTGTTTAGCTAGAAACCTAAAATTCAAGAGTAACATAAGGTTTAAAAAGAAACAGGAAGTCACAGTTCTGCAAGGTTACCACCTCACAGAGACAGAACGTTCCATAACTGTTTAGGCATTTGTACTGCATCCATCACTGCTGAGATCTGAGTAGACCGTGTTCAAGAATATGACTGAAATCTCATTATCTGCCTCTGTGCATTGAAGTAAAGCACCCAGCTTGTCAGTATCTAGATTAGTGGATGTGGCATGTTAGAGAAAATCCTGACAGTTAATTTATTAAAAAAAAAAAAAAAAGTACTGTGTATTTTCCAGGCAGGATCAGGAGTTTCCAGTAAACATGCATATTGTGACTTTATCTAGCTAAGTGAAGGGATAAGAAAATATATTCAGGCTTGTTATTCAGTTGCTTACTGTATGATGTGCTGTTAGTTGGTTGTATAAATGTTTTGAAGTACAGTGGAGTCGCATTATACGCGCATTTAACTTACGCAAATTCAACTATACGCATGCAATGAGCATATGCCCAGGAGTGAGCATGAGATGGGAGATGTGAATCTGCTGTTCGCTCAGTCGGTCTCAGTTCCTGTGTGCCTCTCATAGTGTGAGCATCTCGCCATGCTGAGTGTGATTCTAGTGTTTAAAAATACGTATTTTTCACACAACATGGCCCCTAAATACAAGCCAACTACTTCATCTGGTGCTTAACCAAAGAAACAGTGATCTATTCCAATGCTGGAGGAAAAACTGGCTGCATTGGACTTATTGAGAGACGGTATGTCGGTCTCCAACGTGGCGCGTAAATATGGCTGCAACGAATCTAGTATCCGTGCCATCAAGATTCGAGAGAGAGAAATTTGTCAAGCTGTGGCATCAAGGACTCCAATAACTGCTAAGGTGACGAGCCAGGTGCATGATAAGCCTTTAGTGAAGACTGAAAAGGCATGACACTTATGGCTGGAAGACATGAAGCATAAATGTGTGCCTATCAATTGCAACACGTTGCGAGAAAAGACTCTTAGGCTCTACGCGCTGTTCAAACCTCCCGCCGAAGAGGGACGGCCTTCCGATGAGAAGGAATTCAAAGCCAGCCAAGGTTGGCTTAACAGGTTTAGGAACCGCTTCAACCTCAAAAACATGCAGACTACTGGTGAAGCTGTATCTGCTGATGAAGAGGCAGCAGAAGCCTATCCCGAACAATTAAAAAAAATCATAGAAGAAAAGGCCTATCTTCTGGAACAAGTTTTTAATGCTGACGAGACTAGGCTCTTCTGGAAAAAAATGCCCAACCACACTTACATTTCAAAATCAGAGAGACAAGCCCCTGGCTTCAAAGCAGCTAAAGACTGTGTGACTGTGTTGTTTTGTGGCAATGGGGCTGGGCATTTAATAAAGCCGGGCTTGCTCTATAGGGCTGCAAATCCCCGTGCACTAAAAGGCAAGAACAGAAATCTCCTGCCTGCGTTCTGGCAATCAAATAAAAAGGCTTGGGTGACGGCAGTATTGTTTCTGGATTGGTTCCACAAATGTTTCATTCCATAGGTCAAGCGGTACCTCGAAGAGAAAGGACTTGACTTTAAAGTGTTGCTGATTGTAGACAATGCTCCTGGCCATCCTGAGGCACTCCGGTTTGCATATAACGATGTTGAAGTCATCTTTCTCCCCCGCAATACCACCTCCATCCTCCAAACTCTCGACCAAGGCTTGATTCGCTGTTTCAAGGCCACGTACACGAGGCTTACATTCTCACGGATATGTAGCGCTATGGATGCTGATCCCAATCTTAATGTGATGGAGTGTTGGAAGTCCTTCAACATTGCCGATTGCATCACTTATATTAAACAGGCAATGGATGCAATCAAGCCTGAAACAGTCAATGCATGTTGGCGAAACCTTTGGAAAGAATGTGTGAATGATTCTAAGGGTTTCCCGACATTGACAAAGAAGTGAAACGCATTGTTCAGGTGGCCAGGCAAGTGGGTGGTGATGGCTTCGTCGACATCCTTGAGGAAGAAATTGAAGAATTAATTGAGAGCCTTAGAGAAACATTGACTAATGAAGAGTTAGAGGAAGTGATAAAATCATCTACAGGAGACGAAGATGATGACGATGAACAGGAAGAGCCAGCAAGTTGGAATCTTCATAAATTTGCTCAAGTGTTCCAAGCAGCGAAACACTTGAATGATTTAATTTCTGAATACAATCACTCTATGGAATGAAGCCTCAAAATCACACGTCGTATTACAGATGATTTGAGACCGCATCAAGAAATGTTTGAGCAGCTCAACAGACAACAGCAACAGTTGCCTATCACCATGTTATTCAAGAAAAAACAACCAGCAGCAGATGAGCCTGACCCATGGTCTCCTGGATCGACATCAAGCCCTGACGACCCCCCAATAGTGCCATCATCGTCGTAGACTAGCAAGAATATCCAGGATGAATGGTGAGTTTACTGTTTTCCTTTTTTATTCTTTCATTCTTCTGTCTCTCTCTTTCTCTCTCTTTTATATAATTAAAAATACAGTACTGTAAAATTATATTTTGCATATATACTCTTTATTGTATACTGTACATTACTGTATACATTATACATTTATACATATTACTGTACACAACCATATATACTGTACTTTATGGGCGATTTAAAGGATTTTCAGGGGTAATTTTGACTATACGTGATTTTCACCTTATGCGCTATCTTTAGAACCTAACCCCCACGTAAGATGCAACTCCACTGTATATCAGTAATGTGACCTGACTTACAAATATTTTGTTAGCTATAATTTGGTTTCAGTTACTGCTGAGTATCTCCTTTGTCTGATACCTTGTATTCATAAGAGCTAAAGAATTAAGGTAATATCAGCAAAGCATAGTATATGTTACATACCACGTTAACCAGATTTATAAAAAACTGTAAATTTGCCTTTTGGCAATCAAGTGATAACTTACATGGTAAATGGGTCAAAAAGCAGAGCCACAGCAAACATCAGAATGATCTCTTTATACTGATCTGTTTTTAAAGTTGTCTTTCATCAATTCTGAACAATCTTACATTGTAAGTGAATTAGTTTGGTTATAAGGGCTCAATTATCTGAATTAACAAAATACCCTGAAGGTACAATTAACGGAAAAATGAAAGGGAACATAAAATAGTTGACAACTTGTGGGGAAGCACACTGTGTAAAAAAACCCAACCAACCTCCCCAAAATCACCAACTCTATGAATTCTCTCCCTTCAGGTAAAGGTTTAAATGTCAGAGTTTAATGACAGATAATGATCATTGGAAGGGGCTTTTCCTTGTTTTCATCTCTCTTCTAGTTAACCCCATGGGCTCCTCTCCCTTTTATCTTGTACTTAAGTTGTTTCCAACTTTCTTTTAATGTTTGGGAGCAAAAATCAGCCCTAGATTTTTGTCATATTAAAGCTAGTAACATTATATTTCTGTATTTTATTGATTATAATGGGGGAAAAAGAGCCTTGTGAAAAATGAGAAAATGTCCAGATCTTTCAGATGTTACAGTTAATACCTGCCAATAACAAGCCTTCCCAAGCAGCTAATTTGTAATTTACAGGTCTTAATGTTTAGTCCTTAGTGATATTTGAGTAAATATCATCATTCTTTAATGTCCAAGTTTATCAAAAGCATTTTGAATGGAGTAGATGAAAGTCATGGTGCACAAAACAGTCTTAGTTTCTTTCCAAATGAACAGGTTAAATGAAAGCCGTTTTAGAAGCTTGCATTTTATTTAGACTCAGTGAAGTCATACAAGCTTAGAAATAATTATTTATAATGAAACACTCCATCCTTGTTCTTTATAGCAACACTGCCTTTTTGTTTGATGTATACTGTTCTTGAAGTATAACCCCACCCCATTGTGTCAGTTCATTTTCTTAAATTAGTTAAATGCATGAGATTTTAAAAATAGTGCTGAGCCACATACTTTAAGATGTCTAGATTTCTCCTATAGTTCATCTTTTAATATAAACAGGATTTCACATCAAAGAAGCTGTTGTATTTGGTATTTCTGCTTTCTTTGGAAGTGTATTGTGACTTCTTGTTGAAAATCTCTGCACACATCTTCTGCCATTAAGTGCATTATTAAAATAGTTCAGGTTTTTTGGCATGGATTTTGATACAACATGCAAATTCCTTGACTTTAGAAAACAATCAGGGGGGGGCAGAGTTTGGGGAATTTGCTAAAAGATGGGTAATGAAAGCAAGGAAACTAAGTTCATTATTTACTCTATTGCATCACTGTATTACAGGATTTCAGAAGTGTATCCTGTTGTATGTACCGTACATGCTTCTATTCCTACAGGCCCAACAGGATAATTTAAGGGGCATCATTACCTTAAAATCATACTGGTGTCTGAATTTGTTTTACCTAAGGTAACTAATTGAAAGGTTAAAGGAGATGAAAAAGCATTGTTGATTTACTTCATGTATTTGACAGCACTTTGTGCATAGTCATGTTCACGGTTTCTCCCATGTAGGTAGGTAGTTAGTTTTACCCTAGGTTTGTTGGGTTTTTACACAGCAACAAGTAAGACAAACATCTTACAATCACATTTTTCCCTATATTTTAACACCACAAACATTACCAGAGGCACTTGAAGGCAAAGTTACTATTTGAAACTATTTTTTAATTATTTTTTTAAAATTGACTAAATTTCCAGTTAGCAGTGGCCCTTTACAGATGGAGAAACCCAGCCTTACCTTATACTTAAGGCCCTTAGCCTTCATTTTTTACTGATTTTTTTTAACTGAAAATTCCCAGATTTTACAAAAACTGTGGTACTTTTTTTTTTTAAAGAATTTTTTTCACTCAAATTTTGGACCATTAAAGTACATGAAAATACTGATTACATTAAGGATATCCAATACATTACATTAGATAGATGTGTTTACATTAATAATTAATATAAGTGTAAATGAAAGATTGTTAAAGTAAAGGCAGTGTAGTGGAAGAAGTGTGTGTGTGTGTGTGTGTGTGTGTACATACTGTTAATATACAGTTCTTAAAACCATAGAAATGTAGGGCTGGAAGGGACCTTGAGAGGTCATCTAGTTCAGCTCATGCTGAGGGAGGACCAAATAAACTTAGACCATCCATGAAATAAACCATAGCATTAAACTGCTTTTACTTTTAGTACTCTTACTTTTCTCTGTTACTTTTCTTCCTATCCCCCAATATTAACCCTGATATTTACCTGGAAAACTGTTAAGCTAGTTTTTGGCACTCCAGTTTTTTAATTTTTGTAATAAACACTGAAAAATTCCTGTGAAATGTTAAACAAAGAATAAACCAAAACCAATTCTAATACATTCTCAGGCAGCATTTATCTTACTTTGCCTTCCTGGAAATATTTTTGTTGGTTTTGTGTACAATGAAATAAATATTTACCAATTTAAAAATGCAATCCTTCCAAGCTTAATTATAAATGCCTTTATAGGCAGATTCAGTTGCTGACAATGCCTCAGAATGAGACCAGCATACCATGATAAGAATTTTAACTGTCTAACAGGTCTAGCAGATTGCATATGGGGGGACAGATAAGCAAATGGTAACATCAGGAGAAACTGTGCATGCCTTAGACACAATCTCCCCAATATATGTCCCCTACTCAGGGCTCGTGTTTAAATAGACACAACTTGGCATTTGTGTTTCCACAGCATGATGAAGACCTGATCCTGATTAAATATTAACAATGGAGAAGTTGTGTGACTAGGCCAAGATCACATAACAAATCTGAGGCATTGTCAGAACTGAATCTTCCTATAAAGGCATTTATAATTAGGCTTGGACGGTATCCTTCCCAGTGAATGGCTGTACCTGTGCTCCGCATAATACAGTGAGTGAAGAGAGGAGCTGTTGTAAAGAGGCTGTAGGCTTTTGGCGTGTCTATCTAGTTCTGCATGATTGCTGAAGATCTATAGTTAGAGATAATCCTTGTCCCAGGAGCTTACAATCTAATTAGACAAACAAAGATATAAACAAAATGTGAAAGGTACATGTCTTGTTAGCCAACCTCCTTTTAAAAAAAAAAAAAAAAAAAAAAAAGTACAGTCCACTTGCACCCCTCTTCCTCTACATTGTCCGCAGGCCCAGCCAGCTTATTGACTTCTGTTGACCCAATCTGTCTCCTTTCCATTCTGTCTGCCTCACTACAACACTATCTGCTCGCCTCCCAAATCAGATGATGCTTATGTAACTCAGAGTATGTAAAGGCAAGCTGTGTGGTTCCAGCTGCTCTCCTCCCCTCCCCTCCATCTCAGCATGGGGGTAGTCATGGAGGCAGCTTTTGCCTCAGGGTCCCCTAAGCTGGGGGCAATGGGTCAACATATACTCTCCTCCTCTACAATCCATGCACTCCAGTAGTTCTTCCCTCCCCACCACTAAAAATAGAGAGAGGAAAATTGCCTACATCTTCTGGAACACAGAGATTTATACCCACTTTTGTGCAGCACTTTGGGCTTCTTTGCTAAAAGGTATTATATGAATGTAAAATATTATGATTTGCTTGTGCCTTTTTCAAGCAAACATATTTTAAAACATCATGCTAATATAACATTTCCATTGGGTTTCAGTTGAAATAATGTGCCTGGCAATAAATCCACATGTTCTTATCATCAGGTCTTGCATCATCCCTTTAGAAAGTACGGTGTGATTCTGATATACCACAAATATTGACTTTATTTTTTATATTTAGAAGGTTTGCTACAGAAATATATTTATAATGTAACTCTGACTGTATTGTTCCTCCATGTACTTCCAGTACTTTCATTTGAATCAAATACAAAAAATCATAATGTTTGTATCTAAGATTCAGACTCTTTCCAAATTTGTCCTATTTGAACATTCTTCACGCTGTTCTTTCAAAATGGGCACCAATTGAACTGAAATATTATCAGACCGAAAAACAGAACAGCCTTGTCTCTTATTCCATTCTTAATTTCTTTCGGAATACATTATTATAATATCCATAATTATAAGAATTGTATACTTCCTGAAAAATCCTTACTTTACATTGTTGTCTTCAGCTTTCTCTTGACGGGTGATAAATCATGTGCTACAGGCATGAGTATAATACAAAAGAGAAATTCAGCTCTTAAAAATTTGATCTTCTAATAGCTATGTAGACTGACAAAATAAGATATCAAAACAATGTGTATAAAGACAGGAAGCTTTCACAGTAATTACTAAGTCTTTCCACATATTTCTTAAAAGAACCATTAAAACACAATTTGCTGTTTATGCTCAGGTCAGTACTGGGATCAACTCCAGAGAGAGTGGTGTAGTAAGACTAACATGCTTTGGCAGAGGTTTTTGAGAAGTTTGCACAGTATCCAGGGGCGGCTCTAGGCACCAGCAAAGCAAGCACCTGCTTGGGGCAGCCCATTTGCAGGGGCGGCAGAACCAACAGGGGGCTCTCGGACCTGTAGTTCCTTGGTTAGCTCCCTGCCTATAGAGCCAGCACTGGAGCAGGGAAAGAACTACATTTCCCAGCATTCCCTTGGCCACTACCAACTGGAAAGGAAGCGGGGGGACCTCATGCTGCAGCGTGTGCTGTGAGTGGAGAGTTGCACTGTGAAGGGTAGGGATATCATATTTTAACATTCAAAAAACAGGACACTCCACGGAGAGGGAAGCCCCACCCTGCCAGTGCCACCATCCACTCCCTCCGTCTGCCCCCCCCGAAACCCCAACCCATCCAACCCCCCACACACTCCCTGTCCCCTGATCACCCCCTCCCGGGACCCCTGCCCCTAACTGCCCCCCAGGACCCCACCCCCTATCTAAGCGCCGCTGCTCCTTGTCCCCTGATTGCCCCCTCCCGGGACCTCTGCCCCTAACTAAGCCTCCCTTCTCCTTGTCCCCAACTGCCCCCCTCCTGAACCCCCCCCCCCCAAATTATGCCTTTTAGGCTGGAAGCATATGTTTTGCTCTTTGGAGACTTATCAATGATAAAGGAGGAAAGTGTGTCTCTCTTTTTTTTTTTTTGCTGGGTCACACCCCAGAGTGCAGCTGCTTAAATAAGTGGGGTGAGTTTAAATGGTGCTGCCTGTATTGGGGGAAGTAATGACCAGTACAATACCCTTTCAGAGTTCTTGGGGTTTTTTTCTGTGTTCTGTTATAGTTTAAAATCAGACTGATACACATGCAAGAAGCCAGAAATAAAACCAGGGTGGAGTGTGCAAATATGTGAAGTCTTGAAACTAAACATCTCCACTGGCTTCAACAAATGTTGCCATGGTGGTAGCAAAATACTGCTGGAGTGCATTATAGGGATAATATAAAAGATGGTGGGGAAAACAACAAACCCACATTGAAATGCTTAAAAGAACGGGTGTAGTGGCTTAGAGCGCTAATCCTGTCCTGCTGTGCACCACAGCCTACTGAAGTTGGGTAGTGAATTGTAACTGCAGTTATAAGCAACATGACTCCAAAAGACGGTGTCAAAGTATGTTTAGTTCTAAGGCACTGTCTTTTGTGTATGTTGGGGGTGAGGAGGAAGGAGGGGTGAGCAGTTTGGATGAAGAGTAACTGACTCTTTCACAGCTTAGCTATAGTTAAGCCTTTTGATCAGAGGCTTTAAAATAGCAGGGTTCGAAATGTTTGGTGTTCAGCTGTTGTAGTCTGCCTGATGCAAATTTAGACTTCAGTGACTACTGATTGGTCAGGGAGAAATAAAAAAAATGACATGAAAGAGGAAAAGGATATAAGATGGAAGGAGCAATGATCTTCTAAAGTAAAAGCCACACTAAGAGTGCAGTCATTCAGTACTCTGGAGCCCTGGAAGAAATGGCAGATGTAAGGGCAGCTTGTTGGCAATTTGTATGCAAATCCAGGAAGCAGGGATGTTTTTGTTGTTAAGGGCCACGCAAGAATCAGGCACTAGGCATTCTATTCTCAGTTTTACCACAAGCAGGTCACTTAAGCCCTAACTTTCTAAAGTGTTCACTAATTTTGGATACGTCAATTTTTGGTGCCCAGTTTGCAACATGTAGGGACTGATTATTAGGGATTCTGAGCACTAGGTTGCTTAGGTCTCTAAGTCACTTTCATCCACTCTTACAACTTTGTTGCAGTTTTGGCATTTTGTTGTGTCTTCTGTGTTATCTCTATAATGCGTGCTACAATATCTTGCTACTCCTCTGGCAACATTTGTTCATGATAGACAAGCTGTTTAGTTCAAATCAGTTTGAGCTAGGGCTGCTCAGCACCTATGAAAATCATGTCCTTCATGTGTCAAGTTGGGTACTCAAAATTAAAGACTTAAACTAGTGGATGCTTTTGAAATGTTGTGCCTTAACCACTGCCTCACTTTCCCTATTTGAAAAATTAGGTTATTTATTCTCAACAAGGGTGTTGTGAGGTTTAATTCATTTGTAGTTGTGAGATACTGGGATACAGAAGATGAGCACCACAAAATGCCTATAATAAGTAAATCAAGACCATATTTTACACCTCCGATTATAAAGCTCAACAAATATTTTGACTCTTTTTTTTGTTTGTTTTCTTAGGTATAACATTGAGCCCAGTTTGTACTGTCCATTTTTCTCTCTTGGAGCATGTATGGAAGGTCTGAACTTCTTGTTCAACCAACTCCTAGGAATCTCTCTCTATGCAGAGCAAACTGAGAAAGGAGAGCTCTGGTGTGAAGATGTTCGCAAACTGGTGAGAATTCTAATTCCTAACAGTCCTAAACACAAAAGTGTATGGTAGAGCTGCTCATGTGGTCTCTTAAGAGACAAGGAACAGGTTTTCAAAGGTATTTAGGTGCCAAAGGATGCAGATAGGCATCTATTGGGATTTTCAAAATTGCGTAGGGCATTTATCTCCACTTGAAGCCAATGGTAAGTGACTAGTCACTTGTGACAATGCCTATATGCATATGTAGGCGCCTAAATGTCTTGAAAAATCTCTCCCCAAGTGAAAGATGACAGAGTCAGAATGGCTGGGTCTCTCTGTAGAGAGAAACAGAGAGAGAATTGTATTTTCTGAATTAAACCTGCAATAATGTACATGGTTGTTAACTCATGCAGCTACAAACATGCATTCTTACTGTGTAGGGCTTTTACTCTTCCCTTCTTTCCTATTTATTTTCTTATTTGACTCAAGCCTTCCTATTTCTGGCTTGTTCTGTAGGATAGAAGTAGCAGACGTGGACTGCTCTCTATTTGCCATTTTGCTCAGTTCTTTTGTCCTTCCGCTCCCTTCCCGTATTCTCCAGTGGGCATCCTCCCTCCCTTCCACTTCCAAACTCAGCCTCCAGTGAGGACTGCTGCTCCTCAAATCCTCAGTGGTAAATCTACCAGTTCTGGCTACCCTCTCATATCTGTCTCCTTGGTAAATCAACTCCTGCTGTACTTAATTTATGTTCTGCAGCCCTGGAGTAGTTAACTTGCCATCTGATGGTAAAAGATGGGGTGGTTATTTTTATTGTGGCGTGTGAGAGTGATCAGTTTGTATATACTGCAGAAATTTGTGCAGTTTGAATTAGCTTTGAAATATTTGTACATCAATATTTCAACTGCAGTAGAATAAATTATTCCTATATTATTTTTTATGTAAAATTATGTGCTGCAAAATATAAGCAGTATAAACCTTTTCATTTGAATATATCTGAGAGTGATACTTTCTCACCTTCCCAGCTCAGCAGAACTTTTACTTTGGAAATTATATATTTATTTCTTTTCCAGGCAGTTGTCCATGAAAATGAGGGCTTGCTGGGGTACATCTACTGTGACTTCTTCCAACGAGCTGACAAACCACATCAGGTAACAACTGGGGACTGACTTCACTGGTGGTTTTGCTTGAGTAAGGACTACAGTATTAGGGTCATTTACTATTAATATAAGTCCAGCAACATACATTTGGACTTAAACTAGCACTCAGATAAATTCACACATATCAAGACCACCTGTAAGGCCAAACGTAATTCTAGAAAAGTCTATAATGTATTTAGATTCTAGGAATACTTAATTCCAAAGTATATATAATAACACTGATTGTTCAACTTCCTTTAAACTTTTTATTTTTGCCAGTAACTTCCTTTTAATAAGCCCCACATATGTTGAATCCTCAGATACTACACTGACAGGCACTATGAAAACCCTAAAATAAGCAGTTTTTTGAGAGTTAGTGCCTTCTTATTATCTACCTGCTGCTTATGAACAACCAATATCTGAAATCAAATGCACTCTGTACCAAGGAAAAAGTCCAGAATGTCAGCTGGATCATTTCTCAAACCTCACGTTAAATAGGTGAAGCTGTCTACAATTTTTAGACATGCTGACTACCACCGTGGTGCCAGTCTATAAACTACAAAACAAAATACAACAGAACCTCATTAATTGGCATTAATGACTGAGAAATATTTTGCAAATGCCTGACTTTTATGAATATGTGAATAAGCAAACACACACTGTGAAACAGCATTATTACTTATTTTGTCAAGTGTGGTTTGGTTTTAGTTATTTTTGCTAACACTTTGTAACGTTCTGCGATATATTTTATAAAAGAATGATGTCTTAATAAGATGTCTCCTCACGATAGAGCTTGCTGTTAAAACTCTGCCAATTAATGGGGAGAGAGACTGTATATGACCTATAGTATTTGTAGGTCAGCGAAGTTCTGATGTGACAATAAACTAAGTCTTTTTGGGAAAGATGGGAATTTTAACCTTTTGGATATTTACTCCTTAGATGGTTTAAACTTAAACATGCTGCTTTTTAGAAAATAAAAATTTGTTCAAGACGTTAAAGCTATTGCAATATTTTGTTTTTATCTTTATGAAATAAAAGAATCTTTTAACATTATTATAATCTCAAGTAAAAAAATAGCAAACAGAGATGGGAAAGTATAATAAAGACTGGCTCAAATTCTGCTATGTTACATTGAAGCAACTCTATTGAAGTTAATGGGATTGCATTGGTGTCACAGAGCAGAATAGGACTCTTACTGTTAAGACATGCAGCATTTATTTAATACTGTTAATGTGACAACATTATCTGTATAGCATGGCTTTTTCTGAGTGGTTATTTTATCTTCAAAGGACTGTCACTTTACAATTCGTGGAGGCAGATTAAGGGAAGATGGAGAATACCAGCTCCCTGTTGTTGTTCTTATGCTGAGTCTGCCCCATTCGACTAGGAGTTCACCCACATTACTAACCCCTGGCATGATGGAGAATCTATTCCATGAAATGGGACATGCTATGCATTCCATGCTGGGACGAACTCGGTACCAACATGTCACTGGTAAGACATCAGGAATAGTGATTTTTTGTTAAATGTTTGAATGAATAATTTGCACTTATTAATTTCCTGAAGTAGGGAGTATGTATTTAAATAACTGTGGTGTCTTGAACCTGGTAAACCAGTAGTGAGGTAGGTAGTTTAGTTTAGTTTAGTTCTTCAAACTGCATTTTAAAATTAAGTGTGCAGCTATGGAGTAATTTTGTCTGCAGGGTTTGAGGGGGTTCCAAAGAGGAGGGCTCTAGACTGTTCTCGGTGGTACCAGATGACAGAACAAGGAGTAATGTTGCAGTGGGGGAGGTTTAGGTCTAGGTTGGACATTAGGAAAAACTTTTTCACTAGGAGGGTGGTGAAGTACTGGAATGGGTTACCTAGGGAGGTGGTGGAATCTCCTTCCTTAGAGGTTTTTAAGGTCAGGCTTGACAAAGCCCTGGCTGGGATGATTTAGTTGGGGACTGGTCCTGCTTTGAGCAGGGGGTTGAACTAGATGACCTCCTGAGGTCCCTTCCAACCCTGATATTCTATGTATTTCTTAATCTTCCAAAATATTGTATAATCTTTTAAATTTTATTAGGGTATTACAGATCTTTATATCATAGTGCAAGTTTCAGTGACAAGCCTGTGAAAAGTCACATTTCGAATTAACCCTCTACACCTGTTGATTCAATTTATGATCTCTGTTTACTGTCTTGACTCTGTTAGCACATAGGAAAAGTATAACTTACTCTTGAAGTGCAACCTGGAAGTATATTGCAGCATCATACAAAGTATCACAATTCAGATGCCTGGCTGCTTGGCTGGCAAGATTGGAGATTGAAAAGCAGCATGCTCAGTCCTTGGGATAGGATCATGGGTAGGGGGAGGACACCTCTTGTGTTCTCAGTGACTAATGCACAGAGTGACGTTGACTGGCTTCAAAGGGACGTGTATCCAGCTTTTGCCCAGAAGGAGGATTGTCATAAATTGTACCCTTTGAAGATGATGGGGGAAAAATGCAGCTGGTGGACGATCTCACTTTACCCTTAACTATGAACAAGGATGAAAGGAGCTTTTCCTTCAGAGTTAAGACAAGGACTGTTCTATGTTTGATTCAGCTATCACTTTCCTTAATTGAAACTTTAACTCTGCTCTGAAGGACAGAAATTTAGAGTAATCCTTGACCTCAAATTTTCTTTTTCCTTTTTCATATCAGTTTGTTGTAAGTCTACTTACCACTCCCTCTGGGATGCTGTGAGAATTCCTACAGCCTCCCGATATTAGTTTGATTTTCAGAGTCCCAATTACAAAAAGTGAAATTGGTCCCCTTTCCTGCTAAGGAATCCAACAAACTCTTTCTTGCTGTCCCTTTGATGCTTTCTAGTGGTGTTACCCAGTGCCCTGCAAGCTCCCCTCTCAACCAGTTCTGCTTGTAGTAATAGAATAATGGGTTGATTGAAAGTAAATTGAGCTCAGCTTGCACCCAACATAAAAATATGATGATCCTGGGTTGTAAATGATTTAGAAAACTTATTGTGAAAAAAATTGCATCAAAAGTGATTTTTTAAAAAAAGAATACACTTGCAATATGGAAATTCCAAAGCCAGGTTGTACATTTTGTTAGTTGGTAAACAAAACAAATTGGTAATTTATCAGCGTGGAATTTAGTATGTCGTCTTATCACAAATAAATGAACGTGAATGAACACACTGCCTACCAAGTCACATATCACCAGACATTCACAAAAGGGGAGAATAGTGCACATAAGAAAAAAAGAGAGCTCCTTTTTCATTGTCAGTCCTTTTCAAACCATGGCACTCAACATCAGTGTACTGGATGGCAGCTGGCCAGCTGTGTGGCCCTGCTCTCATCTTTGGCAAACGGGTCGGAGTCCTGGTTTTGTCCAGACTGGTTGGCACATCATATACTGCATTTAATATTTGCAAACAGTTCAGAAAGTTATTTTAAGTGGCTGTGTCAGCTGACTTGAGCTTGTGGGGCTAAAAGTTGCAGTGTAGATGTTCCCACTCAGTCTCGAGCCCAGGCTCTGAGACGACCTTCCCTAGTCATGTTCCAGAGTCTGGGCTCTAGCCTGAGCCCAAATATCTGCACTGCAATTTTTAGCCCCACAGACCAAGCCCCATGAGCTGACCTGGGCCCTGTGACTCAGTTCCATGGTTTTTTACTGCAGTTTAGACATGCCCTAATAAACATGCTGCGAAATTTGAGGTTGGAAGTGATATTTGCTTAAAGAGGTTGTTTCTTCAGGGAAGGAGATAGCTTAACATTGGGGTCAGGTAGGAAATAAAATAACTGAGGACTTGCTATTCCTGACTCAAATTTATGTTGCTGCTGTATATACAGCTTTGGTTCACTGCCGTCTCATTTTGTCTAGTACCTCTCAGTGTTGCTGTACAGTGCTGATAACACAGAGCTAGAGTGAAGGTGATCAGGGAAGAGAGAGAGGATTTGGGGGTTGTGCTTTTTAAAACACCATTGTGTGACTGCAAGTAATTTACTTCCTCAAATTTATTTAGAACATGTTTTGAACCTGCAAAAATGCTTTCACCTGATGATTGCATTGTTAAGAAAGGCCAATAAAAACCAGAGATACGTGAGCTCAGCAAACAGATGGGAGATAAGAACAAGGATTGCGAGTGGGATTAATGCAGAGTTTGATTTACATTGGGACTGGATTTAGGTTTAGGACAATTCAGAAGATTTGGTGTTTTATGTAGGGCCAGATTGGCTGCAGCTTGGTTTATTTTAGCAAGGTGTGGTCCACAGCTTCATAAAGTGCCTCTCCCAGCTGTTCAAATATTTTTTTACTTTGTGATTTATAGTAAAATGTGTAGGATAATAATGAAGTTTTTCTGCCAATATGTACAGTAATGGTATAGAAATAAAATATTGACTTAAGGAATGAAAGACTATTACAGTTCATTAGAAGTCCAAATTAAATGCTAACGAGCTCTTGGAAAGATAGAATTATGTGTGCTAATGTAAATAGCTGTATACTCATATTCTCAATCTTTTCCTTCCTTAGGGACCAGATGTCCTACTGATTTTGCTGAAGTTCCCTCTATCCTGATGGAGTATTTTGCAAGTGACTATCGAGTGGTTGATCAGTTTGCAAGGCATTTTCAGACTGGCCAGGTAGGAAAAATGAACATACAGACTATTTAAAATATTATAAGCAGATTTGTTAAATGAATTAATTTTTTCAGTTTTCATTTATAAGGAAGTATTAAGACAACAATAAACTTTGGTAACATTAACCTTATATTTTAATTTATATCTAATGGTTGACAAAAGAATCATTTACCTTCCCCACAATAAGAAGCGCACAGTGTATAAAAGGAAATTGAATCTCTACATTTGAAATTGTACTGGCAGTTTTAAACTTTCAACCAAAATCATTTTGCAAAGGTTATACAAAAAGTGGTACAATAAATAAGCTACTCTACGAACCAAATGATGTGAAAAACAGCTTTTAATATTAATACCAAAGTTAGAAATTCAGTGTCTTTAATATTATTTTTGCTCTGACTTTATATAGTGTTAAATCATATTGTCACAAAATCATGGAAAATAATGGGGGATCAACAGTATGAGGCATTTCTGCTTCCAGAGCAGGATTGTTCACATAGGGTACTGAACTGCTTTAACTAGTTTTAAACACTTCAAGTTATTGTTGCACTGCTTCACCTAAGGTACCCGCCCCCCGAAATGTTGCCTAAGTGTGCCTTTTCTTAGTTATATCCCAGTAATCCTGCCTGTATGTATGGCCTTGTACCACTCTGTCCAATTCCTTCCCTCTTTTGTGTTTACGCTTTACAAGGGCTTACAGACAGTGCTCAGATTTTCCCTGGGTTCAGATTTTTAGAAGCAATCTCTGTTTTTGCAATTGCTCCTGCTGGCACAAATTCTAGTAGATGTCTGACTGTCTGCACCCACAAACTGGGTAGCTATCTATCTAAGGACAGTATTTGCATATGCAGTACACAGCAGGTGCAAAATTGTACCTGCCAAAATTGAGGCTTAGTTGGGACTTATCTGAAAATTTGGCTCTTATTCACTGTGCTCAGCCTGCACTTCTCACTCAGGCACCTCTACACTTTCTCCCACCTGTTCCCATACTTGAGGGGAAAACTCCATAAAATCCCTGTCCTCTTTCACATTCCTTCTTAAGATTTACCTGTAAAACCTGCCATCCGACAGTGGCTAGGCTGATGGCAAGACGAGACGACCAGTTTAACTGCAAAGCTTCCTTATTTTGCTGTCATCTTGTCCTTGCATCTCTCTCTCTTTCTCTCTCTCTCTCTTGCCCGTTTCTTCCTTCTGTTGTGTCTTGTAATATTACTTGACTGTGAACTCTCTGGGGCAGGAACTTTTTTTGTTTTTGTTGTTAATTTCAATGTACAGTGCCTAATACAGTAAGGCCCTTATCCTGGGTGGGGCTTCGAGGAGTCGCTGAAATACAAATAATAATAACAATAATCGATATGTATCCAGTTCTTTTAGTCTTGTCTCTAATTAAATCCCTTAATAATTTCACGGTTGTTCTGGGAACTCTCTTCATTTTGCCTAAATCTTTAATGTAATTCATTTTACGGGGCCATAGTGTATGGAACCAGCAGTTCAGTGGAAAAGTACTAGATATTAGAGTGTTTTATCTTTGCAGTTATGTTTTGAGAACATATAAAATGTTTGGTTTGTTTCTGGTCATTTTGCCTCTTTTACTTTAATTTAGATATTTTAGATAGGTGATTCTCAAACTTTTGTACTGGTGACCCCTTTCACACAGCAAGCCTGAGTATGACCCCATTTGTAAACTAAAAACACTTTTTTATTTTTAACACTATTATAAATGCTGGAGGTGAAGTGGGGTTTGTGGTGGAGGCTGACAGCTCGTAACCCCCAGTAATAACCGTGTGACCCCCAGTTTGAGAACCCCTGCTTTAGATAATGTTGGAAAACTTGGGTATATAACCTACAGAACGGTAGCATAAGAAAAGTACACTCAATTTCGTGGTGAAAATTAGTAGTAGTAGAACGGAGTCATTTTAGGGATTTATTAGGAATAATTATTCTGTTGACCAAACCAAAATATAGTGAGGTCCTTTCTAATATTTGCTTAGTAAGCCCACTACATGAATGCATTTCCACTTGAAAGTTACCCTAATTGATCTTGAAACGTTACATCTCTTAAATTAGTACATATTCTGTGTATCAACTAAAGCGTGCTCTTTAGCGCCACAGACTTCAGTGGGTGAAGAGTTCTCACCTCATGAGGCATTTGGATATTTGCCAGATTATACAAGACAAATATCTTCTTAACGGTCTGATCCAAAACCCATTGATGTCCATGGAAAGAGTTGACTTTGGATCAGTCCCTAAATGTTTTTAAAGTAAAATGTTAGTGCAACAAGCCAACCAGTGTTACATGTTAACTCCTTATTAACAGTCTTTTAATCATTTTTCCAACAGCAAAGATTTTGTTGTCAACCTTGGTAACTAACTGTAAACTTAGGAGTACTCATTCAGTTCAAAATAAACTTGTTGAATTTTACTCCTGTCTCATTCTTCCCTAGAGATTTATGAATCAGGATAAGTGCAATCCAAACAATACAAAAGTTTTTGGCACATTTGTATTGATAAATATATGTTTTCACTATGTTACCACACATAACATTTTCACATTACAGCATGCCTACAGAATCTCATCCCTCATCAGTTTTGGATTCCTGCGTTAAAGCTCACTCAGATGTTTTTTGACATAAAGTGATTCTATGTCAGGCTCGGACAAGGATCCCTTCACCATAAGCAGAGGAAATTAGAAGAAAGCGCTGTATGGGACAGAGTGACCATACCTGGCTAGCTGTTCGCAGGGCCGCCCGGGGGGGAGAGGGGGGGGAAGTGGGGCAATTTGCTCTGGGCCCCACAGGGGCCCCCACGAGAATTTTTCGGGGCCCCTGGAGCAGGGTCCTTCACTCACTCTGGGGGCCCCGGAAAAGTCTCACGGCGCCCGGGCCGCCGAAGTGTCTTCCGCTCCGGGTCTTCGGCAGCAATTCGGCAGCGGGGGGTCCTTCTGCTTCGGGACCCACTGCCGAAGTGCCCCGAAGACCCGTGGCTGGGGGTCCTTCCACCCTGGGACCCGCTGCCAAAGTGCCGGGTCTTTGGCGGCGGGGGCTGCCCGCCGCCGAAGACCCCAGGCCCCCTGAATCCTCTGGGTGGCCCTGGATGTTCATGCATGGTAACAAAACACAGTTTATATTTGTTAAGCCATTTCAGAGATACTAAGCAAATTAATGATATATCAGAAATCTGTTTCAGATGCTTTATTAGCCAAGCTCCAGATTACTCAAGCATGTAGTGTGTTGCATCCACAGTGGTGATCTGCAGTTAATTCCTCAAAGCAGGAGACTATTACATAGCATGAGAAACTTTCAACAGACATCTATAAAGTCATAAACATTCAGTATTATATTTCAGTAGTATGAGAGTAATTGGAAATATTTTGCTGTCTGCTTCTATAGTAACTTTGTGTGGTTAGTTAGAATAGCTTGTATAGTATCTATTAAAATTGAAATTATTGGTGAGGCTAGCTCTCTCTCCATTTGTGCCTTGGGAACTGCACTATCTAATGTTGCTTACTGGAGGTTCTCATAGCACTCAATAGTATTACATGCCTTACCAAAGTGGTAAACATCTGCTTTCATATGGGACACTCAATCCTGTAAGGTGTTGAGCACCAACAACTCCTGTTGAAGTTAGTAGGAGTTAAGGGTGTTCAGCACCAGTGTTTTCATCATTTGGCAGGTTTTAACCCATATAACATGTTGTTGAAATAAATATAAAAACTGAAAAATAATTACATTCTAGCATTCTCTGGGAAGTTTAAGTGTAGCGTTGCTTAAGTATTCTGAAGTTATCTGATCGCATATGGATTCAGAGCATGAGCACATTTGATCTTCGGGGAAAAACATCTGAAAGAGATTTGTGGAACATCATTTACTGCTTTGTGTCTTCAAAATGGTTTAAATCTAAACCATGTTTTGTTGCAGTTCACAAGCTAAGAACCAGATACTATATCCCATTTAGCACTTTCTTTTAAATTTCTTCTGCATTGGGTGTAGATACTTGCCCTTGTATGGCATAGAATTATTGTGTGCCAGGGAGCAATTGAATTGAGTGAATGTTAATGTAGGAATTCAGTTTTGCAGGGCGACAAGACTGGATTAGGCTGCAAGATTAGGAATGGAGCCTGGAGCTACTGTGTGGCACGTGAGGTTTTGAACTGCTGTTTTTTAGTGTTAATTTTTAAAATTTAGATTATATTTGTAAACCACTGTCTAGAATCTAAATAAATCTGCTTTTCCTTTCTTTAGTCAGTCTTCAGAAATTTAGGAAGCTAATGTAAAAGATTTCAGTGTCTCGGATTTACATATGAATAAATTGTAGAAATTAGGAAAAATACCTATTTATTACTATAGTAGTCATCAGTAGCAACTGCTTTATTTAAGCTTGCTCAGTAGATTCTTTAATAAACCCCTGGTTTCACACACTTATAACTTCACAGAAATTGATCTTTGGGGTTCAATTTTCCATGCTTGGTCTCTGCCTGGAGGTGATTTTTTTGTGTAGAAAGTTTGAGCAAAATTCCCTTGAGCTGTTTGAGTTTTGTGAATATGAAAACAAAATCCACTGTATCCATTATGAAAATTATTCTAACCACACTCTTGGGAAAAAAATGGCCATGGCACAAATAGCTGAAGTGTGAAACTTGGCATAGGCATTAGCACCAAATTCTGTTTCTTACACAAACTAGGCATCTCATTAATTTCACTTATGAATAAAGGGACTCTAACTGTGGCTTACTGCTCCCTATAAAGTCAGTTGTAGTAGGATAAGGTCCTGGGCTCAGAGTCTTCATTGAGGTTTGGTTCCTGGCTTGTTGTATGGAAAGCAGTTGGTTTTGATTTTTAAAACATATGAACATTTGAAAATTGAGTATATACAGCAGAAAAATTATTCTATAGAAACACTCTTAAAGATATATAAGTATTACGCACATGTGAGCAGCTGGATAAAGGCCTGAAAGTCATGAAAAGACTCACTTTGTCTTCTATGGTTTTGGATTTGTTCATAAGTGCGCACTGATGGGTTTAAAGGAACTTAGAATTTTCACTGGCAAAATTAGCAAAACTGAGTCCAAAAAGCTAGCCAGCCCCAAAGTAATAGTTCTTCGAGTGCTGGTTCCTCTGTGTTTTCCACTGTGGGTCCACATTCATCCAGAGTCGGAGAATTCTTGCAAGCAGCATCCATTGGTTTACACATGTGCCATAACTCTCTTTATGCCTCAGATCAAGGAATAAAGGGCAGAGTGGACCAACCACCTCTCCAGTTCCTTCTTATCACCACATGGCCTGGGTCAGAACCTCCAGTGTACGGAGCTGCTGCTTCCTCATAGTTATTCTTTGATCCGTAAATATTTCAAAATTGGCCTTAGTGCCTTTGTATATAGTTTTTTCTAGTCAGATAGATTTCCCCACCTCTGGGACCCCCTCCCCCTTATCCGGCTATGAGTATTGGACTATGCCCAGAATTCTGGGCTTCAAAAACTTGTGTCCTGTCCTTGTTATTTCTCTGTTAACGAAGACCATAAACACTGCCTGTCTTGCCTGGAGGAGGAAACACAGCTAAGGAAAGCGTATGCCACGCTTTCCTTAGCTGTACCGGTGAGGCATGGGAATTCCAGCTTAGAAAGTACCTTATGGAGAAGGCCATGCGGCTGCAGTTGGACCCAGACTGTGGGACCTGTACATTGGCCTGACTCAACACGGAGTGTGTCTCCCGCTGCAAAGTAAGACCCTGCTGCAAGGGAATCCTTTCCTATAGACACTCAGTTAGGGTCTCATTGAGAAGGCAGGAAATGCTCTCATAAGCAGGTCACCCTCTAAGGCCTGGTCTACACTAAGAATGGGGGAACTACTAACGCAAATTCAGCCACAGTGAATATGAATGGCGTGGCTGGTCACCCTACTAGTTCGAACACGCCGTCCGTCAGCCGCCCGCGACCGACGAACTCCCTCCCAGGTCGACTCCTGCTGCCTGCTCTGTGGAGTAGGAGCGGAGTTGAACGAAGCTTCTCGAAGCGCCGCGACTATCGAGACTCGTATCAGGATTGGAAGAACTCTCTCGAACTCCAACCGCCGAACCGAACGACTAGTAGACTAGTGTGTACCTAAGTCTACCTCGAAGACAACCAGTCCCACTCTGCGTAAATGGAGCAGGTCTTATCTAAATATTCTTTAACCTTTGCTGGCTTCCACGTTCTGGTTAGCCTCGTGCTGCAACACAAGAAGGAACAGTTCATGTGCGGGACCAAGGGACACTGCCACCAAAGTTTTCCAATCAGCAGCACAGGGACTCAAGCACACCTACAGTGGAGCACCCATAGGGGGACACACATCAAAGAACCATCATTACTACGAAAGGTGAGTAACTTCTTTCCTCCCATAACACTCCTGCCATTGGTCTTATGGAAAATTCAACAGGACAGGGCATGAATCATCCTCATCACCCCAAACTGACCCAGACAATTTTGGTTCCCAAATCTCCTACGAATGTATTCTTGTTGTTGTTAGTTTTAGTTATATATTATAGACGTATAGAAAGAGACCTTCTAAAAATATTAAAATGTATTAATGGCACGCGAAATCTTAAATCAGAGTGAATAAATGAAGACTCGGCACACCACTTCTGAAAGGTTGCCGACCCCTGCCCTAATCAGTACCTTCCTGCCAGTAAAGATGTCTACTCCTCACTGAGACTTAAACCTTGTACTTTTGGCTCTCACTAAGCTTACACCCTTTGAACTGCTAGCTATATGTCCCATGTCTCACCTGTCCATGAAAGTTGCTTTCTTTATAGCCATCACCTCAACTAGAAGGGTAGGTGAGCTCAGAGCCCTAATGGCAGACCCAGGATACACCATATTCTGTAAGGACATAGTCTCATTACAACTATATCCAAAGTTCACAACAAGGTAGTTTTGGAGTCGCAAAGTAATGCAATTGGAAAACCTAATCCCAGCTATACATATAAAATGGTGGGATCTAAATTAGCTTTTACCATTCATGAAAGGGATCTTGGAGTCATTGTGGATAGCTCTCTGAAAAGTTCTTCCTCGGTGTGCAGCGGCAGCCAGAAAAGCTAATACACCTCTACCCTGATATAACACAACCCGATATAACACGAATTCAGATATAACTCGATAAAGTGGTGCTCCAGGGGGGCGGGGCTGCGCACTCCGACGGATCAAAGCAAGTTCGATATAATGCGGTTTCACCTATAACCCGGTAAGATTTTTGTGGCTCCCGAAGACAGCGTTATATTGGGGTAGAGGTGTATAATGTTAGGAACCGTTAGGAAAGGGAGAGATAATAAAACAGAAAATATCATAATGCCTCTATATAAAGCCATGGTACATGCACACCTTGAGTACTGCATGCAGTTCTAATCACCCCATCTCAAAAAAAGATATATTGGAATGGGAAAAGATACAGAGAAGGGCAACAAAAATGATTAAGGGTATAGAACAGCTTCCATATGTGGAGAGATTCAGAAAACTGGGCCTTTTCAGCTTGGAAAAGAGACAGCAAACGAGGAGATATGATAAAGGTCTATAAAATCATGAATGGTGTGAAGAAAGTGAATAAGGAAGTGCTGTTTACCCCTTCCCATAACACAAGAACCAGGGGTCACCTGATGAAATTAGTAGGCAGGAGGTTTAAAAGAAAAAGAAGTTCCATATGTACTTGTTAATTAGCCTGTTTATAAGCTGACCCCCCAAGATGGATAGGTAAAAATGGCAAAAACTGTATGACCTTTTCATAAGCTGACCCTATATTTATGGCCCGTCAGGGTAAGTCGCTAGCAGGATAGGACGTTTTGTTTACCTGGAGCATTCGCAGGCATGGAGCCCCTCAGCTCCCAGTGGCTGCAGTTCACCGTTCCCAGCCAATGGGAGCTGCGGGAAGTGGCAGCCAGCAAATCCCTCGGCCCGCACCGCTTCCTGCAGCTCCTATTGGCTGGGAACGGCGAACCACAGCCACTGGGAGCTGAGGGACTCCGTGCCTTCGAACACTCCAGGTAAAGAAAATGACAGTGTATTAAATATTCAATAATTCAATAGAGCTTAAAATTTTCAAATTCTGTTGTAGACCTATTGATAAGCCGACCCCCGCACTTTAATGCTTTACTTTTTTACCAAAAAAATTCGGTTTATGAACAGGTATATACGGTACTTCTTCACACATTGCACAGTCAACCTGTGGAACTCATTGACAGGGGCTGTGAAGGCCAAAAGTATAACTGGGGTCGAAAAAGAATCAAGTTCCTGGAGGATAGGTCCATCAATGGCTATTAGCAAAGATTGTCAGAGATGCAACCCCTTGCTGTGGGTGTTCCTAAACCTGTGTCTGGCAGATGCTAGGACTGAATGACAGGGGATGGATGACTCGATAATTGCCCTGTTCTGTTCATTCCCACTAAAGCATCTGACATTGGTTGAAAGATGGGATAGTGGGACTATTGGCTGACCCAATATGGCCGTTCTTATGGTCACTTACATATAAAAGGATTGACTGGATTATTTTTTTTTCCAAAACTGCATGCATTGGAGGAGAGGAGATTTCATTCCCTCAATGTATGACAAACTAGTCCTTTATCTACAAAGGACAAAACTAATTAGAAAATCATCTAGACTATTTTTGCCAAAGACGAATGAATTTGAGGTCAAGCAATCGTCTACCAGAAGCTCTCTAAATGGATCTCAGGCTGTACTTTGCTCTGCTACCAGCTGTCACATCTTCCTGCCCTCAGAGGTAAGGGCTCATTCTGCAAGAGCACAAGTGACAACAGTACCAAGGAAGTACCTCTAATTGACATTTGCAAGGCAGTTACGTGGTGTTTCCTCCACACGTGAAAGACGTTATGTGCTAGTACTGGATACCTCTGTTGATGCACCCTTTGGGACAGCAATCCTTTGGATGGCTCTTCCACTTGTATCCTTGCACCCTTTTTCTACTTGAATACTGCTTGTCAGTATACGTATGGACCAGTGCTTGAAGAAAAAGAAAGTTACTTACTTTGTTGTAATGGGAGGTTCTTCAAGATGTGAGGTCCCTATCTGCATTCCACTACCTGCCCTCCTCCTCCCTTGCTTTGCATCATTCCTGATTCAGGGTAGAGAAGGAACTGGAGTGGCAATTGGACTGCTTCACCCTTTATGTCCTCAGTTTGAGGTATGAGGACTATAGCACATGTGCAGACCCGCGTACACTGCTTGCAATAATTCTCCAACTCCTAGTGCATGTACACCCGGAGGGGGATACAGATAGGGACCACACATCTTGAGGAACCACCAGTTCCCACAAGGTAAGCAGCTTTCTCTTCAAGAAGATGCATACCAAGCTTATTATTTTTCCTTAAAAACACCCACACACAAAAAACAAACCTCTAGGAAATTAAATACAATACAGATACCCATATTAATATTGAGGTTCCACTGCACAGTTAAAATCATAGAAATGCAAATGTTAAAGCTCCAAGAATGTTAATTAGACCACCTTGTGGACATGTACTATTTTGTGTTCCCGGTTTTCTTGTTAAATGTGTAGCAATGTGATGGTGGTGAATGCCTAAACTAAACCATTTTTCAACTTCATGCCTTTTTGGATGCTAGCTTGAAAAAGTCATTGTCTCAACCGTTTGTGAGTTTATTTATTTCCAGTATTATAGGCAGATGGAATTACAAAGGTGGTGGTTTATTAATCTAATTAAAGAAATGGGCCTGGATAGTCAGAATTATTACTATGATTCTGTTACTTCTTTTGGGGTAAGATAAATAATAGTTCTATAGCTGGACCTTTAACTCAGTTGCTTGTTGTTGGGGCTATTGCTGCTTTTGGCAAGGAGACAAAGTGGAAGAGAGAGCAAAATAGAAAAGTATGGGGAAAGACAGCTTTCTGTTGATGTCTGCAAGAACTGGTGTGTTGGTCAGTCATGGATAGGTGCCTGAGGCAGATGAATCAGCCATGACAGGAGCATATCTAAACCTTGGCTTGCTTCCCCAGTCCAGAATGCCATCTGGCTGGTCTCTGCAGGTCTCTCTCTTTCCAGTGGCTCTCGAACTAGACTAGGCTTGATAGGCCGCCTCATTCTGTCATGCTGTTTTTGCTGACCAAAGTCTCTATTTTTTGAGTTCCATGTCCTCATCGTTTCCCCAGTGAAACCTAACTTCTGACACCAATTTTAGCCATTGTTTTCTTCTTGCTTGTGAATGATCCTTTCAACACAGCCCTTGGGTGTTGATATTATTAGTTGATATTAGACTATACAATTAATCACTATATCCTATTAGTCACAAACCCTCATATTGTAGAATATCACTTGTCTCTGTGAATCTTTATGATTTCCCCTGAACTCATGAGATAGGTGTAATTTACTTAAAATGATCAGCTGTTCTTCTCTGCTTCTCATACTGATGCTATGTCTCAGGTGAAAGGACAGAGTCTTGCTGCTGTTGTGGCACCTGTATAGCTACAAGAGTACACATAAAACAAGTTGGTAGGCTGAATGAGGGCGAGCAGTTCTTTCTACATCTTCAGCAGCAACTTTTTGGAGAGCTGTCTCTCTGGTCCTTTGGCGAGGGAGATTTGGTGAGCACAGAGAGCGACCAGTGCCCATCTCTATTTGCTCCTTGCACTTGGACTCAAGGAGCTGGGGAACATAGTAGAAACTCCCATCAGAGCAGATTATGAAGAAGAAGAGAATAGTGGAGTGAAAGCAGTGGCTGAATTTCCATATTTTCCCTGCCATGAGAGCACCTGTTCACTTTTCCAGTATAGTGAGAGGATTTCTATATTCACTCTTCCAGTGTAGCAGAAGCATGGCAGTGAAGAGAAATAGTCAATTGTAAGTTGTGGATTAGAGCTGCTGAAAGTGCATGAGCTAAGTTAGGGGGTGAGGTGGTTTGTCCTACATAGCCCATGGAGAGTGTGATATCACTTGCACTGTCTGTCCCCATCACAGAACCTCACTGTTGTATGTTCCTGTGAACTGCAAACCTGGATTCCCCATTTTAGTTAGGATTTGTAGGATTGTGGTTTACCAAAATGCCTATGAGTGAATTTCTAGTGTTTTGTTCTGTTTTAAATTGCATACTGTCTGACAGCTGCTATACTTAAATTTATCTTAATGTTGTTTTAAACGGCCAAAATATAAAACGGTATAAATCAGTTGTGCTGAAAGAGCCAATTTGATTTGAAGTGTAGCAGTGATCTTGGCTGTAGCATTTGTTAAAAGTTATAACTATATAAATTATATACATCCACTGCTGCTAAGATTTTAGGTGTTCAGATTTTGTAATGCAGAAAAAAATTGCAAATTAAAGCTACATATCCAATTTTCGTTATTGTACTGTATCCAAAATGTATATGTTGGTTGTTGGTGCTTAATAACAAAATGTGCTTAAACATGGATCAGGCACAAAGTTTCTTCCATCAGGCTGTCATCTTGCATACACTTATGTGCTCATTTATTTCCATGATGAGTGGTCGTTGAAGTGCTTGCAGGATAGGGAGCAAAATGCACATAGATAGGACAAAATGCACTGGCAGATGTAGAGGAAGAATTATGTAACCTAAATAATTTGTCATCTGCAAATTTTGCTATTTCATTATTTACCTCTCTTTTCAGATGATTAATAAATACAGTAAACAATAATGGACTTAGTACAGAACTGTGAGGCACCTGCTGTTAACTTTTGTCTATTATGAAAATTTAACATTTATTCCTATTCCTTTTCCCCCTGTCTCTTAGCTAATTTTTGGTCCAGGACAGTACTTTGCCTCGCACAGTATGACTCTTGGTTTCTTTGGTAGTCTCTTGAGAGGGACCTTGTAAAAGACTTTTGAAAATATAAATAAATAGTGAGCTGGTTCTCCTTCATCCGCTACTTTGACACATTCAAATAATTTTAATAGATTAGTGAAACATGATTTTTGTTTGCAGAAACTGTATCATATCATCATCTTCCACTGTTTTATTATTCTATTTTAAATCTGTTCAGCCAGTTTACCAGGTACTAATGTAATGCTTACTGATCTGTAATTCCCAAATCATCCAGGAGTTTTTTAATATTTATTTGTTTGTTACCTTCCAGACTGCTGGTACAGTAGCTGTTTTTTTAAATTAAAAATTACCTATCTTTGCTAGCAGCTCAGCCACTTGATACTTGAGCTCCTTCAGAACTCTTGGGTATAGGGCCTGGTAAATTATTGCTTTTAAAATTATGAATTTCTTCCAGTGGTTTTCCAGTCTCTGAAAATACCTCATCTTTATTGCCTACTCTGGATCTACTCATTTTTGGTATCTCCCTGATATTGTCAGCCATGAAGACTTATGCAAGGATGTTTTTCTAAAAGATATGCTCTAGGAATGTTTTTTGGGGGAAATTCTGTGGCATGAGGTCAGAATGGATAATCACAATGGTCTGTTCCGGCCTTGAAAGATATGAATCCCTTTTATTTCTCAGCAATGTCCTTATCATCCTTAATTGCTCCCTTTCACAACTGATTATCCAGAAGACCCACTGATTCTTTTGCAGGCTTCTTGCTTCCAATATACTAACCTTTAACTATTTGCTCTTAAAAATCCATCTAAGACCACCTAATTTCCATATTGCCTGATGCTATTTATTTCCTGTTTATTGGCTTCAGTAAGGTCAGATTTCCATATTTTGAGAGCGATCTGGTGCTAATAGTCAGTTATGGTCTACTCTTTGCCTTCCTGGTTCCATTTTTATTCAGCAGCACACATGCTGTCTGACGCTGTTATTTTAAGTGGTATCTGTGCCACATCTAAGCAATTTACTTCCTTTACTTTCAATTTGGGGCTTTTTTGGCTAGCCCCTCTTCATTTTATGGAAATCTTCCTGTCCAAAGTTTAGTATCACTGTGTCAGGTTTTGGTACCGTTCTCTCCTCCTAGGATGTTAAATATTGAGGTCAGTATTACATTGTGGTTCAGCTACTTTTAATTCTTAAATTAATGCCTGTGCATTAAGTAAAACCAAGTTGAGAAGCAATAATTTAATCTGAGAAATTGCTTCTCTAACCTTTGTCCCATTTTGCTATTAGACCAGTCTGCATATGATTAGTTGAAGTAATCCATTATTAGCCTGTTAACCTTTGCTGCCTTTTTATCTGTCTTTACACTCAATATCCTTTTCTTGATCTGGAGGCCAACAATATAGCTAAATTCCTATTCCAAAAATAATCACATACTTCTAAACGAGGAGTCTTCTATATTCAGGAAAGAATTAGCACTGGAATAATAAGACTATTGCAGGACAGAGTTAATGTCCATTGGTCCAGTTCTGCAGGTTGAAATTTAACAGCTGTGTACATTATGACTGGCAAAATAGCAAGTACTATTGTCTCCCATTCTCAGGACTATACTGCATTTATCTGGGGAAAAGACATTACAAGGTCCTGACAAGTGGCTGCAAAAAAAGGTTGTGCAACTTGAGAGTTCTTATCTGTTTTTAACTTCCGGATTCCATTTAGTTAATTGCTAACTTTTTTCTGACTTTTGTATAATTTGGTATGCAATTATTATGTATTTTTATTTTATGAACATCAACATAGTTTGGTTTGGAGTCATATCATTTGTGCAGAATCTAAACATATGGCTATGGGATCAGAATCTGTAAACTTTGATGTATTCCTTCTTAAACACTTCATCACACTGTAAAACTTCAGGTATGCTTTTTGAGTTCTGTGTAATAGCAAACATCTGTGTTACAGTGCAGAACCATTGCATAATATTGTTTAACATAATAGCAAGAACTGAGTTATTTTAACTCTGACTAACATACTTTAAAATACTTACAAAAAGAATATGCTTATTGGGAAAACTGATTTATTGAACTGCCTAAAGATGGACTGACAAGAAATGTAGGGCCAGACATTCACCTACCAGTATTTTGAAAGATATGGCATTGAACAGTCTCTGGATGTATTTATAGAGATCTAAATGGAAAAGGGAAAATTAGACTGAAGATTGGGAAAAATCAGTCAGTCTTGCAAGGGATGTGGTGGAGTATTTAAAATAACTTGAGTCATGTAAATGTGAAACATAGATTAGGTTTTATTAAAAATATCAAGAATAGTGTTCAGTTTCGCAAAACATCTTCATGTAGATAAATAAGTAGGATCTGAACCAATACTCAGTGAAGACAATGACTAGGCTCCTATTGACTTCATTTGAGATTGGATCAGGCCCATATGGATTTGTACTAGACATGCTCAAACATTAAAAGGATTTTTTTATTTCTAATATCTGCTACTGAAGATTAGACTGGATGACCCTGGGGCACTGCCTGCAATAGCTGTGTTTTTATTGTCTGAAATAATAGTCATAATATTTTAAATCGGTACATGTTGATAGCAAAGTACAGTAACTCCTCGCTTAACGTTGTAGTTATGTTCCTGAAAAATGCGACTTTAAGCGAAATGATGATAAGTGAATCCAATTTTCCCATAAGAATTAATGTAACTAGGAGGGGTTAGGGAAATTCCAGGGAAATTTTTTTCACCAGACAAAAGACCATATTTTATTTATTTATATACACTCTCTCTCACTCTCTCTCTCTCTCTCTCTCTCTCTCTCTCTCTCTCTCTCTCTCTCTAAGTTTTAAACAATTTAATACTGGACACAGCGATGATGATTGTGAAGCTTGGTTGAGGTGATGAAGTCAGAGGGTGGAGGAGGGTGGGATATTTCCCAGAGAATGCATTAGTGCTAAATTATGAACTATCACTCTGCTAAGCCTCAAGGGTTAACCCATTGTTTTTAATGTAGCCTCACACTCTACAAGGTAGCAAAAATGGAAAGAGGGGAGACAGCATGGCAGACAGACACACACCTTGTGTGTGTGTGTGAGAGAGATGCGCATTGCCCCTTTAAGTACGCTGACCCCACTCTAAGTATACTGCCTTGTTAAGTAGATCAGCAAGTTGAGACAGCAGCTGCTCCCAGGAAGCTCCCTCCGTCCTGAGCCCTGTCCTATCATGTCCTCCAACCCATGGAGATGGGGTAAGTGGGGTGCAGGGGGGTAGGGAGACACCCTGACATTAGCCCCGCCTCTTTTTCCCCCACGCACAGCAGAGAGCAGCTCCAAGGCAGAGGGCAGGAGTAGCACATGGCAGTGGGGGAAGGGACAGTTGAACTACCAGCAATTGATAGCCTGCTGGGTGGCTGCCATACAGGGAATTTAGGGGATTGGGGAGTTGATGGGGGGGGACTGCCGGTCCACCCTGGTTCCAAGCCCCCATGAGCTAGCAGCAACGGGCTGCTCTTCCTGCAAGCAGTGGAAAAAGCAGGCGGCTGCCAAATGACGTTATACGGGAGCATTGCACAACTTTAAATGAGCATGTTCCCTCATTGATCAGCAACGTAACAATGAAACAACGTTAACCAGGACGACTTTAAGTGAGGAGTTACTGTATTGTTTTATAAATATGCACCTATGAGACAATAAATGGTTATCCCAGGTTGCTAGTTAAAAAGCAGGGCCAATGTAGTAGTCTGCCATTCTGTATTTGAATGTTCAAACCTTCTGTTTGACAAATTAGTACTTGTTGAAATTTAATAGAATGCCTTCATCCTTGTAAGTTTTTCAATCCAAAGTGTTTTCTAAAAGTCGTAATTGTTTTAAAAATTACAGTAAAAATCCATTGTTTTACTTTTATGTTCTCTGTTTGTCTTCCTTACTCAGAAGTACTGTACATTAAATGTTCTCAAACAGTGTGCTTAATTTACTTAATTCTAAATGTATTGTGGCTTTTTTCTTTATTCAAGTCACTGCCAAAAAGCATGGTGTCACGGCTCTGTGAATCTAAAAAGATTTGTGCTGCAGCTGATATGCAACTTCAGGTATGTTCTTTGGTTTCAGGTTTCTCCAGGACCTAAATCTGAAATGACTTCCTAAATTTATAGGAACTGTATCAATTTAATTTGACTCTATTCATTTGTGAAATCTTACAGATTTTTGTAATTTAACACTTAACTCAATGATGTATCTGTGCTGTCTAAACAAATGCAAAATATTTAAACTGAATTGTTTTCAACTTCATTTTAATATATTTTGATCAACATTGTCAGTTGTCTGCATAAAGTTGGTATTTTAATATGGATTTAGATGCTTATCTTTAGGTACACAACTTTGAAAATGTTTGCCTTTCACACTTAAGAAAGTTTTAACAGGAAGCCATGAATTAAAATTGGACTTGATATTTTGTTTACTGAATGTTTTAAAATATCTCAAATATAAATTAAAAACAAAAGTGTGCTGAAGTAGCCATTTTTTATTGTATTTACTTTGGCCAAAATTTTCAAACCTGGGTCCCTACATTTAAGCTCACAAATCCATTTTGTGGCTCCTAAATAAAACCAATTTAATTCTCAGAAATATGGAGCACCTTTAAATTCCACTAAACTCTGTGAGCTGGAGATGCTGAGCACCTTTTAAAAATCAGCCCAGTTTTATTTAGGTGATGAAATATGGATTTTGCTTTCCTGACATAAGCAGCCAGGTTTGAAAATATTGGTTTTTTTTTACTAAAAGGACACTGTCAACATTTGTAGGTCTAATATCTGATCTACCTTATTATATTGTTATAGTCGTTGCTAAGTTCATGCAGTTCTGTCTGGCTTTTCCAAAACAACAGTTTCAGCTCTTTCTTTAAGAAGAAAATCAAACTCTTCAGCTCAGCATTAATGCACAGCTCTGCACTCACAGTTGATGAACTTGTGCAATTCAGTAAAAATAATGTTAGTAAGAAAACACATGTCCATTTCCACCTTCTAAGTCTTAGCATCATAATAAAAGGGGAGTTAAAACTTAGGTAAAATATGTTAGTGTCTTTCACTCGTCTTTTAAAACAAACAAGCAAACAATAAATATATATATGTCATTGTTGAAACAGGGAGCTTGTTTCCTCAATCCCAATAGAGCAATTACCAGTAAAAGTTAAAAGTCACAATAGCATTTAGATTATCTATGTTTTTCATAATGATTATTCTGCTTGTGTTTATATTCTGCTAATGCTTATTTTGTATGATTTTTCTCTATTCTTTTTTCCCTATGCTAAATACTTTTTTTTTTTTAAACCACAATTGGTATAGCTTTAAAGTGAGGACAGCTGCTTTTAGGTGCTCCGAACAGGAGCACTCCGTTTCTTTTTAAGAAATGCAGAAACAAAAAAATCAGGTGGCAGTTTGGACAGTTGGGCCAAGGCCAGGGATTTGTGATTTCTTCTCTCTAAAAGATGTCCCAAAGACTGTGTCCTTCTATACAAACACCAACTGTATGAGTTGATGATTTTTAAAATATCTTAATTAAACCTGTGCAAACTGCTTTGTGGACACATCTATTGATTCAAAACTGGTTATAATAGTTGAGCTTATATTTGTAAATTTACATGTGCAAATTAAACCAATAAGCCAGGTTTATAGCAGGTTGAGTATCTATACAGGTTTGCACTGATTTAACTAAGTCAGTTTTTAAGTCACACTTTTAGTTAAACCACTGCAACTTTGGTTGTCACTGGCCATGATGGGTTCTGTGAGAGCTGAGTGATGTGGAGGGGAGCGCTGCTTTACCTTTGTAATGTGAAAGCAGTGAAATGCCCCTGGAAATTCTGATTTTGAAATGCATAATTGTTGCTTATAATTTTTTTCATATACAGATGTGTGCTATGCTTCACATACAGATGTGTGCTATGCCACTAAATCTGAGAGATATCTGAGAAAGATCTAGAAGGAATCATACAAGAATTAAAGCAGAATTGTTCCAAACTGTACAACAGTTCTGAAAAAGCAAAATTTAATACTGATGAGTGAATACTAAAAAAAATACCCTGTTCATGAGAGCCACTAATTTTGAATAATCCACCATGACTTGAAATTCTGAAGTGATGGACATGTGCTTTCAAAAACAGACATTCGTTGTTCAGTAATATCTGTACTACCAATAGAGCCCAAGGATTTCCTTTCAGCAGTCAATTTGTATTTGTCCTGGACCAGATTTGCCATAAATATTTGACTTTCTATTTCAATGCATCTTCAGATAATCTAACAGTAATGCCTGCAGGTGCATATAAACTAATCCCAGATAAAAAGATTGGCTGATAGTCACTTCAGTTATGTAGTTCACAAAAATTGTTCCTGGAGACGGGTGCATGGTGGTGAATACAGAGTTCCCACATTCCTTTGTAGAGATGTGTATTGTATTGTCCAGATATGTTCTCCTACATATGTATTAATGTCTGAATAACCACATTCATTGCACACAAATTGGTAAAGATATTACTTATAACTGAAAACTCAAACTCATTTTTTTCAAACTTAGGAAAAGCACGTATTTCTCTTTGAGGGCTAAGTGCCATGCATGCCATTCATTACTTGACCTTTTGAAAATGAAAATGTTTTGAATTTTCCAAGAGTAGGGAAATATCATAGATGTGTTTTAGCCTATTCAAAAAATAAATAAATAAAACACCTTTCAAATAACTTCTAATTTTTGGTATCTAAAAATCAGAGAATGCAATTAAATTGCTTTTTCATCCATAAACTTCAGTTCTGCTATAATAATTTCAGCTGCTGTGATCTTTAGCAGATTCTGGAGTGAGATGAGGAAACCTGAGTTCTGTATTCTACATTTAAATACACATCTTTTCAATAGGTATATTTTTGTCATGTGGAGTAAATTCCTGTAAGTTTGGGCCTGCAGTAACTTTATTGGCACAGTGTCAGAGGGATAGCCGTGTTAGTCTGTATCAACAAAAACAACAAGGAGTCCAATGGCATCTTAAAGACTAACAGACTTATTTGGGCATAAGCTTTTGTGAGTTAAAAAACCACTTCTTCAAATGCATGGTGAAAATTACAGATACAAGCATAAATATACTGGCATGTGAAGAAAAGAGAGTTACCTACAAGTGGTGAAAAGGTCAATTCAGTCAGGGAGGATGTGGTCCACTCCCAATAATTGATGAGGAGGTGTCGATACCAAAAGAGAGAAAATTGCTTTTGTAGTGAACCAGCCACTCTCAGTCCCTATTCAAGCCCAAATTAATGGTGTTAAGTTTGCAAATGAATTGTAGCTCTGCAGTTTCTCTTTGAAGTCTTGTTTCAGAGTAGCAGCCGTGTTAGTCTGTATCTGCAAAAAGAACAGGAGTACTTGTGGCACCTTAAAGACTAACAAATTTATTTTAGCATGAGCTTTTGTGAGCTTTGAAGTCTGTTTTTGAAGTTTTTTTGTTGACAGATAGCTACTTTTTAAATCTGTTATTGAAAGTCCAGGGAGATTGAAGTGTTCTACTGGCTTTTGTATGTTACCATTCCTGATGTCTCATTTGTGTCCATTTATTCTTTTATGTAGACACTGTCCGGTTTGGCCAATGTACATGGTTGAGGGCAGGGCCAGTGCAACCCATTAGGTGACCTAGGCGGTCGCCTAGGGTGCTAGCATTTGGGGGGCGGCATTTTGGGTCCTTCGGCAGCGACCGCGGCGGCCAGATCTTTGGCCGCCCCGGTCGTTATCGGCATTTAGGCGGAGGGACGTGGGGCAGGGGGGTACGGGGAGGGCCGCCTGCAGCAAGTATGGAGGGGCCGTGGCACACAGGGGAACTGCTCCCTGCCCCAGCTCACCTGTGCTCCACCTCCTCCCCTGAGGACGCCGCCCTGCTTTGCTTCTCTCCCTCCCAGGCTTGCGGTGCCAAACAGCTGATTGGTGCCGCAAGCCTGGGAGGCAGGAGAAGTAGAGTGGCAATGGCATGCTTCGGGAGGAGACGGAGCAGAGGTGAGCTGGGGTGAGGAGCTGCCACACGGCTCCCCAGGCCAGGGGAAGCTGGCGGGGGTGGGGGGGAGCACCTCGGGGTGGGGAGCTGCCACAGGGGGGGCACCTTAGGGCGGAGGGCTGCCACAGGGCTCGGGAGGGAGGGGGAGGGGGCGTAAGGTGGAAGTTTTGCCTTAGGCACGAAACATCCTTGCACGCACCCTGGCTGAGGGGCATTGCTGGCACATGATGGCATATATCACATTAGTAGCTGTGCAGGTGAATGAGCCCCTGATGGTGTGGCTGATGTGGTTGGGTCCTATGATGGTGTCACTAGAGTAGATATGGGGGCAGAGTTGGCAACGGGATTTGTTACGGGGATTGGTTCCTGGGTTAGTGTTTCTGTGGCGTGGTGTGTAGTTGCTGGTGACTATTTGCTTCAGGTTGGGGGCTGTCTGTAAGCGAGGACTAGCCTGTCTCCCAAAGTTTGGGAGAGTGAGTGACCGTTTTCCAGGATAGGTTGTAGATTGTTGATGGTGTGCTGGAGAGGTTTTAGCTGGGGGCTGCACATGATGGCCTGTGGTGTTCTGTTGTTTTCCTTGTTGGGCCTGTCCTGTAGTAGGTGACATCTGGGTACCCGTCTCGCTCTGTCAGTCTGTTTCCTCGCTTACCCAGGTGGGTATTGTAGTTTTAAAGAATGATTGATAAAGATCTTATCTTTGTTTGTCTGAGGAATTGGAGCAAATGTGGTTGTATCTTAGGGCTTGACTGTAGACAATGGATCGTGTGATGTGTCCTGGATGGAAGCTGCAGGTATGTAGGTAAGAATAGTGGTCAGTAGGTTTCCAGTATAGGGTGGAGTTTGTGTGACCATCACTTATTTTCACTGTAGTGTCCAGGAAGTGGATCTGTTGCGTGGACTGGTCCAGGCTGAGGTTGATGGTGGGGTGGAAATTGTTGAAATCCAGGTGGAATTCTTCAAGGACCTCCTTCCCGTCGGTCCATATGATGAAGATGTCATCAATGTAGCACAAATAGAGGAGGGGCACTAGAGGACGAGAGCTGAGGAAGCGTTGTTAAGTCAGCCATAAAAATGTTGGCACACTGTGGGGCCCATGCGGGTATCCATAGCAGTGCCACTGAGTTGAAGGTATAAGTTGTTCCCAAATCTGAAATGGTTGTGGGTGAGGACAAAGTTACAAAGCTCAGCTGCTAGGTGTGCTGTGGCATCATCAGAGATACTGTTCCTGCCAGCTTGTAGTCCATCGTCATGTGGGAAATATTGGTGTAAAGAGCTGCTACATCCATGGTGCCCAGGATGGTGTTTTCAGGAAGATCACCAATGCATTGTTGTTTCCTCTGGAAGTCGGTGGTGTCCCAAAGATAGCTAGGAGTGCTGGTAGCATAGGGTCTGAGGAGAGAGTCCAAATAGCCAGATAATCCTGTTGTAAGAATGCCAGTGCCTGAGATGATGGGGCGTCCAGGATTTCCAGGTTTATGGATCTTGCATAGCAGACAGAATGCTCCTATTCGGGGCTCTAGGGGTATGTCTGTGTAGATTTGTTCCTGTGCTGTAGCAGGAAGCTTGTTGAGCAGATGGTGTAGTTTCTTTTGGTACTCCTCAGTGGGATCGGAAGATAGTGGCCTGTAGAATGTGGTGTTGGAGAGCTGCCTGGCAGCCTCCTGTTCATAATCCGACCTGTTCATGATGACTACAGCACCTCCTTTGTCAGCCCCTTTGATTATAATGTCAGAGTTGTTTCTGAGGCTGTGGATGGCGTTGTATTCTGTACAGCTGAGGTTATGGGGCAAGTGATGCTGTTCACAATTTCAGCCTGTGCACGTCTGTAGAAGCACTCTGTGTAGAAGTCCAGTCTGTCATTTCGACCATCAGGAGGAGTCCACACAGAATTCTTCTTCTTGTAGTGTTGGAAGGAGGATTCCTGTAGGTCAGTGTGCTGTTCAGTGGTGTGTTGAAAATATTCCTTGAGTCGGAGACAGTGAAAGTAGGCTTCCAGATCACCGCAGAACTGTATCGTGTGTGGGGGTGGTGGGGCAGAGAGTCCCTGAGATAGGACAGACTCTTCTGCTGGGCTAAGTGTGTGGTTGGATAGATTAACAATATTGTTGGGTGAGTTGTAGCCCCCCTGTGGCATGTCAGAGTTTAGATAGTTTACTGTCCTTTTTCCGCTGTAGAGAAGTAAAGTGTGCATTGTAAATGGCTTGTCTTATTTTTGTAAAGTCCATCCACGTGGAAGTATGAGAGTCTCCAGTTTTGCGAGTTCAAACCACAGGTATAGCTCATTGACACAGGTATAGCTCATTACATAATAACTCTTAACAAACAGGCAGGGAGCTATAATAATCGGAACCAAATTAATTAACATTTTAACTGCACTGTTTAAGCTAATTAATGTAGTAATTTATAATAATTACAGTAAGACACTGCTTCGTCTTATTTAAAGTGTGTTCTAGATAAACTCTGATAGTAGAAATCTACCAGTATCTAAATGCTTAAATATAGGGTCCTCAGCAATAATCTCCAAATCACATGGCAATGTGAAATATCTTTCATTCCCATAGCTATGGCAGACGCATATAACCATGTCTCATAGTTGAAAATACTTACATATGTAAAGTCATCAGTGTTTATTTTCCAGAGTGGATTTATTTTCACTGTGCGCTCCTGGTGGCCTGGGTCTAGGCTGACCAGATAGTAAGTGTCAAAAATCGGGACAGGAGGTGGGGGGTAGTAGGTGCCTATGTGAGAAAAATACCCAAAAATCATGACTGTCCCTATAAAATCAGGATATCTGGTCACCCTACCAGGGTCAGAACTTCCTTCTAACCCTTTGCATGTGCCAGGGAAAGGCAAAGCTTTTAAGTCGCTTCAGTGGCTTATTTCTCCAGCTCTCTATGTCTGCATAATTCTCTAAGTAACCCACCTCATTGGTTTTTAGCAGCGGGTCCAGGAATAGATCCCAGAAATCCTGACACCCAGTTCTCTGCTCTAACCACAAGAGCATACACGTGTGCCATGGAAAAGCAGCTTTTGAATGTCTTACCAGAGTTTGTCATTTTGGAAATCTAGTTGAAAGGTTTAATAAGCTGCTATGTTTGGAAGAGTAATTCAAACAGAAGTAACGTAATTCTTAGGAAATGTAAACATTTCGTCGTAAAGACTTAGATAGGACATAATCCAAACCAAATCTATGATAATGAATGAATTCTGGCTAAGTCGCAAGCTGTCAGTGGGTTTGGATTTTTTTTTTACCCAATCATAAGACTTTCAAAGCAATAGCTGAGCATGCTATAAGACACAATTCCATTTTAGTCAGATCATCTCAACCTTTTTCTTCTGAGGCCCCCGCCCCAGCATCTTATAAAAACTCCACGACCCACCTGTGCCACAACTGTTTTTCTGCATATAAAAGCCAAGGCCAGCATTAGGGGGTAGCAAGCTAAGTTGCTTGGGCTTTGGTTTCAGCCTCGCATGGCAGGGTTCAGGCTCAGGCTTGGGCTTTCTGCCCTGGGTCCTGTACAGTCTAATGCCAGCCCTGCTTAGCAGACCCCCTGAAACCTGCTCGCAGCCCCCCAGGAGGCACAGGACCCCTGGTTGAGAACTGCTGATGTAAATGATTCGCTCAGCCTTTTCACAGTACCGTCTCCCAAGTTTCCTATTTCATGTACAGATTTTTTTTTTTTTTAAAAGGGAATAGAGGGGCCCAGAGGTTGTAAAAGAAAGGGTCTCTCACTTGCCATTATGTCAGGGGAGAGAGAGAGATGGAAGCTAGCTGTGTGTGAGAGAGCGAGAGAGACTCCATAATTTGAAGGAGAAGCCCTATGCAAGAGGGCGCGATCCTGGACCCCCTGAAATACTCTGACTAAATGGCTAAATTTCAGTACCCAGAAAGATAATGGAGCAAGTAATTAAGCAATCAGTTTGCAGACAGCTAGAAGATAATAAGGTGATAAGTGACAGCATGGATTTGTCAAGAACAAATTGTGTCAAACCAACCTAATAGCTTTCTTTGACAGGGTAACAAGCCTTGTGGATAAGGGGGAAGAGGTAGATGTGGTATATCTTGACTTTAGTAAGGCTTTTGATACAATCTTGCATGACCTTCTTATAAACCAACTAGGGAAATACAACCTAGATGGAGCTACTATAAGGGGGGGTGCATAACTGGTTGGAAAAACATTCCCAGGGAGTAGTTATCAGTGGTTCACAGTCAAACTGGAAGGGCATATGAAGTAGGGTCCCACAGGTATCGGTTCTGAGTCTGGTTCTGTTCAATATCTTCATCAGTGATCTAGACAATAGCATAGAGAGTACACTTACAAAGTTTGTGGATGATACCAAACTCGGAGGGGTTGCAAGTGCTTGGGAAGAGAGAATTAAAATACAAAATGATCTGGACAAACTGGAGAAATGGTCTGAAGTGATAGGATGAAATTCAGTAAGAACAAATGCAAAGTACTCTACTTAGGGAGGAACAATCAGTTGCATACATACAAAACAGGAAATGACTGCCTAGGAAGGAGTACTCCCAGAAAGGGATCTGGAGGTCATAGTGGATCACAACTAAATATGAATCAACAGTGTAACACTGTTACAAAAAAAAAACACAAAAAAACCCCACATCATTCTGGGATATATTAGCAGGAATGTTGTAAGCAAAACACAAGAAGTAATTCCACTCCACTCTCTGCTGATTAGGCCTCAGTTGTAGAATAGTGTCCAGTTCTCGGTGCCACATTTCGGGCAAGATGTGGACAAATGGGAGAAAGCCCAGAGAAGAGCAACAAAGAAGATTCAAGGTCTAGAAAACATGACCTTTGAGGGAAGATTGAAAAAGTTGGGTTTGTTTAGTCTGGAGAAGAGAAGATTGAGAGGAGACATAAGTTTTCAAGTACATAAAAGGTTGTTACACAGAAGAGGGAGAAAAATTGCTCCCCTTTACCTCTGAGGATAGGTGTAGCGATGTGATGACTCACCAGCGCAGCACCTCCTGCTGGTTGTCCTGGGAATTAGCTCGATTCCAGCACCCTCTGCAGGCCGCTGTCTCGCCTGCTACTGTCCCTCCCAGACCCCGGTGCCCTTTACCTCGGGGTTCTGCCCCAGCAGTACTCCCACGCTCTGGTCTCCCATCCCAGGAGAACCCCCAACCCTTTATGCCCACCTTGCCTTAGTGACTACTGCCAGTCATCATCTAGCCCCTGCTCACTGGGGCAAACTGCAGTCTGTAAAGGCCACTCATCATTGGCAAGGAGGTTGGGACCAGCGGCCTCTGCCTAACCCCAGTATGTTTCTTTAGGCCTTGCACAAGGCCTGCAGCCTGGAGGTGTACCAGGCTGGAGCTCCGCAGTTCCTCTTGCCTTATTCCCCAGCACTGCTCCAGCTCAGGTACCCTTTTCTCCCAGGCAGCCAGCCCTTCTCTCTCCAGGGCTGGAGAGAGACTCCCCTGTTTCCTGGCCCTCCAGCCCTCTTATCAGGGCCAGCTGGGCCCTGATTGGGCGCAGTGACAGCTGTGGCTGCTTCCCCAATCAGCCTACTTTTGCTGCTTCTACTCCTCTATCCCAGCCGCAGCCCTCTCCAGGGCTACGTTTAATCCTTTTTACCTTGGAGTGGGGGCAGCCGCCCCACTACAATAGGACAAGAAGCAATGGGCTTAAATTGCAGCAAAGGCAGTTTAGGTTGGACATTAGGAAAAACTTCCTAACTCTCAAGATCGTTAAGCATTGGAATAAATTGCTTAGGAATGTTGTGGAATCTCCATCATTGGAGATTTTTAAGAGCAGGTTAGACAAAAACCTGTCAGGAATGGTCTAGATAATACGTAGTCCTTCCATGAGTGCAGGGGACTAGATTAGATGACTTCTCGAGGTTCCCTCCAATCCTACAATTCTATGATTCTAAGTCCCAAACAAAGAACACTTGAGTGGTGAGGAAATTAAGGAAGGGAATGATAAATAGGAGTTCTGTTGGTTTCTGTAGATCAGTATATCTCATAAGTTGTTTAAAGTAATGGATGTGTTTTAGAATCCCTTTTGCAATGTCTGTGTATTACATGTTTCATCTAAACTGTACACCAGAGTGCTCATAAGGCTGGAATCATGAGAAAGAGTGTGCTTAAGCAACTGGTGTATCTTGGCAGGCGGTGGTGGTGGTGATTCTGAGAACCTAAGGCAGTTGGACCCTGAATTCCCACTTCTGTGAAGGGTAACAGACTCTGTGCCCAGCAGGATGTATTCCATAGAGGCCAAAGAAACAATGCCGGAGGCTACCCAGACCAAGGGAAGCTTAGAAGCAGATGGGTCTGGCATGTGAGACTGAAACGTGGCAGCCTGGTGAATGTTCAGCAGGGGGAGCTTTAACAGGGCCATGACAAATGTCTGTTAGAAACTTCAATCTCGTTATATTTCAGTAAAAAGCCATTTCTGTTTGGTTTGGATTTTCATGATAGCACGGAGCTAGTACACAGTCAAGCTCCTGAATTGTCTCAGGGCTCCCAAAGCAGTAAAGGAGTTAATATAGTAGTATTGTATTACACAAGTGTTGATAAAGGTTAAGATATTAATGTTACCTCCTGACAGCAAGAATCACAAATTCATCTCCTTCCAGCAGGAGCACATTGGTTTCCTCTGAAACATCCAGGTGCTCCACTTAGATGTCGGGGAGGGGCTGCAGTTTACTATTTCTACCTAACTCCTAAATATATTTATTTCTGTGGGATTTGCACTGGGCCTCTTTATCCACAGACAAGAAATCCTGTATGAGTCCCTAGGGTGCTTAGCGTGGCTGCTGCTCCACCTAACAGTTAGTCCATCCTACTGCAACCTCACTCCTGGTTTAGGCCTAATGTCTGTCTCCACCAAATCTTTGCAGAATATTGTGAATTGGACAGCTGTCTCTCGTTTTGTCTGCCGCACAAACCTCCCACAAAACATTTAGTCTCACAAATCAACATGCTGCTACTCCATTTCCCCTCTGTGACTTCCAACCCTGAAAAACCCTCAGCACCTCTCATACAATTCCTGAGTCCCATAAAAGTCCCACATATGCTGTTCCAAGCACCAGTAAAATATCTATCTCTTTCAGTAGCACTTCTTTCCTAATTCCCTTACCTCTCATTACCAGTTTTAGAGGGAACTTGAGAGGTGCAACCAGTGACTCCTTCTGCCATCTGTCTCAAGACACTTTTGGTGTCCACTACTTAGCCTTCTTCACGTCAGTTGTGATCTTCTACTCTTTATGGCCCCATACACAGCATGTGCATCCTAGTGACATCACGTTGGGCTGTGCTGTGTCTGTCTCTCATAACCCAAGGAAGGTATTTTGAACTTCTCTTATTAATAAGAGTATTTTAACCCCCGCCCCCCAAATAGATGGACTTCTTTGGAACATTAGGTGTAGGTTTCAGTTTTGTTTAAGGTAGATAAATACATGAGCTTATGGAGGTTGACAGTGCATTTTAAGTGTCAGGGAACTAATCTTACAAGACACTGAGTCCTTAACATCTGTTTGTCAGTTGGAGCTGAGGGCACTCAGCACAAGGATCAGTCCCTTATCCTTTTATTTTATACCAAAAATAGAAGAGCCAGGAAATGTACATATTTTAAGTTCTCATGGTTTATTCTATTGCCTCTGTCTTTGTTGGTTAACCACATGTCAAATGCCAAGACTGTGAGCCAAAGCTGAATATATGTTTTATCTGTCTAGGTCTTTTATGCTGTCTTGGACCAACTCTACCATGGGGAACATCCTCTAAAGAGGTCAACCACAGACATTTTAAAGGAAACCCAGGAGAAATTTTATGGATTACCATATGTACCAAACACTGTGAGTATAACATTTCATTCTCATTCATACTTTAAAAGAAAAGGAAAGTTTGGAAATGCTTAGGCCTTGTGACTTTAGCAGGCTGACTAAGCTGTCATCCCCTTTCTGCAGAATCTTAAAATCTCCACATTTCCTATCAGGATAATTCAAAACAGAGGCCGCTTACTGAGGTTTGGGGCATAAATATCCAGGTGTGTCACTACTGAAACTGAAAAATTTCAACTCCAGAACTTCTGTCAAGCTACTGTGCCTGTGTGTGCTTGCATTTAAATATAGTTTCCTTGCTTCTGTGATGAGAACGTGGAGTCAGTACTCTATTAGTACTGTGTTTCCGAATGACAAAGAGCTTAGTGGAATTAGTTTTTCTATAATTTTGGGACTGTGAAAAACAGCATTTTCATTCCATTCTAACAGTCCAACAGCCATTTTTGCAAATGAAGCAAATTGTGTAAAACATGCTGTATGTTAGCATTCAGAGAATACAAGAAAAACGAGGAGTCCTTGTGGCCCTTAACGACTAACAAATTTATTTGGGCATAAGCTTCAGATGCATGAAGTAAAAAATACAGGAGCAGGTATAAATACATGAAAGGATGGGGGTTGCTTCACTAAGTGTTAAGTCAGTCTAACGAGATAAATCAATTAACAGCAAGATATCAAGGGAGGAAAAATAACTTTTGAAGTGGTAAGAGAGTGGCCCATTACAGACAGTTGACAAGAAGGTGTGAGTAATGGTAGGGAGAAATTAGTATTGGGGAAATTAAGTTTAGGTTTTGTAATGACCAACCTGTCTTTATGCAGGCCTAATTTGATGGTATCTAGTTTGCAAAATAATTCCAGTTCTGCAGCTTCACGTTGGAGTCTGTTTTTGATGTTTTTTTGTTGAAGAATTGCCACTTTAAGGTCTGTTATTGAGTGAGAAGAGAGATGGAAGTGTTCTCCTACTGGTTTTTGAATGTTATGATTCCTGATGTCAGATTGATTATTAATTTCTGAATGAGAACGTGTGTGTTTTAATTATGTGAAAATTATATTCTGAAGATGCAAAACAGTTTATACTTGGAATTTAAATCACATTTTAAACAAACAAAAAAAAGTGACTCAATTGTTTGGTTATGCACATAGTTCTTGTACTCTGTCCTATCAAATTCTGAACCTAGGAGCCCAGTCTGAGTGGCCAGTCACCCCTCCCATAATGCAATTGTGTTCTTTCATTGCTTGGTGCTGTGCAGGAACTGAACAACCCTTCCCCACAAAGAATGGGGCACCAGTTCCCCTAAAGGGTGTGCATCCTTTCCCTACAAACCCTTCCTGCTCCTTAGGTAGCAGCTGATTCCACTCCCATGGCCCCCTCCTCAGAGTCAGAGGCAGGACATCCCTAGAGAATAGAATTTGGTTATACATTGTCTTTAATATTCAAACTTTATTGTTTAAATACTATTAATATAGAATGATTAGGACATGGAAGCATTTAATATTTGTTCACATAGTCTTGAACTTTAGAACCCTTCTCCCCCTGCAAGCCCTAAGAGGGGAATGTTGGCCAGGTTACCAGATAAGTTCCTTTCTTGCTTTGAAAATTATCTTATAATCTTTAATCTCCACCTTCATAATTTATCTACAGGATGGTGCCTGTAACATTAAGCAACATCTTGTAGTGAAGCATAGCATCACCATTTTAATACAAGCTTTGGTATATGACTTGATCCCACAGTCTGTCCCAGTACAAAAGCACTAATAATTGAGTTATATTGTCAATATGCTGTCTAGTTTCTTATATTCAGAATTTGAGGGCATCTGGGCTAGGACTTTTAACACATTTAACATCTAAATTACACTTATCAAGAAACTACACTACAAGAACAGTTAGTAACTTTTGTAGGATAGCTCTTGCTACTTGATATGGTGGAGGTGCAGGAGGCATCCCACAAACTCTGATATCCTTCAGAGCATTGGACTCAGTAAAATTGCACTATCTATTAATGACATGATCATGGAACCAGCAAAGATGGTGTGGCACACACCTGCCACATGTGCTCCCGCCCTTAAAAGGACAGAGAAGACGTGTTTTGTCCCAGCCAAGGGGACAGAATTTTTATTTAGTCATCCAGCACCAAATCCACTGATTGCCCAGGCAGCATCAGAGAGAAACAAGCAACACCAGGTATGATCTTTTCCACTTGATAAGGAAGCTAAGGGACTGTACTGTTGGCAGAAAGGTCTTTTCAGCTACCAGCCTGCAATTCACAATAGCAAACTGTCAAGTGCTTTTGCCCAAGTACAACCTTGTGAACTACAACATATTCACAGAGTTTTCAGATAAGATTCCACGTGAGCTTAGAGGACAGTCTGAGGCACTCATCTAGGAGGGAAACCTGACTCTGAAGTCATCACTTCAAACTGCCATCAATGCGGCTGGCATGGCTGCTTGGTCAGTAGCCACTGCTGTGGTGTGAAAAGAGTGGCGGGCTTCACTCATCTGGGTTCCCGAAGGAGAGCCAAGTCGTGATAGAGGATCTGTCCTTCAGATATGCATCCGATGAAGTGGGTATTCACTCACGAAAGCTCATGCTCCAATACTTCTGCTAGTCTATAAGGTGCCACAGGACTCTTTGCTGCTTGTCCTTCAGAGGAAACTTAGCTTTTTAGTGAAATGATGAACAAGTCCCTACATTCGTTAAAGGTATCCAGGGCAATTCTCCTCTTCCTCAGGATTTATGCACCAGACAAAGATCAACTCCTGAGCCATTCTTACATCATAGCCATTATGAGCCCCCAAAGAAGTGCACACAACTACAGAGGCTTAGACAAACAACTCTTTTTGCCTCCTCCTTCCAACTGGAACCTAAGGAGCTGCAAATCATCTCTATAGCTAAATTTGTCTAACCTTTTCTGATTTGGGGGTCATTTAGCCCACTTCTTTGACAACTGGTGGAGCATTACATCCAACAGATGGATTCTTGATATTATCCAAACAGGATATACAATAGAATTCCTCTCCCTTTCCTGTCCTCATCCTCCGTCCCGATTTCTCTTCAGGGATCACTCTCACAAGGAGGTGTTCTCTCAGGAGATAAATTCCCTTCTTCAACTGGGAGCCACAGAATCTGGTTCACCCCTTTACCAAGGAAGAGGATTCTATTACAAATACTTCATGATTCAAAGAAAAAAACCATAAACCTACAGCAACTCAGTGTCTATATCCCAGCAACACGATTTAGAATGGTAATGTTGGCAGCAGTAATTCTATTATTAAGCAAAGGAGACTAGTTCACAATTCACAACATGAAGGATACCTGTTTTCATGTACCTCATTTGCACACAGGAAAGTTCTCAGGTTTACCATAGGTTCCTATCGTTAACAGTACAAGCTACTTCCCTTCAGTCTGGCTACAGCCCGAAGGGTGTTTACAGAAATGTCGTCAGTGGCAGGCCACCTTTGCCTCAAGGGAATCTCAATATTTCTGCCCATTGACAAATGATTACTGACTGGGAGATCTCACTCCATTCTGCAACAAGAGCCCTTATTCTAGCTGCATCAGTCCCTGGGCATCTCTGTAGACAAAGAGAAATCGTTGTTAGTCCTCACATAGAAGAATTCATTGGAGCAACACTGAACTCCATCAGAGCCAGAGCTTTCCTGCTAGAGGACAGATTTTTGACAATGACAGCAATGGTCATGCAGCTTCAGGCCAGTCCACAGACTTGTCTTACTCTTAGGCCAATGGTAGCCTGTACGTATGTAATGCAGTTTGCAAAGCTCCGACTTCGTGCCTTAGCTCGAAACAGTGTACATTCCAAGCAGAGACTGCATCAAAAAAGAGCCATCACTCCGAGAATACAGACTCAGTAAACTGATGGGCAAACAGCCACCATGTTTGCACAGGAATTCCTTTCACTTCACCACCACCAGAAAAAGTATTAATTCTGGATGCCTCCTCCCTAGGCTAGGACAGCCCTCTGAACGAACAAGTGGCAGAAGACACTTGGCCACCTCAAGAGTTCAGAATGCATATAAATCTGCTATAACTGCAAGCAGTCTGCAGGGCTTGCAAATGCTTCCTCCCATGCACAGCAGTGAGACATGCACAAGTACAATTGAACAAGTCAACAGTAATCTATATCAACAGATCAAGTGATGCAAAATCCACTCCATTTGCACAATAGCTGTCAACCTATGGAATTGGTGCATCAGTCACTCTGTCAGCAGTGCACCTCCTGGAGCAATGCAACAAGCTTGTGGACAGGGATGGGCAAACTTTTTGGCTTGAGGGCCACATTGGGGTTGCAAAACTGTATGGAGGGCCGGGTAGGGAAGGCTATGCCTCCCCAAACAGCCTGGCCCCCGCCCCTTGTTTGCCCCCTCCCAATTCCCACCCCCCTCAGAACCCTCAGCCCATCCAACCCCCCCCGATCCTTGTCCCCTAACTGCTCCCTACTGGACTCCCCTGCCCCAACCACTGCCCACCCCCTATCCAACCCCCCTGCTCCCAGTCCCCTGACTGCCCCAACCCCTATTCACACCCCCGCCCCCTGACAGGCCCCCCGGGACTCCCATGCTTATCCAACCCCTCTGTTCCCCATCCCCATAAAACTTGTGTGCACTATAAAAATTACTCACTGCTGACAAGATTTCAGCAGTAGATGCAGCTGAACTATTGTTGAATGCTGTTTAGCCAAGAGCCGTTGGATCAACTGGATCCTATCCATCTCACATACCCTAACATCTAATAGAGATAATGCAGGCCAAACTAGATCATAGAATCATAGAACCACAGGGTTAGGAGGGACCGCCAGGGTCATGTAGTCTAACCCTCTGCCAAGATGCAGGATTTGTTGTATCTAAACCAGTGATACTCAGACTCAAGAGCCACAAGTGGCTCTTTAATGTGACTCCCTTTGCAGCACCTGATGTTAAAACACTGTGCAGTTTAAGTATTAACCAATCAGGAGGCTTTTACTATGTTATTAACCAATTGTAGAATACCTGGTTAGTCATTTTGTTGTGAGAGTAATATGTATCTAAAAATAGTAAATGAAACAATGAATTCACACTACTATGGCTCTTTTGGGTAATGATCACTGATTTGGCTCCTGAACCACTGAGGTCTGAGTATCGCTGGTCTAAACCATCCCAGACAGATGGATATCCAACCAAACCTCTTTTTGAAAACCTCCAGTGAAGCAGCTTCCATGACTTCCTTAGGCAGTTCCTTCCGTTGGCCTATTGTTCTTACAGTTAGGAAGTTTTTCCTGAGATTTAATCTAAATCTGCTATGCTGTAATCTGATCCCTTTGCTCACATGGCTTGCATTCCATCCCTTTGAACACCTGTGTCGCTCACCTCTGGATCCTTTCCAGTTTCTCTACATCCTTTCTATACATTGGTGACCAAAATTGGACACGGTACTTCAGCTGAGGCCTAACCAGCCCCAAGTAGCGCGGTACTATCAGCTCCTGTAATTTGCATCCTATGCCTCTGTTAATACAACCCAAAATTACATTTGCTTTTTTTGCAACAGAATCGCATTGTTGACTGGTGTTGCGGTTGTGATCCACCAAAACTTCTAGATCCTTCTCAGCAGAGTTGCTGTCAAGCCAGTTATCCCCCATTCTGTATTTGTGCGTTTGGTTTTTCTTCCCTAAGTGTAGCACCTTACATTTGTCTTTGATGCATTTCATTTTGTTGTCTATGGCCTGGTTCTCCAGTTTATCAAGGTCCCTTTGACTTTTAGCTCTATCCTCCAAAGCGTTTGCAGCCTCCCCTATCTTTGTGTCATCAGCAGATTTGATCAGTGTGCTCTCTATTCCTACTTTCAGGTCATTAATAAAATGTCAAATAATGCCAGACCCAAAACAGATCCCTGTGGTACCCCACTTGAGATCTCCTTCCAATCTGACATAATTCCATTAATAGTTAATCTTTGTTTGCGGTTGGTTAAATAAATGTGGAGGCTCCAGCATGGCAGTGGGGAGCACAGGCCACTGGCTGCATGGAGGTGGGAAATGACCCTGCAGCCCACCCAGCCCTGCCCTGGGACACAAACTTGGCAGTGAGACTGCATCTGACTCTGATACAGTGCAAGGGCTGGGCCTGCCTCAGAAACACTCCGGGACCCTGCCCTTCCATGCCAGTGCACCAGGTGTCAGCAGGCAAGCTCAGCCTGGCAGGATCCAAGTGTGGTGGGGGATCAAGATGTGGGGTAAAGAGGGGTCTGTGTAGGGAAATCTGGGTGCAGGTGGCTCAGTGAGGATTACGAGGGGGGATCTGGAGGCACAGGGCCTCTTCTGGGAGTTCCAGGTGCAGGGGCAATGGGACTCTGCAGGGGGTCCAGGTGAAGGAGGTGGGATCTGGGTGTGGGAGGATGGGACTTGGCATGCGGGGTCTGGGATGTTGGGGGGCTCAGCGGGGGAGTCCAGGTGCCGGGGGAGTGAGGCTTGGTGGGTTGGCTGTCCTGGTGCAGCTGGTTGGGGCTCAGTGGGGTGGGGTCCAGATGCAGGGGGCTCTTTGGGATGGTCCAGTGCATGGGGCCTGGGGCTCATCAGGATGAGGGTTTAAGTATAGGAGCTCAACGGGTGGGAGTCTGGGTGCAGGGGGGGGTGAGGCTTAGTGGGGTGGGGGTTTCGGTGTGTGTGGGGGGGTTGGCTTAGCAGGAGGCATGGGGGGGATCCAGATGCACGGGGGTTGGGTGGATGGGGAGCAGCTCCCCCCACAGTGACCCATTCCCCTGCAGCTGAGGAATAATGGGGCCTACGGGATGGGGGGATGCAGAGCTTTCTGCAGCTGGGGTAGGTTTCTGGGCATGGGTCAGCCCCGGCCCCGGCCCCGGCCACTCCTTGAAGAGGGAGAGAGGACTAGCAGCCAAGCCCAGCATAGGATAGGAACCACCATAGCCCTGCCCCTCCCCCCACAGTGATTTAACTCTCTGCCAGTTGCTCCAGGTGCCTGAAACGATGCACCTATGATGCTTTAGAGGGGCATGTGACTGCTCTTGTGACTTTCCTTTGTTTCCCTGATAGTCATTGTTCTGTGGGGAAGCAAAAAAATCTCCATGTGCTCAATGAAGGAATGAATTCTGCATGTGCACAGTGGTGCAGAATTCCCGTAGAGGTGTTGAGTTCAGGCTGACAGGTCTGTAGTTCCCCGGCTCCTCCTTTTTTCCCTCTTTTAAAGATGGACACTACATTATCCCTTCTCCAGTCTTCAAGGACCTCTTCTGTCATCCATGAGTTTGCAAATATTATTGCCATAGACGCCAACATTTCTTCAGCTAATTTCTTCAGCCCTCTGGGTGAATAGCATCAGGCCCCGTTGACTTGAATTCATTCAACTAAGGGTACGTCTACACTACGGGATTATTCCGAATTTACATAAACCGGTTTTGCAAAACAGATTGTATAAAATCGAGTGCGCGCGGCCACACTAAACACATTAAATCGGTGGTGTGCGTCCATGGTCCAAGGCGAGTGTCGATTTCTGGAGCGTTGCACTGTGGGTAGCTATCCCGTAGCTATCCCATAGTTCCCGCAGCCTCCCCCGCCCCTTGGCATTTCCGGGTTGAGATCCCAGTGCCTGATGGGACAAAAATCATTGTCGCGGGTGGTTCTGGGTACAGCCTCACCCCTCCCTCCCTGAAAGCAGCAGACAACCGTTTCGCGCCTTTTTTGCTTGGTGAACTGTGCAGACGCCATAGCACACCAAGCATGGACCCTGCTCAGCTCAATACCGCAATCGTGAATGTTTTAAACACCTCGCGCACTCTCGTGCAGTCTATGGTGAACCAGGACCTTCAAACCGAGGCGAGGAGGAGGCGGATACGGCAGCGCAGCGATGACAGTGATGAGGACGTAGACACAGAATTCTCTCAAACCGCAGGCCCCTGCGCTTTGGAGATCCTGATGGTAATGGGGCAGATTCTATCCATTGAACGCCGATTTTGGGCCCGGGAAACAAGCACTGACTGGTGGGACTGCATTGTGTTGCAGGTGTGGGAAGATTCCCAGTGGCTGCGAAACTTTCGCATGCGTAAGGGCACTTTCATGGAACTTTGTGACTTGCTTGCCCCTGCCCTGAAACGCCATAATACCAAGATGAGAGCAGCCCTCACAGTAGAGATGCGAGTGGCGATAGCCCTGTGGAAGCTTGCAACGCCAGACAGCTACCGGTCAGTCGGGAATCAATTTGGAGTTGGAAAATCTACTGTGGGGGCTGCTGTGATGCAAGTAGCCAAAGCAATCACTAAGCTGCTGCTACGAAAGGTTGTGACTCTGGGAAACGTGCAGGCCATAGTGGATGGCTTTGCTGCACTGGGATTCCCTAACTGTGGGGGGGGCGATAGATGGAACCCATATCCCTATCTTGGCACCGCAGCACCAGGGCACCCAGTACGTAAACCGGAAGGGGTACTTTTCAATGGTGCTGCAAGCACTGGTAGATCACAAGGGACGTTTCACAAACATCCACGTGGGATGGCCAGGGAGGGTTCATGATGCTCGCGTCTTCAGCAGCACTACTCTGTTTAAACGGCTGCAGCAAGGGAATTACTTCCCAGACCAGAAAATAACAGGTGGGGATGTTGAAATGCCTGTCGTTATCCTGGGGGACCCAGCCTACCCCTTGATGCCATGGCTCATGAAGCCATACACAGGCAGCCTGGACAGTGGTCAGGACCTGTTCAATTACAGGCTGAGCAAGTGCAGAATGGTGGTGGAATGTGCATTTGGCCGTTTAAAGGCTCGCTGGCGGACATTACTGACTCGCTCAGACCTCAGCCAAACCAATGTCCCCATTGTTATTGCTGCTTGCTGTATTCTCCACAATCTCTGTGAGAGTAAGGGGGAGACCTTTATGGCAGGGTGGGAGGCTGAGGCAAATCACCTGGCCGCTGATTACGCGCAGCCGGACACCAGGGAGATTAGAAGAGCACACCAGGAAGCGGTGCGCATCAGAGAAGCTTTGAAAACGAGCTTCATCAATGGCCAGGGTACAGTGTTACTGCTGTGTTTGTTGATGAACACCCAACCCCCTTGATTACAGTCCCTGTAAGCAACTCCCCCTCCCCCTTCGAGTACAGCTTACTTATGCAAATAAAGTCACTCTCATTTAAAAAGCATGAATTCTTTATTAATTCATTATAAAAAGAGGGAGAGAAGTAAGGGTGTGGTTTGGGAGGAGGATAGGAGGGATGGAGAAGGCCATAAAAAAAATTCACAGTAACGACAGCCTTCTGGTTGGGCTGTCCATGGGGGTGGAGTGGGCGGGTGCACGGAGACGTTCTTACACGTCTGGGTGAGGAGGATGTGGAACATGGTGAGGGTTGAGGGTGGTTATACAGGGGCTGCAGCGGCACTCTGTGATCCTGCTGCCGTTCCTGAAGCTCCACCAGACGCCGGAGCATGTCAGTTTGATCACGCAGCAGCCCCAGAGTTGCATCCCGCCACCGCTGATCTTCCTGCACCACCGCTGATTTTCCTGCCGGTCTTCCTGCCGCCACCTCTCATCTCGGTTGTCCCTCCTGTCCTCACGTTCATCCCTCCTGTCCTCACGTTCACTGGCCTCTTTCCTGTAATTTGATACCACGTCCTTCCACTCATTCAGATGAGCTCTTTCATTGCGTGTAACTTCCATAATATCCGAGAACATCTCATCTCGCGTCTTCTTTTTCCTCCGCCTTATCTGTGCTAGCCTTTGGGATGGAGGAGGGATTGTTGAAAAATTTGCAGCTGCATGAGGGAGATAAATATTTAGAAAGATACATTTTACAGAACAATGGTTATACTCTTTCACAGTGAACAGCACTATTCACCTAGCACATGTGATTTCCCTACAAGGTCGCATTTTTCATCTTAATAGTGAGTGCTTGCAGCTCTGGAGTTACAGATCTCACAGACACAGGTCCAGGCATCAGAATTCAGCTTGCATGCGGCCATGGTAAGCCACTGTCTTTCGGCTTCTGTAGTGATTTACCCCTCCCCCCCAACGCATGGCTAATACCACGCTAGCTCCCTGCTAATCAACAACCTTCACACACACCCCCACCCACTGCGTGGCTGGTAGCTTGGGGAAGATCACCGGTGACCAAACACAAAAAAGATCTTCGGCATTTCACTCCTCCCCTCCCCCCGCTTCGCTACATGCAGGAAAGGTTTTTTTTTAAGCTGCTGCAGTCCACGAACCCAGTAGAAAAATGGCCACCCCCCTTACTTAAATTCCTGATTTTTAACCAGGTTATCCTGAACGATATCACTTTGCTGAGGATAACACAACAAGATAAAGAGCGGATGCTTCTTGAATGCCAGCAGTCACCGGGACCATACGCTGGTATGCTTTGCCACGCAATGATACCTGATTACTTGCTACATGCATGGCGTGGTAAAGTGTCCTACCATGGTGGGCGGAACAAGGCTGCCTTGCCCAGAAACCTTCTGCAAAGGCTTCTGGAGTACCTACAGGAGCGCTTCATCGAGATGTCCCTGGAGGATTTCCTCTCAATCCCTGGACATGTTAACAAACTTTTCTAAGTAACTATACTGTCTGCGAATGCATCCCAAGTCCTCAGGGCAAATCAATCATTAAAAAAGGCTTGCTTAAAAAACAATGTTTGCTATTTGCAAATGTACACTCACCAGAGGTCCCTTCCATGGCATCATTGTCTGGGATAGTTGCTTGTGAGGGCTGGGAGGAGGGTAATTCCGTCAGGGTGATAAAAAGCTCCTGGCTGCTGGGGCTCACGGAGTGGTGTGTGCTCTCTGCTAGGTCTTCCTCCTCTTCTTCATCTTCATCTTCCCCGTCTGCATAATCCTCAGCCATGGCAGAGATTACAACCCCCACCTCGGAATCCACGATCAGGGGTGGGGTACTTGTGGCGCAGCCCCCTAAAATTGCATGCAGCTCAGCATAGAAGCGGCATGTTTTTCGACCTGTCCCGGACCTTCCGTTTGCTTCTTTGGTTTTCTGGTAGGCTTGTCTGAGCTCCTTAACTTTCACTCTGCACTGCACTGAGTCCCTGCTGTGGCCTTTATCCGTCATAGCCTTAGAAATTCTTTCAAATACTTTTTCATTTCGTCTTTTGGAACGCAGTTCTGTTAGCACTGAATCCTCTCCCCATATAGCGATCAGATCCAGTACCTCCCGTGCAGTCCATGCTGGGGCTCTTTTTTGATTCTCAGGAGACTGCATTGTTACCTGTGCTGATGAGCTGTGCGTGGTCACCTGTGCTGATGAGCTCTCCACGCTGGGGAAGCAGGAAATGAATTTCAAAAGTTCGCGGGGCTTTTCCTGTCTACCTGGCCAGTGCATCCAAGTTCAGAATGCTGTCCAGAGCGGTCACTGGTGCACTGTGGGATACCGCCCGGAGGCCAATACCGTCAATTTGCGGCCACACTAACCCTATTCTGATATGTTAATCCCGATATTAGCGCTACTCCTCTCGTCGGGGAGGAGTACAGAAACCGATTTAAAGAGCCATTAAAATCGATATAAGGTGCCTCCTAGTGTGGACGGTTGTGGCGTTAAATCGGTTTTACGCTCCTAAAACTGATTTAAACGCCTAGTGTAGACCAGGCTTTAGTTGGAAGATCTCTGACATGTTCTTTACTTATTCTGATCTGCATCCCTTCCCCGTTATTGTCTGTAATAACTTAGCTAGTTGTCCAGTCACTTGTTATTTTTGTGTGTGAAGACTGAAGCGAAGTAGGCATTGAGCAACTCTGTCTTCCTATCATCTTCCGTTACCAGCTCACCTTCTTCATTGAGCAGCAGACCCATAATATCCCTGATGTTTCTTTTTTATCTGACGTATTTGTAGACCCCCTTCTTGTTGTCTCTAATATTTCTTGTCAGCTGTAACTCGTTCTTTGTCTTGGCTTTCCTGATTTTGTCCCTACATGCTCGTGCTATTCCCACGTTCACTTCCTTGGTGACATGTCCCTCCTTCCATTTCCCGTATGTGTCCCTTTTGGTTTTCAGATAGCTAAAAAGCTTCTTGTGAAGCCACATTGGCTTCCTGTGACTCTTATCTTCCCTCTGCATTGGAATAGCTTGATCTTGAGCCTCTAGTATTACATCTTTCAGGAACTGCCTGCCCCTTTCAACTCCTTTTCTTCCTAATTGGTCTTTCCGTGGGATCTTGCCAACTATTTCTGAGTTGGTTGAAATCTGCCTTTCTGAAGTCCAGTGTACTGGTTTGTTATTCTCAGGTCTTCCTTTCTTAGGATCTTGAATTCTTATCAGATCATGATCACTTCCTCCCAAGTTTCCGAACAGCTTTGCATTTGCAACTAATTCACCCCTTTTGGTCAACACCAGATCCAAAATGGATGACCCCCTAGTTGTTTCCTCAACTTTCTTAATCAGAAAGTTATCCCCTACACATACTAAGAACTTGCAGGACATATTACGTTTTGCTGTATTAGTCTTCCAACAGATATCAGGGAAGCTAAAATCACCATTAATACTAGCCCATGTGTGTTAGCTAATCTTGTTACCTGGTTGAAGAATGCCTCATCCACTTCCTCTTCTTGATTTGGTTCTCTATAATAGACCCTCCACACACCATAACATCACTGTTATTGTTTTCCCTTTTTATCTTTACCCAGATACACTCAGTAGGTCTGCTGCTCACTTCCTCTTGGATCTCAGGGCACGTTTATACATTCTTGACATACACTGCAACACCTCCTCCTTTTTTCCCCCATACCTATCCTTCCAGAACGAGCTATGTCTCTCAATACTGGTGCTCCAATCATGGGAGTTGTCCCACCAAGTCTCCGCAATGCCAATTAAGTCGTAATTTTCTTCAAAGATCATGACTTCCAGTTCATCCTGCTTGCTTCCCATACTCCTTGCATTGGTTTGCAGGCATTGAAGATATTTGGCAGACTGTCCTGTTGCTTTTCTTCTTGCCTCTTTAATGCAGTTTTGGTTTCTAGTCCCTTCTCCAGAATTTAGCCCCTTCCCCTCACTAACACCTCTGCAGCCCATTGTTTAAGATTATAGAATCATATAAATGTGGGGCTAGTGAAAAGACCGCAAGAAGTCATCTATTCCAGCCCCCTGCTGTGAGGCAGGACCCAGTAAACCCCTAGACTAACTCTGACAGGTGTTTGTCTAACCTATTCTTACGGGATTCTACAACCTCCCTTGGAAGCCTAGTCCAGTACTTAACTATTCTTGTAGTTAGTTTTTCCTAGTATCTAATTTAAATCTCCCTTGCTGCAGATTAAGTTGATTACTACTTGTTCTGCATTCAGTGGACATGTAGAACAAAGAAGATGGTGATCAATTGTAACATCCTTTAACATATTCGAAGACTGTTATAAGGTGTCTCTCGCCCCCTCCCCCCCCCCCAGTCTTTTTTCTCAAGACTAAACATGCCCAGGTTGTTGTTTTTTTTAAAAAACTATCCTCGTAGGTTGGTTTTCTAAACCTTGTATCATTTTTGGTTGCTCTCCTCTGGACTGTCTCCAATTTGTCCATGTCTTTCCTAAAGTGTGGCACCCAGAACTGGACACAGTGCTGCAGCTGAGGCCTCACCAGTGCCAAGTAGAGTGGGATGGCTACCTCCTGTCTGACATATGATACTCCTGATAGTACATCCCAGGGTATTAGCCTTTTTCACAACTGCATCATGTTGTTGGCTCATATTCAATTTGCGATCCACTGTAACCTGCAATCTCTTTCTGCAACACTACTGCCTAGCCAGTTATTCCCCATTTTAAATTTATGCATTTGTTTTTTCCTTCCTAAGTGTTGTATTCTGCAGTTGTCTTTTATTGAATTTCATCTTGTTAATTTCAGACCAGTTCTCCAATTTATCAGTTTATGCTCTTAGTGGCATCTGTGCAGGCTGAAAACAGTGGGGCTGAATATGTATAAATGGGGGCGTAATTTGGTCTGACCTGAAAATAACTCACCTTAATTGTCAGAGCCCAGGTGAGTGTGGCAGATGTGGGGGACATTAATGGTTAGTTTGACTTATGAATGGAAAGAAACTGGTATAGAAATTAAATTAATAAGGAACTATACAATGCCAGTATTGCAAAGTTAATTTTTGGGGTAGAAACTTTGAGCTTGTTACCTAACCACTTTTCACTTTATGCATAAAAAATGAATAAAAACCCAGATAATTGAAAAGATGCATTTAACGAAAGAAAGCAATACCAGGTTCTAAGGGAGAGCAATCAGTTTTCATTAACCTCTCTTTTTAGAGCACAGCAAATTAAAACAATTTTAATTTGGGAAAAGAGATGGGTTTTTGGTGACTAGTGTTTCCTCCTATTATGTACTTTATTCAACATTTAGAGGAATTATTTCATTGTATTCATATATAATATGCATCAGAGCTAGCATGCACAAATTGTTGTAATTACCCATGATAGGAGAGTACATGTTTTGGTTTATATAACTTTGGATAGCAAGCCTTTTGATTATTTTCTGGGCTGCTGAATAATCTGGCAATACACCTGATTTGTTCCAACATGTTAAAAATGTAGTATTTCAGAAAGGTCACTTCTATTAGTGACCTAAAACTTCCATTAGGTAACAGGATTAATTATGCTTCATAACTTTGTCCACAATGCAGTTTGGTTCATAGCGTGAGAAGTTTTCTTCATATTTAGTAGGTCATATCAAAGAGAAACACTTTGTTTCCTATTTGATGTTTTTGCTAATAAAGGCATTGAGGCTTTAATGTATAATAGATGGATCCTTTTTCTACTAAGTAGCGTAGCTACTTGAGCAGACACTGATGCAGCTCTGATTAGAACTTGTTAATTTTCTGAAGAGTGATCCAGCCATATGTCTACTTTTTGGATTTGGTATAACCTCTCCGGAGTCAGTTGCTACTTTTGCCAAGTTGGAAACCCCAGTTGTTTACAAAAAAATTCAAATCCCTGGATTAGCTTTTAAATGGGCTTTTTTAAAATATACTATACAATCAAACATAAGAATGTGAGTCTGGTGAGAGGAAAATTAAATAAGCTTGCAATGAACTTTATAGAAGTTTGTATAAATAATTAATAGCTAAAAGCAATTTAGAAAGAACTGGTGCCATATTGAGTTAAACATTCAGTTCAAACCTATAACAATGGTTAGAACTTTCCATAGCTTGTGAAGTCACTCTAGGAGGTTTGTTTGGCTTTTTTTTTCCGTTAACGTGTTTCAGATCACCTTTATGACAGGGAAAATACTGATAGCAAAGTATCACAAAATATTTATATTCCAGCAATAATATGACACTATTCACTGAACAACTGTGTCTGTGGCTGCAGAATGTTTACAGAACTTGTAAGACAGTGAAGCACTTTTAAGGAATTTCTTTTTACAAGTGTTACCTCCATGAAACTCAAAGAAATGTTTAGCAATATTTATGTGTAATGGAGCTGCTTTTTAAAGAACTATGAAGAAGAAATTTGTATATGTCCCTTACTGGTAATACTTTTAATTAACTTTTATAAATCACTTGTGGGGAAGAAGGGGAGGAAGAGATTAAACTCTATTATTTAGTCAGTGTGTAAAGTGAAGTTCTCTCACATGCCAAACTCCCATTATTTTTAGAACAGAAGGACTGGTCCTACATATACTTAGTAGCTCAATTATATCTATTATTTATATTTCAGTAGGGGATAGATATAGTATCTAAGATATCCCAACTGATAACAAGGCCCTATTATTCGAGGTGCCATATAAACATATAGTAAGAGACACTGCTTTCTCTGAAAAAGCTTTGCTTTAAATAGAAAAGACTGTCAACATATCGGAGAAAGGAAGGGGGGATTAATCGTCAGTGAAACTTGTCTTCACTGCAACAGTTAGCTAGAGTTAGCATGCTCAAATGAGAGCAAGCACACTTCAAAACAACACTCAAGTTAAGCATGGGACTGGGTATACCCTGCATACCATTGGTGGCAATGTAGAGTGTGAAAAGCAGGCTGCCTCTGCACTCAGGTGTGTATCTACATGTGTCAGTGAGAGGCTCTGGCAGGGGGAAGCAGCAGGAAAAGACTTGCAGCAGGGCACTGCCAGAGTCTTTCCCTGCTGCTGGTACACTGCTAAAAATAGGGGAGGCACTCAGTGGATGTCTAGAGAGTCATGTAGGATATATATCGTAAGGTTCTGGTGTGTCTTTATTCTATTTGCCTAAGCAGTGCCTCACTGTTTACACTGCTGTTTATACCTGTGCTGGCACAGCATTCAGTGTACGTACTCCACATGCTGCTGTAAAGAGTGTGCAGTGTAGCTGTACCCTGGATTAGCTGCTGTTATAACAGCAGTTGTTGCATCCCCCACTGCATTACTAGCTCAAGCATCAGTATTGCTCAAGCTTCAACTCACCCACTTACCCACCCCCGACAGGCTAGTTACATGGAGTTTAAAGCACCACTTAACTCGAGCTAGAGAATTTTGTGTGTGGATGGGAGTTGTTAGGGGTAACCCTCAAGTTATAACTCAAGCTAATTGCTATGAAGATACATCTTTTGGATATGTCCACACCTTGAGCTAGGGGTGTGAGTCCCAGCTCCAGGAGACATAATCTCTGCCAATTTTGATCAAGCTAGTATGCTAAAATTAGAGTCTAGTCATAGCGATGAAAGTAGCAGAAGGGGCTGCACTCAGTTTTCAGAGCACTGGCTTGATCAGAAATTACACCTCCAGCTCAGTGTAATAGACATACTCTGTGGTTTGCCCAACGTCACACTGTAAGCTGTGGCAGAGTCAGGAATTGAATCCTGATCTAAATTCCAGTCTGGTGTGCTCAGATATTCAGGCACAAGAACAGAATGGTACTAAAATAACATTAGTTTACAATATTAAATGTCTCATTTTGTAGGTACAGAGGTTTTACCTGATTAAGCTGATATATTGGTAAAGATGTGTTTATATCATCATCATAGATTTTTACTAGTAATTTTAACTTCTTACAATAATTTAGTTAAAAAAGGGAAACTTCTATTCATCACAAGTATTACTTGTATATGTTACCTTAAAGCATTGGCTCATTATTTGATTTAAGCCCAGTGTGTTACTAACAGAAGGTACTGAAAGATGGACTAAGACCTGCTCCTGTGCCCATCTGAAGTCCTGCTGACCTGAATGGGGCTCTTGTTGGGAAAGGATCTGCCGATATTGACCTGATTGTAGGCCTGAGACATTAATATTACCCATTCGTGGCGGGTAGTATGCTCTCTTCGTGTGTATTGCATGTGTGTATGTATCCAAAGCTATATATCAGGATAGAAGGGATGAATTTGGAAATTCTCAGGTTTGTGTATTATGTAATAATTTACTTTAGAAAGCTATCATTTTATTGTAAAATGTGTAATACTACAAATATAGGGAGACAAGGTGGGTGAGGTAGTTTCTTTTGTTGGATCAACTTCTGTTGGTGAGCGGGACAAGCTTTCAAGTCAGGCAGAGCTCTTCTTCAGGCCTGGGAAAGGAACTTGAAAGCTTCTCTCTCTCACCAACAGAAATTGGTCCAATAAATGATATTCTCTCACTCACCTTGTGTGTCTCATAGCCTGGGACCAAAATGGCTACACTGCATAATACTACCAGTATAGCCTGTCTTAATTTACTTCTTGTCCAATTTTAATATCCTAAATTGTCATTTGACTTTTGTCCTATCTGCCTGCCTTCCAGTCAGGATCTTAATATGAACATCTAATAAAGTTTGTGAAGCAATGCTGAACCATAAACGTAACCTTTTGAAGTATATATTCTTCTATATCTCTCAAATGGCAATTTTCATCACATCGTCTTGGAAGTGGATATATAGTGGTATATAGCTTTTGTACATTTGAGTTGTGATGATCAAGTCATTCAGTAGGTTAAATTAAAAATGTTTATATTTTTGTAAATAATTCAAGAGCCATATGGTACATATCTAGAAACACTTAAGTGGTTAATTGCGCGTTAAATTCCTTTCCTCTTCCCCAATATAAACAACTGCAAAAATATTTACATTCCCTGTCTTGCTAGATTTATTTATGACTTTATAAGAAAAACACAGAAGTGTTATAAATTGAAACTTTAATCTCTTGTTTGACTCACTTTCTAAAATGTCAATGGTGTCTTAGTTGGTTTATCTTACACTATCCCACTCCTAACCTCAGAAAGGCACTTTACTGTAAAGTTTTGAACTATTGTGATATTAGCCAAGCTAGTGGGAAATCAGAAGTCGTTTCTTATAATTAAGTTCAAGTTATTCCACCCAAAATCAGAAGCTGCAACTAGAGAAAAAAGGTTTTTTTTTTAAAAATTCTTTAAGGATCTTTTTTACCTTTTTTTAACTCCAGTGTTATGCTGATGTAATCCTGTTGAAATTGGAAGAGTTTACACCAACATTAAACTGCAGTAACACAACAGTGAATCAGACCCAGCATATAGAAAAAACAACCTCATCCCAAAACAAATACATAAATGATAAAGCCACCCACTGAAATTCTGTGTATTTAAAAAGAGAGAATGTATGGCTCACCAATGCCCTTCCAAAGAGTGTTCTTTGTTTAAAATAAAATAGTGCATGAGTACCTTGGTTTTCTTCTAGAGCAAACCATACCTCTCAACTTTCAAAACTGAGAGGCAAGCTATGAAAATGTGTGACAAATTACCAAATTGTGGAACACCTGCATTTTGTGCCATAATTTTCAGATAATGTTTTTTTAACCTGGTTTAGGGATATTTTCTCATTCTGTGAATTAAACTGGTATTTTAAATAGAAAAGTTGAAAAACAAATTCCATCATTTGCAACCATAAGGACTTCCAAACACTTGTGGCTTGCTAGCAGATCTTGAGCCACGGAGTTTCAGATCCCCAGTGCAGACTTCTACCATTTGAGCTACACTTTGTGGGCCAGCCACTAGAAAGGCACCTAACATACACTTTGCCATTGAGTTTCAGAACTAATTGTCAAACAGCACTAGAATGTTGGAAATTCTTTTCCTGGCTCTGGCATGGGTGTATGTATATTGGTTAGAGTCTGGGTAGCCAAGCACACAGATTTATTCATAGATTCTAGGACTGGAAGGGACCTCAAGAGGTCATTGAGTCGAGTCCCCTGCCCTCATGGCAGGACCAAATACTGTCTAGCTGTAACTGAAACTGAAGTCACCTGAAATCAGAATCAAAATTAAAATTAAAATTCAAACAGTCGAGCAAACTCACTCACACCAACAGCTAGTACTCTCACTCTCACCTGGCAGCCTGTTCGGCAGCAGGGTTTCTTGCTCTCCCTCTCAAACTCCCCTGTCTGCAGCTCCCAGTCCGCTTCGCTATTTAGCTTGTTAATTCTTGGAGGCAGAGTTGATGAGACTTGGATTTGTCATACTAGAGGCCTGGGCACTATTTCCCAGGTCTGCCCTGTGCAAACTTTCAGTTAACTGCTTTATAAAGTGGGTAAGAACAATACTTCACTGCCCTCTTGGTTAAGATATGAAGGCAATATTAAGAGCTCTGAAGAACACAGAAATGTAGACAGCAGTCAGTAAAGGTGAGACCAGAACTCCTGGTTCCCAGCTCAGTTCACCTTCCTCTCGACTGAAGAGAGGTGTGTTTTCTCTCTCTCTCTCTCTCGTTTGTAGAATATTGCCTGACTAGGTAGAACAGTGGAACAGGATGCCTGTTAAGCTGAAATACATAATGCCCCACAAAAGCCAGTTTGCTTGAATTTTGCACTAAACGATGTACCAATTCTACACAATAAAAAGTGGCCCCACAATGCTTGATGTGCCTAAAGTTGCAGCTCGTGTTGCTCCTCAGATTCTTGAATCTCCAAATGTGGATCACTTTGCAAATATTGGGCCAAGATAAAGGAAGACGGTCTACTAAGGGCCTGGCTTATATAATGGCTTTTATAATTAGCCAGGAGCTCGTTGATGACTTTCAGCAGTTTTTCCACCCCATGCTGACGCCCAACTTCATGGGCCGTAAAAGCAGCAGCACCAAGCTGGCACCAGATCTATGGCTTCTCCACCCAATGGTCCCTGCAGGAAAGAGGAGCTGGCTGTTCATCTGCTTGCATCTACTGCCAGGGATAAAAATTTAATTGGGAAGGGAGGGCCCTACCAAATATTACCTCCACCAAATATTTTTGCTTATGGAAACTATTCAGCAACTCTCCTGCTAAGATTTAATACAGTAGAAATTTTAAATTCAAAATAGTAAATGAAGGGGGGAAAGTATTTACATAGTTAATGTTGGATCTTGTAATATTTACCCTGTGATTTGTCTTCAGACTCAAAACTGAATGGAGACATTTCATCTGCTTTGAAATATTTGAAGATTTATGGAGACCAAATAACAGCACAAACTTTCAAAGAGCATTTTGAAAGGTTCAGGCACTTCTTGAGGACAAATCAAACAGTGTTTGGCTGGATTAGCACAAATACTATGAGTTCTTTTCTTCTAAAAGGAAATTGTAGTCTAAACAGTTACAGTATTTTACAGCACTAATGCCATTAAATGAAAACAAAGACTAGCTATAGATCAAATGAAAACTAGTTAACAGTGGGAATGTAATAAGTTATTCAGTGCTATTTGCAACTCATTTTCCCTTCTACAATTTTGGTTTAGTCTCATAAGAACTATGGCTGAATTTTGTATTAATTGATTTTGTTGTACTTTTAAACATTGCTAAATCTGAGAATTCAGTCTAGTCTTGATAGGTATAGGTTGGAAACATCTTTAACCATACATAACTGAAGTGTCAGCTAAACTTTAAAGGATATCACTTATTAATAGGTTGTAGGAAACTGTAGTAATATCTTTAAAGTATTGTTCCATATACTAAGACTGCAGCAAATGGGTATCTTCATTTAAACGCCTAATAAGACTTTAAATTTATTTTAGTTAAAGTACAGCAGAGTTTTTTATTAGAAAGGATGAAAAGCCATTGCACATGGGATTTTGGAAATTCTTCAGACAAGATAATCAGGGAGGATTGATGGTATGTTGATAGAAAGCAGGCATCTTTAACTAATAATTTCAGTGGATCAGTCACGCACCTTTATTTCTGTCAGCTATACTGTACAAAAAACAGGCAGTAACATGACCTGCAGATGGCATATTATCATAACCCCTGGGCTATGCTATAGAATACACTGTTATTTAATAAACTCCTGGAATGTCTTCATGGAACTTTTTCATAATTATTACATATATTCCTGGAGTGGATGATGTACTCAGAATCTTCATTAACTTTCTTACAGCTTAACAGAAACATAACCTGTAATAAAAAGTGCGTCCTAATTGTGTATGTCTAGCCTGCAGGTTTTCCAACGGGGAAATTCATGTGTCAGATTTTTTTTATTGATATGGGGAAATCATTCAGTTCTGGAAATTGGAAATAAAGAGAATTAACTGAGCATTAACTGAGCTCTGCTGAGAGCTGGGGTAAGGGAATTGGTAATTGCTGCAAGGAGGACAGTAATTAGAATCTACTGTGTGTGTGTGTGTGAATCTACAGGAGGTTGGGGGAAGAGAATGGTGACATACTAGAATTACTTGTGTTCTGCAGTGAGACAATCTGGCCTCAGACTTTTTGCCTGGTTACTAAACACATTTTAAAGTCCAGCCTACACTAAAATTTAGCTGGGGGACAGCTGTGTTATAATCAGGTTTCTTGATGTGGTATTTGCAGAATGAACAAAACTTCGGTTACATTATTTCATTAGGTGGTTTAGTTTAGACTTATCCAATGGTAATTGCCAGGATTATTTCCTTTTCTTAAAATCAGTGTGGCACTTGCCACACTAGGGATATAACCTCATTTTTCACTACCAACCCAGTTGTCCATAGCTTTATTAAAAGAAAACCCTTTGGTACAATGAGTTCATAGCTAATTCCTTTAATACCCTGGAATGTGTGTCATATCCACTGGCAGTTTTTAAAATATATTCAACTTTTGCTAATATTCCATTATCTGTTCTTGTCTCTTTAAGTTATATTATGTGCCCTCATCATCGTAGGATCTGAGCACTTTCCAAGGTGCATTAAGTGATGTGACTGGCTAGCATAGTTCTTTCCTTATCTCTTCCTCTCCCAAAGAAGAAGTTGTGTGGGGATTTTTTTTTACTAAATATATTAGCAAAGGCAAGGCCAAACAAGAGCATCTTATGCTTGGAATGAAAAGTGATGTGATTTATGTTGGTTCTTACATTGGGAGTTGGTTTCATAGTGTTGGACCAAGAAAGCTCTTTGTCCTGCACTTTTGTGGTACAGTTTCATTTTGCCTGTGGAGTGGAGCTGTTGACAGTGGTCCTCATCCTAGAGCTATAGGTGATCTTTTAGTTACCCTGGGCCTGGCCATTGAGTGCCTTTGAGATATTCTGTGGGACGATACTGTAGGAAATGAAGGGACAGTTCTGTGTATTCACAGCAGCCTGTGTTGCCGAAGATACATGCTGCTGTGTTCTATGCTAGTTGGAGTTTATGATGGCTATTGAAATTAATCCTTTCTGAGGCGCATAACACAGGATTAAGTATTTTCCTCTCATGCCAAACTCCTGAAAAGGGTTTTCTTTTATAGCAGAAAAAGCAGATGTATTCTTTCAGTTTTTCATAAGCAGATATATTTGGAAATTATTAAGATTTTAGGCATGTGAAGAGTGATTCAACTGTAAAGCTTTTTCCATTCTTGTGAACGCTGTAACCTTTCAAGATGAAACTTCAAATCCTCAATCTGAAGACTTAATATAGAATAAAATAAAGACTGACATGTTTTCCTGCTTCAGGCTTCTAAAAATACTGGCCTTCTGATCTGTTTTTAAAATGTGTTTTCAGTTTAGTGATTATGGTTAAAATTAAGGGACGAGTTAGAAAAATTGTAGATGTTATGTATAAATGTTGTAACCGCAGTACTTTTCATTGCAAGCTGAAAAATCTGAATTCAAGCTGAACTTAATTTCAGACCCTGGACTGTAGGAGGTAAGAATAGTTGGATTAAAAAAAAATCACTTCATTTTTAAGAGCTTGCACAAGACCCCATGTAGTGTGATTTTTGTATATTTCACTCCCATCAAAAAATTAAAAATTGATAATATTTCTCTGACATTTAGTGACTGTGGCTTTATGCCTTGCAAAACAATTTGAGTAGAAGCCCCTCATTAAATGGTAAAGACAAAGCAAGAAGAAAGTTTTTGACTCATGCTGATATTGTAGGAACTGGGAGCCCATTTTCCAAACAGTGCTCTGGGAGTTGCATGGCTAAATTCCAGCTCACTGCTTTTGAAAATGTACCCCTAAGGGTTTTATTTCTGGTTGTTTAATGCTGAACAGACAACATGCTGCTAGCTCCTGTTTTTCCTCATCCCCACACATGGATCTGGATCATGGAATTGGCCACAATTTTTTCTCTTGATTTGAGGCGGTAGGACTGATGATAAGCCACAGTGTTATCCACCAGCAGGCCAGCTCCCGTCTCTGTTCTGTGTTAGGTAGGTCAGAAATGCACCAGCACTAGATGGAGCACAACAAAGGAACTCTGTATATCTCAGCTGTCACCACTTTGATCAGGCTGCCTCTTCCTGCTATTATATTTTACTTCTGGTGTGCTCCCAGCACCCTTTCACTCTTCTGCTTAGCCTGCCTCAGCACTTCATGGCAGCAGTGTCAGGAGCAGGGAGCAGACACCTATGGACCATAGATTCTGATTCAAAGCATCTGCAAAGCTACCTCATTCCCCTCCTCCCCCCACCCCATCCCCATTCAAAACTTTCCTTATAACTTCTTTGGCATGATACCTACAAAAAAAATTGACAATGGTAGGCCACTGGTGTGCTGAGACCACTGCCTATCATGCTGTCCAAAATTGTCTCATTGTTTCCTTTGTGACAAAGTTCCTCCTCTGCCTTGGTGAGTCCTGCGCTTTCTGGTGGATTTGCTCACCTCAGAGGTTCATGGCAGCCCTCAGTTTGGCTGCTTTTGCTAGAGGCTCAAACCTGCCTTTCACTCAGCTAACCTCATCACCAGGGCTGGCTGCAGACACCAGCCTACCAAGCACGTGCTTGGGGCAGAACCTTGGGGCGGGGTGGCGCTCGGGGTTTTTTTTGTTTTGTTTTGTTTTTTTGGTTCGGCCGGGCATGGCGCTCGGGAGGGGGCGGGGGCTTGGGCAGCTCGGCAGGCTTCAGCGGCACGGCGCTTGGGGGGGCGAGGACTTGGGCGGCGCGACGCGGTGCTTGGGGGGGCGGGGACTTGGTGGGCGGGGACTTGGGCGACGCAGCGCTCGGCGGGGGGCATGCACTTGGGCGGCGCGACACTCGGGGAGGGGTTCGGCGGGGCGGCGCTCTTTTTTTTTTTTTGCTTGGGGTGGCAAAAATGTTAGAGCCTGCCCTGCTCATCACTGGCCAGCATGGGGGAAATGCAGAACAATCCCTGCGGTCTCTGTGTCCCACCCAGTGGGTCGGGGACAGGCCAGATCCCTTTCCAAATATGACCTTCCCCTCTGGTGTGTGTCAAAGACCAGATCAACTCCTCTTTTGTCAGATAGGGAGTTGGGGGAATTGGGGAGGAGCCCAGGCCTAGCCTCTACACCAGCTTCCAGCCCAGGGTCCTGTGGATAGCAGCTGTCTACATCATCTCCTGTATCAGCTGCTTGACAGTTATAACTCCCTGGGCTACTCCCCCATGGCCTGCGCCATCCTGGAGCCCCCTCCCACACTCTGAACCCTTCGGCCCACCTCCCCCACATGAAGAGAGTACACTTATAAGGTTTCCGGAAAATACAAACCTGGGAGGGGTTGCATGTGCTTTAGAGGATTGTTTTGAATTTTAATCCTATCTGCACAAACTGGAGTAATGGTTTCAAGTAAATAAGATGAAATACAAAGTACTAAGACAAATACAAAATACTCCGCTTAGGGAGGAACAATCAATTACACATCTACAAAATGGGAAATGACTACCTACGAAGGAGTATTGCAGGAAGGGATCAGGGGGTTATAGTGGATCTCAAGCTAAATATGAGTGTAACACTGTTGCACCACCCCACCTCACCCCCCCCCCAAAAAAAAACCTATCATCATTACAAGGAAGAGGGTAAACAATTGTTGTTCTTAACCTCTGAGGATAGGATAAGAAACAGTGGGTTTAAATTACAGCAAGGGCAGTTTAGGTTAGACATTAGGAAAAACTTGCTAGCTATCAGGGTAATTAAGCACTGGAATAAATTGCCTGGGAAAGTTGTGAAACCTCTGTCATTGGAGGTTTTTAAGAACAGGTTAGACAAATTCCTGTCAGGAATGGCCTAGTTGTTATGTAGTCCTGCCTTGAGTGCAGGGCACTGGACTAGATGACCTATAGAGATCCCCTGCACTTCTGTGATTATCATAGAGCTCTGATCCTGTTTGAACAGGACAAATGACATCTTTGAATTGACTCCCACTTTGTTTCCTGGAAGGGAAATAGGGAGAAACGGTTTCTTGTTGATCCATTGCTAGATAGAGCCATCTTACATTGAAGAAGCATATAAGACTGCAGGGAAACGGTATGTCTCTTCAATTTAATTCTTCTCCCCTTTTCACATTACAGGCAGGGGAAATCTGAGAACATAAACTTTGTTTCTATGAGAGTAGAGCTGATCATTTCAGTTTTCCAAGCTAAAGAAATGGAGCCAAATAGGGAAGTACTCTATTTAAGTAAAAGAGAGGAGTCCAGCAACACTGGAATGAGTCATAAAACTAAATAACAATTTATAGACAAATAACAGTATAATTAAAATCTGCTATAAATATACAAGCAAATATGTGAACAATGGTATGTCATGTGGATGTAGTTCATTTACCTCTGAGCTTGTACTTTGGCATATGGGAAGATGTACTTTACATATACAAGTCTGTACTATAATTTTGTTTTTGGCAAAAGATCATGGATTTAACTTTTTCAGGTGTGACTCTGTAATTATCCACGTGGAAAATGTGGTGTTAATTGCAACAAGTGAATTGTGGTTTTCTTTTAACACCAAATAGAAATAATGTGAATATTATTAAATGTCTGAGTTTTTTGTACTGGTTACAGTTTTCTGTGCCTTTGATTCTGTTTGCTCATAATATTAATTATAATGATTAGCATAGGGAAAATGTAGTCTTTAGCTCAGAAAATATTTATTAGAATGAGGTTCTACACGTTAGTTTTTCTTTCATTGTTTCTCCTTAATACTGTCAGATTTCTGTCAATGTAATACATGAACCAATTCAGTATATAACTCTTGTAATCTTTGATAAAAAGTTCTCAGAATAATCAGAAGGCTGTAAGTGATGTGATTCCCATTCTGTTTTCTTTTCCCTATAGGCATGGCAGCTGAGATTCAGCCATCTAGTGGGATACGGTGCCAAGTACTACTCCTACCTCATGTCCAGGGCCATTGCCTCCATGGTATGGAAACAGTGTTTTGTGCAGAACCCATTTGACAGGTAAAAAGAGAGAGTGCATGAAGTAGATCTCAATGGCATGCTAACTCTGGGGAGCAGAAAATTTGCTTGTCATACTTATAGCAACATTTTGATTTTTTTATGTCATTTTAATTGTTTTTTCTAAATATGTTGATTTTAAAAACAAAGCAAAATATAACCACAGATGATAAGGTGAATTGTAGGACATGTTCACTGATGCAAAGAATACAGCATCAGCATTTTAAAATGTAGGTGCCAAGTGGGAGGCACCAAAATCCATATGTAGTCATCTAATTAAAGAGCTTGATTTTCAAAAGTGTTAAATACCTGTAACTTCCATTTGACATAGAAGAAGCTGTCAGTATTAAACAAGCTTCTTGTCATCACCTTCAAAGCTCTACATAGTTCTACATAGTTATCTTCCCTTTTCAAGCTTTGCATTGCATCCCTCTGTTCGGCTAGTACAAGCTTTATCTGCTTGTTTATTAGTTTCTTGTCCAGACTCCTCCATGCCTTCTTCTGTGCAGTATCCTGTGCATGGTGCAGCCTCCCTGAGCTCATCTGCAAGACTCCCTACCCTGTCCACATCAAAGTCACTCCTGAAGACCAATTTTGTCCTGCTTTTTACAATCAGTCAAGCTGACTGGTACATCAGTTGCCTATTCTGCTTCTCTTAGCCTCTTTCTACTAGTCTGTCTCCTTACGGTGTGAGCTCTGTGGAGCAAATACTGTTTCTTCCTGAATGTTTGGGAAGCACCTACCACACTGTAGGTACTACCATAAATAAATATATTTAATAACAGCCTATAAGCAAATAAATTCACATGTTCAAATTCAGATACCCGTATTTGAAACTGTTTGCCTTAATTTGTAACGCTTTTTACCTGAATATGTTATATTTGGCTGATAGCAGAGAATCTAACTGCTTGTTTGCTTGCTTTTTTGTTTGACGAAACTTCTAGCTTATCTAGATAGACTACACTGGGGGATATTGCTTATTTGTACTGAGGTAGCACAAAATTTGAACATCTTGTGAACTATCAAAATCTCACTACAATTGAGAAAGTACATTTTAGGACTTTTGTCATCCATTTTGACATCTATTTTAGTTTTGGGCCAAAACTGTATTTAACATTCAAATAGTGATTTCCTAAAACAAGGAAGTTCTGTATTTGTTCAGGATGTGTGACACTGGGCGGCAATAAGCAAAAACATTTCCTGATGCATTTAGAAAACTGTTATTTAAATGTGGCTAGAAGATATAGCAGTGTAGTTGTAGCCGTGTCGGTCTCAGGATATTACAGACACAAAGCGGGCGAGGTAATATCTTTTTATTGGACTTCTGTTGGTGAGAGAGACAAGATTTGAGCCACACAGAGCTCTTCTTATTTCAGAGCTAGTGACCATTTCTGGTCCTTGGAGGCAGGGGCGGCTCTAGGCACCAGCAAAACAAGCTGGTGCCTAGGGCGGCCAAATCTAGGGGGCGTCCCCTGCTGCCAGGGGGGGGCGGCGGGCTGGGCCGGCGGACCTGCCGCAGTTATGGCTGCGGGAGGTCCACCGGAGCCCCGGAACGACTGGACCTGCCGCAGGCATGACTGTGGAGGGGGCGCTCGTCCCGCGGCTCGGCTGGACCTCCCGCAGGCATGACTGCGGCAGCTCAAGCGGAGCCGCCGGACCGGCGAACCGTCCTCAGCCGCGGGAGGTCCAGCCGAGCCACGCGGGACCAGCTGTCCCTCTGCAGTCATGCCCGCGGGAGGTCCGCTGCTCCCGCGGCTCCGGGGCGCCTCCCGCGCATGACTGCTTGGGGCGGCCAAAAACGTAGAGCCGCCCCTGCTTGGAGGGTCTCATTTAATAACCGAAAAGGCCAGCACAAAATATAAGCAAAACCTTTATCCCCATGTCTGACTTTCAGCTCAATCTTAGCTTATTTGTTCCATCTGAGTGGACTGCTCACCTCTGTCCAGGGCCAAGCCCTTTATAAGCAGGTCCCTTTCCTAGAGTCCATGGACTTGCAACTCCCTAGGGAGAATCCTTCCCTAGAGCGAGGTGTCTGTGGAGACCTGCCAACTGCAGCTCTTCTCCAGGAGAGCCCATGTTTCTCGATAGACTGGGGGCTTCCTGCCACTATTTGGGAGATTTGTTTGCTGGGACCAGGCTTTCCTGGTGGCCTGCCAATTGTAGGTCTCAACAGTGAAGACTAACAAGTTCTTTGCAAAGTACAGTATTGCATAAAAACAACATAGTTTTTGTAAATATTAAATCTATCTAGCTTAGTTCATTCTTGCATAATTTTAAATAGTGTGCATTTCTCTAATCAGTATATGATGAAGGCAGCCATTGTCTAAAGGTGGCAGGTTTTATTAGTTCCATAGCTGTGTCTGTTCTGTAAAGAAACCGGAGACAAGTGTGACTGAAAGCTGAACGGGTTGTGTATGCAGGTGGCTGTAATATTATCTGTCTTTTCCTTCAGGGCAATGGGTGAGCGTTATCGCAGAGAGATGCTGGCACATGGCGGTGGAAAAGAGCCCATGCTCATGGTTCAAGGTAAAAGAAAAAGGAGAATTGTTTTGTTTCTGTGACCTTCCTCCCCCTGCTCCGCCCTATTTCCCCATTGCTGTTATTTACCTTTTGGCAAATATTAGTGGTTGCGATTAGGTAGCAATAAATAATTTAAGAATATTTCCCTATCCAATCCTTTATACGTAACCAAAGTTTTCATAGGATTTATTAAAAGGGATATGCAGAGTAGATTTACCTAATTTAATAGACTAGATCTCAAATAATGCTTCATGGATCACTAGAACTCAGGGTAATACCAAGAATGAAATATTTTGAGATCCAAATAGCAGGAAAATAAGGTGTTGGAAAGGAATCTCTTTCAAAGTGATCCATAGAATTCAAAGGTACCAGTGAGATGCTCCAAAAAAGGAGAGATGCACCATCACTAATTTTTTTTAAAAGTTTGTTTTACTGATTTTTACCTATATATTAACTGAAAGGCCATCATTCCAAATATTGCTGATGTAGAAATAGGAAATCTTTTGTTCAGTGTCACTTTGATAGCACCAAAGCAGTTCAGGTAGTGTCAGCACTTTGATAATGGACTCTCAATATAAAAGGTTGAAGATTGTAACAAAATTTGGTTTTGATCAGTATCCCTCCTAGAATCCTCTTCTCGTATTTATTCCTTTTGGTGCAGACAAGAACATAAACTGCATTCTTAAATCAAGTCTCAGATTCAAATATTATTTGAATAAAGAAACCTACAAGATGTTTCCATCGATGAAGCACATGAAACCATGCATAACTGCACATGAGTTTTTCCTTCTGTTGTGGGAGTACATAATTTTATTTGCTTATATTTCCAGACAAAAATATATTACTGTTGAGTTGAGGTTGAAAGTATGTATCAGTAATTTTAGGGTAAAATTCATTCCTGAAATGGTGTATTTATTCCAAAAAGAAGCATTATAACTTCAGGAAATTCAGTGTTAAGGTTACATTTAAAATAAATCCAAATACATTTACATATAGAAATGTACAGTTAAGGCACCCTGACATCCATAGCTCTGCCGTGCATAGGGGGCAGTATGGAAAAAAAAAAGTCATATAGACTGTTGTAAGGAAAGCAGATAATGGGGGAGAAACGTGAGCATGGTCACTTGTAAAATGTAGTCTGTTTGCCTTTTCAAATTTTATTTAAATAAATGGAACCTTAAACTAAACTGAATCTTATTATGTCACATTAAGCACTATAATAGTAGAGCTGCATTTAGTCTGTTGTTTGTACAGGCATAACAGTAATCAGATAAAAGTACCTCTTTCCGATTTGTCAGTATGAGCATAATTGATACTTGCAGTAAGAATGCTGAATAAACAATCAGCATTATGCAGTGATAAATTTACTGGCACCGTGTATACTTCTATAATTTTTTCTAGTTCTTTAAGATGCTTTTAAAAAGAGAGCTTTTAAAGATGGATGAAGTCATAAAAATTAGCAGAGAAAATCATCTCTTCTTTTCACTTAATGTAGGGTTCTTGTTTTAATGCTAAAATAGATCATCCAAAAAAAAAAGGCAAAATGTGTCCCAGTAGAGGGATGGAAAACTGTCACTGAAAATGAAAACCTTTATTGAAATGAAGTGGTCCAGTTTTGGTTTGTCACCTTGACTTTTCATTTTATGCCACACCCATTTGCGGTTAGGTAGTTCCTTTGCTTATCTTGCAACAGTTTTGAATAATGTGGACTGTACAGACGTGAAAGCTTTTTACTCTCCTGTCCCCATCATTCTGTATTTAGTACAGAAATAAGATTTTAAACAGAAAAGTAATGTCAGATACTCTAATGTGTTGTCATTCCTTAATATCATCCAGTTACCCTTTTCAGTCAGCTTTTTGTGTCTCTCTCACCATCCTCCTCTTCGTTAAGACATTCCAAAACACTGTTCCTCCAACTGCAGAAACGCTATTTCCACACACCTCCTCCAAATACATCCTTTACCACCAAGCAATAGTGACCTCTTACTGACGCTACTTTCTTATGGGGGAAGTTTCGGTATTCTCTGATAATAGGTGCCACATTTCAGAAGTCTAAATTTTCTAGGCTCTGATTTCACAATCTAACTTTTAGGTAGAGTTATGCTTGTGCAAGTCTGACTACTGGTTAAACACACACAAAGCTCTTCCCTTCTATTCTAAAGCACGTTAATGCACGTGTCAGTGCTAAGCTGGCCATATTTAATCATTTCCATTGACTTGTTGGTAAAATCTCCTCCTTAATATGACACATTCTTTCACTTGTTCACTTTCTTCATTGCAATGTTGTAGTGTTGCTTCTCAGATTGTATCGTCTTCTCATTTTTATTTTTTAAATGTTTAGATATAGCCCTAGCTTCAATCTTTCTCTCACATGATCCTTCAGATTCACTGATAAGGAAGATGTAGGACTCGATCCAACTTCCACTGAAATCAGTGGAGAGACTCGTGTTGGACTGTGCCTTTAATTAAGGACCTGAGATTTATACATCCGTTTGCTTGAATTTGACTCCCACCAGCAATAGCAACGTGCATTACTATTTTAAAAGATGCAGTGTCACCATGAAGTCCTGTCAAAATCTTCTCATGATGTTGACTCTGTTGCATGTCCAATTATTTACTAGATACAAATATGTACTGTAGGAACCACAAATAGAAAATAACTTCAGCTATGTTTTGTTCAAGAGGCCATCATTTGGTATTTAAAGAAAAAAATATAGTTATGACATAAAGTCCATTCGTCCACCTCTGCCAAGTGTCAATGTAGACATTATTGATCCCTGCTTTGCTTTGTATCACAAAATCCCAGTGTGCAGCACTTCAGAATAAATGGGTGCTCAGGGGCCACATAGAGTAGTGGGTTGATCACACAGGTGGAAGCCAGACCTGACTCTTTGTCTAACTTACCATCTTCTAATCTTGAGAAAGAGCACAAAGGGGAGTTCAGAATCTAACTGTTCTTTGTCTTTGAAAATCTGCCCCCTAGAGACTGATTTTAAAAAGTGCACTTGCAAAATGGATGTGAAGTTGTGTTCCTAAACCATTCATACAATGACTGTATTGTAGGCAGATACCTAATTATCCACTTCTGTGCATGAATACCCAATATACATGTGCAAAGTAATCACATATGCAAATTAAGCATGTCGTTGCTCCTGTGCAATTTTGCAAATCGGGCCCTTATTATCTGTTTCTCCATGTGTAAAATTGTACTCACCTCTTGGAGGTATTGCAAAGATTTTAGATAATATTTGCCCATCTCTTTTAATGTATAAGGTGCTTATATAAATGCTAGTGCTGTTATAATATCAGTTATGAACAGCAGTAGACGTTGGCCCAAACTAAACAAGGCCAAAACAATTACGGTGTTTCAGAGGGACAGAGACCACAGGTTTTTTATAATTTTCCCAATTACAGGTGATTGAAGGTTATGGTTAACCATCCCCAGAAAGGGTGTGGTTAACCACAGGGCTGTAATGTGGAAGAGAACTTCAAAGCAGAGAAGGAGAGCAACACAGCTGCCCTAGGCTTGGGAGAGACCGATCTGAAATGGGAGTCAAGCTGAAGTTATGAAATATACTCTCAGCTTAAAAAACTGCAGCCGTCAGTCTTTGTGGATATCTCATTAAATAATTTAGACTGGAGTGTTGTGTGTGTACATATTGTAATACAGATATTCATGGAGTTTAAAGCCAAAAGGGACCATTATGATCTTGTAGTCTGACCTCCTCTATGCAGTAATAGATTCAGACACTGCAGTAGGATTATTCTAAATTAGCGTTTTGGATCTTTACAATAGAATCTCTAGTACTTTATTTAATCAGGGCGTGCTCTTTTTGCATTGGTAGAATTTATTCTGCAGATATTCCTGATCCCGCCTCCTCTAGTACCTTAAAAGCAGCTGTTGTCACAGGGCTGGGTGCTGTTGAAAGAACAACAACCATGCAGTACATCATTGCAGTGATAAATGAGAGACATCCAATTGCATTCTCAAATGATGCAACTACTGTGTAGAGGCCAATTAAAATTACGATTGGGTGTCTGATTCTGGAATCTTGAAGATGGGTATTTAAAATAATTTATTTGGAACAAAATCTGGTACTTTTCTTTCCCTTTTTATGGTCCTTTTAACCAATTTTGAATCTACGTTAATATCCTTATGTAAGCCAATTTGAAATAATTCACAATGATTTTTAAAATAAGGTTTTTTAGACTGTTTAGCTGTATAAACAGCCAACTATATTATAGTCTTCCCTTTAATCACACATTTTATAATTTCCATAGGGTAGAATTTTTACTGTGTTGCTATTGTACTAAGGTAAGAAATTAGATTTACTTGAAGGTAATTCCTAGGATCGTTCTTCGTTCCTTTTTTGAAAAGCAACCAGTACTATATTTGTTTTTCTTTTTTCTTTGCATACCTGATTGTCAGTTTTTCAAGGAGAATTGTCAGTGGTCTATAAATTTGTCAGCTAATACTTTTGACACCCTGGATGTATGTCCTCTGGACAGGCTGATTGTGTTTGTAATGAATTTTTAAAGTATTTTCTTACATGATATCAGAAAAGTCAATGTGGCCTGTTAACATGCTCCTGATCACCCTTTCCAATGGAAAATCTGGCAGGAAGGGGGTGCAGGGTACTGGGGAAATGGTTCTGTTAGAGGGAAAGGCCATAGGGATTTTGGTGGCTTGATTGCCCCTGTTCCCCTCACACAGCTAAGCTGCAATGGAGCCGTGCTTGCAGGCTTGCCAGTTGGCAGCTGCCCCTTGAGGCCTCCTTACAGGGGTATTCCCACTACAAAGAGAGCTGCTGAAAAATAGTACCAGCTTTGGCTGTATTGTTCAGGGAGAGGTTCTCCATGGCTGATAGTGTGTCAATATACTTGTCCTCCAGCCAGCCCAACTCACTTGGGGGAGGAGACCCACACACAGAGTGAATCCCTTCTGTGCACAGGGCAAGTATCTTTGGGATAGAGTCAGACATCTTGCTGTTTGCAGGTCTTCATTCAAGATGGAGTTTGTTTTCCCATCCACCATAACTGATTTGTACAAACAAGTATGTCTTTCTCTAAGCCGCACCCATATACTGTACTGCAAAAGTCGCTCACTTGTCTTTATGAACTAAAGGTGCAAGCCACACCCTATTGTGCTAAAGGGAACAGTAATGAGTGTGTCAGGTTGTTAAAAATAACCATTTTTCTGCTCCTTTTGATATTGAAAATATCTGAATAGAAGTGTTATTGACTGCATTTTAATTCTATCTGCAGTGTGAACCTTTTATTTTTCTTTTAATTCTTGATATTAATCAACTGTGTCATGGCAGTTCATGTTGACACTTGCAATATACACTTAAACCTAATTAAAATAAGGATGCTGTGAGATCCTAACTAGGAAAGTCTTTTAGTAACTATCCAAAATTGCCTGGAGACTTTCTTTCTTCTTGCTTTTTGAACTATTATATTTAGCAATTACTTAACATACAAGAAATGTCTAATGAAGCCAGTTGGTTCCAGTCAGATTTTATTAAAAGATGCACTGAAAGATTTTGTTTTTCATAAATGCTGCAGTTATTATTCCCACTGAAACCAAATGGTCTAAGGATGTGAAAGAATGTAAGAAGATGTGCACTGTGTGTGCCTATAGTAAAGGGTTGAGCAAGGTTATATTTACATTGGCAGTTTTGTCAGTAAAAATGTGAATCACTTCAAAGAACCAGAAAGTTTATATTTTACACTAACTGCTCTGAATTAGCTGTTTTTGACGTTTTCCAATACAACTAATGTAATTTCCTTTTAAAGTGTTTAAAATATTAATAATTAATAATTCACAGTAGATACACAATGCAAACTAATGCATTTTTATTACAGCGGAACAGCTGAAAATAATTTAGACAGTATATTCTGATGCTTTATAGAAAACATGTTTTTTCCTTTAAAAAGTGCACTGTTGCAAATCCATTTTGAGTTGACTGTTTAAAATCTAAATTCCACTGCACACAGGGAAAATTTCTGATTTGAATAGATAGAATCTTCTTGGTTAATCAGATCAGAGCAAGGCAGTTAATTGAGATGACATGATTTATTTTTCCTCCCCAAGCAAAGAGTCTGCAACATTTGGAAGTAAAATTTTGTTTTGAGGAAAAATACTATTGAGTTTTTACAAAGACTAGACATTTCTAATTTGTATAAAATAGGAACATAATTCTTGTATTATTTAAGTTAAACAAGCTTAGACCCACATGATTTTATTATTTAGTCAGCACAATAAGGGTGTGACGCATTTAACAAGCCAGTAAGAAATGGTCTCCACCTTCAGGAAAGCTTGATACATGTTTTGCAGGATTGAGCCTTAAATTTGGACATAATAGGACAAGTGAAGACAAGAGAAATGAGATAGAGAGAGGAGAAGATGTGACAGGATTTATAGCTAGAAGGTTATGTGACATGCTTAGGCTATGCATGTATCTTGATGATTGGGGGAGAGGGGGGGCGTTAATACCATGAGGGGTGTTAGAGAATGTGGAAGAGAAATGGAGTTTTCCAACGGATAAAATGTAAATCCATTTATGGTTTGATTTTTATATGTAGTGCGTAGTGACAGTGTGATCATCTGGCATTTCTAAATCAGAGTAGGAAGGATGGTCTAGTGGATAGGGTGCTGATCTGAGACTCAATATATCTGTGATCAGTTCCCTGTTCAGCCACAGATTTCCTATGTTACCAAAGTCATTTACTCTATTCTGTGCCTCATTTCCCTATCTGTAAAATGGGGGTAATACTTCCTGGCTCACAGTGGTGTTGAGAAGATTGTGAGGCTCTCAGATACTATTGTGATAAGGGCCAGATAGCCAGGTAAGAAGAAGATTGATTAAATAATCCCCATGTAGAATGATTGCATGCTTCTTGGTGAAAAATTATGACAGCTGTACTGGAGTAAGTTCAGTATGACACACACAAATTAGTTCAGGTAAACATTGTCATGGCTTTTATGTTGGTGCGATTCTCACTGCGAGTTTCCTGTGCTCCTTTCCATAGGTATGCTTCAGAAGTCTCCTTCTGTTGAAGACTTTGTGGATGCCCTTGTTTCAGACTTGGATCAGGACTTTGAAACGTTCTTCATGGACTCAGAATAACATGGAACTGAACTGATTGTTTTTTGTTTCACAGCTGTTCATTGAGAAGCAGAAACAAATAGCCACGGCAGTACTATGTCCATCATTGTTAAGACTGGTCCTCTATAAAAACAAAGTTATTATTTGTAGAATCTTAAAATAAATAGTTTGTTTTAATGGATTGTATGTGGTTTTATTTAAGAAGATGATGGGCTGAGGTTTCAAGTGGTCTTGCAGAAGACTGTTGGGAATATGCTCTTTGACATGTACCTTATGAGTGTGTGGCTATCTGGAAATCCAACCCTTCACCAAGATGGATGGTAGGAATGAGACCTCCTTTGGTACACAGTTATTGAAGTCAGGATTAGCACAAAACTGTCATGACTCAGGGTTGTTTGCATGGTTCCTTCTCAACTGCCCACATCAGTACTTGTCAAGCTTTTTCACCCTATTCTTTATAGAAGACTATGGGATGTTCTGCATCAGAGGAAGGGAGAGAAACAGCCTGATTTGCTGTGCAAAGAAGAGAAACTGGGGAGAAGTGGGGATTGGAGCCTGTATGGGGAATGAAATGAGGGCCGGGGAGCATATAGGGAAAGAAAGAGTTGAGTGGAGGAAACGCTAAGGATGTGGAGGGAAGAAAAATGTTGAGAGCGAAAAAAAGCATGGAGAGAGAGAAAGAGTGGGTTTCCTAAAATATTTCAAAATGGAGGAGTGGCGTAGAGACAGTAAGCAAAAGTAAGAGAACAAAGACTGAGTTAAGGAGTAAAAGTATGTATCCAGAAAGAGAAGTGGAAATGAAGAACTAAGGGACAAACACCAAAATGGAATTCAGCTTCATGGCAGGGAGAAAGAAAAGACAAACTTAGAAAACAAAGGACTTGCAGGAGAAAATAGAAAAGGGAAGAGATGACAGAGAGCGAGAGTTGGGTAAGGTATCAGGTGTTTAACAGATGAAAAAAAAAACCTGGCAAGAAAGTGGAAGAAGAGAAAAAAGCTGTTTATTTATTTTTCATTTATGGGGCAAACAGTAATTAAGTCGTATTTTATATAGCTTGTGAAATAAGTCACGATTTTACATGCATTGAAAAATGGTGTCACATCTTGGACGTTTTCCCTCCCACTTTGATACTCATTGAATGCTTGTGATGTTGAGGTACAGTAGAACCTCAGAGTTCCAAACGCCTCAGGATGGAGGTTGTTCGTAACTCTGAAATGCTCGTAACTCTGAACAAAACGTTATGGTTGTTCTTTCAAAAGTTTACAACTGAATATTGACTTAATAGCGCTTTGAAACTTTACTATGCAGAAGAAAAATGCTGCTTTCCCTTTATTTTTTTTTAGTAGTTTACATTTAACGTAGTATTATACTGGGATTTTTGGGGTTTTTTGTGTCTCTGCTGCTCCCTTATTGCGTACTTCTGCTTCTAAATGAGGTGTGTGGTTGACTGGTCAGTTCGTAATTCTGGTGTTCGTAACTCTTGAGGTTCTACTGTATGTGTTCAGGACATTTACTGGTGCTTAAATTGTTAGTACAGCAATCCTATTCCTAACTGATATTTAACTTTTAAACCAGGTGTATTTTTAATTAAATATGGAATTTCTTTGCTGACATAGCAATATTGGATACATTTTCAACAATGGTCAACATGATAACTCCTGTGAATGTAGTCTGTTTCATATCTAATGTATTACATTCTGTACTTAGTTTATCCTTAAAGAGGAAGTGTGTGCAACTCTTTTAAATTTACCATACATACCATACTGTAGTTAAACATTTTTTATAAAGTAAATGAGGAAAAAAAGCATTATAAGGAAATTAGATGCCAACACCACCCACCCACACATTATGAAGACTCAGACTTCTCAAAGGATACCATAATAAGCGTCTGCATTTTTGTATTAATTTATATGGAATATATGGGCCAAAAGTGTTAACATAACCAGTCACTTTACAACGTTAAACAGTGTTGAACAAGGTTCAGTATGCAGAGACCTCAGCCTGCTCAGTACCATGGCAAACACACCATTAAAAATCCTTTTAACCTTTTATTGAAGAAACAGAAAAGAAGGAAAAACAGTTAAAGCATTTGAAATGTAGAGTGTTCTTGTTCCCTTTCCCTGTAGCGAGTTTTAGAAAGAAAGAAAACCCTTTATGACAGACAGCCTTTTAGATTATATCAAAGCTGGTAATAACTGTCAGCCCACATAGTGTTTAGTATTCAGCTGGTGCTCGTATGGGTGGTGAAGTCATCTGGATATCACTCTCTCTGGTCTGGTTGCCTCTCAGAATCAGGCCTGGGATTTTAAGAGACTGGAGGGGTGGCAACAACTCGCTCTAGTAGCGTCCGTCTGTTCTTCTTTTTGTTCCTTTTTATTCTTTTGCACCTTTTCCCCACAAAATCTTTCTTTTAAGGACCCGGAAAGAGAGTGATGGGTGGAATAGATCATCTCCTCATTTTTTTGTTGACCGATTAGGCCTTATATCTGACATACTAATTCTAGCTCCATATCTCCTTTTTTAAACAAGCATAATTTCAACACAGTCCTTGAATTATATCAATCTGGCCTTTTTATTTAGACTAATTCAGGTATTCTGTCTCCCTTTCATATCTTTTCCCATCAACATTTGTTGTTATAGGTGGTTGTACCATTAATGAATGTTTGCATACTTTTTACAGATGAGCTCACAATTTGGGTAAATTTGTAGGCCCAGTTGTCACAACAGTATACCAACACTTCATGGAATATTTCAAGGACCTCTGGATGCTGATTTGAGTAATTAATATTCTTTTACATGTTTTCTCCAGAGGATCAAGATATCAGTGTCTATCCAGGTCAACACGTTTGAATAACTGATTATGATTGAGGGAGGGTTTGTACAGCACAATGGGATCCTGATCTTGGTTGGGGCCAATGTTCCTTCTAAATTGCACACACGCGTGGCCACACAACATTCTTGCATACACCACACATAGCACAAACCGTGCCGCCCATTTAGTCCACAGATTGTCATGGTCCGTAGAAGGCCCATATACTGTCACTGTTGGGGTTTGGACCCCGCTTAGACAGAGAGCGAGAGATGGAGGCTGAAGAGGGCCCTTGGTTGGAGAGGTGGGGAGAGGTACGTTCCTGGGGATGGTGAGGGCAGAGTGCAGAGCACTCAAACTAGTGAGGAAAATGCATGGGCTTGTGACCACAGCGTGGGGCTGACAAACAGTCTCCACTTTCCCAGGCAGGTTGGACTCCACAACCAGGCCCTCCTCCTATGGTCCTGCCCTTAGCGTTATGGCTGATTACCTTGAGTTTCTCACTCTGCAAAGAGGATGTTTTTTCACAACAGAGTGGACCTGAATTAGTTTTCACTCAAATTCTTAGCGTTTGGGATTGCTAATGGGGAAATAAATAAATAAAACTAATAATCAATTCCAGTTTGGGATTTTTGCAAAGAAACAATTTTTCAACTCCTCTGATTTTTATTTTGTGAATATCTTTGGGAAATAAAACAGTAGACATGATCAAGTCTCTTGAGAATGCATTGTACAGCCACTGTGCTGCTCATTATAGAAGAGGAAATATGATTCTAAATGAAAATTTCTCCCTCTTTTATATGGTGTTTCCAAAAATGTTTCCAGCTGTTCAAATGACTGATGCATTTTCCCTTTTATTTTCCTTTGAGGAACTTTTATTTTCCAACAAATACACACTTTTTCAGTAATCTGAGATCTCTCTTGTGACCAGCAGTGCAACTCCCCTTAAACAACAAAACCGCTGTAATTCTTTTCCAAATTTTACCATTGGGGCTTCCAAACTAGCTATCCAAAAATTGTTTTTTGTTAACACGGTATCTTGGAGTCATATTTTAATCTCAAATTGTGCTGTATTCTTGATTTAGCGGCTATAAAATTATAAGCCTTTCAGGGGAGGGATCATATTTTTCTGCTGTGTGCACAGCATCTAACACAGTGGGGCCCCAACTGGGCTCCTCCCCAGCCCCAGAAGACCCACTGCCATGCCCACAGTCTCTTTTAGGCAGTTTTATTGTCCCAAACTTAAGCAAAGCAATCAGAAACAGTTCTTCAACTCACCCTGAGCTGTTACTCCCAGGGGATTTTTTTCCCCTTTAACCTTGCAGGTTCTCACTGCCTCCCCTCCCAGGGAACTCTGGGCTGTACTGCTGCTGCTCCTGCTTCCTAGCTCTGACTTGCAAGGTCTCTCCTCTCCTCTAGGTCCAGGTGCCCTCTTTTAAAGCTCCTTTGGGTCAGCTGATGCAGCACAGGTGCACTGGCTCTGCTGCCACTGAAAGCATGAACTAGTATCAATTCATGAATTGGCCACGGGTCAGTTAGATTTTATATATAATACAATATAATAGAATCCAATAGGATATCATCTTTTTGAGTGATGGTCCCATGTGTATTCCACTACTCATTCTCTGTGAGCGACAAGCATCAGCCGTGCCGCTACTGCCTCAGTGAGGCACACATCACAGCTCGCTGCTCCATCTGCAAGTCCTTCCTACCTTACACCTGAGAAGCTCAAGAGCTCCGCGTCTGTAAATACTTTGATGGAGGAAGCCATGAGCCTGGGGGCACACTCAGATCTGGGCCTGGGAGCCTCTTCTGTACAACAACCATCACCAGCAGCGAGCACCCCTCCGAGCATGCCCCAGACCCGACGGTCAAGTCCCAACATGAGAGTAAAAACACTCTTATGGGATCAGGAGCAGATCCCTGCCATGAATTTGGTAGGGCCCTATTTATGAGGAAGAGGCAGACATTGAACTGGTACCGCCAGCTCCACCAGTCTCCACTACTGCATCCTCCTTGCCAGACAATGCACTTATTACCCTCCTGCTCTCTCTGCCAGACGACCAATACCAGGACTTGCTCCAGAGGGTAGCAGCAGACCTGAGTGTCGCATTGGAGGAGGTCCAGGACCTACAACATCCTCTATCCTCCAGGGGTAGCTCTGCCCTTTAACGAGACCATTCTCCAACCATGATGGGCAGTGTGGCACACCCTTGCCTCCTGAGAGGATGGAGAAGGTGGTATTTTGTGCCAGCTAAAGGGGTGGATTTTCTTTTTACTCACCCACCACTCCAGCCCCCTGGTTGTCTACGAGGCAGCAGAGTGGGCACATCAACATCCTCTCAAGTCAACCCTTCCAGACAGGGCAGCTAAACAGATGGATCTGCTGAGAAAAGTATATTCTTCTGCAGGTCTACAATTCTGCATTGCTAACAACCAGACTCTGCTAGCCAAGTATGATTTTAACAACTAGAACAGGTTAGCAGAGTTCAAGGACAAGCTCCAGGCACTGGTAGACAAAATCATAGAATATCAGGGTTGGAAGGGACCTCAGGAGGTCATCTAGTCCAACCCCCTGCTCAAAGCAGGACCAATCCCCAACTAAATCCTCCCAGCCAGGGCTTTGTCAAGCCTAACTTGAAAACCTCTAAGGACAAAGGGCGACTGGTTGCCAAGGTGGGCCTCCAGGCTGTTGTGGACACGGCTGACACATTCTCTTGCTCTCTAGTGACCAGGGTCCTTATGCACAATCGTCCGGCTTCCCAGAGGAGGTCCAAAATACAACCAAGGACCTTCCCTTTGACAAGAACAAGCTGTTACACAAAGAGACGGACTAATCCCTCCAGAGTCACACTACAGCCCCTTGGTATATATATTCTGGCCCTGAGATGCAGGCAGCAGAGGCAACCGTTCTGCCCACGTTGCCTATCTGGCTTACTGTAAACATCAGCAGGAGCTCCCACATCAGTAGCACCAATCTCAATGGCCACGCTTCCCTGCCTCTGTCACAACCACCTCCTCGAGCCTCTCCCTTGCCTGCAAGCACAAGAAGACACATGCAGGTCAACAGACACCGCTAAGAAACACTTCCGGACTCAGGCGCATTGTGCTCATGCGCTCCTTCATGTGGAATACAGATAGGGACTACACATCTTGAAGAACCTCCAGTTACAGGTAAGCAACCTCCTCTTATTGAGTTCACGGAGCATTAGCTTACTAGTTTTAATGCTGTGTTTGTTTTAGGTCAATTTTTTGCTTGAACAGTATTTCTCAAATCAGGATGCTTGCTTATTCTTAACCAACCAATAATTTATTAATTCACCCAGAACCACATTAATGTATAATCAACCGTTCACTGCTCAAATGTAGACACAGCTCATTATGTCTACTACATACACAATACAGTCTTGCAAACAATTATCACAGACTAGAGTTGAGGCTCAACAGTTATATCAAGGCAAGGAACGATGCAAAATACTGTATCAAGATTTATTATATTTACTTATGATCATCACTTCTCAATTCTTTAGTACCTGACACATATATCTCACTTCCAAAGATGCACTTGTCTTTAAGGCACTTTGAAGGGTGTGGCTAGTACAGTTTGAACGGATTGGTCCAAAAGGGAAGAGTTTAAAATATTAAAAGCAGTTGCTTAAAACATTTCTTTTCAATCTCTTAGGCCAATTTGCTTGGACTTATAAAGGAGTTAAAATCTAAAATATGGCTACTTGAGGGTCTCAGTAAAGAGTGTAAGTTTAGCAAGATAACATACAGTTATTTATATTAAAGAATAGAAAGGGAAATACAATCTTCTAAATGAAATCTCATTTCTTCTTATCCTCCTAATCTTGGGGTGAGGAAGGTTCCTTTCCACACAACTCTCTCTTCCAGGAATCAGTCACACTTAGGATTCTGCAGCTTTTTTCGGGAGGTTCAGTCAACTCTCCTATGCTCAGGAGGGTTTCGTATATTCTAGTTTCAGGGGTTGTTGGAGAGGGCTACTCTCTTATTCCTATTGGACATGTGCCAAGTAGGTGCTCAGATTTCAGCTTCTTAGTTTTTCTGCTGCTTCCACTGGTATCCAGTGGATGGCGCTGGTGTGTAACAAATTTCTTTAATCCTTTTCTTATCGGAAGCTTTTTAAGTTTGATTCATTTCAAGGGTTGTTTTTTATTAGCTCCTACTATTAATTGGGATTCTCACCTCACCCCCTTAGGCAATTTCTCTTAATATTTCAAAGTTTTATGCTGGTTTACATCTTTTAACATTTCTTCTTCCTTGAGTCAGACAGTTCCTATTCTAGAGTGCAACAATTATTTACAATGCAAACCAACAAAATCCTTTATATCTTCTAAGTTTGGAGGACATACTCCATACATTTTTATTTTGATTGCACATAAACATTTCACATTATTTAGGATTTGCAGTAGAACAAGAGACATTATTCACATACTGAAGGACATAGAACTGACTCACAGGACAAACAAATGTGAAGCTTCTAATTTGAGTTGCTTTTCTTCTACCCTATAATTCTGAATTGCTAACTATCAGGTGATGCTGGCAAAATACAAGCACATTAATGATATGCGGTTTAGCTCATTTAATCTGCCACAAAAGCCCAATGAACAGTTTCAAGTTTCATTGCCAAAAGGCAGCTCTTGGGTACTGCAGCACTGCAAGCCTCTCTGGATGCAGCTGATATAGCAGCTTGTTCCATCACTGTAATGCATGGCCTCAGTCTTCAGGATTTCCCTATAAAGTCCAGAACATAATTGAGGACCTTTCTTTCAATGGTCTAAAGTTATTCAGTGACACCACGGATGATTCGCTGAAGGACTATAGGATGACCCTTCATTCACTGGGCACATATATGCCTGCAAATAAAAAGAGGTTTAACAGAACTCAGACAGTGCAGAGATCACGCCCATCTCAGTTCTTCACTTTTAGTGTAAATGTCTGTGTATTTTATGCTACACCTGCCATGTGGTCCCTTTAAGGAGGAAAACAGAAGGCTCGCACCTTTGAGTGGAGTTCAGGGAGAAGGTGTGATCAAACTTCAGAGGGAGTCTGGGGAGTTAGCAGTGAGCTCAGGGGTTAGGTAGCTGGGCCATGTGGTTACAGCTCTCAGATGGTAGGTAGGTAGCTCTGCACCCAAAGAGTGTGCTTACAGGATGGGGGACTCTATCCTGGGAAGCAGTGACTCAGAAAAGGACTTGGGCGGGGGGATTGATGTATAATCAGCTGAATATGAGCTTTCAGTGCAAAGCTGGGACCAAAAAGACATACAATCTCTAGCTATATAAACAGAGCAATAGAAAGTAGGAATATGGAGGTGATATATTCCTCTGTATTTGGTAATGGTATGTCCTCTGCCGGAATACCTTGTCCAGTTATGGTATCTACAATTGAAGAAAGATGTAGATCAGTGGTCCCCAAACTTTATACCTCACCCCTGTCTGCACTCCCTTGCCCCAGACCAGGAGTGGGGGGCTATGGATGGGTTAAGAACGTCAAGGCTGGGGCCAGAGCTGGGGATGGGGCCAGGAGTGGAGCCTCAGCGGGAGCTGGCAGCCAGGGGCCTGGGTGTGGAAGCTGGCCCAGGCCCCAACCACGCCCTCCCAAAGCGTTTCTCTTCACCACCCTAGGAGAGTGTGCCCAGGGTCGGCTCTAGGTTTTTTGCCACCCCAAGCAAAACAATTTTTGGCTGCCCCCATCCCAGCCCTGGGCTCTCACCCCCCCCCACCAGTGCCCTCCCCCTCCTGCACCCCCTGCCACCCCAGCCCTGGGCTCCCCCCCCACCAGTGCTGACTTCGCCCGCTCCCCCCTCGCCTCCAGCCAGTCCCGCGCTGGCTGGGTTTGGGTAAGCAGCGGGGCTCCTGGGCCATGTCTCAGCCCAGGGTCCCTCCAGCCAGGGCTCCTGCCTCCAGGACTGGCCAGAATCCGGGAGGGCAGAGCCAGGGGACCGCCTCAGCAGGGGGCCAAGAGGCCGGGGCAGGGAGCCCCAGAGGGAGCGGAGCACACCCCCACCATGGCCCCGTTGCTGCAGTCCCTGGGCGTCTCGGGCTGCTTTGCCCAGCCCCGGCTGTGGCACTGGGAGGCGGCCTCCCTGCAGCACCTGCAGGTGGCTGTGTGTGCCCCGTGGGGTGGCCCCCAACCCAAGTGTCCGTCACTCAGAGCCTGCCCAGCCCAGCCACAAGATGCGGCACTGCTCCACCGTGGTGTGAACCGCAGCGGCCCCAGGGCGCCCCCCATGCACAACACACTGCTGCTGCCAGGGCTGACTCTAGGCTTTTGCCACCCAAAGCGCAAAAAAAAAAAAAAAAAAAAAAAGATGGCCGGAATGCCGCTCCTGAAAATGTGCTGCCCCAAGCACATGCTTGGTTTGATGGTGCCTAGAGCGGCCCTGAGTATGCCCCACAGTTTGGGGACTTCTGATGTTGAGAAATTGGAGAAGAACCATGAAAATGATTAAAGGATCGGAAAACGTGTTACATCAGGAAACTCAGAGAGCTCCATCTATTTAGTGTATCAATCAAAATAGGTTTATTCAATCCGTTTATGTAGCTTATCAGAATCGGATGATTTTCTAAAAGACGTGCTTTAGGTTCCAACTGGAATTAATTCAGGGAAGTCCTAATGCCTATGTTATGTGGGAGGACAGGCAAGATGATAACAATGGTCCCTTCCGGTCTTGTAATTTATGACAGAATGAAGTATTGATGGAAGTGAGTTTTAAAGAGTGCATGTGAGAATTGGGTTGGTGGCCAAGAAGTGCAATAGGACAGCAGTTCTCAACCAGGGGTCCTCCAAGCAGGGCCGGCATTAGACTCACTGGGGCCCAGGGCAGAAAGCCGAAGACCCGCCGCACAGGGCTGAACCCGGGGCTCCAAGCCCCGCCACCTGGGGCTGAAGCTGAAGCCTGAGCAAGTTAGCTTTGTAGGGCCCCCTGTGGCGTGGGATCCTGGGCAATTGCCCTGCTTGCTACCCCCTAATGCCAGCCCTGGATTTTATATGCAGAAAAACAGTTGTGGTGGTGCAGATGGCCTGCAGAGTTTTTATAGGATGTTGGGGTGGGGGGGCTCAGAAAGAAAAAGGTTGAGAAGCTGCTGCTGTAGGAGGCTGTTTTAAGTATAGGTGATAGCAGGAGGAAAGAAGGCATGAAGTGAAAAGTGAGAAAAGGAGAAATATGATGCAAAATGCTTCTTTGCTTGTTTTATATATAATGTATGGCAACAGGACATCTGGCATTTCAAAATGCTTATTGGCAAAATGTTGGAAAATCCCTTCTCTCAGTGCCAGGAGTTTATTAACCTGATAGGAACTGATCGAAGGAAGATATGGCAGATATACAAGATATGAAAAGAAGAATATTATCTTTAAAATGAGAACATTAACTGAATCAGGCAATGGAGACGGAAATGCTCGCAGAAGGAACACAACATATAAAATGAATTAAGAGAAACACTGTGGGAGAAAAGACCATCAGCGTTCTCAGAGAGAGGAAAGCAGGCAATAAAAGATAAGGAAGCATAAACAGGCCAGGGAGTACTGCATGTTGGCCCTTGTGATCTTCCTCTGTGTCTGAGATTTGTTTACTTATTATGTACACCAAGGCTTTTCTTCAACAGATGGCTTTTTTGCTGTGGGGCTTTGGTTCTCTGTGGCTTTGCCGAAGTATGAAAACATTCAGATGTATTTTTAGAAGGAAGAAGTACCCAAATAACCGTTGATAAAAACAAAGACATATAAACCAATAGCAAAAAATGATGACAAAGATAAATAAGCAGGATAAATAACTCATTCTCTGCTAGTGTGTAGTTTCAGCATAGAGGTGATTATTCCACTAGCAACCTTTAACATCAAGTGCCTCTCTCTCTCTCTCTCTCTCAGTAGTCAAACACCGCTGTTGTTTGTAAAGTGAAGAGCCATTAACCACATTGTGACTATTTCAATTTTTAACTTATAATAATGCGCTTGCAGAATATAGTGTTTCCACCCATAAGCAAGTATTTTTCTTCCTACTGTACAGATGGGGAAAAAATGAATGTCAGAGAAGCTAAAGGAAAATATTTGAAACCCCGCTTGGTAGTGTTGACAATATTAAATTTTTAAAATAAATATTAACTATTGTGAAATACTTTTCTATGGCTCTGACCTGGGCCTGCCAGCTGCCATCTTGTAGGATAAAAAGCTGAATGGGGGTGTGGGTTACTTGCCCAACCCTCCCCCACATTGTTTTTGCCACACCCCCACATTTCCAGCAGTTTTTTTTTACACACTTCACAGCTACTGCCTTGACCCCACACAGCCTAAAATATATCCCCTGCTCGAATTGTGGATCCCACCTGACTTCACCTCTGGATTGTGGGAATCGAGCAGCAGGAGGGGTGATGAGGCCGTTTAAGTATAAGCTGCTGTGAAATGTAGATGAATCATAGAATCAAAAAAATATAGGACTGGAAGGGACCTCGAGAAATCATCAAATCTAGCCCCCTGTGTTGAGGCAGGACCAAGTAAACATGCCGGACAGGGGTTTGTCCAACCTGTTCTTAAAACCCTCCAGTGATGGGCATTCCGTTAACGTGACCTGCTGAGAAGACATGATGTTGCCAAACCAGTGGAGAATTTTGCAGCTCAGGGACAATCCCCTTTCTTCCATTTGCTGCAAGACAGGGGCACCAGAACACTTTTTACTAGCTGTAAGGGCGAGTGACAGTGGGAGGGGTGGGGTCTTGGAGGGATGAGGCGGTGCAGGAGCTGGGCCTTGGGGGAAGGGGTGGTGCAAGGGTGGGTCTTGGGGGCAGGAGCAGAGCAGGGTCAGGGGTTCAGATGGAAGGGGTATCACGGGGCGTGGGGCCATGGTTTAGGCACGGGTGGCTCCCCCCATACTGTTAGAAAGCTTCTGCTGCCCCTGTTGCAAGATGGTAGCTGCCGGTTGTAAGGTAAACTTCAGTCACTTGATGAACAGTTGCAATAAATAACAAAGGAGAAGCCAGTACTCAAACATAAAATGTCAGTCTTTGGGCAAATGGTCACAGCAAGAGTCTGGTCTATAATTTTTTGAGGCATTCTGAGATAAGGTAGGTCAGTTCCTGAACAGCTTTATTCAATGGGCTTGTAGCAGCATAAGAGGACAGTTTAAAATGTAAACTGTAAATGGTATTCCTTATCAGATACTGTTGTAAGGTAGGCAAGAGGACTCTGAGCGAGTGCGTCTTTACAGCTACATGTCTGCATTCAGTGGTCGAAATCTTTATAAACCACAAAACACACTAATGGGAATGTTACAGGATTAGTTCCGGATCTTTGCCCAGAGGTTTTTTCCCTGTGTAGAAAATAATAATCTGACATTTCTCTTTAGCAACTGTAAATATGTAGCCAGGTCCTCAGCTGGTATAAATTGTCATAGCTCCACTGGATCCAATCAAGTGCTATGTGCTGAAGATCAGCACCAAGATTATCTGAGCCATCAGCATGGTAAGACAACTCAGTTTCTGAAAATTGAGTAATAGTGCCTGCTTTCTAAAATAGCAGACAGCACATAGACCCCAGCAAGGGATAGGTTATTTGACTATGTCTGAGGAAGTAAATAGCCTGTTTTGCTTTGAAATGCTGATGATACTGAAATCGTGATTGTGCTAGGAAGCTAAACATATGGCTCAGAACATACGAAGGGAACAGAATAACAAGGTGCCATTTGACAGTATTCTGTGTTGTATCCACTCTGATGTTTTTCCCCCTCAGGAGCTTAACTTTTAGAAATGGAAAACCAAGCAAAACTGAATGTAGAGTCTCCAGGTTAGATGCATCTCATTAGGTACAAGCATGTTTGGTTGTCTACATTTTAGTTCCCGAAGAAAAATACAGAGGCATAACAATCAGTTAATGACAGAGCCCCAAGGAAATAGAAGTGTTAGAAAAACTTTTATAACTTACTAAAAACTCCTGTAAAACTAATGACACATGTTATCAGAAGGATTCAGACATTAGCCATAATAAATTCAATTTATTATAAAGGGGTGTTTAAATTATAGTTCACTGCCTCTTTTAAGAATTGTACAAATAGCATTTACTATTGCTATAGGATTAAAAATAGGCATATGGTATCAGCTTCTATAAATGATTAAGAACTTGGGACTTATTTAAAGTGGGTCCATACCATTCCGGTTCCTTTATTTGTCAAAGAGAGTATCTTATAGAAAATCCCAAATGCACAGGATGTCTTCAGCCCCATATAACTCCAGATCCTGCTGAAAGTATTGACCTGCTTGTTTCTGTACCACGATTGTTTGCTGCATAACTTTCTTTACAGCTTGCAGTAAGTTTTTAAAAAGTCCTCTTGCCCTGCTGCAAAGCCACTGAATAAGGCCTAGCCTCTCTCAGAGGGTCAAGCATCTATAGACCAAGCTGTTGCCGTGGCTTTTAGACATAAGGAGATGCCTTTTGCTAGACCACATGCTGACTTGGCATTGCCGTTCTCCATATTTAGGTGGCTGACTTTGGACATGCAGGTTAGAAAATTTTGCATTAGTTGTCTTTGGTTCAGTTTCTGTTCTTTAATCCAAATTCCAGAGTTCAAGTGGTAAAGTTCTATTATAATTTGTTTAGATTGTACAACCCACATTTTCCCACCCCAACAATTTTTGTTTCTGCTCCTACATTTTCTAATTGCATAGACCATGTGCTGGATAATATGGGAACTATTAATGATGAGTGTGTAAATATGAAGGAGACATTAAATTGTCTGGCTTTAATGCACAACCACTTAATTAGTGTTCCTCATTCATCCATTAGTCACAGCTGTTTTTTCAAATGGTTCCCTATGTTAGTCTGAATTCTCTGTGTTCCTGTTGAATTACTCCAAATTCTTAGATCATCCTGTCTAATTGGTTTACATAGATGTTTTTTTCCTGCATTGCTTCACCTTTGGTTTGTCATCTTGTCTTGCCTCACCAGTCTTTATCTCATTTCATGTGGCAAAGGGATAAGATGTAGTTTATTGCTTGTGTCTACTGTGAGCTAAAGTGTTAAGTAACTATAAAAGCAAAAACCCTTTTACAATTAATTTTGTGTATGCAAACCCTTTGTGTCAATTGAAAATACACTGATTCCAAAACACTTAAAGTCAAAAATTTCTAGGTGACAAGTCGCCTTCTTTTTACTAACTGAGAAGCTCTCCGCTTTTTTATTTAAACAGGGAGCTGTTGAGTATTTCTCTGGCATTTACATCTACCTATTTACATTTTCACCTATTCCCTTTGATTTTTCCACATATTATACTGCCAAGTATCAGAGGGGGTAGCCGGGTTTATCTGTATCCACAAAAACAATGAGGAATCTGGTGGCACCTTAAAGACTAACAGATTTATTTTGGCATAAACTTTCATGAGTATAAAAAACCCCACTTCTTCAGATGCATGGAGTGAAAATTACAGATACAGGCATACATATACTGGCACATGAAGAGAAGGGAGTTACCTTACAAGTGGAGAACCAGTGTTGACAAGGCCAATTCAGTCAGGGTGGATGTGGTCCACTCCCAATAATTGATGAGGAGGTGTCAATACCAAGAGAGGGAAAATTGCTTTTGTAGTGGGCAAGCCACTCACACTCCCTATTCAAGCCCAAATTAATGGTGTTAAGTTTGCAAATGAATTGTAGCTCTTCAGTTTCTCTTTGAAGTCTGTTTTTGAAGGTTTTTTTTGTTGTCAGATAGCTACTTTTAAATCTGTTATCTGAATGTCCAGGGAGATTGAAGTTGTGACATTGCACTCCATAAGATTTTATGAAAATATGCTAATTAGTGTGAATATAATTTAACTGGAACATGCTTCATGCGAAAGGTCTCTTGTAAGGTATCATTACAAATCTTATAATCTACTGAGTGTGTTCATTCTGTTTGTGTGAATGTATCATTCTTGTATCTGAAACTAGAAATATGAAATATAACTCTGAGGTCCTACTGTAATTATGCAAAATGTGGGCCATTAATGGTGGTTTAAAATCTTGATGGGTCCCATCAACTAGGACAATTGACTGTAGATGGCTCTGTTTACTTGCAAGCCTTCCTGTGAGTTCAGGCTGGGAAGAATGAAGGCTTGGGGTCTCACAGGACATGTGACCATGTCACCTGGTACTGGAATCCATCTTAAACCTGGGGCTTTTCCATTTAGAAGGAGGGGTGGGGACCCAAAGAGACAAAAGATTCCCACCTTGTGCCAAAGCTATATAAGGGCTAATCCATGGAACAGAACAAAGGGGGATGCAGTCATGACAAATCCCCTAGCTACCACCTGAGCTGGAACAAGGACTGTACCAGGGGAAAGCATTGGGCCCAGACTATAAAGGAGTCTAGTCTGTGAATAAAGCTTATTGGAACATCTCTGAGAGTGAGATTTACCTGCATTTAGTTTCCTACTGTATTTGGCTTAGACTTGCGTGTTTTTGTTTTGTTTTGCTCGGTAATTTACTTTGTTCTGTCATTACTTGGAACCACTTAAATCCTACTTTTTATATTTAATAAAATCACTTTTTACTTATTAATTAACCCAGAGCAAGTATTAATACCTGGGGGAGCAAACAGCTGTGCATATCTCTATCAGTGTTATAGAGGGCGGACAATTTATGAGTTTACCCTGTACAAGCTTTATACAGAGTAAAACGGATTTATTTGGGGCTTGGATCCCATTGGGAACTGGGTATCTGGGTGTTGGGGACAGGAGCACTTTCTAAGCCATTTTCAGTTAAGTCTGCAGCTTTGGGGGACATGGTTCAGACCTGGGGCTGTGTTTGTAGCAGGCTAGCATGTCTGGCTCATCCATGCAGGATTCTGAAGTCCCAAACTGGCAGGGAAAATGGTCTCAGAGGTAGTCTCAACACATCAGGTGGCAGTTCCCAAGGGGGTTTCTGTGACCCAACCCGTCACAGAAGTGTTCTCCTACTGACTTTTGTATGTTACCATTCCTGATGTTGGATTTGTGTCCATTTATTCTTTTAGGTAGAGACTGTCTGGTTTGGCCAATGTACATGGCATAGGGGCATTGCTGGCACATAATGGCATATAACACATTAGTAGATGTGCAGGTGAATGAGCCCCTGATGGTGTGGCTGATGTGGTTGGGTCCTCTGATGGTGTCACTAGAGTAGATATGGGGACAGAGTAGGCAACAGGGTTTGTTACAGGGATTGGCTCCTGGGTTAGTGTTTGTGTGGTGTGTAGAGGATGGACTACAAGCTGTTTAGGGATAGTATCCCTGATGGGGCCATGGCACACCTGCTGGCTGAACTTTGTGACTTTGTCCTCACCCACAACCATTTCAGATTTGGGAACAACTTATACCTTCAAGTCAGCAGCACTGCTATGGGTACCCACATGGCCCCACAGTATGCCAACATTTTTATGGCTGACTTAGAACAACACTTCCTCAGCTCTCATCCCCTAGTACCCCCTCTCTACTTGCACTAAATTGATGACATCTTCATCATATGGACCCACGGGAAGGAGGCCCTTGAGTTCCACCTGGATTTCAACAATTTCCATCCCACCATAAACCTCAGCATGGACCAGTCCACACAAGAGATCCACTTCCTGGACACTACAGTGCAAATAAGTGATGGTCAAATAAACACCACCCTATACCAGAAACCTACTGACCACTATTCTTACCTACATGTCTCCAGCTTCCATCCAGAACACATCACATGATCCATTGTCTACAGCCAAGCCCTAAGATACAACCGCATTTGCTCCAATCCCTCAGACAGAGACAAACACCTACAAGATCTCTATCAAGCATTTTTAAAACTACAATACCCACCTGAAGGAGTGAGGAAACAGATTGACAGAGCGAGGCGGTTACCCAAAAGTCACCTACTACAGGACAGGCCCAACAAGGAAAATAACAGAACACCACTGGCCATCACGTACAGCCCCCAGCTAAAACCTCTCCAGCACATCATCAATGATCTACAACCTGTCCTGGAAAATGATCCCTCACTCTCACTGACCTTGGGATTCAGGCCAGTCCTCGGTTACAGACAGCCCCCTAACCTGACGCAAATACTCACCAGTAACTACACACCACACCACAGAAACAGTAACCCAGGAACCAATCCCCATAACAAACCCTGTTGCCTACTCTGTCCCCATATCTACTTTAGCAACACCATCAGAGGACACTGGTTCTCCACTTGTAAGGTAATTCCCTTCTTTTCATGTGCCAGTATATTTATGCCTGTATTTGTAATTTTCACTCCATACATCTGAAGAAAAGGGTTTTTTTACCCACGAAAGCTTATGACCAAATAAATCTGTTAGTCTTTAAGGTGACACTGGACTCACATTTTATAGTGTTATGTCTGAATTATTGTCAAGGGAATTAAACCTTTAAGGGCAAAAGTTAGTGTGGCCATTCTGCTGTTGTGATTTCATTAATTGTAGTTGCATAGATAATATATATATAGTCGTGGACTCTAAGTCCAGGAGTCACCACCAGATCACCTGACCCTCCTGTGTATCACAGGCCACCAACACCACCGAGCACCCGCACTGTAAACCTATTTTCAGACTCTGACAGTAATACGAGTATGAAAACTAGAGATGTGCAAAATTGGTTTTATGGAGCTGAATTTGGTTTTATGGAGCAAAATCCAGGGCCAGCTTGGGTAAACTTCTCAAATTTGATTTCAACTTGCCCAAAATTTGGCAGCAAAATATTGGATGGATAGAAGTTTCCGCTTTCTGCCCATCTCTACCAGAAACGTCTGTGTTATGCCAAATCTCCAAATCAGGTGTGGGGTACCAGTTGCATCATTTTTGCTGCATTGCACAGCCTTCCATGTATGTGAAGCCAGGATTTATATTTTATTAACCTCTTAGGTTTTTTTTCTTTAGAAAGGTGCATTATGCTATTCAAAAATAATGTGAACAGTCAGCTAACCAGGGAATTCTCTGCTTCACAAATGAGGCAGATTGATTTAGATATTGAGCTAAGGGTCCCTGCTGTTACTGCAGACTGCAACTAATCCCAACAATAAATTCATTCCATTTACATGGACTTTTCCTGATGGGATGCCTTATAAAATGGTATTAGAAAACTAACATGACAGTGTAAATGACCCCTAGGGGGATCAGGTTCCTTGTATATATTCAGTTTATCATTGCTGAGTTACATTTTTTTAATATATAGATCTCTCTCTATGTAAATCTGAATTTACAAAATCTGACAAAGGATGGTCATGTGATAGGATTGTCAACTTGATGGTAATTAAAAACCAGACACTCCAGCAGGAGTGCCAGAACCCCCTGCCCCGCCTCTTCCCCCGAGGCCCCGCCTCTGCCCATGAAGCCCTGTCCCTGTCGACTCCTCTTCCGCCCCTACCCACCATCGCTCACTGCTTTTCCCCTCCCTGCACAGGTCAGGAGGGACTTGCTTGCGGAGCCAGGGCTAGGAGCTGTAGCTGTCCAACGCAGGTAGGAGGCAGCCCCATCTGAGTAGGGGCTGTAACAGGTGATGATCTGGCACCTCCCCACCCCCCTCACCCACAGTAACCAGACTCTGGGTGTCTGGTCAGTAGATCTGACTGGACATTGTCAGGTCCCCTTTTCAACCAGACTTTCTGGATGAAAACCGGGCACCTGGCCACCCTATCGAGTGGTTAAGGCTGGGACTCAGGAGATCAGTGTGCAGTTCCCAACTATGCTGAAGTTTTCTGTGTGACGTTGGGAAAGTCAGATGGGTGTATCCACACAGCCCCATGGCAGCACGTCTCAGAGCCTGGGTCGACAGATTTGGGTTTGAAAGCCCGAGCTCCAGACTGAGCCACAAGGTCTGCACAACTATTTTTAGCACAGAAGCCCAAGCTCGAGTTTGTCACCCCAGGCATAAACACCCAGAAAACTAAACCACATGTAGCTTAAATTTTATAAACTAGGATTGAGAGGAGTGGATTTCCAGTTAGAAAGTATTTGGGAACAAGAGTGTTTTGAAGTTGTTGTAATTTGAGGTTGCTATTTTATGACACCATTGTACTTCTCAGTAGGAGCCCTACTTGGTGATGAAATCTAATGCACCCAGATCCTGTAAACACTTACCCATGTACTTAATGGGCCTGCTCACATGTAAACATTACTCCAGTTGAACTGTTTATATCAGTTAGGTTAAGTATGTAGAAAAGTGTCTGCAGGATCAGGGCCAAGGACTGCCAGGATCAAATTTTCCTTTAGGAAGCATTTCAAATCAAATGACTTTAAAGCTATTGTAATAAAATAAAGGGTATAACGGAACCAAAAAAGGTTTTTGATCCTAACCATTATTTTTTTTTTAAATGATAGAACATTTCCAATTGTAGCCACCACTAGCACTTCTCCCTCAGTAACAGAAACAGTGAGAGCTCCAGTATAGACAGATAAACAATGTTATAACAACCCTATCATCCACACTTGCTCGATGTACCCAGGTTAAAATAGCTATGGCCACTCTATATAAGGGGTAAAATTTTCAAATCCCATTTTCAAAAATGATTTAAGAGCCTAAGTCTCAATGAAATCCTCCTAAGTGCCTAGGTTACTTTTGAAAATAGGTCCTAGGTTTCTAAGACGCTCAGGCAATTGTGAAAATAAACTTCTACCCCGATATAACGCGACCCGATATAACACGAATTTGGATATAATGCGATAAAGCGGGGCTGCGCACTCCGGCAGATCAAAGCAAGTCCTATATAATGCGGTTTCACCTATAACTTGGTAAGATTTTTTGGCTCCTGAGGGCAGCGTTATATCGGGGTAGAGGTGTATTACCCTAAAGCTTGGAGCCTTGCCACCAGCAATGGAGCTATAGCAGACTGAAATTTTAATTAACAAACAAAAAAAAAGGCTTAGTGTATACACAGCCCCAGGGAAGAGCATGCAACCAAATTGTAGCATGCATCAAAGTGGGAGTCATGCTGGCAAATACAATGGTGTGTCATTTATACAGCTGCCCCCCTCGATTCCCACTGAGAGAGTCCCATTCACTGAATGGAGATGCTGAAACAGTGACGTGCATTTCTAAAAACTTGCTCGATAAATGCCTTTGTATTATTATATAGTAACTATTTATTTAGCTCTCTGGTCTCACCACTGTAACTATGCATTGGATTGCTCCTTTAAGGCTCTTGCAGCTTTTCCATGATAGCACTCACCTTCAACCTACAGGAGAGCCCTCGGTAATATGCTTGCAGTGATAGTTGTCTCCTATTTCACTCCCTTTACAGCACCCAAAAGTCCCAGACTAAAATAGTGCTCCAAGGGAAATGGAGCATAATCAGCCCCAACAATTTGGATAGTGCTAAGTCTTATTCAGTTACAGTAGGCTAATGGATCTGTGTGGACCACACATCTGGTAGTAATAAAAAAGGCCCACACTAGCGCAGCATCTTGGCAGGCCCTCAGCAGCCCTTCAGTAGTCCTCATGCAAGGATTTTGTGACTGCCATTAGAGCACATTAGTGACCCATGTCGTGTGATAAAATGCAGGTGTAGTCATGTAAAACTGACACAATGGGGCCACTGAACTCCAATCTGCTGACTGTTAACTCTGCTTCCTTTAGAGTGTATAAACAAGCAGAGAAAACAGAGCCCAGATTTTGCCTCCAAGGCTAGACTTTGCCCATTTTACTTCCAAAGGCCAGTTTGTCTGGGCCCAGCACCCCCTCACCAAGGGATGAGGGCAGCACAGTACACCAGGAGCTCCCTGTCCTCTGACTTCTAATATGGGGAGGGGAAAGAGATAAACACTTGGACAATTTTCAGAGACCAGGAAGATTCAGGCTCTGGCACACTGTGACTCCCTACCACTCCAAAACACACTCATTTGTCTTCTTGGCAGCACCAAGGGCATTTAAGAAAATTCTGGTAACCCTGAAACAGATTCAATCCATTCCTGGATCACTTGTTCTTTAAAGCACTATAAAGAAGTCATCATGAGAGTTCTAATGAAACATGAGTTTGTGATAAATGACACTCAAAAAAAAAAGCCACCTTGCCCCTACTCAATGACTTATCCACTTGACTGTTCTAAGGGGCCCCTTTGTTGGACAAGTCTCTGTCCCAGAAGTGATTTACCAAAATCAAGGGATTAATATGTCAGATCCAACTATCAAGGAAATCCTCCAGGCAAACTCGTCTTATAGCAGGGAGGGATAAATGGTTACCTGTACAAAGAATTTCTTGTGGGCAATGTTCCACTTGAAAATGCTATACACAATCAGGAAGAAGTAGGGAGTACACCCCATCATGCCACAGGACCTAGGAACTGCTCTAGTCTGGTGCACCCCAAAGTACTCTATGATGCAGGACTCTCATCTCCAGCCTCCTCCAGGGAAATGATCAATGAAGAGTCTGAAGGGATGGGTCCAAAGCAGTGAGCATCAAACTGCTTAAAATAGCTAGCAGTCAGGGAGATAAGATAACTCTCAACATCTTCAGACTCACAGGACAAAGACAAGCTTAGAAAGTACAACATCATCACAACAATCACAGCATTATCAAAAAACCAGACAACTGTGGAAGAAGGCAAACAGCCTATTCACCAAATTCGAAAAAGAAATGTCTCTCTCTGATAAGGGCCATGAGATCATAGCCGTGGATTTTTGATCCCCAAAATAATATAGTATTTTCTCACCACTTGGTTCTGACAGCCATTTCTGAAGAGGATCCATATCATTATATATAAACATTATCTGTAAATTTCTTCTTGGAAACTAATAATGTTGTTATGATCTAATCAGAGCACATTTTATCTTTCATTTTCTTCCACTCAGAAGCAAGGTAGCAAACTTCAGGATGGAAGACTCAAAATGCATAACCCAGCCTTGCTGAAGGAGATCCAGACATGCTCAGAAGCTTTATATTGTCCACTACCACCTGTTCCTATCTTGACGGCACTTCCCGTTATGAGATCTGACTCTGCTACAGGGGAGCTTATACGCACAGACCTCCGCATCAGGATCTTGTCAGGAAGGCAGAGAACACTCATACAAACAAGAGTAGGTCCCCTCAAGTTGGCTAAGAAATTTTCTGCACAACGCCACATAAGTCAAGCAAACATACTCAGTCAGCCTCTAAGGAGTATGAGTCCCAGAGCCAGGATTCTAAAGCCCATAAAGTGAAGGCTTCTTCAGTACCAAACCCCATTACAGCAGCACCCTTCCACTGGTCCCATCAAAGTTGAAATCTTGGAATCCATCAGTTCCAGTACAATCAGAGTGGCTGCCACTGACAATAGAAAAATGAGGGGGGATGAATCCACAAGGGGATGCTACCTTGGACAGAAATCTACCCCATCTTCCAGCTATGCCTTTCCAGCATCAGCACTGCCACTGGACTTGGATCCTTTCTTCTCCTCCTGGGGAGAATCCAAGCCATCAGAACACCCACCATCTCCTCTGCTGAGAACTGTTAGCCCAATGAGATCTAAAGCCTCCTCCCCAGCACTCACCTTGGGACTGCAGGTACCCCATGCCTTGGGGATCTCAACAACCCCCTCCAGATCTGGCATAGTGGCCATACTGGGGAACATGGGGCCTATATGCCAGATATACAGAATCCATGTATTCTGCCAGGGAGTGCATCCCATTCTCCTCTGAGGAAACTGCCTCCTGACCTTGCTGAAGATGAGGACTTTGAACTTGTTCCTCTGATACTAGTGAAATTCTTTGTCTTCTGATAGAGCAGTCACTCCAGCGTCTCCATCACTACCGGATGCCCCTAAACCATTTCAGGAGTTATTACGCAGGGTGGCAGAAGCACTCCAGATCTCCCTGGAGGAGGCCCAGCATACCCAGCACCAACTCCTAGATATTCAGCCAACCACTAATTCCAGTCAAATGAAAGTAGTCTAGAACCTGCTTGAACAGTTTATGCCAGCTGCATTTGCCCCTATCTTCAAGAGGGCAAGAGAATGATATTTTGTCCCAGCCCAGGGAGCAGAATTTCATTTTACCCAGCCAGCTCTGAATTCTGATGGTCCAGGCAGCCATGGACAGAGCTAGACACAAAGCATTAAATCAGTGCCTTCTGACAAGGAGGCTGAACATCTAGAAGAAAAGTATTCACATCTAGTAGCCTTTAGTTTTGTATAGGGACTATTGAGGACTGTTGGCTAAGAACGAATATCCCAACTGCTCGCAATTCTCGCATTTTGTAGACGAACACAACAGAACAGAGCTCATTGCTAGGCTCTTATTGATGAAGGCAAGCTGGTGGCCAGAACTGCACTTCAATCAGAAGTTGATGCTGTTAGAGGACTTTCCCTTCACCCGCCCACATCCCTGGTTCTTGCCACACAGACATCAAGCAGCAAAAGACCAGAAGTCCAAAGTGCAGATCATGCAATGTTTATTGGGGTTAGTTTCCAAGCAAGCATGTTCCAAAGCCCTTCACACCAGTCAGGCTTATCTCTATAGGCCAGTAGAGTCTGTTCCCCAGTATTCTGTTCCCAGCTCTGATACCATAGAGCATTTTTTGACACCACCAGCTTGTGTCCCTGTTCCCCATTCCCTATTCCCATCCCCCCACTTAGCAAACATGATTCCAATTTCTCTTCCCTCCACTTCCTGTTTGACCCCAGTTTATATAGTAATATTCTCAGCTATACCTTAACCCAGTGGTCCCCAATGCGGTGCCCACGGGCGCCATGGCGCCCGCGGGGCCATCTTAATGCGCCCGCATCCTGGCCCCCGGGAGAGCACCCGCTGAAATGCCGCCAAATTTCAGCGGCATTTCGGTGGCGATGCCTCTCGATGACGCCGCTTGCCGTCGACAAGGGACGTCATCAAGAGGCATCGCTCCCAAATTTCGGTGGGGATGCCTCTCGATGACGTCCCTTGTCGACGGCAAGCGGCATCATCAAGAGGCGTCGCCACCAAAATTCGGCGGCATTTCGGCGGGTGCTTCACCACCGCAGTGGTCCTTCATCTGGCGCCCGCCAGATGAAAAGGTTGGGGACCACTGCCTTAACCAATCATTTTACTGAAATTTAACTAACCAATCCTAATGTATTGTAACATAATTCTCTAACCAATTATATCCCACTACCCTAATAAACTTACACCTAGCAAAATTAATTATACAGCAGACAGAAAATCAGAGAACCAGACAGATTAACAGTAGAAAAGTGGAAGCCATAAAGACAAAACAATACAAAAATGAGGGTTTCACAACCATTGATAAGTGATTTCTTGCCAGATGGGATGCTATCAAACTAAATTGTCTTTACTCCCAACCATTTACTTCCCTCCCTGTCTTTTACCCTTTGCTGTCTTTACCACGGGATTGTTCAAAAAGTCAATAAAAAACGTTTATCTCCATGGTCGCCCATGGATCTTTTACTTTAAAAATGTCAACAGAATCCAGCAGACTTCCAACATGCTTTTTGCAAAAAAAAAACCCCAAACATTTCACATGAATATCTAAAGTACCCTCCATTAAAACTTCAGAAAAACCATAAGTGTGAGAGAGGGGGATGGGGTGGAAAGCAACCCCGTGAAGTTATTTTAAAGTACAGGCTAACAGCATCAAATTAAGCAAACTGAGGAGGAGGAGGAGGAGAAAAAGAAGAAGAAGAAAAGGATATAGTTAGCTCTGAGAAAACGGTAGGGCTCCCTAAGTCGAAACAGTTGGGAACCCTTCCCCCCGGCTTTTTATCCTGGCTCAGGGAGAAGAGTGGGGGTTGTTACCCACTCCTGCAAACCCTGCCATTTTTCACTTTGAAACTTTTTTTTCTCTGCTCCCCTAGGACCAAGTCCCAGCTCCTGTCTCTTAAGGTGTTCTGTTAACTCTGCTTTTGACTCCAAACCCTATGGTGCCAAATCATTTTTAACCACCCCTAACTCTAATTTATAATCCTCCAGTAGCCTTTTGCTGGAATAGCACCAAACGTGAAAGATTACTGGCAGCTTCCCATAATGCTGCCTTTACTTCAAACCTCTCACAAATGAACTTAAGTGCCTCCTTTCCCTGGAAGGCATCCAGTCCCCAGGGGCATGAGCCTCCTTCCACTTCCTATTTACCAAGGAGGGTGGGTTCCTCAGCCAGCCCCCATCCCTCTGGGTCCCCTAACAGATGAGGTTGATGGCGATGGCTATTGTAATGCACCAGGAATTATGGTTGCACACTTGGGGATTTCCCAGGGAGGTCCAGAGCACCATAGAGGACCTGCACTTCGATGACGCTCACCTTTTCAGTGAAAAGATGGATGAGTCCCTGCACATTTTAAAGGATTCTAAAGCCAGTCTCTGCTCCCTGGGAATATATACCCCTGCCCTGAAAAGGAAATATCACAGACAGCCTTACGAACCTAGATCAGAATCTCAACAGTTTTATCACCAGCGGTCTTATGACCCTCCTTGTAAGAGGCAGAGAGTACAGAAGTCTCATTTCCTTTCACCACCTGCATCCACAATACCAGCTCAATCTCATCCCCTGGTGAAAAAATATTTTTGACAAGTTTGAGAATTGCAAACCACTAATGATACCACCGCTGCTCAATCTCAACAAACTATTCAGTGATAGTTTAGCACTGTTTCCACAACTGGAGTGCCATAACAGTGAACATGTGGGTGTTAGATAGCCTCCAATCTTGCAATACATGGAAAATGTAATATTCGTCTTTAAGCGCCATTTTCCATCCAAAAAAACCAACCAATCCCTTCCACCTTATATAGTTTCTCTGTATGGTGAGAATCCTTTGTTCCAGCCCAGTTTGTGGAAAAATACAGGTGCCAAAATGGAGTTCAGTGTCATGCAGTCTGGTCACACATGCCCTTGCATGTCTTGCTGAGTCATAGCAGCCATTACTCATAGGCTGGCTCAAATGTTCCCAGGTGAGGACAAACCTTTTCCATGGTCCATTGTCTTTGCTGATGGGACATTAGCACTGTCTAGTTTCTTCGTTGTTGTACCTGAAAGGCTAGTTGTGGGAGTTTCCAACTTCACAACATCTTTCAGTAACACATACATAGCAAAACTTTGTAACTTCATGTACAATGATAGCACATACAATCCAACAAGATTTTATGTTTAGCAGATCAAGACTTTTAGAATGATACCTCACAAGGCATACTTTGTACACAAGGTATAGTTATAACAGTGGTGAATATGGGGATGCCAGGGAATTGCTTTGGGGCACAGTGTGTTACAGTGAGATCAGTGCTCCTGTATGTAGAAACAGCCACCCTATGGAATTGGTATATTAAAAATCAAATCACCCCATCCAGGGACACAGAATGTGCTGGTAGACACCCTCAGTAGGCATTTTGCCATCAATCACAAGTGGGAGTTGCACAATTTCCCATCAATTGGGGACCCCCACCTGGGACCTGTTTGCTTCACAGATGAACAAGAAATGTGACATGTATTGCTCCAGAGGTGCTCTAGGACTATACTCTAAGGACAATTCTATTCTCCCCGGGTTTGGTCATCTGAGCTATGCCTTTCCTCTTTTACCACTCAGTAGTTGGGTGGTCACTCCGCTCTGGCCCTGAAAGGATTAAAAGCCAGCCCTTGGAGAGGGCTGGGGCTGAGAGCCAAAAAGGAGAGGCTGGGAGGCAGCCAATCAGGGCCAGGCTGGGCCCTATAAAATTGCTGCCAGGCCAGAAGGCAAACAGTCTCACTCTCACCCTGGAGTGTGAAGGGCTAGCTGCCTGGGAGCAAGGTACTGAAGCAGGGCAGTGCTGGGAACAGCAAAGGGAGCTGGGGAGCTCCATCCTGGTAAACCCCCAGGCTGAAGGCCTTGGTAAAAGCCTACAAAAGGTATTGGTGCTGCAGAGGGGCAGCCCAGGGATAAGCAAAGGCAGCAGGTCCTACCCCCTTGCCAATGATGAGTGGCCATTCCAGACTGCAGTTTTCCCCAGTGAAAGGGGGCTAGATGATGACTGGCAGTAGCCACTGAGGCAAAGTGGGCTTAGAGGGTTGGGGGTTCCCCTGGGAGGGGAGACCCAGAGAGTGGGGGGTACTGCAGAGGGAAGAACCCTGAGGTAAAGGGAACCAGGGTTCAGGAGGGACATGGGGCCTGAGGCAGGTGAGACACTGGCCAGCAGAGGGCGTTCCAGAGCTGGAGTTGAGCTAATTCCCAAGATGACCAGCAGGAGATGCCACATTGATGAGTCTTTGCATCGCTACACACTCCTACCTCTAGTCTTGCGGAAAATCTGGCAAGACAGAGCATGAGTCATCCTCATTGTCGCCTGTTGGCCCAGACAGTTTTTATTCCAGAGCCTCCTACAGCTGTTATCCCACCTTCCAATCAGCATCCAGACATTTCCTGATGTCTTGACCCAGGTGAGGGGCAGGATCAAGCAGCTCAACACAAAGACACTTCATCTCATGGCTTGGTTTTTGGATAAGCATCAACACTAGAACTTTCCTGCTTGGAAGCCATACAAACTACCCTTAACGGCAGAAGGAGCTTCACTAGGAAATCCTTTTCAGCTGAATTGAAGTGTTTCTCCATCTTGGTGTATCAGAATCTCCCGAATCACTGGATATTCCCTCCATTTTGGACAATCTTCTTTCTCTGAAAATGGCTGCCCTTTCCCTCAGTTCTATGCAAGGCCATCTGGCAACAGCCAGTGCATGCCATCAGATGGGTAATTGGTCTTCACTCACCTATTGTCCATTAGGTTCTTAAAGGGCCTAATTAAAATCTTTCCAATAGTAAGGAAGCCTACCCCTCACTGGAACTTGAACCTTGTGCTGTCAGCTTCTACTAAGCCTCCCATTAAGCCATTAGCTACATGTTCCATATCTCATCTATCTAGAAAAGTTGCATTCTTTGTGGCTATCACCTCAGCCAGGAGGGTAGGTGAATTGGGAGACCAAATGGCAGATTCACCATACATTGTATTCTATAAGGACAAAGTATCCTTACAAATACATCCTAAATTAATTTCCAAGGTGGTTTCAGAGTTCAACATAAACCAGCCTATCCACTTACCTGTGTTTCCCTCTCCCCCACATCTCATGCATTGTGGGAAGAGATCTGCTCTCACCTTATGTCTACAGAGAACAAAACTGATTATAAATCTCCCAGACTCTTTATTGCCATAGGAGATCTCTAAGTGGATTTGGGGTTGTATCTTACTGCATCAATTGTCTCACCTTCCTCCCTCTACAGAGGGTGAGGACTCACTCTACAAATGACATCTATAGCATCTGTAGCACAAGCGACATCTATAGTATCGCTTCAGGAAGTACCTTTGGTTGACATTTGTAAGGCAGCTACATGGACTTCCATCCATTTGTTCATGAGACATTATGCACTAGTACAGGACTCTGCCACTTTGGGGTACATCCTTTGGGACATCAGTCCTTCAAACAACTCTGCTGACTGCATCCTTGCACCCTCCTCCTACTTGAGAGTACTGCTTGTCAGTCACCCACACTGGAGTACACAAAAGGACCAACACTCGAAGAAGAGAAAGTTACTTCGAGATGTGTGGTCCCTCTCTGTGTTCCACTACCCACCCTGCTTCCCCTCTACTTTGGGCCTTACTTGGGTTGGGAGTACAGAAGGAACTGGAGAGGTCATCAGCTCACCCTGCCCTTTATCTCCTCACGTGGAGGCATGCGGAAAGCAAGGGCACACGTGGGCCAACGGACACTGCTTTAAGAATTCTCCAGCTCTAGGCACATGGAGCGCATGCATAACCCACAGTGGAGATGTGATGGACTTGCTCTGCTCTAGTGGCTTTCAATCTGTGGTCTGCAGACCCCTAAGGATCCACAGACTGCCCAGGATTTCCAAAGGGGGCTGCACCTACATTCAACATTTTTGGGGGGATCACAAATGAAAGACAGTTGAAAACCACTGTTCTACACACTGCTGGATGGCACCAGCTATTGGTGGCTATAGGGATTAGCTTGTGTGACGTTATTAATATAAACTGTGACCGTATAGATCATTGTTGCAATCAAGGTCCTATAGTAGCCCAAATCTTGTACAAAGGAGGTCACGTAAGGTGTCTGTGAAAAGGTTAGGATTTGCTGGTTATGATTATGCTGTCTGTATGAATGTATCATTTTTGTATTTAAAGTTACACCTCTACCCCAGTATAACACGACCTGATATAACACAAATTCGGATATAATGCGGTAAAGCAGTGCTCCGGGGGGGCAGGGCTGTGCACTACGGCGGATCGAAGCAAGTTTGATATAATGCGGTTTCACCTATAATGCGGTAAGATTTTTTGGATCCCGAGGACAGCGTTATATTGGGGTAGAGGTGTATAAGTATTGGCTTTATACTTTCTGTATTTCAAATTTGTGCTATGCTTCTGTGTGACACCCCAGACAATTTGGTGTCAGCACTGCCTAACCTGCTTGATGGCCCATTAAGGACCTATTGAGAGAAGGCAGATACACGTTGTGACTCAGCAAGGCATGCAGGGATATGCCTATGGACAGAACTCTAAAGTTTTTCCATGCCATGTGCTGGGTAGTGTGGAAGTACAGAAAGAACTGACAGGGATTTGTAGGGGATCTTAATGCATGATAGTTTGTTAGCAAGAGTCAGACTAGCTGTTAGCCAAAGTTAGGCTAACTGTAATTCTAATAACGCGAGATTTGTAGAAGCGAGGATTGTGTGAGGCAAGTGGAAAAAAACTGTGTAAGAAGTTGTTTTTCGACCTTGTGTAAATAATACAATATGTAGACTGGCGTCTCTTAAGTGAGAAAAACAAGATATCAGGATGACCTATGTATAAACAAAATGCAGCTGTTGCTTATTATTGTCTAAAACAAAAGTATAAATGCTTGCTGTAATTGTTTACCTGTTAAAAGACCTGTCTAGAAAAAAAAACCTATGTCCTAATGCACTCTCTCCCTGTTGTAGCTGCTAAACAAAATAAAGTATCTAACTCTGCTGCACCCAAACAAAAAAGCGAGAACTGAGTTTTTCTCCGACAGTAGCTTGTCTTTTTGGAGAAAAGGAAGCACAGGCCACATGGCAAGGAACTATAAAAGGCAGCTGCGTCTCCTTTATCTTGTCTTCAATCCTGCTTCTTGCCTCCAGAGGAACCTTGCTACATTGAAGCTCTGAAACAAAGGACTGAATGACCCATCCAAGCTGTGGGTGTACTCCTCTAGAGATTTGATTTGAACCTGCAGTTTATTCCACCACTGCTACAAGCCTGAACCAAGAACTTTGCCATTCCATGTAACCAATTTCAGCTCTCATCTATATTTCTTTCTTTTTATGAATAAACCTTTAGATTTTAGATTCTAAAGGATTGGCAACAGCGTGATTTGTGGGTAAGATCTGACTTGTATATTGACCTGGGTCTGGGGCTTGGTCCTTTGGGATTGGGAGAACCCTTTTTCTTTTACTCAGGTATTGGTTTTCATAACCATTCTTCCCCATCACGAGTGGCACTAGTGGTGATACTGAGAAACTGGAGTGTCTAAGGGAATTGCTTGTATGACTTATGGGTTGCCAGTGAGGAGAGACCAAAGTCCTCTCTGTCTGTTTAGTTTGGTTTGCCTTAATGGTAAAGGAACCCCAGCCTTGGGCTGTAACTGCCCTGCTCCAAGCAATTTGTTCTGAATTGATACTCTCAGTTGTGTCCCGCCAGAGACCGCATCGTTACAGCTTGATCAAGCCAATGCCCCTTCCAGTGGTTACACTCCATCAATTTGTTCTCTGCAACCGCTCTCTTGCTCCAGGAACAGCAGCATCCTTTCTGTCACTCAGCCCTCCCGTCAGGTCACTACTGTGGTTTCCCCTTATGGAGGGGTGAGGCGGGGTAGGAGGTGTATCAAGCAGTCTCAGGCAGTCTTCTGCTTCACTGCCTCACAGCGCTACTCCTGCAGTGGCTGGCAGGGGAACCTGGAACCACCCTCCACTCCAGGTTCCAACTTGGGGACCCTCTACACTGCAGCCAAGCTCCATTCCCTGCCTTTCCCTGAGCTGCTTCCATACCTCCTGGCTCTCCCCACTCCTCTGGGTTTGCCAGTCTCTTCACTCCTTTCTCCCAGGGAGTAACTTTAGTCAACTCAGCTCTGTAGCACTCCCTCCAGGAGTGACTGCAAACTTCTTCCCTGCAGCCCCTTCTGATTCCAATTTCCTGTCTTTTGTAGAAGCCCCACCTGTCCCTCACAGGTGAGTTTCTCTCTAATGAGCTGCCTTCAACCAAAAGTCCCCCCCCCCCCTATTTCCAGCCTAATTAGCTGATTGGGCCCACGTGGCCCAATTCATCTCTTGCAGGGCCAGTGTGGGGCATATGCCACGGCAGGAGAATACATGAAGGTAAGGTAAGTAACTATTAGAAGAGTCTTCTCAGTTGCGTACGCATCAAGACATATCTCTTAACTAGGGGTATTGTCCATAGAACAGCACTGCTGCATTTTTCAGTAAGACAGAGTGCCATGTTTGCATCTGAGGACTTGTCCGGGTCTCATTTGAAGTATTTGGTAAATGTCTGACTAGATGATCAAGTGGCTGCCTTCTGTGTCTTCTGAAGCAGTGTGCAGGGGCTCTGTGTATGACTATGCTGTGGCCCTAATTGAATGTGATAGTGTCAGTGCTTTGATTCCTCTTGGGCAGCCAAAGGGCCAGACTTTCAGACTATCTCAGCATCCAACAGCTCCTGTTAATCACAATGGGTGCCCCTGGAAATCTGGCCACTTCATTTTTATGTCCTAAAGTAGCAAAAGAGCCTTTCTGAAAACCTCAAAGAAGCCCTTTCCAACATTTGGGAGAAGGGCTTGGGAAGCTGTGGTAGAAGGAAACCAGTCATACGCCTCCCCAGACTACCAATCAAACGCCTTTCACTTACACTGTTTTCTGCTACTAAGAATCATTGCACACGCTGCTGAATGAGAATGAGACATTTTGTTTCATACCTGCACATTTCTCATCTCAGAAACATCATGTTCTGCCCCATCTGTGACATAAGATGGTGCAGCAGGTTGGCAGGATCTACCCTTCACTTGCTCTGTTAACAGGAGATAGTACCTGCATAAAGTTGCTGAGAAAGTTCTGCTTAGTCTTTGGGTGAAATCCAGGCCCAATTAAATCAATGGCAAGACTCCAATTGAGTTCAACGGGGCAAGGATTTCATCCATTATGGCAGGTACATGCTTCATAACTCCACCCAGATATCAGAGGGACCGAGAACCAGAGTTATGGAGGTCTTTCAGGAAACCCTAGGAAGAGCTGGGTAGCGGGAGAAAGCTTAGGCTGATCTCGTTCTAAGATACTGGTCCTGAGTTACCAGTGAACTCTGCAGCAAAGATAGTAAATTTTGCATACATTTTAACTGAACGAGAGTGGGAACATTGCCATGTCACAAAAATATTTTTAATTATTAATTTGTCTAAGAAAGATGTGGACAAATTGGAGAGAGTCCAGAGGAGAGCCACACAAAAGATAAAAGGTTTAGAAAACTTGACCCATAAGGAAAGGTTAAAAAAACTGGGCATGCTTGGGGGGAGCTCTTCAGATTGTGAAGGGCCTGCTATGTCTTGGGTGTCCAGAGAAGGCTGTACAGTGCAAAAGACTCATTTTTTTGGGGGGGGGGAGGGAAATCCGGGACTGTGTGCGCATTGGGGTCACCCTGCAAGTAGTAACCAGGGCAGCTAGAAGCCAGAGTGTTACTCGTGTTTGATGACAGACTGCTGGGGTCAGGGCTGCTGGACCAGAGTTGTGGCTGTACACAGACACTCAGGGCATGACTTGCATGCTTGTAGGCTGGTTCTGAGCAATCCAGGTTGGGAAGTGCAGCAGCAAAGCATTGTGAGGCAACCCGAGTTGCAGGGCAAGTGGTGACACAGGCCCACACAGGTCTGGATTGCACCCTAGCATGTCATAAAGCTAGTATCGGTATACTAGTGTCAGGCAGTATAACTGCATCCAAGTAGGGCTTTAACTATTTCAGTGTAAAAAAAAAAATCACTCACCTACCCAGTATAATTATACCAGAACAAAAACTGTATGTAGACCAGGCCAACATTTCCTTTGGTCAGTAAAGTAGGCAGATATAACCCAAAGTTACATATGGAACTTTTTGAATGAGAAGAGACCATTTTTCCATAAACACTTTTTAAAAGCAGCCTCTTTAATTAGCTGAATGAAATGTTTCTTGCCTGGTATGTGAGATTGTGGCAGGAATTAATACCTGCTGGGATTTGAACTAGGAACCTTTGGATTGAGCCGCAATACTCCTGCTTTTTGAGGTAAAGAAGAAGGAATGTTTAAACAGCTTAGTTGCTATGGGGCAAAACCCAGGGCCGGCTTTAGGCCTATTCCACCAATTCCCCGTGGGGGCGCCAGTGAGAATCCCTTCCTGGCTACCTGGCGGCGCTTTGGGTTTCAGCGGCAGATTCTTCTTCTTCTTCGGTCTTCACAGCAGCACTTCGACAGTCCTTTTCAGTGCCGTTGAAGACTTTCGAAGTGAAGGGACCACCGCCAAAAGCCCCAGAAGACTCAGACTGCTGCCACTGAATACAACAAGTTTTTTTTTTTTTTTTTTTTTTTTTTTTTTTTTTTTAAAGTCCCCCCAGGCTGTGTGAAAAACTGGAATGAACTTGGCTCCTAAAGCCAGCCCTGATTTCTAGTATGCAGGCCACTGTGTAGAATAAGTCTGAGCTGCAGATTTTTAACCCACTAGCTATCTCTTTTCAACAGAAAACCTTTCATTCCGGTGTGCACTTTTAGGAGACTTATGTCTTGTTTTTTAAGGCAAGGGGTAAAATTTTCAAAAGTGCCTAAGTCCAATTTTCAGAAGTCCCTTAGGCATTTAGAAGCCTGTGTCTGGGATTTAAATTCCTAAATATCACTTTTGAAAATAGGGCTAAAATTCCCAAGTCACTTAGCCACTTTTTAAAATGTTACCCAAGGACTTTAAAGTGACCAGCTTGCATAGCTCTCTGTCAGGTTTTTAAAAATACACTAGCGGTATAACAAATATACCTTAGGATAGATACAACTACTATCATCACACCCTTCCCATTTGAAGTGTTCATGCAATGCATGTCTGTGGCTTGTTGACATTGCCAGGGGCTGCTTAAGTTCAAAGCTAGTCTTGAATTTGTTTGCTCTCTCCACCCTTTGCCTGGCTTTTGGGTACTCTTGAATGGGCTAAATATAAATGGGAATACAAAGAAATAACCTAGACAAATAAAGCAGCACAGGTGTGCTTTACCGACACACCCTTTAGAAGCCTGTTTTACGCTACAACTCAATATATAATCATTAGACTATCCCACCACTGGCTGGGAATAAGACACTTTAGGTCTATTAGACAATGGAACCTGTAGATAAACATAGATTTATTTAGTATGTATATTTCAGTAGAAGTAAAACTTTAGGGTAATTCATAGTTACTCCTCTATATTTTGATAGAATGTCAAAGAGGCATTTTGTTTGCCCAAACTTTGTAGATCGCACAGACAATGTCAGGGAAATATTTGAATGTCTTGCCAACAGGCTATGGAAAATACGGTTGGGGTTGTGGGAGCAGAGTGTGTGCTGACATCCATAATTCATCCCCAAAATGCACATCTGAAGAATCAGAGCAGGAGTAAACTAACGTGGGGCTGTGAGAGGAGCTGGTATTGAAAGCGAACTGTGTGTACCATGGATAAATGCTCTAGGAACTATCAGTGCTGATCGTGTCTGTTTGGTTATGTGCAAATGCTATTAGTCAGTCAGTCAGTTGGTGGTCCAGAAGTAGCACTAAAATATGCACAATTGGAGTCTATAGGTACTTTGTACTTTTCCACCACTCCTAAGCCACAGGCCAACCTTAACTGTGACACCATCTTTCATCCCCACATGTCTGATGGCATTTTTGGTCAAGACTGGTATGTAGAGAGTTCCCCGTTTTGATACAACTTTATTTCCAGGGTTCACTTGAGTTACAAAGCCAGCAACGTTGATTAGTGCTGCAGCTTGATACAGTGGGCTGGAGTCCTTTTGTGTTTAGAAGTCACTTTCTGTATCCTTCTTCCCTATATCCTGGCAGTGCGGGAAGGTCCTTACCATCACTCATAGGTACAAAATCTTCCATAAGAAATCACGTTTTTCCCTAATGTTGGCCTATATGGGGACTTGCAGCTTGACGGGTGAGGAATTTCATCGTATGTGTTGCCAGGGCATATGGTAGTTGCGCCTACATTTTATAACTATTTAAGGGCACTGGGATGATTGGCTCTGAGGTAATAGAGCAGATTCAGGTATTTCAATAACAGTTGTCACTTCAACCTTTAACTAGTTACCAGTGTCTTGTCTTATTTCTGTGTCAACTCTGGTGGAAATGGCCAGGACTCATATCCATGAGTCCTTGGAAGGAGGGTGGTTGTAAGATATTGACAGTGCAGAGAGTAAAGCAAAGAATTGGGAGACTACGCTACTAATTTAATGCAGCACTAATCCTGGGACATTGTGACAAATCATAGACCAGGTGACTAATCGGTTTGCTGTTGAACAAAGGGGCATCTGTGTGTTTGTACAGCTCCTAGCACAATGGGGCCCTGATCTCAGAAATAATCTGCTGAATATAGAACATTGACCTATAAATCGCTCATCTATTTTCTGTCACTTTCCAATAGTCCTAGCACAATAGCCACCAAGTCTGAGCCTCCCACCCACCACACCGAGAACAGTGACGAGTGTCTGTTATGGAGTGGAGTAATGTAAAGTCAACAGGGACATTTCTCAGACAAGAACTACAGTTTTTCAATGAGAGATGGCATTTTGTCAAGGAGAGCCTCTTCCTGAGCCCCCAGTCTCTGAGGGACAAAGTGCAGTACTGATTTATACTCCACTTTGATGTAATAATACAAGGGCTGTAAAGCAGCACTGAATTTGACCCTTCTTTTCTCTTTGTCTCTCCAGTCATTTACAGAAATGCAGCTCCTCCAGAAGGAATCAGACTGCTCATGACCTGCTGCCTCCCTACAAAAGTCATCAGTATAATCCTCTAAAACAATGGATATATAATCCAATTTTTATTAAACTGCTGCACATGCAGCTGCTTTCTGTGCCCCTGTCAGTTAATGAATTCAATTTGACAGAAATCCAAGAGGTAGGTAGATGGAATTTCTTTATTTATGCATCTAAAGTGCACTCATTGCTGCACAAAACATATTGAGGACAGAGTCTATGTCTGGAACATTTTCTATGAAGCTCTACGTAGGCTGAGCCCCTTGTGTGGTCAGCATTTTATTTTTTGAAAGTTGATCAATTTGAATTGAATGAGGCATAAAAATGAGTGGCAGAGGGGAAACAAAGTGGCACCCACTGGAGATCTGGGAAAAGATTAGGCAGAATGAAAAGGGAATAGGAGGAAGTGAGAACAAAGATGTATACAGGGGCAGAAATATGCAGATTGTGGAAGCTCAGGACAAGGAGCATGAACTTGATGTAGAAGGTCAGTGAAGGGATTAAGAGTGGGGAGTGGCAAGTAGTGGATGAAGTTGATTTTAACAACAGCACTTTGAATTTTCGGGACGAAGGGAAAGGTGGGGAAAGGAGGTTGCAGTGATGCCTAAGTGAGAAATGATCAGGGGCTTTGGCAGTATAGAGCTGGAGAGGGAAGGATGGATTATAGCAGAACAATGGTGTAGAGATGAAAGTCTGAATATGCAGTTAAAGATGATTCAAAGTTTCAAGTCTTTGTGATGGGGAGGAAAATATGGTTTGTGATGGAGAAAGAGTGAGAGAAGGATTTGTGGGGAAAAAATGAGGTGTTCATGGTTGTCCATGTTGCATGTAAACGGTGGAGGCACTTATGAGATGAAGTGAGTGAATAAAAAAATAAAAGTGAATAAACTAAATTAACAAAGGACCCAAGGAATGGATGTCTAAATGCTGGAGTGATGCAGATTCTCTCCTGGACAGAAGCACACATTGCCACCATCAGGACAATTCACATAATTGGGACCCTGGATACAATTTCCTCTTTTGGCAGGAAAGTATTCCAAGTGGTGGTTCCTAACTAGTATAATTAGACTAATTTGAAGGAGGGAGAAAAACATGTTCCCCTAACCCACTTCTCTCTCCCTCCTATTGTTTTTATTTCTTGATTGCTGTGTCCCAAATATTTCAAACTGGAGAAGAGGTCACAACCCAAAGAGGAAAATGTTACCTGATCATTTATTTTCTGGGATTGACCTTTCCACTGGTCTACCCCACTTTGGATAAATCCTTGGATGCTTCTATGAAAGCCTCTCTGAGGTCCTCCATGTAAATCATTAATACTGTTGTATAAGGATACCGTTTAAAAAGTTTGTTTAATTTGGCATAGAGAGTTTAGTGTTTCTATACAGCTTTGGAGGTTACCCAACTGGAGTGAAAGGAGAGTGGCCAAGCTCATGGGACAAGTGTGTATGACCCATATGTCTCACTGGGAGAGGAGTCAGTCCCAGAAAATGAATAATCAGGTAACATTTTCCATTTCATGAAAAAGGCATCATCAAAAGTGATGCAAGATTCTTAACTTGTCTCACTCCCTCTAAATAAGTAATTTCACAATTATATCAAATGCTACAGTTAAATACTACAGCTTACTCAACAGGAAGTTATGGGGCTTTGATATTAATTATAGGTGTGACCTGTTACCCTCCACACAAAAACCTTTACCAATCAGTCAACAAAGGAGCAGATAATTAAAGAGTTCCAGTTTAACAAGCTATTCTTAGTATTGCAAAATGAGAGATAGTGAAGGTAATGAACATGTTAGTCTCACTCACAAACTCCTCATTGTAAGTCCTTTTCATGTATAAAGATCATAAAATGAAAATGTACTTTAAAATTTACATTGCTTCTTTGTTGGACTATCACGTCACACAGCTGTCCCACTTTCAAAAGGGAAAATGATTTTCAACTACAGCAGCAAGAGAGGAGGGAAGATATTGTAGCTTCCCAGTGCTAAGCTAGGAATGTTTTCAGAACTTCTTTTTTATTCTTTGGCTGGAAGCACACAAACCACCATGAAATCACAGGTTCCAAATGTTGTTTAAAGTAAATGTTCTATAAAAAAGAAATCCCCTTAACTTTGTCGTCTTTGAGGTTTTCCCCCTATATATACATATATACATATATATACATATATAATGCCAGTCTCTCCCCAACATTATCTCCTTCCCTTTAATTTTGCATTTGCCTCAGTGGCTCTCAGCTTTTTCCATTCAGAGAACCCCTCCAATTATCTTTTCCATTCTGGGTACCCCCCTTTGATGCAGCTGAGACCAATATACACTTAATTTTGTGAGAAGGGCAGGGTGGTTGCAACCCATTGATACCCAAGGAGATTAGGACACCCCTGTTGAGAACCCCTGCCTTACTCCATCAGTTCACTTTTTCTTCATTTCCCCTTGTCACTGGTGGTTTTGGAAATGGTGGAGGAGATGTCCTCATAATCTCTCAAATGCAGGAGGGGAGTGTGGGTTTATGACACAGTCTAATAAACTAGGTTACCTATGTGTGTTGCTATCTCCAGAGTCTCCTGGCCAATGATGTCCTTGACTAGACACTGCAGATTTCAGTGTTAATGGAGCTGCTTCTTTGCCTTAAGGCTTGAATCTGCAGATCCTAAATTTGCATCGTGTTGATGCTGTATGTGATTAATATTCCTGTACAAAAAGCTTAGTTAAAACAGGTCAGGTTGTAAATAGAGATAAATTAATTGAAAACATAAATATGCAATTAACATCCAGGAAATTGAGAGTTAATGATCTGTCAACAACCTTAACTCTTCCTGTGTTTACCTCAATTTAATCCATGGACTCCTTACCTATGCTCAATGGGCCTTCTATTCTATATACATGTTTATACTGCACTTATCATAGTATCTTGAGCACGTGTTTAACTTTAACTTCAGTTTCCTAAACTGGGGCCATCATGCTTACATCATGGGCTACAAGTGCCAGTGGAGGAGGGGTGTGAATTCTGCAGATGGTTCTCCGCACATCTCACAAACTGGGGTGATTTCTGGCCTCTCGAGCCACTTTGTGTAGAGGGGAAAAGGTAAAGGAACATAGGTGACTGGTTTTGACACAATAGGAACTGAGAGCCATAGATGGCTTCTCCCTTAAAGGATATTGGAGCCCAATCCTTGAGCTGGGCTCTGGGGATGTGCTGCTGCTGTACTCCAGCACTCCTGCCCCCACCCATCATTTCAACTCTACATGTGGGATGGCATTCTAGACACTAAATGACAGGGGGCTGGAACAATTTGTATAGTGGGGTGCTGAGAGCCATTGAACCAAACTGTAAACCCTGGATATGATGGAAACCACTTCAAGCCAGGGGGTGCGACAGCACGCTCAGCACCTGTAGTTCCAGCACCTGTGCTAAATGACCCTCCACTTGCATCATTAAAAGTGAGATAAAATTCCTGACTCATACACCATACGGAAAATGTATTATCCCCTGTTTCTCTTTCCTTGAGTCCATAACTCCTATTTTTCTTTTTGATCAAAATTCACCATCACCACAGGGGCAGTTTACACTTGCAGTACTTTGTATGCTAAATCCTTAGCAAGAGCTTTAACGTACTGGCAGAGAGCTGAAAATACAGTAGAAGAGTATGATTAAAAAGCACTACATTCCAATTTAAAAAAACAGACTATGCATTTGAATCAGTCTTGATGTTTATTTTATGTAACTATGTAGCCAAGTGTGAAACAAAACAGAAATGCGGACAACTAATAGTTACAGATGTACATTTTCAGACCTTCATATTCAGGGATGTGTGTGTGTGTTACTGTGATTGAACATACAAATCATGAACATGCACGCTTGCACTCAGAATTGTACACAATCTTGTCTAAAAATGTGGGCCCAGACATTTGGCTCCACAATTGGTCAGGACTGACAGTGTGCAGTAAATGAGGTTACAGAATATTTGTGTGTGTTGGACAGGATAAAATAATGATAAATACCATTTCATTTTATAATTTAGTCTGTTTTCACTGGCAAATGATCTCTCTTCCTCTGTCTTTACTGAGGCTTTACTTGTTATTAAGAAGAGAAATGCCCAGCCACGTAAAGTTCTTACCGCTGATAGAGGTCAAAACAACAATGGAAAATACCCTTTCCAAGCCGTAAAGAAGAGCTCTGTGAAGCTTGAAGGCTTGTCTCTTCCACTAACAGAAGTTGGTCCAATAAAATATGTTATCTCACTGGCATTCTCTCTCAATGGAAAATGACATATTTTTAGTGAAGTTTCACAAAGACCATAACAAAAACAGGAAATAGACACCTGACCTATTCTTGTTCCAGTCTTAATATTATAATCATGTCATCTGGCATGTGCTGCTTGCGGGAACAAGATATTTCAAAGCCTTATTTGTTTTATAGCTCTGCTTAAAATATCCAGATGCCAAATTAGCCGCCAGTACTGGACCAGATTCAGGGGGTAATTTACACATTCTTTTGGCCCCCTCAACATGTATGTTATGCCAAACTAGACCCATTTAGGGTATGAATACACTGCAAATTAAGGGCTTTGACATGGGCTAGCCACCTCTGTACAAGCTCGCTGGGGACCCTGGGTACATACTTAGGTGGCTAGTCCACACTGAAGTCCATGCCACCACGTCTCCCCTACTATCATTACCTGTGCTAGCTAGATTAATGCTAGGGTGGGTATGTCTACCCAAGTTGCAACCACACCTTAATTTGTGGTGTATATGTACCCTGAGAGACTCTTGTACCCATGCCCACTTACCATTATGAGACTTTGCACCCCCTTATTCGTCACCTCTGAATTTGGCCCAGTCAGTCTAAGGGAGATTGTTAGTGTAACTTACAAGGCAATCCCTACTTTCACTTATATCCTCTTATATCTTCCTGTGGCTTTTCCATGGCCTTTTTTCTATCCCTTCATTGTGGTACACCAGCCAGGTCTCCCTTAGCCTCAGTTAGCCTTAGGGCCGATTGTGTAAATCACAACCTGGTAAGTGTGAGCATGTTCAAGAGAGTCTAAATCTGAGAGTCTGTGTCTAAAATAACTTCACTTACATGTCAAAAGAAAGTATAAAATACATCAGCTTTTACTCCCTTACAGTCTTCTAGACTTATGTTGCATTGTACGTAAGGTACAATTTGCTATCACCCATATTTACACTTGGCAGAATTCAATTTTTTAAAAATAATTTAAATGAATAATATCAATGTTTATTTTTTAAATTGTCATTGATTTAAAGTTTCACACTCGTGGGAAATTAATAGGGGGTCAGGCAATTATTTAGTGACAGCAGATGTTAAGATTCAAAATGTTAAAGCTTTATAACCATTAAAACACAAACTGGCAACATCACATGTCAAAATAAGTTCTCAAGAAGCATTTTTCATACTTTGCTAATCTGTAAATTTGTAAATTTTGATTAACGATGGAAATATTTTTTGTCAGTTTATGTGAGTATGGTGAAAACAACATTTACCAATAAAAATCTAAGCCTTTTAAGTCTACCCATATTTATTTATTTAGATTTGGGCAAATACTAAACATGGTGTCTGTGTACTCTGGAAATCATTTAAAAATGCACCACAAATGTGTTTAACTTCACTAGTCAGATACGTTAACTTCACTTGTTACCATATAGCTAGACATGAAATGGTTTAACTATTCAATTTAAAATATTATATCCAATTTTAAAAAATCTCTAACTGAGCATCAATTATGAACCACAAATGGCTCCCAAGAAAAAAAATTATTAAAAAAAGATGTCCAGGGCCTGGGGTGTGTAGCAGTGGTTGGAGGAAGAGTAGTGGGGACTGATACTGAGATAGGGAGCCTTCCATAAGAACGGCCATACTGGGTCAGACCAAAGGTCCATCAAGCCCAGTATCCTGTCTCTGACAGTGGCCAATGGCAGGTGCCCCAAAGGGAATGAACAGACAGGTAATCATCAAGTGATCCATGCCCTGTCACCCAATCCCAGCTTCTGGCAAACAGAGGCTAGGGACACCAACCCTGCCCATCCTGGCTAATAGCCATTGATGGATCTATCTTCCATGAATCTATCTAGCTCCCTTTTGAACCCCATTATAGTATTGGTCTTCACAACACCCTCTGGCAAGGAATTCCAGAGGTTGACAGTTTGTTTCATGAAAAAATACTTTGTGTTTGTTTTAAACCTGCTACCTATTAATTTTATTTGGTGGCCCTTTGTTCTTGTATTATGAGAAGAAGTAAATAACACATCCTTATTTACTTTCTCTGTACCACTCAGGATTTTATAGACCTCTATCATATCCCCCCTTAGGCGCCACTTTTCCAAACTGAAAAATCCCAGTCTTATTAATCTCTCCTCATACGGAAGCCGTTCTGTACCCAAATCATTTTTGTTGCCCTTTTCTGAACCTTTTCCAATTCCAATTTATCTTTTTTGAGATGAGGTGACCACATCTGCACGCAGTATTCAAGGTGTGGGCATACCATGGATTTATATAGAGGCAATATGATATTTTCTGTCTTATCTATCCCTTTCTTGATGATTCCCAACATTCTGTTCACTTTTTGACTGCCGCTGCACATTGAGTGGATGATTTCAGAGAACTATCCACAATGACTCCAAGATCTCTTTCCTGAGTGGTATCAGCTAATTTAGACCCCATCATTGTATATGTATAGTTAGGATTATGTTTCCCAATGTGCATTACTTTGCATTTATCAACATTAAATTTCATCTGCCATTTAGTTGCCCAGTAACCCAGTTTTGTGAGATCCTTTTGTAGCTATTCGCGGTCTGCCTGGGACTTAACTATCTTGAGTAGTTTTGTATCATCTGCAAATTTTGCCATCTCACTGTTTATCCCTTTTTCCAGATTGTTTATGAATATGTTAAATAGGACTGGGCCCAGTACAGATCCCTGTGGGGACACCACTATTTACCTCTCTCCATTCTGAAAACTGATCATTGTGGCAGAGCTCCGACCTTGTCCCCGTAAGTCCCACGCCTCTAGGCAGTATATGCTAGCCTCAGTAGCTCACTGCGACCCTCCATGTAACCCTTCTCTCTCTAGGGCCAGGGTTACAGTCTACTGAGCCCTTTTCATCATGAGGCAACAAGGAGGTTGGTGAGAGAACTCCCACAGTCTCTGTTGTCCCTAGGGGCTTATTTCAGAACAGTTTAGCCTCCTGTCCTGACAGGGTCCTGTCTTCCCCTCCTAGGAGGTGTTTCTGTAATGGTGGGTTGGGGGGAGCCTGGGCCTGCCCTCTACTCCGGGTTCTGGCCCAGGGACCCTAATGGCAGCAGCTGTTGGCAGCCAACCTTTCACTGCCAGAGTTGCTACATTTCCCTGGGCCACTTCCCCACAGCTCTCCTGCTTCTCTCTTTTTCACCCTTACCTTAGGGGTCCCTTACCGATGGCGTGAGGGTGTCTTCATTAACCAGCCCTTCAGCCACACTTCCTCGCCTCTGGCTCCCTGGCTCTGTTCAGTGAGCCCTTTTATAGTATCAAGAAGGGCCTTAATTAGAGGCAGGTGTTCACATTACCTTAATGGCCTCACCTGACTCTTTGCAGGTTCATAGATTCATAGATTCTAGGACTGGAAGGGACCTTGAGAGGTCATCAAGTCCAGTCCCCTGCCCTCATGGCAGGACCAAATACCGTCTAGGTTAATTGGAGTCAGGTGTTCTCATTAGCCTGGAGTAGCCCCTGCTTTGGTCAGTCAGGGAACAGAAAACTGCTAATCCGGTGGCCAGTATATCTGCCTTCTACTACTTTGTTGTACCCAACTGGCCTGGGTCTATCACACCATTTATTCCTACCCTTTGTTTCCTATATTTTAACCAGTTACCAATCCATGAAAGAACCTTCCCTCTTAGCCCATGACTGCTTATTTTGCTTAAGAGCCTTTGGTGAGGGACCTTGTCAAAGGCTTTCTGAAAATCTAAATCCACTGAATCTCCTTTGTTCGCATGCTTGTTGACCCCCTCAAAGAATTCTAGTAGATTGTTGAGGCATGATTTCCCTTTACAAAAAACATGTTGACTATTTTCCAACAAATTACATTCATCTATGTGTCTGACAATTTTGTTCTTTACGATAGTTTCAACCAGTCTGCCCAGTACTGAAGTGAGGCTTACTGTCCTGTGGTTGCCTCTGGAGCCCTTTTTAAAAATTGGCGTCACACTACCTATCCTCCAGTCATTTGGTACAGAAGCTGATTTAAATGATAGGTTACAGATGACAGTTAGTAGTCTTGCAATTTCACATTTGAGTTCCTTATTACTATTTAGTTTATCAATTTGTTCCAAAACCTCCTCTAATGACTCCTAAATTTGGGACAGTTCCTCAGATCTGTCACCCCAAAAGAATGGCTCAGGTTTGGGAATCTCCCTCACATCCTCAACAGTGAACACCGATGCATAGAATTAATTTAATTTCTCCACAATGGCCTTATGGTCTTTGAGTGCTCCTTTAGCATCTCGGTCGTCCAATGGCCCCACTGGTTGTTTAGCAGGCTTTCTGCTTCTGATGTATTTAAAAAAATTGCTATTACTTTTGGAGTCTTTGGCTATCTGTTCTTCAAATTCTTTTTTGGTCTTTCTAATTATATTTGTACACTTCATTTGCCAGAGTTTATGTTCGTTTTTATTTTCCTCATTAGGATTTATCTTCCACTTTTTAAAGGATGCCTTTTTGCCTCTCACTGCTTCTTTTACTTTGTTGTTTAACCATGGTGGCTCTTTTTTGGTTCTCTGTTTTTTAAGTTGGGGTATACATTTAAGTTGAGCCTCTATTATGGTGTCTTTAAAAAGTTTCCATGCAGCTTGCAGGGATTTTACTTTTGATACTGTACCTTTTAATTTCTGTTTCACATTTAGGTCACCAGTTCAGACCATTGTTACAGTAAAAACTGTGTTATCTGGCACTTTATCAACCAGAAAGCTCTATTAACTGGCATTTCTGATATCTCCCAATACAAATCTTCAGTCTAGTGACTGGAACTAGTATACTGCCCAATATGCAATTGCACATTCTGCACTCTACTTTTATGAAAAAGAGGCAGAAGACAAGTAAGCAAGCTGATATCAAGGATTTATTCAAAAAAGCAGCCTCCAGGGTATGTCATAGGGTCATTACAGATTCAGCCCAATCTCTTACACCTTCTACATCTACAATGATAATTGATGTTCATAATGATGACCCTGAGGCACTGCAAGATCCTGAAGTGCCTTCTGAATCATCAAAAAAAAGATTAAATTATGTTCAGTATAGTTTTAGTGTTGTGTATTTTTAGTGATCTCGGTATATGCCATGCGCTGCCCATAGTGATATGCAGTGTCATAAGATAACCTACTGTTTGGAAAATTTTACCTGTATACACCTAAGTGCTTCAAGAAACCAACCACTCTGCAGTGCAGTACTACTACTGGATTGGTGAGTACTTGTATACTATTTTATACTTTATTCATTGTATTGTATTCTAATTCTTTGAGAATTGCTATTCTGTTAAGTATAACTCTTAGGGTATGTCTACACTACAAGACTATTTCGAATCAACTTAAGTCGAATTTGTGGAATCGACGTTATGAAGTCGAATTTGTGTATCCACACTAAATACACTAATTCGACTGTGTGAGTCCACAGTAACGGGGCCAGCGTCGACTTTGGAAGCGGTGCACTGTGGGAAGCTATCCCACAGTTCCCGCACTCCCCGCTGCCCATTGGAATCCTGGGATTTCCCCCCAATGCATGCTGGGGGAAAAAATGTGTCGAGGGTGGTTTGGGGTAACTGTCATCATTGAACCGTCAATCACGCCCTCCCTCCCTCCCTGAAAGCGCCTGCGGGCAATCTGTTCATGCACTTTTCTGCTCAGTGACAGCGCGGGCGCCACAGCACTGCGAGCACGGAGCCCGCTGCAGTTATGGCCGTTGTCAACTCCTCGCACCTTATCGTCCACCTCTTCCACAGTCAGCTGCTGAGAAATAGGGCTACTTTTCAATGGTGCTGCAAGCATTGGTGGACCATGGGGGACGTTTTACCAACATCAACGTCAGGTGGCCAGGCAAAGTTCATGACGCGCGTGTTTTCAGGAACTCTGGTCTGTTTAGACACCTGCAGGAAGGTAGTTTCTTCCCAGAACACAAAATAACTCTTGGGGATGTGCAGATGCCTATAGTTATCGTCGGGGACCCAGCCTACCCGCTAATGCCCTGGCTCATGAAGCCCTATGCAGGCGCCTTGCACAGCGACAAGGAACTCTTCAAGTACCACCGAGCAGCGTGACCTGTGACTGTTCAGTTTCTTTACAGAGAAGCTGAACCTGCCCCTGTTTCTTTACCAAGTTACTGTTGACTAGCATCTGCAGTTACATACCCCGTTCACCCCGTTTCCCCCACTTCCAACACACGTTTAAAAATAAAATACATGTTCCACTGTAACTTTACAAAGGTTTCTTTATTGATGACTTTGCGTTAAAGGGTTGAAACTGGGATGCGGACTGTGCTACGTAGGGTGTGCGGTGATGTAAAGACCGCCTCTAAACTCGAGGAATGACAGGCTCCTGCTCCCAGAGTGGTCTGCAGTGCCAGACTGGTTGTTTCAACGGAGCCTGCCATCCCTCCTTTTTGGGACTCTGTGTGCGGGGGCTATGTGGCCTTGTGGCGGGGGAGGACGGATACAGATTCCTCTGCTGCGTGGCTCTGTGGTCCAGGACAGGGACTGTTGCATGAGATCTGTAACCCCCCTCCCCCGCTACAAAGTCACATACCCCCCCACCCACACAGAACCTGCAAACCACCTCCCATACCGACCAGGGTGCCTACTGACTGCACTGTGTGTGTGACCTGCTGCTGATCCTGCCCCCGTGTCTGTACCCTGGTAAAGGTGATTGTCCTGTCCAATTACCAACCCCCTTCCCCCGCTTCAAACACAGTCTCCTCTAAAAGAACATGACGGAAACAGTAATTAACAGAAAAGTATTTTTTATTATCAACTAGACAGTTAGGGGATGAAACTGGGATGGGGGCTTGGGTGAGGCGGGAAGGAAAGGACTTCTCAAAATTTAGGGTATGAGAGCTTTTGGGTACTTGAGCAATCTGCTGGGGTGCAGTGACAGTTTTCACGGCCCCTGGTGCCCCTCCTTCTGGTTATTTTGGGTGAGGGGGGTATGGGACTTTGTGGCGGGGGAGGGCGGTTGCAGATACACTGCAGGGGGGCTCTGTCTTCCTGCCTTCGGTCCTGCAGAACATGCACAAGGCGCCGGAGCATGTCCGTTTGCTCCCTCATTAGTCCAAGCAGCGTTTGAGTCGCCTGCTTGTCTTCCTCATGCCACCTCTCCTCCCGTTCGCTGTGTGAGCGCTGGTACAGAGAGAGGGTCTCCCTCCACTGGCTCTGCTGGTCCGCCTCATCTCGGGAGCAGCCCATAAGTTCAGCGAACATCTCGTCCCCTGTCTTTTTCTTTCGCCGCCTAATCTTTGCCAGCCTCTGTGAGGGGGATGCTGTGGCAGGTCTGGAGACAGTCGAAGCTGTGTGATGGGGAAAAAGGGAGTGAATTCCTTGCAAAGATACATTTTTGCGAACAATGAACACAGTCTAGTCTGTGTCTGTGAACAAGAGCATGCACAGCACCTATCTCGTGCGCACTCCTGCTGCAGGCAATCTGGAAAGCATAAACTCTGCCCCTGTTCCACCCCATCGCAGTGTCCCCCAACCCTTGGAATTCTGGGTTGAGATCCCAGTGCCTGATGGTGCAAATTTCATTGTCGCGGGTGGTTCTGGGTACATGTAGTCACTCATTCCTTCCTCCGGGAAAGCAACGGCAGACAATCACTTCGAGCCCGTTTTCCCTGGATTACCCTGGCAGATGCCATAGCGTGGCAACCATGGAGCCTGTTTTGCCTTTTGTCACTGTCACCGTATGTATACTAGATGCTGCGGACAGAGGCGATTCTGCAGCGCTACACAGCAGCATTCATTTGCTTTTGCATGACAGCACAGATGGTTATCAGCCATATTGTACCATCTACCATGCCATTGTAAATTGGCAAGGTGATGATGGTTACCAGCCGTATTGCATTATACCTTCTGCTGCTGTCATAGGTGCCCCGGCCGAGACCAGCCGGGGGCGCAAAAGACAAAACTGGGAATGACTCCCCGAGTCAATCCCTCCTTTATGGTATCTAAAAATAGAATAATTCCTGCATAGAAGATGGGGCTAGTGTAGTAGAGATCCAGTGTTTCAGAGAACCAGAGAGCACAGCCGCTCCGTGTCAGATTATGCAGGTATGATGAGCTGCATGGCATTCACAGGGGGTGCTCCTGCAACAACCCCACCTGTTGCTTCCCTCCTCCCCCAGCCTTCCTGGGCTACCGTTGCAGTGTCCCCTGATTTGTGTGCTGAAGTAATAAAGAATGCAGGAATAAGAAACAGTGACTTGTTACTGAAATGAAATGAGGGGAAGGCAGCCTCCAGCTGCTATGATTGTCCAGACAGGACATTAAGCAGTGTGGGGGAGAGGAGAACAGCATCCTGCTGCTATGACAGTCCAGACAGTACAGAATCTTTTCTTTACACATGAAGGGCGGGGGCTGATGGAGCTCAGCCCCCTGTTGCTATGATGAAGACGGTTAGCAGGCCGTCTACTTATGGGTTGATGACGAGGATGGGTACCAGTCATGTTGCACTACACCATCTACAGCAAGGCTGATGATGATGATGACGGATATCAGTCATATTGCACCATCAGCCACCCATGGGGCGGGGGAGGGGGGAAGGATGCTACAGTACAGTGCCGCAGCATCGCGTCTACCAGCAGCATTCAGTACACATAGGGTGACATTTAAAAGAGTCAAGAGACGATTTCTTTTCCTTTTCCTTCTGGGGATGGGGGAGAGGGGTACATTGACGAGCTATGCCCTGAACCACCGCGGACAATGTGTTTGACCGTACAGGTATTGGGAGATCAGCCAAGAATGCAAATGCTTTTCGGAGACAGCAGGAACTGTGGGATACCTTGCGTCCTCAGTCCCCCCTCCCTCCATGAGCGTCCATTTGATTCTTTGGCTTTCCGTTACGCTTGTCACGCAGCAGCGTGCTGACTCTCTGCTACGCCGTCTGTCCGGAGATTTTTTAAAAATACTTTGGACCAGGCGTAACATTATGGTAATTTTCCTAATTAGATGCAGGAGTCGCCGAGCGAGATCGCCCTGAGGAGGGTCACTGAAGGAGATAGAGAGCGCATGCTGCGTGAAAGCCAGCACAAAGCAGGGGCCTATGCTGCCAGTATTATGGAGGCAATGCTCCCAGAAAACCTCAATAAGGCCTGGCGCGGAAAATTGTGCTACCACGGAGCACCCAGTAAAGCAGCTCTCCCCAGGAACCTCCTGCGGAGGCTTTTCGATTTCCTCCTGGAGAGCTTCGTGGAGATCTCCCTGGATGATTTCTGTTCTATCCCCATATATATAGAGACTTCCTTTACACATACTTCAGATTCCTGTTATATTAAGAATAAAAGTTTACATGTTTAAAGCACTTACCGACTGCTCCTTCCCCTGATTCAGGGTCCAGGTTCACGGCCGGGGAGGGTTGGTAGGGGATCTCCATGGGGGTGATGAAGAGATCCTGGCTGTCGGGCAAACCAGCGTTGTAAGCGCTGTCGCCTGCCTCATCCTCCACAAACCCTTCCTCATCTTCCCCGTCCGCGAACATCGCCGAGGAACTGGCCGTCGACACTGTCCCATCGTCAGAGTCCATGGTCACTGGTGGGGCAGTGGTGGCAGGCTCCGTAGCGTCCGTTTGCCGCTTTGATTTTTTGGTAGCCTTGTCTGGGGTCCTTGATTTTCACGCGGCGCTGCGTTGCATCCCGCCTGTATCCTCTGTCTCTCATGGCTTTGGAGATCTTCCCGTAGGTCTTTGCATTCCGTTTTTTGGAGCGCAGCTCCGAAAGCACAGACTCCTCGCCCCACACACCGATCAGATCCAAGACTTCCCGGTCACTCTATGCTGGGTCCCTCTTTCTGTTCAGAGATTGCATGAACTCCTCTGCTGGAGAGCTCTGCATTGCTGCCGATGCTGCTGAGCTCGCCCCAATGTCCAACCACGACATGAGATTCTAACTGTCCAGACAGGAAAAGGAATTCAAATTTTCCCGGGACTTTTCCTGTGTGGCTGGTCAGAGCATCCAAGCTCGGACTGCTGTCCAGAGCGTCAACAGAGTGGTGCACTGTGGGATAGCTCCCGGAGCTACTAAGTTTGATTTGCATCCACACCTAGCCTAATTCGACATAGCCATGTCGAATTTAGAGCTACTCCCCTCGTCGGGGAGGAGTACAGAATTCGAACTAAAGAGCCCTTTATGTCGAATTAAATGGCTTCCTGGTGTGGACGGGTGCACGGTTAATTCGAATTAACGCTGCTAAATTCGAATTAAAGTCCTAGTGTAGACCAGGCCTTAGTTAATTTTTGGCTAACCGGCACCCCTGATTTCCCCCAACATGCCAGATTACAAAGTTTTTACTGTACTATCTGATGGCTGTTCACAATGGGATATGGCTTGGTGATCTCAATCCAGTTCCTGTTAGACATCAAAACTATCTCTAATTGGTACTCAGCAGACAACCAAGTATGGAAACTCTATTACCCTTTCATCTCTTGAAATGACTCTCGAGATCAGGGTTGGAGCATGTGCTGCTACAGCCCGTCTTATGGATAAATTTCCATCTTCAGGACTGTCAGTCTAGCATTTTCACAAGCAATCAAACTCACTTTTAAAAAGTGACTTCTAATGTCAGAATTATTTTATAGGAGTTGAAACATTACCTTGGGATTGGTAACTTTTTCAAACTCTGAATCTGAGCTTTCAAATATTACCATACTTAAGCTAAAATTTCATGCGATTGTGGAATCATGCAAATATTACCCTTAAAAGGAACAGCATTGCAGATGCTCAGGGATGAGAAGCCAAAGTGTCTCTGTTCCACAAAAATCTAATGCTTGGATGTGTGAGGAAAGGGTGGCCTTGGAGTGAATAGATCTCTAGCTAGCTAGAAAGAACATAAAGATTAAAGTAGAAAAAACTAAAGTGAGCTTGAAGGCTTCTTGAGCATGTTAGATGCCAGGAGCTCACAATATCCCTAAATAAAAGAGGGAGAAGAAATGCAAGAAAAAAGTTCAGTTCAATGCTAAATTACTGAACTTATCCAAGCCAGAAGTGTATCCTTCAAAAACTTGAAAGGTAGCCCAAGTATCGCCAGTTGAAAAGGAACATACAATAAAATATATAAATATATGGTGGCATTTAAGAGAATTAAAAGGGAATTTGCAGAACAAAGAGCCAATGAGACACAAACTGAGAGCAAATTCCTGAAGAAGAAATTTAGCTATGAGACAGTCTGATTTTAGTCAATGATACCTAAGCAGATGCTTATGTATTTTACTGAATAGGGATGTACTTAAGCGTATACATAAAGTGCTTTGCTGAAAGCTTAACACTGATTAAAGGAAATAGTTTTTTACATAACTAACTTGTGGAGGTCATTGTCACAAGATATCACTGAATCAAAGACCTTGGTAGGATTCAACAAAGTTTTAGACACACATGAATAATAAAGAAATCATCTGATGTTATACTAGCTAGATGAATGTAGGAGTCCTCATGTTTCATGGTATAATAAACCAACCACTAATTGCCTGGCGGCTAGGCTTTATCATAGTTTGGGGATAGGGTCAAGGTCAGGTCTACAACACAGAACAGAAACTGTGTCAGGGAACAATTGTGTTGCAACGATGTCCCCCAACGCGGTTGCATAGATGGTCTCTAATAAAGTTTCTAGCTGAAAAGAAGCTACGGTTCTGTTTTCTACTCTCCCCTTACCTTCCCTGCAGTGGTATAGCTGTACAACATAGTTTAGAATTTTAAATAGTAATAGCAAATAAACATCATCTGTCTTTTAAAAATCCTCCAAGATCAATTTGCAAAGTCTGTGCCCTGAAGGACATGCAGGCATGGTTAGCTGATATTTAGAAATGTATACAGTGCAGTCAGCAGAAAAAGTGTGGCAAACTTACAAAAATGATAGGAATTCATATTGTGGGCTCTGCAGAGAGAGATCTGAGTCTCTACAAATAACTACAGGGAAAGAAAAAAAAATCCAACCCTCCCCCCACAGGATTCAGCAAATCCCACACAATGGGAATCCAGCATTTCATAGCTGATGGCATTGTAGACCACCACTTTCATCAGCAAAAGAATCAAATAATTTAACTGTCTAAATAATGGAAAGATACCATGTATGGTTAGTGTATTAAAAGGTCAGGCTCATGTATGACAGTGTCTTTGTTATTTGGTATCACCAAGTTTCATTGTATTGCAGTACAAGACAATATAGTGTGCATTCAGTGCATAAAAGACATTGATGCACTGCAGCACTTCATGCAAACTTCAAGAGAATGTTTTGCAAAAGAGGGATCTGATGCCAATATAATTGAATATTGCTCCACTCTGAGACAGTGTTAAATGAATGCAATGGATAGTATGTATGAATTAATGGGCAGCTTGGACTGACCAATAAGACTTTGGTTTCTCTAGTGTCCAATTTCCTAATATTATATAATAATATTGCTAGAACTAACCCAGTTGTTTTTGAATTAGCTGTGTCATGTAGGGACTATCAAGGTGGCACTGTTCACATCAGGGAAGCGACATCCCTCAACCTTCAAACCTGCCAGCGTGTGACACAAGCCACCCAAAATGTCTGACAATTGACTGAAATGTGGAATACATTTGTTTCCCCTATTTTTGATCATTTGTTTCTCCTTGTCCTCCCCTTGTTTTCTCCCTGTGTATGTCCCTGTGCTCTTACCCCCTCACTTACAGACTTCTGAACAACTGTGAAACGCAGCTCTGGACTTCCTCAAGCTGAAGATGGTGCCTGCAGCTGGGGCTTCCAGCTGGCAATAGTAATGGGGGTGTATCACCCACACACTCCTCCTCTTCTGCTCCCTTTTTGCAGCTGATGCCCAGAGCAGCACAGATATTGAAACCTGTCTCAGAAGGCAGGAACAGACAGCAATGTTCAGCTCCAAGGCATGATGTACCATGAAACCTCATATAGTTGAGAGGTCTGGTGAGAGATGAAGGGAGCAGGTGAGTAACTTAGCACATGGTTAGGGCGATACAATGGAGGTGATTTGGGATGCAGCCAGGCCATAATTAAAGTGGCTTTTACAACATCTCTCTCCATCCCTGTTATCAATTCTGTGATATCTATTCCCAGGTGCCTTTAGTTATTGCTAGGCTGCACGTTGCCATAGTACTAGCATACCAGGTACAGGGATTGAGATACATATAAAAATGCCTTCAACAGGCTCAATAGAAGCCTATGAACACCAGCTTTCATCTTTTTTATCATGGTCTGCTGTTGTCCTTTTGTTTCTGTTGTAATTCCTTATCTCCAGTTTTTCCGGGTGAATACCCCAAAATCAGGCAGCATGGTAGGGAAGGGGGCACACTACAGTAATGAGGCAGTGGGAGATGGTTAAGGAGGAACACAGCACATGAATGGAGGAGGAGGAGGAGGAACAAAGCAGATTGGGAGGGGAAGGAGAAGATTCGGAACATGGAGAACATTCTTAGGTCTGGTTTTCTGCTTTGTAGTTCTCTTGGGGCTGGGAGTGCTGTAGCAATAGCACATTCAGGCTTTAGGGAGAAGAAAGTGTCACAATTCACAATGGAAATTCTCCCAAGTGCAGTAGGAGCGTTGGTTATGAGCTCCAGAGTAGGGCTTGTTAGTGGTTAAAGTAGATTGACACTGGAGGGGGAGCTCTCACCACACCAGTTAATGAGCAGGACCTGTAGGAGTACAGCTTTCCCCAGCCGGGGAAGGAAAGGGGAGTTCCTCTCACTCCCCCCTTGCTTTTAATACTGAGTCTTGTTAAGTCCTCTATAGCTTGGCTGCTGGGGTCTGTGACACAGAGCCTTGAAGGTGCATCTAAAGATAAGGATGAGCCATGAGGGGAAGACAAGGAGACCATGGGTTCCCTTTGACAGTTGATCGGGAATATGGTTGAATAAACATCTTCTGTATCTCAGTGAGGTCAAACCAGCCGAGGAGATATAGACACACGCTAGCACTAGATTGTAGCTCACTGCCTTTCAGGGTAACCTCCAGTAGCCATTGATACTAAGGTAAAAGCCCCATTATAAAAGTCTTCGTAGGGACCCAAAATATCCTATATTTCTCCAACAGAAATATAAGTGCAGCATATGCACACTTACAGTACATCCCACTTTAATTTTCAACTGAGCTAGCATCACTCTCTTCCTGTGTTACACATATGCTTTAATATACTTTTGAAATCAATGCATGTGTTAGGGCAGACCTGATGTATTTCACAGCTCAACGGTCCTGAAATAAAACCCAATTGAAATTCTTAGTCCAAGTCCAACTGTAAATGCACTTGCACAGCATTGTTTATTACTTTGAACAATAAGTGATCATCTGGATTTGAATAGTATTTGGTCTAGTCTGGACCAAATTCACTCTGGCATTAGTGAGGGCAATTCCTATTGAAGTTAATGGAATTAACCACATATGCAAAGATAAATATGGCTTATTGTCTTTACAAGGTGGGTCTTCAAGTTTGCCAAGGAAAGTAGAAGTTTACAATTTCTAATATTGGACACAACAGCTAGAGTAGATAAATACCCATACCTGCATTGTGGGTAGTAAATCCATGCATCTTCTTGGCAACATCACATCACAGATTTTAAAGAAGGATATAAGGCAAAAATATCTGGTATGTTCAAGATATAAGACAATTAATCAGAGAGAGAAAAGGAGAGTTCCTTCCTGAGAATGATTTGCCTGTATACCTATCGGTCAGTTTAGTAAAGGTTGGTAATATGCAAATGACATTTTGCTCAGTGTCGCTCCAGTTGAATTCTTCACAAAGAATATAGGGCAATCTGAATCTTAAGCCTAGTCTTCTTATTATTATTTTACACCAATGATGAATTATTATGCAACTTCAAAGCAACTTCTGGAATTGTTTAATAATGGTCCGACCACAGGAGTGCTGGCAAGAGACAGATTTTGTTCTCTGGGCCTCACTAACATGACATGGATCAAGGTACAAAAAATTGTACACCTGTCACACAGTACGAGTTGGTATCTGCTCACACCTGGAGCTCCTCTTCTGGGTAACAGCTTGATATTTCACAAATATATTACAAAATGGTTCTTCCCTTAGAAAATGAAAGTAGAGTATTGTAATAAGCAGCCACTGTGTGATATTGCACTTTATGGGATTTCCAGCCTCCAGATATAATTATATCTAATTTCTCCACAGCTGAGTCACCTGCACTGAGCATTCTAGTCTGCCAGAATTTGAAAGTAATAGGCTGTAACTCATTGCTGACATGTTTGAGTACTGTATGTTGTTTTCATTCTGGGCTATTTGTCAGTTATTATGAAAAAAAAATCACCTACTGTAAAAGGAAAAGGGGGGGGAGCCTTTTAAATACTGGACAGGGAAACAGCTGGTTATAAATGTAAAAAGAACTTATCAATGAAATTCTGTGTTTTAGGAAACTTCATCTGGCGAACAGATTTTTTAATTTTTTTGTGTGCAGGTATTCCTGTTACAGGATTTGCCAACTTCTTTGTATAAACTTGAACACTATATATTTGTTATTGAAAGCCATAGAATATATAATTTATGACATTCTTGAGCTCTTGTCCACAAAGCCTATAGGCTGTCTAAATTTACGAAAGAGCGATGAAACCACAGATTATCTTCTTTTTAAACCTATAATAAAATAGGTATTATAGAATCTACAGGGTCTAATTTCCTATCTACGTAGGCGTGTCAGTCCTGCTAATGCAAATAGGAGGGATGACTGTTGGGGACAGTCCTTGTAGTTATTACAATCACTCAGCTCTTTAAGAGTGACCAATGAATACTTCAAAGCAGAAAAATGCAATTCATAAAGATACTGAGTTTTGTATATAATTTTTAGCTTTTGCTTTTTATTTTCTTTTGGTGATATTAATATTTCTTTCTACACAGTCTGGATTTGTTGTGTGCATATATATGTATTGTGGGTTGTTTTGTGTCATCACTGTCAGTGATAACATCAAAGGTACTGGCATAACCCATAATAGGACAATGTGTCTTTTATCCTGTTCTAGAGCCTCCTGCAGTTGCCAGCTCAGTGGATTTATTCTTTTAGTTCAAGTGAAAATCTCATGCTTTCAAACCTGAAGGTCCTGGGTTCAAAACCTGCAGACCACCTAAGCAGGAAGTCATTACTAAAATTCAAGCCCCACTTGAAGTGCCACTTTTGTAGACATTAGTTGCTCTGGACAAATATTCCAGGCACGGGAAGTATGCAATTCACATTGGGGGAATGTGTCTTTGTTCCCCTCTAGTGGCTGGTTCACATAAGAGCCTAATAAAGGTACCTGCTTTAGCTCACATAATAAAGGCTCATGCTTTTAGTTCAAATGGTCCTGATGACCCAAGGAGGGAGTTGTTAAACTCACACAAAGAAAAAGGATGAGCTAGTGGTTAGAGTGCTGGACTCAGATTCTGAACACCTGGGCCATCTTCCCTGCTAGGTCACAGATTTCTGTCACAGTCTCTCAGTTCCCCATCTGTAAAATAGGGGTGTTACTACTTGCCTAACTCACAGGGGTAGTGTGAGGATGAATACAGTAAAAATTGTAAGACATTCATATACTATGGTGATCGGGAACATATAAGTATTTAAAAGAGATACTAAGAAACTATGCTACTAGCTAATTGGGGCTCATTCTTTGGGTTGGATGGATGTAATGAACTAATAGGTTACTTATGTCTCTGTGTTCTATGATCCTACATTTCTCTGAATGCATAAGGTCAGTCTCCCATTAGCTGTTTTTCACTTGTATCATGCATGAGCAGCCATGAGCAAACAATGACACTGCAGATTTTCTGGATGCTAATTCCACCCATTAGCTTCCCAGCTATCCTCCAGCTCACAGGTAATGGGCCACTGTCTCTCATTTATAGTGTCTGAAGCCGTATCACTCATTTACAATGTTTATACATTAGTTTTTCTTTCAGCATGTTGAGAATGACTAATAAACTGGGGAATCCTAAGAAGAAGAACACACTGCTCTTACGAGGAGATAGGGCACCATGAACCCCAAATAACTAACCAGGTTTCTCAGCCCCGCAGTAATTCTTGTAACAACTGGGTTTTTTGTGGAAGTCGCCTAATCTCATATGAATCAGAGCCGGCACTGGCTGAGTGTGGAAATGAAGCAAGAACATTTTGAAATGATATAGCATGATCTCTCCTACTATCCTACTCAAGTGTCCTGTCCTTTCTGCTGCCATGCTCAAAGCACATTTTTGTACTTGTGTTTTTTAAACTATGATTTGGGTAGGTTTTCTTTCATTATTCCTCAATATTCCAACATGGAGTAAAAGCTTGTAAAATCTAATTGTAAAAAAACTACCGCTGTTTTCTATATTAATATAAAAAAGCTCCAGACTAGGCAACTTCTTTTTTTCTCTTGTTCTAGAACTTAAAAATGGCCACACGGACATATGTTTTTGACAGACCTTCAAGCTAAGATCTATTCTCATTCATGCCAAGGGTTAGTCAGAAATAAATTAAAACCCCTACATCCTAGCAATACTCATTATTTAGTAAAAATAAAATCAATGCAGTAAATGCTGTTTATTCTGTAGCGCTTCAGAATCCTGGCTCATTCTCTATGGCCCAGCATGGAGTTTATATATGTTAAAAGAACACCTAGAGTCTATAATCCCCTTTTCTCTGACTAGTGAAGGATAAGCGGATTCATTCCTCATCTTTTAAAACATCACTGCAAATATAGGACCTATGAAAATGATGCCTTTGAACCTTTTTTTTTTGATCCTCTGAGTACAATCAGCTCAGTAAAATATCTCCCTTCCCTTTTTGTTATCATATAACTAATGCAGTATGTCTGAGAGACAATTTATTAGTATGTGTTCATTTCACACATTCGCATACTTGTCATAGAATTTCTCCTTTAATACCAAGAGGACTAATGGTAATTATGGCTACTGGTCAGGGCAATATGTGAAATGGTCACATCGAACTTTATATAAAATCAATCTTATTGTGAACATTCTGACAATTGACATTTCTGACGGTGCTTTTGCAAAGAACTTGGGCAACCAGATTCTGCCTGCTCATGTTCCCACTGTAATTTCAGCTCGGGACAGATGTCTATGCTTCCTTTTTTATGAATAATGCTGAGCACTGTTAAATGGCTGCTGTGCTCTATGCTGCAAGTTCTGCTATAGTTCAGACACAGATTTACACTAAGCAGCATATGTAAAAGTGATATGTGTACCAGTGGCCACTGACTCCAATGGCTACTGACCTCAGTCATGTGACCTTTTAAGGTAAACGAGGTCAGGAAATTCAGTGCAGTCTCTATAACTGCCATTATTTATTTATTTATTATTTCTCTTGTGGTAGCACTTCAGGTCTCCAATCAGGGATCAGAGTCTCAAAGTACCGGGGAATGTACAAACAAATTACACAAACACAATCCCTGCCCCAGAGAGCTCAGGATAGAAGACTGGGTTTTTTATGTGTTGCACCTTTGTTGCAATAACGAGGTGCTGAATCACACACTACACCAGTCCCCTCTCTGCCCATTAATCCATCCCCTAGGATATTATTCCAACCTGAGTGCAATGTCAGAAAACTGCCATTTTAAACTTGACCTGCCTCCAAAACAGAGTTCTTTCTTTCCCCTCAACAGGGGAACCGCCCTCCTCCCACTCACTTCCCACTCAGAAATTACACAGGCCTGAGCCATGGTGCAGTGGTATATTCAGTCCAGGACCCAAAACATGATTAAAATTCCAATATGTTACCCTGCAGAGTTAGAAATGGCAGCTTGATATGCTCAAAAATTCCCAGTGGGAGGCACAGTACTTGCTCTGTCCCTGGAAGCCATTCACATATTGGATTTTAAAAGCATAATAGCTTTATGTATAGAAAAACTTGTGTATGTCACTTTTAGAGGTGTTTTATTTAATTGGTTATTGTTTTTCTTCCCTGTAGCTTTGGGCTACTGCTAACTAAGGCAACTGACTTGACAGGCAGAGATATATTAAAAAAATCAAACATTTAACACTCCAAAAATAGATTTTTGGTAATCTGTGGCATATGCAGAATAAGTGTTTGTTTGGCATAAAGGTTTTATCAGCACATGACTTGTGTAAATTGCATGCGGTTTCACTACTCAGAGGCAATGTGATAACGCCAAACTGACACTGATAAAACTGCATCCTATTAGCTTGTACTCACTTATTCTTCATTTATTTTAATTTTATTTAGCGTGTGTGGGTGTGGGTGTATTTATATATAAATTATATATACATTATATGTACAAAACAAATGTCCATATATATGGAGAGAGAAAGAGGGAGAGCAAGATTCTAGATAAAATCTAAAACCAATTGTATATATCCACTAGTTTACATTGGCCTTGAGCAAATATGAGCAGTGATTTCTTCACTTCCAAGGGCCTGATTTTCCTAAGCTTTTCCCCAATGTTATCCCTTAAACTGTTGATTATATAAAACAGATTTCAAGATGTTATTTGCTACATATTAGAGAATAATTTGTTGTTGCCAATGAGATACAAAAATGAAAACACTGCACCTGACTTGTCCAGCTGTGAACTGAAATCGGGAACTGGACACTATCCGGATAGAGGAAATAGACCACTTTATAATGTAAGACTCAGGATAAGGGTAAGCATTTTGTAAAAGCGGCATGTGTTTTAGTCTGTTTCAACCAATGCTCTAGAAAAATTTCATTTACAAATTTTTGAACAAGTTGATTCTCCCTTTGCAGGTCAACACAAACATTTCCAACTGTGATGGTGAAGGATTTATAAAATTCAAATGATGTGAAAAATCTAAATCTTACCCCAATGACCCTATTGGAGAAGTTGTGTCATTTTCTATGAGGTTTAGCATACCCTCAATCAACTACCCCTCTTTGTCAAGACACTATTATGAACATTTCCCCTAATCCCATTTATTCACCACTGATGTGAATAACAGCAGGATCACTGGCAAATCCACCCACTATTATTTTTATCGTATCGAAGGTACTGTGTCACAGGACATAATCAAAATGGCTCACATGCACTGTGGAGGCCAAGAAGGTTTTGCCAACACTCATGCCTGAACTAAATATGGATTAAATTGCACCCTGCTAGCATAAAGTGTGCATTGTATAGCTTTGTTATGCAGTACACAACCCCTGCACTCTCTCAGATAAAGCGGCTCACATAAACTTCAATAAGGAGTCTTTGTTTTGTCTTAAAAAAAATAAAATAGTGTCTGAAATGGAATGTGCTGCAGGTAGTAAACTAAACTTCAGTTGCCAAAGTCAGCGAGAGAGAGAAAAAGGATTAATTTAATGCATGGGGATCGTTGCTTGGAGGCACTTCATAGGAATGCAAACCTAAGGCCCTCAAAGAGTTCACAACAAAGGGGAAATTTGTCCTATCTCAGACTCTTGCTAAGATGATTAGGATCGGATTAATAACCTGGTCTACCTTGCAGAAAAGATATGGACATCATTCTGCTTAAAAGCAACACAAGGAAGGAAAAGCATTTGGGTTTTTATTTGGGTTTTGATGAGATTATTTTAGGTGGCTATCATAGAAACACTAGTGACATGTTTCTGTTGTATTTGTGTTTGGGACTTGGAATGATCAAATAACTATGAAGTCTTTTACACTCAGATATTTTATCTTGTTTTGGGGATTTACTTCATTTTTACCTGCAAAAAGACAATATAAATACCTGCAAAAAAGCTGCTGCTGCTGCTGCTGCTTTTTTTTTCCTGGAGGAGGGTCTCTATTTTATTCTAGAACTGGTTAAAAAACAAAAACAAACAAAAAAAAAACCACTGCCACTGAGGCATCCAGCTTGCAAAAGAAAAGCTATCTTGTCAGCTTAAACTAAAATGTTCAAAAGCAAACTAACATAACTAAATAAATAAACAATGTGGCATGTGCTGCTTTGCGAACTTACAAGCTTCAAGTGATCTTTCAGTCCCCTCAGCCCTGACCTTAGAAATACCCATACCTTTTAAATAGCCTTTTTAATCTGGCTTTTAAAAGAGCTGGGATGATTTAGTTGGTGTTGGTTCTGCTTTGAACAGGAGATTGGACTAGATGACCTCCTGAGGTCTCTTCCAACCCTAATCTTCTATGATTCTAATGAAAGCACTCTATTCACACACTGAAGGAGACTTCTAGGCTCCTAGGGATGTAACTGTTCATCCTAAGGTGGCTGACTGTTTATAGTTCATAGTCACGCATAAATGATCTGTTTGTTTAAATATCTATATTTTCAGACACTAAAGGCTAGCCAACCTCATCTAAGTTATGATCTTGTCTGCTGTAGCCTGCTATTTAAAATATTGTATTGACCATCTTAATACATACAAGAAAATAAGTGTTACACGGATGGCTGAAGCTGTGATATGATCTATACTGGCCGTGATATGCAGAAGAGTTGTAACCAATTAACCTTTTCCACTGCTGAAATCCAGAATGCTTTGTTGTTGGTTAATATTGAACAATCATTATCATTCTTCCAAAGGACAGGAAACAAAAAATGTACTATGCCTGTACGCTCTGTTTGAAAATAATGGCCTGTCCTCTGACAATTGTTTTGTGTACAATGATGTGGCTATAATTCGTGCTTATTGAATTACTTGTGTGTTTGCTATTTATATATTTTTATATGGCCTTCCCCCGCCCCCATAGTATTTAAGTTAATCTCTGAGCACTGTAGTATCTTTCAGTATCTATGGAATTCTCAAAAAAAATGCCTTATGTCACTGGACCCACTATATTATTGTATTTCATTTTACCCTTTGAGTTCCTCTTCAGTTTCTCGTCCATCTCTCTCACTGCACCTTAAAGAATCCTCATCTTCTACCAGTTATTAATCCTTCCACACAACACACCCAATCTACTCCTATGTGCCTTATTTTACCAAAGTCCCCTAACAGCTTCTCAACTCAATCTGCCCCGACCCCCTTCTAGCTACAGGATTTGTCTCTTTCCTTCCTCTCAGCTCCCAACTTCTTCCTTCACTAACTACTCTACTGTTCTTGCCCATCCAACACAGAACTAGGGAGGACACAAGGTAGACATAAGACTGGAGAAGCACAGAGCAGAGGTTCCATCAGCAAGGAGGTAGATCAGGTTAAGACTTGTCCAGAATACATACCTACCTAGCCTGCCTCCTGCCACCACACACTGCATTGTGCTCTCTGTACCCATCTCCTAGAAACAGTGAGTTTCCAGGTGTCATGCCTTTGGAAACTTGACAACAGGGCTCTATTATAAACGCTTTCTGTTTAAGTTGAGCTATTCCTGTCATAATTAGGAAGCACAGTGTGTGACTCACCCTAATCTCTGCCAGAAGCATTGATGATAAAAAGAGTCAAGTCTTCCAGCCCTAATGGTAAGATAAACATGGCACAACCTAGGTCTCTAGTGCTATTTAGCTTTCAGTTTTTTCTATTTGAAAATACATCCCAATAATTCCCTAATATAATTCCCTGAACTGGAGGCACTTAACAGCATATTACAATTCATACATTTTAAGCCCAGAAGTGACTGTTTGATTATCTACTCTGACTTCTTCCATTTCACCAAGTGGTTTCTATAGTAAACCCATAACTTCTGGTTGAGCTAGAGCATCTCTCTTAGGCAGACATCAAGTCTTAACTTAAAGACTTCAAGTCACGGAGAATCTGCCACATCCCTTGGTAAATTGTTTCAGTATTTCATTACCCTCACTATTTATTAATGCCATATTAGTGCCTCATTTCCAATCTGAATCTGTCTGAGTTCAGCTTCCAGCCATTGGATCTCACTGTGCCTTTGTCTGCTAGGTTAAAGAGCCCTCTAATATCAGGAATCTTATCCCCATGTAGCTACATTGGGCTGTGATCAAATTACTTCTTAACCTGCTCTTTGATAAGCTAAGCGGGTTGATTTTTTTAAGTCTCTCACAATAAGGCAGGTTTTCCAGATCTTGCTCTTTTCTGAAGTAGAAGAATGAGCTGAGGTCACGCTGGCTTGAGTAAATCAGTTAATTGTGTTAGTCCAGTACCCTATAGACAAGAGTCCACCTAACAAAACACCCCATCATGCTTGGCACCCTTATTGGCATTCAGCTAAGAGAACAAGCATAGAGCTTAAACTACACTCTGCAGGTCAGGAGTGAGGACGCTAGCAGGGTAGTGTTGGGGAAACTTGCATTGTTACTGCCTTAGTGTATCTGTTCCCTGGATAAATAGACTTTAAACTTCAACTCTGCCAACCCCATGCTTTTCAAAAGCACATTTACAAAACTATATGTAAAAATGTACTCCAGATAAATGGTCATTCACATGTTAATGCTTCATAGACTTAGAGTTCTAATCCGGCTTTATGATTTATGCATGACAGGTCTGCCAAGACAGGTGCATTGATAACAGGCTATCTTAATGAAAGAATCTCTTAAAATATGCAATTACAGAAGCCTCTGGGTAGGATTTGGGGTGTGTGAAGGAGATTTCCAATGACATAGAGGGATTCACTTTTTAAACAGCCTATGCAAAAAACAGCGCAAGGTCTAGTGTTCCCTGGGAAGTACATGTGAGCTGAAGTAGAAAAGTTCAGTGGATCTTCTTATCATCAGGGCAACTAACCTCATTCAACATTCTGCTCTTGTATTGTCCCTGATTGTGTTGCTCTGGGAGGTGTTATCATGTCTGTCAAACTGGGGAGATATTTAATTGTAATTATTTAACTATCAAGGATTGGCCAGATCCTCCAGGAATGCTCACCATGCTCAAACATATTAAATAGATCCATTTTTATTTTGTATATATTTAAAACAAACAAACAAACCACCAATAAGACATGTTCCTGAGTAACCAAAGCACTGCATGGCTCTTGCTCTCAGCAATCTCGGTCCTGTCATGTCATTATTTGCTCCCTCACCCTCTGCCCCACTCCAAGACCACAGTTTAGACTGTAAACTCTTTGGGGCAATCCATTCAAGTCCTGGCTTCTCTTCTGAGCCTGATGAAAAGGATATATCATTTAGCACAAAGCACCAATGGGATGGGGAGCTATGATATAACATGTCGACAGGGCTGTGAAAAACCCGCTGTTTTTGTTCAGCTTTGTTTTGTTTGTTTGTTTGTTTTTTAAACCAAACCAGTAGAGTTAATCTGGGACCTGGGGTTCCTTTCCACTTGCTCCAGTTTCTGAACTTATTTCGCTCTGAAGTATCTGCATGAACATAATATGTATTTGAAAGATTTTTGGTGCTCAGAAGCATTAAGTTTCAATTTTTAATCTGTGAATGAAAACTTTAACTGTTCTAAAAACTTGTAAAGAAATTAATAAGACCAGCAAGTGTCTTTTATCCCTAATAGGATACAAACAGAAAAATTATAGAAATATTTAGGAAGTCAGAGAAGAGAAAGGGGTGGAACCATCTTTGAAGAGACCTCGGTGGATTAGTAGAGTTGTGCACTATTAAGAAGGCTTGGTTTGCTAGAATCTAAAAACTTCTGGAAGGTGGGAAGGGCAGCTGAGCACATGGTTCTACATAAAACTAGTTAGTTTAACTTAACTTATTTTTCCACATCTTTCTGCACAGTGTTGAATTTAGTATGTTAATGTTTTTTATTTTGACTGTAGTAAATATGAAAGCTGCTGATCAAAACTGCAAGCAGGTAGCTGATGTTTAGTGAGCATCAAATATCACAGCAAATGTATCTAACTTAAGATTTCTAAAACTGAAGGAAGTGGTAGGAAATATGGACTGAAAGAAAGCAAGAATTATTATCAAGTAAAATGTAAACAGCATCAAGAATTTTAGGCGACAAAATCCAAAGGTTTCATGCCAATGTCAAAAAGTGCAGGAACTTTATTTCTTTGAATTCTTCAAGATCAAATGCGTCTTTGGGTGAAACTGTCTGTTGATGTGGAAGAGCAGATCTGTGATGGATTTGATGGTCCAGTAAGAAGAACATTTTAGATTATGTGCAAGAAGCTTATTGGAACATCTCTGAGGGTGAGATTTACCTGTATTCAGTTTCTTAATGTATTAGGCTTAGACTTGCGCGTTCTATTTTGCTTGGTAACATACTTTGTTCTGTCTGTTATTACTTGAAATCACTTAAATCCTACTTTTTATACTTATTAAAATCACTTTTGTTTATTAATTAACCCAGAGTAAGTGATTAATACCTGGGGGAGCAAACAGCTGTGCATATCTCTCTATCAGTGTTATAGATGGCAGACCCTTTATGAGTTTACCCTATATAAGCTTTATACAGAGTAAAACAGATTTATTTGGGGTTTGGATCCCATTGGGAGCTGGATGTCTGGGTGCTGGAGAAAGTCACCTGAGCAGTTTTTGGTTAAAATCTGCAGCTTTGGGGGCATGGACCAGACCTGGGTCTGTATTGCAGCAGACTAGCTTGTCTGGCTCAACAAGGCAGGGTTCTGGAGTCCCAAGCCGGCAGTGGAAAATGGACTCAGAGGTAATTCCAGCATGTCAGGTGACAGCCTCAAGGGGGTTTCTGTGACCGAACCTGTCACACCTTTCTGAGTTCCACATCAATCTTGTTGTGGAACTTGGGGTGTAACCTAATGGAAATCTTCTCTTTGTGGAATACTGTATAAAGATGGTCTGCAATCATGGCTCCTAGCTCACTGACCCCGAAGCGCTGGCCACTAAGAATGCCACTTTCATGGACAGGTGGGTCACAGCACATGTTGCCATAGGTTTGAAGGGTGGATCTGTGAGTGCTGAAAGGACAAAGTTGAGGTCTTATCAAGGTGTAGGTTTAATGACCAGTGGGAAAGTCCTGATCAAGCCCTTCATAAATTGCACTGTGTCTGGGTGTGTAAAGACCCAAAGGGAGTCTTTCTACCAGAGGGAAGAAGTCACTAATCACTGCGAAGTGTACCCGCAGTGAACTAAGGGCCAGACCTGACTTTTTAGGTAGACGAGATAGTTGAGGATAACTGAAATATCTACAGCATCTAGCACATGTTGGTGATGACATGCCCAGGCCAAAAAGCGCCACCACTTAGCCAGGCAGCAGGCTCTAGTAGAATCCTTTCTACTTTGGTTAAGGATTTCCTGAACAGGGGCGGAGCCTGAGCATTCTATTTTTGTCACCCATTGAACTACAAGGCCGTGAGGGGGAGTGAGCCCAGATTGGGGTGCTTGATCTTTTTCCCCCATCCTGAGTTAGAAGATCCTGAAATGGCTGGATCCTGATAGGCATGTGGACATCTTAGGACCCAGAGTTGTCTGAGTCAATCGAGTGCTAAGAGGAGGATGGTGGCTCTGTCGCAATGGATCTTCTATAGAGCTTGCGATAGTAGGTGGATGGGAGGAAAGGCATGTCTGAGGCCATCTGTCCAGGGGACACAATTCCCGGGAGTGTGTCATCCTGGGAATTGTGGCCTACAGCTTCCCTGGAGCAATATATGGGAAGCTTTTAATTTGTTTGGGATGCAAAAAGGTCCCATAGCAGAATTCCCCACTCTGTGAATATGTTGATTAGAACCGTGTTGTGGATCTCCCATTTGTAGTCTACAGAGAAGCTTCTGTTTAACTTGTTTGCCAGGAAGTTATGTACACCTGGCAAGTATGTGGCCTGTATCATAACGTGGTTTCTGGTGCACCAGTTCCAAAGTCTGACTGCTTCTAGGCAGAGGGGATGGGATCTCACTTCTCCCTGTTTGTTTATATACACCACTGTGGTGATATTGTTTGTTATTACTTGTACATGGAGGGAGTGTATGAGGAGAAGAAAGGCCTTGCATGCAAGATGGGCTGCTCTCAGTTGAGCTCCCCACCCTGTAAGGGATGCTGGCCCTTGGTATGGGATGGGTGAAGAGAGTCCCCATCATGACTCTGTTTTGGTTGGACCACCAAGCAACTCTGATGAGAATTCTGGTGGGAACAGTCATGGTGGGAGTTGATGCAATCCCTGTTCGGTTGGTAGGTGAAGTGTAGCCAAGCTTAGAGGCACCACAAGTGAAGTCTGGTGAACAGCATCACGCAGGTGCATGTGGCCTAACAGAGAGAGACACCCAGTGCGCCATAGTTCATGGTTTGCAGTGATGCAATAGATGAAATTGTACATCACATAAAATCTGTCTGTGGGAAGAAAGGCTCTCACAGAGACTAAGCCCAGCCATGCTCCTATAAAAATTATTATCCTTCTAGTTGACAAAATGGACTTTTCTGTATTTATGCAAACACCCAAGGTAACAAGAAGGTGCCGAAGATAATCTGTTGCTGATATGTCTTCCTGGTCAGAGGAGCCAGTTGTCCAGATATGGAAACACCATATAGATTTGGCATTGCATCTGTGCTGCTACTACAGTGAAAACTTTCATGTATAACCTGGGTATCATAGAAAGCCCAAAGGGGCAGAGGAGAAATTGGTCAGGCTCTTGGCCAACCATGATGTGCAAGAACTTCCTGTGAGCTGGGTGAATATTTATGTGAAAATTTGCATCCTTCATGTTGAGAGCCATGAACCACATCCCATCCTGAAGGGATGCATAATCATTCTGAATTTCATCTTTTGAAAAAAAATATTAAGTTACTGAAGGTCCAGAATGGGTCTCCACCCTCCGTCTTTTTGGGGGATTAGGAAATATGGGGAATAGAATCCTCTCCCTTGGTACTGAAGTGGGACTGTTTCTATCACCCTCTGGTGTAAAAGGTATTCAGCTCCAGTTGAAGAATCATTTGGTAAGAGTGGTCGCCGAAGGATAATTTCAAGAACCCAACTGTCTGTGGTGGTGTTATTCCAGATATGGGTGAAGAAAGTAAGATGGCCTCCAAAGGTGACAAGGGAAGAAGTAGGTGGCATCAGTGACTGGTATACAGATCTTGACCAGCATGGCAAAAATGGCCTTTGGCCTACAGTTGGGAGCAACTGGCAGTAGAGTTTGTAGCAGCAGAGGGAGCCAAGAAGCGGGACTTCTGAATTATCTGTCATTTGCATGGAGGCTCAGGTGGACGCTGGTAAAATGAGGAGTGTAAAAGGGATGGTTGTAGCTTAAAGGGCTGGCTCTGGTATCTTCTCCTGGGGGCTGGAGTGTAAATCCCCAGGGATTGCAGAGTGAATCTGGAGTCCTTAAGAGAGTGTAGGAACTCCTCCATCTTTTCATTAAAATGGTTGGACTTGTTGAAGGGGAGGTCATGGATGGCATTTTGGACCTTTCTAGGAAAGGCCAATGACTGGAGCCATGAGTCACTCTGCATGACCAGTCCTATGCCAGAGTTCTGGATGCTGTATCTGCGAACTCTACCACAGCCTGGAGAGTCACCTTTGCTACTAACTTCCTCTCGTCCATAAGGGACTGGAACTGGGCTCGGTTTTCCATGAGAAGTTTGTCTCTAAAGTCCACAAGCCTGGCATATGTGTTAAAACTGTATTTTGTTACTAAAGCCTGGAAATTAGTTATATGAAACTGGAGACCTGCTGAGGGGAAGACCTTCCTACCCAGGAGGTCCAGTCTCTTTGAGCCCTTATTTGTTGGGGGTGGATTTCTGGTAGTGCGATCAATCTCTTTCCATAGTTGTCTATACCATCTACAAGCTAGGGGCAGGATGGGAAAACAAAAAAATAGCTCCTTTGGCAGGAACAAAATAATGTCTTTCAGCTCTTTTTGGTGTAGGGCACAAGATGCTGGTGTGTGCCAAACCACTCTGTCTGATTCTAATATGGCCTTTTTAATTGGGAGGGCCACACTGCTTCATCCTAGCAGTTACAAAATGTCCAAGAACTGGTGTTGAGGGTCATGGATCTCCTCTAATTGGATTCATAGATCATTAGTGACCCTTTGTAACAGCTTCCAGTACTGACGGTAATCATCTGGTGGAGAAGGTGATGAAGAAGTAACGGTGTCATCTGGAGATGATGAGGAAGCCCCTATCGGAGCAGTTAATACCAGCAGAACCAGTTCCAGCTCTTCCTCCTTGTACATCAACGGTTCCAGCTGATGAGAAGGGGAGGAGCGGTAGGACTCCTGAGAGGGGTCCCAAGGGCCCCACTAAGGCCACAAGGAGGTATCCGCTGGTAACAGTGGTCCCCATGGGAATAGGTGCCAACAGTCCCTGGGGGCAGGATGGTCATATGTGTAGGTACAGTAACTGTAGCCTCTTGGTTGTCTTTTGGGGCTTCTGTGGCTTCATGGAGATACTGGTGCTGCTCTGTCCTCTGACTCCTCCAATTCCAAGGACAGTCCCATTGGTAGTGGCAGTGTCATCAGTACCAGGGTGCTTCTTCCCGATGAGTTGTGATGGCACTTCTCTGAGACCTTGGTATGACAGCCTGTACCCCAGGGTCACCCCTTTTTACAAGACTAAGATAAACTTCGTACAAAGTATGACTTGTGAGGTATCGTTTGAAAACTCATGATTTACTGATCAATACTGTCCTGCTAAAATATGTGTGGCAACACTGAATGCAAAGTTATAGGATTCTGCTGTATATTACTAAAGAGATGTTCTGAGTCTGGGGAAGAGTCATAAACCAGTTCCCCAGAGACAAAAAGCTAGTCAACACCTCAGCCAGGTGTCAACAAAATCAAACAGGCTAATCACCTGGTTAAGTGGCCATTCTCTGGTAGGAAAGAGGATATAGGCAAAAATCTACAGCTTGACAAAGAAACAGCTGGGGCTTCCCATTCACATAGACTTTGTCTCCTGAACCTCAGCTAGAGATGATACTTAAAGCAGAGAAAGGACTATAAGAGGAATGAGGAGACACCCCAGATTATGCCTCCCTTTCTCTCTACCCATGACATCCACAACACCAGAAGAACAAAGGAAACAGCTTTGGACTGGAAGTGGGGATCCTGACTGAAAGGAATTCAGCCAGTAAGTCTGCTGTAATATGTGGCGAGAGAGTGTTGCTTGGAATTCATTGAGCTTGTTAAGTTGAGTATTAGTTGCCCCCTTCTTTCATTTAACCAATTCTGAATTTTATGCCTCATTTACTTGTAATTACTTAAAATCTATTTTTATAGTTAATAAACTTGTTTTATTGTTTTATCTAAACTGGTGTGTTTGGACTGAAGTGTTTGGAAAACTCCATTTGAGATAACAGGATTTGTACAGATCATTTTCTATTAATAAAATGATAGACTTTATATATGAGCTTGTATTGTCCAGGAGGAGAGATCTGGGCAGGACAAGACACACTTTTCTGGAGGGATGTCTGGGACTGGGAATTTGTTGGTGTCATTCTTCAGGGTAATTCATGAGTGGCTGGCTATGGCATGCATAACTGGGAGTAACTTACATGCTGGAGACTGTGTGTGAGGAGCCCAGAAGTGGTTATTCTCACAGCAAACGGCAGCCCCAAATTGGAGAATTGAGGGGACACAACTGTTCCTCAGTCCAGATTATACCCTGTGTACTGTCACAATCAGTAATGAGGCCTCCTCTGGAGTGAGGCTGTCCCAAAAGAGCGTAGGGGCAGAACGGAGTGGAAAGTGCAGGTACAGGAGGAAAAAAACGGTTACTCACCTTTTTGTAACTGTTGTTCTTCAAGATGTGTTGTTCATGTCCATTCCAAGCAGGTGTGTGCGCACCACGTGCACGCCAGCTGGAAGATTTTCCCTTAGTAGCATCTGTAGGGTCGGCCCTGGCGTCCCCTGGAGTGGCGCCTCCAGGCTGCCCTATATAGGTGCCCGCCGACCCTCCATCCCCTCAGTTCCTTCTTGATGGCACTCCGACAGGAGCAGGAGAGTGGGTATTGGAATTGACATGAACAACACATCTCGAAGAACAACAGTTACAAAAAGGTGAGTAACCGTTTTTTCTTCTTCGAGTGATTGTTCATGTGCACTCTAAGCAGGTGACTCACAAGCCTGAGTTTAGGTGGTGGGGTCGGAGTTCACTGTAGATTGGAGCACCGCCCTGCCAAAGGCTGCATCGTTTCTGGCCTGGTGCGTGATGGCATAGTGCAACGTGAATGTGTGGATTGAGGACCACGTGGCAGCCCTGCATATCTCTTGTTTCGGGGCCTAAGCCAGGAATGCCGCAGAGGAGGCCTGTGCCCTTGTGGAGTGGGCGGGGCAGGCACCTTGGCCTGATTGTAGCGTATGCGGATGCAAGCCGTGATCCATGAGGAGATACGCTGTGAAGAGAAGGGGAGCCTCTTCATCCTGTCGGCCACAATTACAAAGAGTTGGCTTGATTTCCTGAACGGTTTAGGTAGTTCAATATAGAATGCTAGGGCCCTGTGAATGTCCAGGGAATGCAGCCTACGGGCTGCGTTGGAGGAATGTGGCTTAGGGTAGAATACAGGGAGAAAAATATCCTGACCCATGTGGAATTGGGAGACCACCTTAGGAAGGAACGCTGGGTGTGGCCTGAGTTGGACTTTGTCTTTGTGGAAGACAGTGTATGGAGGCTCGGATGTCAGCACTCTGAGCTCCAATACCCTCCTGGCCGAGGTGATAGCCATGAGGAATGTGACCTTATAGGAGAGAGATAGCAAAGAGCACGTAGCCAGTGGCTCGAAAAGGGGCCCCATGAGGGTGGAGAGAACCAAATTAAGGTCTCAAGCCAGGACTGGTTGTCGAGTATGCGGGAGCAGCCTATCCAGGCCCTTGAGGAAGCGACAAACCAATGGGTTTGTGAAGACTGAACTACCTTCAGCTCCTGGGTGGAATGCGGAGATAGCTGCCAAATGGACTCGAACTGAAAAGAGGGAAAGTCCCCGCTGTCTCAACTGGAGTAGGTAATCAAGGATGAGAGGGATTGGGGCGAGCAATGGAGCCTGTCCCGGCTGTTCAGCCCAGATGGAAAAACGTTTCCACTTGTATGTGGCCCTGGTGGAGGGTTTTCTGATACTGAGGAGGATTTGCCTGACCTGCTGTGAGCATTGCATTTCCACCTGGTTTAGCCATGGAGCATCCAGGCTGTGAGGTGGAGCAACTCCAGGTTCGGGTGGTGGAGGCGGCCCCGATCCTGAGTGATCAGGTCCGGAAGTAGGGGCAACCTGAGGAGGGCCTGTATGGACATGTGCAGCAGCGATGTGTACCAACGTTGGTGCAGCCATGCCAGCACTATCAGTATGACTTGAGTGTGATCCCTGCATATCTTGAGGAGTGCCCTGTAGACCATGGGGATCAGAGGGAAGGCGTAAAGCAGGCCACCTTCCCACGAGAGGAGGAAGGCATCTGTTAGAGACCCTGGACTGCGCCCCATGAGGGAGCAGAACCGTCGACACTTCCTGTTGTCCCTTGAGGCAAACAGGTCTATTTGGGGATAACCCCAGAGATGGAAGATTGAGTGTGCCATGTCTCGGTGAAAGGACCACTCATGACCATGGAATGAGCGGCTGATGGCATCCGCCAGGCCATTCTGCACCCCCGGGAGGTAAGATGCCATTAGGTGAATTGCATTCTGTATGCAGAAGTCCCATAACGCGCGGGCTTCCTGGCACAGGGGAGAGATGCATGCCACCCCCCTGTTTGTTGATATAGAACATCGCCGAGGTATTGTCCATGAGGACTGCAACGCACTTGCCTGCCAATCAAGATTTGAAAGTGAGGCAGGCAAGGCGAACAGCCCGTAGCTCCCTGACATTGATGTGTAGGGAGAGGTCCTCTGGGGACCAAAGGCCTTGGATCCTGAGATTCCCGAGATGCACCCCCCACCCTAGATCCGATGCGTCTGTCGCCAAGGAAAGGGATGGCTGAGGGCTGGCGAAGGGTACTCCCGCACAGACCACCTGTGGGTTGAGCCACCACTGGAGGGAATCCAGCACCACTCGGGGAAGCGTCACCACCGAGTCCAGCGCGTCCCTTGTTGGTCGGTACACAGTCGCTAACCAAGACTGAAGAGGGTGCAGCCTGAGCCTGGTGTGGCTCACCACGTAGATGCACGTAGCCATATGTCCCAGCAACTTGAGGCAGTTCCTCACTGTGGTGGTCGGGAAACGGCAGAGACTGAGGATGTTGTTGGACATGGACCGAAACCTGGCTTCCAGTAGGTATGCTCTGGCCTGCGTCGAGTTCAGAACTGCCCCTATGAACTCTATCTATTGGGCAGGAGACAGGGTAGACTTGGCCTCGTTCAGCAGGAGACCGAGCTCGAGAAAGGTCTGTCTGATAAAGACCACCTGAGCCTCCACCTCTGCCTTGGAGTGGCACTTGATGAGCCAATCATCCAAGTAGGGAAACAGCTGAATTCCGTGCTTGCGCAGGAAAGCTGCTACAACTGCCATGCACTTTGTGAAGAACCTTGGAGCCATTGACAGGCCGAAAGGCACGACTGTGAACTGGAGATGGGTGTTGCCCACTATGAGCCTGAGATAATGTCTGTGCTGGGGGATGATTGTGATATGGAAGTAAGCGTCCTTCAAGTCAAAGGTGGCGTACCAGTCTCCTGGATCCATGGAGGGGATGAGGGAGGACAGGGAGACCATACGGAACTTGAGCTTCTTTACAAACTTGTTCAGATGCCGCAAGTCCAGAATGGGTCTGAGGCCCCCTTTCGCCTTCAGTATTAGGAAATACCGGGAGTAAAAACCCCTGCCCCTGAGTTCCTGAGGAACTTCCTCCACTGCCCCTACTATGAGGAGAGACTGCACTTCCTGAATTAAAAGTTGCTCATGAGAGGGGTCCCTGAAGAGGGACGGGGAGGGGGGCTGGTGGGGCGGGAGGGAGGAGAATTGGATAGAATATCCCTTCTCTACTGTGTGGAGCACCCAACTGTCCGATGTGATTTGGGACCAGGCATGACAGAAGGGGGACAGACGTGATGAAAAGGTAGGGTTGGTAGGATCCAGGGTCCTGACTCATAGGTCATCCTCGACCGCACCATCAAATTTGGGGTGTAGGCCCCGACGGAGGCCACGGCTGGCCGGATGACTGACCGGAGGGCTATTGTTGCCTCCTTCTGCCGTTTCTGCTTCACCTACGTGAGGGCCCCGGGCGGTTCTGGGGCTGGTACGGCCATGGAGCAGGCTGCAGCCTGAATTGCCTGCGTTGGGTAGCTGGGGTGTGCAGGCCTAGTGAGTGTAAGGTAGCCCTTGAGTCTTTTAAGCTATGGAGCCTCTTGTCTGTTTCTTGGAGAAGAGCATGGGCCCCTCGAAGGGGAGGTCCTGGTTGGTCTGTTGGGCCTCATGTGGAAGGCCTGAGACCTGAAGCCAGGCTCCTCGCCGCATGACCAGCCCGGTTGCCAGCGTGCGGGAGGCTGCATCCACTGCATCCAGGGCCGCTTGGAGGGATGCCCAGGAAATTAACTTCCCCTCCTCTACCAAAGTGGAAAATTCTGTTCGCGATTCCTGGGCAAGGAGTTCAGTGAACTTGGACAAGGCTGAGCACGTGTTATGGCCATACCGGCTCACTATAGCCTGTTGGTTGGCTATACGTAGTTGCAGGCCCCCCATTAAGTACACCTTTCTACCAAAGAGGTCCAACTTCTTGGCCTCTCTGTTCCTCAGTGTAGACCCTTGGAATCCTTGACGCTCCCTTTGGTTGGCCGCATCCACAACCATAGGGGCCAACAAAGCTGGCGTCTGCCACAAGGTGCGGGACGTATCAGCTATCATTTTGATCAATGGTAGGGCAACCCTAGACAGGCCTGAGGGGGGCAGGATGTCCACTACTGGATCTACATCCATCTCGATCTCCTCCGCTTGGATCGCCAGGCTCTGAGCGGCATGCTTAAGTAGCTGCTAAAGCACCCGATTGTCCTCTAGGGCCGGTGCCGCTGAAGTTCCTGCAACTGCCTCATCTGGAGAGGAAGAGGAGGAGATCACCTGCAAAGGACCTTCCTCTGTACCCTCAGCCTCTGCAGGGTTCTGCGGCACATGGTACTCTGGTTGCGTGGCTGGTGCGGATGTAGGATGCGGCACTGCAGCCGGTACCGGGGTCAACACCGAACGATGAGGCGTGCTGGGTGGTGCCTGCGGTGTCGGAAACATGGTCCCTGTTGGTGCCGGAGTCTGACTAGGCAGTGCTGGGTTCTGTTGTGGCACACTCCTGTCGGACAGTGGTGGAGGCATTTGCGCCGGAGCCACCGACATCAAGGAGACCGATGCAGACCTGGAGCGCGGGCCGTGCGCCTGTCCCCGGGACTGATGGTAGGCCCAGGGAGCCCAGAACAGCCACTGGGAGGGCAGTTGCCACTGTTGCTGCCACTGTGCCAGGTAAGGTTGTTGGCTTGCCTGAGAAGCCAACTTCCTGCTCCTCAATCTACTGGAGTGGTAGGATTCCACCTCCGAGTCCGAGGTCTCCAAATAGGAGGACCAAGGGGGATCAGTACCCACTGTCACCGGGGAGCGGTGCCGTGAGGCCGGGGAGCGCACTCTCTGCGCCGGTGCTGCTGGAGCGGCATGGGGTGGGGACTGGGGCGACATCATGGCTGGCTTGCCCCTTGATTGGATCGGGGGTCGGGCTGTGTCTGGTGGCTCTTTCCACCGGCGTGGGGAGGCCGGCACCAGGAGGCTTAATAAGTCAGAGGCCACCTTGAATGCCTCTGGCGTCAATGGGGGATGCGCATCTTTGCTGAGATCCAGGGATCTAGACCGGTCTGGACTTGACTGCACCCCCAGCGAGGCGGGAGTCAACGGGACCTTGGGAGGGTGCAGTTGTGGCTCGGCTTGTCCCACCGCAGTCGTGGACGCCGCCGGCCTTTTAAGGTCCTGGTGGGGTGATCGGTCCCTCACCGGCCTCTTCTTTTTTGCGGGCACCGGAGATGGTGATCAGTGCCGCACGGAGGCCAATTTTCTATGTCCCGAGTCTCTCCGGTGCCAGGACTTAGAGGTCTTAGACTGGGCCTCCTGTCTTGTTAGCAGTGCCGGAGCGCTGCGCACCGAGGATGAGGTGCTAGGCACTGGATCGGCAGGCTTAGGGTCCGAGTGTGGCCATAAAGCCGCCTCCATCAGGAGCACTCTGAGTCTCTGCTCTCTGTCCTTAAGAGTCCTGGGACGGAATCCCCTGCAGATACTGCACCGGTCTCTTTGGTGGCTCTCCCCGAGGCACCTCAAGCAGGACGAGTGCGGGTCACTCTTTGGCATAAACTTCCCGCAGTCCTTGAAGAGTTTAAATGCTGGGGACCCGGGCATGCCTCAGTGGGGTGATGAGTATGTTGGGAGGGAAGCCCCCCAACAACTATTAACTATCTACAACTAACACTAACTCTAAACTATGAGAGAGGAAACAACTATATACACTTAGATGAGAAACTGCTAGGCTTGCTGCAAGAGCGAGCAAAGTTCCAGCTAGCCGTCACCGGTGGTAAGAAGGAACTGAGGAGGAGGAGGTCAGCGGGCCCCTATATAGGGCGCCATGGAGGCGCCACTCCAGGGGGCGCCAGGACCGATGCTACGGACGCTGCTAAGGGAAAATCTTCTGGCTGGCATGCACGTGGCGTGCACACAGCTGCTTGGAATGCACATGAACAATCACTCGAAGAAGAATATATCCTTTGGTATTAGAAAGCTCTCCAAGCCTGGAGTACAGGGAGTTCCAGCAGAAATGCCTGAAGGACTTGGCTTATCTGTCTCAGCCATATTCACACAGTCTCTGTGTGAATGAGGCGGTAAAGACAATGAACCCGGCCCTGTACTCATGATGGTGCTGGTGAACATCACTCTCTCTGCTTCAGTACTGCAGTCATCGGAGGAGCCCACTTTTAGTGTGCCTTGCTCTCCACTCTGGGGGTTCTCCATTGGTTCCAGCTAGGATGTCTTAGCTGATCTGGATCGGCTTGGGGAGAGAATACATTTCTTCTGGGCAGTCCTCTGTGGGGTTCTGCCCTGATGCCCATGAGCATGTCGCTTACACTCATGGGGAGCACTGTGGGAAGAATCCTTGGGCTTGGGTGTTTGAGGCTCTGAGCCAAGGCACATGCTTGGAGGGCACTGCTGGTTAGCTCAGGCAGATGTACAGGTATGGGGGGGGAGAATGACTCTCCCCAGCAGGGCCTCATAGCTGCCTCCATCAGGAAACTTTTTCAATCAGAACTCTCAGGCCTCTTGCATTCTGGGAGGGAAGGATTTGGAAAGACTGCACTTTGCAGTGAGCTGTGCCTCACACAGACGGTACAGGCACTGTTGATGCTTGAGAAGAAGCAAGGCAGGAGACACAGTTCTTCAATCTGAGGACACGGGGCCTAGTCCCACGCCCCGGTGCATAGGCACATAAGCAGGGAGCATGGGCCTCAATTGTCGGGGAGGGGAACACTTTTATACTATATACAATAATTACCAACCTAAGCTATAAAAACTGTTTACCAAGATTTTACTTTACAGGTTATGCACAGAGGAAAGGAGGACATGCTTCTGACTCAGGCCTTGAAGCAGCGAGAAGGAACGGGAGAGGCCCCGTACTGCCTCTTATACCCACTGCCAGGAGGTGACTGTGCATGTGCTGGTCAATGGCCATGGCACAGGGGCGCATGCGCACCTACATGTGGAATACACATAGGGACCAGCACTCAAAGAAGATCCCGTGGAGATTTTCAGATTGGGGAAAAAATCATAACCCTGTGTGGATGGCAAATATAGCCAGGAACCTAGTGTCCAGATCACCATTAGCAGCATCAACTGTATCCAGGAGGGAGAAAAGGGCAAGATGAGGTCTCCTCACTTTTATTTTAGTGTTAGTAGTGATGGAGGACTCAGGAATAGATATCAGGGGGAGACGATTGCAGCCTGGAGCTAGGGAGAGGACTGAATACAGGGGCCAACAAAAGGGGCAGAGAAATGAGAATGTAAAGAGCCAAAACGACAGGCCTGCCCAAGAGGAGTGTAACAAGGTACTGGCCTTTTAGAGCCAGAGGAGGCAGTCTGGGAGGTCAGTTACCTTGCGTCAGGTGTCCAGAGAAGGTGAACGAAGGCCAAGGGAATATGCAGACTCGACATTGGCTGAGAGAAATATGGTCCAAGGAATAGTTAGTGTCTGGGAGGGGGAAGGGTTAGGAAAACCCAGGCCATTGTTCTGTTAAGGGCCCAAGACCAGGAACCTTGTAGACAGGACGGGTAAGGCTCCCTTCTCCCTCACAGTCCAGACAGCAGTTTTTGGTTATTAGTCCCACCCAGGAAGCATCAATGGAAGCAGATGATTAGATGGGTAAATTAAGAAGAAAACTCCAAGCCCAGTTATGGAGTGACTTCTTAGCAGAAGAACTCAGTCCCCAGAAGGGCTGTGAAACCCTTGAACTTAATGGGAGAGCTGCAGATTGGGGTGGACATGACTTGAATCACCCAACCTGCAGAAGGAAGGGCTGTGTGAACCCTGACTGTAAAGGAAGAGTTTGTAGGCTGGGAAAGTCAGGACTTGAATCATAGTCCCAAAAAGGAGGACTGTACAGCCCTGAACCTAACGGGAGTATGCAAAGAGGAGGGAGAGTCTCTTTTTTTTTGGGAGATGGCTGCTGTGCAGTAAATTAGACCCAGAGTGGAGGGTCTGGTGTTCTGAAGATGTTGGGTGTGAGTAGATGTATTCCCAAAACTGAGACAGGGGACTGCAGTGGCACATTATGACACAGAAGGGGCATATTCAGAAACTGCATCCTCAGGCCCTCTTAGAGGTCCAGAGAGGCCTGGGCCACATCAAGCTTTTGAGGCCCCTAGCCGTAATACAAATTAAAAATGACGACACGTAAAGAAAATAAGGCACCAAAAAAAGAGAGATAATTTGCATAATTTTTTAGTTAACAAATGCTTTCCTGGGCCGCTAGGGATGCACATAAAAACAAGTTGCAAAACTTATCAAATGCCAAAAACTTAACAAGGGTCTAAATCTGAGCCCTCCCCTCTCCTTTGAGCACTGATTGGCCTTGTGCATCCTACACAGAGGAAGGGAACAGACACTGGCTAAAGCAAAGAAAGGGGTCGGACAACAGCATGAGGAAAGGGAAGAACTGAAGAAAGGAGGCACTGCTTTTCAAAGAAAGAAACGGACATTCCGGGTAAGAGAGAGACAACTAGAGAAATGAGGGGGTAGAATGGTATTAAATGGCAGGAGATGGGAGAAAAGGAATTAAAGGAATTAAAGACAAACATGCCAGTAAGCGCACACCTTTCAGGATGGTGATTTGTGTGTATGCGCATGCATGCTCGTAAATGCTAATGCATTTTGTTTGCAGCTTTCATAGACAACTCAGTCTGGCTGCAAGGGATGGCACGGCTCTGATGAGCACTTGGAATTTTGTGGGCTGCACTGGAGTACAGTTAAGTGACCGGAGAAAAATAACTGCAGTAAATGAGACAGGACTAAATTAAATTTACCAGAATTAAGAAATCACCCCTGAGGGTGGGGGAACATAGCCACTCCCAAATTATTTGGAGATTAGCCACTGAAAACAACTTTAGCTATTGGCAACTCTAGATGGACCCGCCAACACACGCAGGCTGGCTCTACTTTAGCACTAATGCTTAGGCTTTTCAAGCTTATGAGCTCTCCCCATACCATGTAAGTTTAAAAATGAGTTTCACTTTTGAGCTTGGTTATGGGTCAAAAATCTCTCATTGGACGTCCCAATATCCCAGTCCTTGACTCTACTATAAAGATGCTGATAAATTGGCAAGGGCATCACACCTGCAGGCTCATGTTCAGTTGGTTATCTAACATGACCGCTAAGTCCTTTTCTGAGTCACTACTTTCCAGAACAGTCCCTACGCCTCATGTAAATGTGTTGGGAATTCCCTTAAATATCACGCCAACTCTATGAAGTATTTGGATTTAACCAGATTACACTACAAAATCAATCTGTTGAGCTCACCAAAAGATTCTCTCTCCACTTGGGACCAATACCCACTTTGAAGCATCATGCCTTCAATGGGTGATATCTTCAAGCTCCCACAACTTGAAGAATTAATAATTCTAATTTGAAGTAACATGTACTTCAAAATAATATTGGGCCAGATTATGCCATTTTTTAAAGCAGCACTCTACTCAAATCAGTGGGGAAATCTGTTTAAAAGCTTATTGCCTGATATGGTCCATCATTATAGTAATGAGTAATATTCACTGGTTGAAATCAACAAAGGACGAACAATTCATGTAACAGTTTATTCACAAATAGAAAAAGTATTACAAAACAATTTACATAAGATTATAATTTACAGATTTTTTTTAAAAAGTCCAATATGTAAAACAGGACTGAAAAAACTATGTGTTAGGCACACTGTCTAAATGTGTTATTTGTTTTATATTGGCATATACGTTGCTTGCATATACAATATAAACAAGACCAATTTGGTTAAATTAAGGAAAAACTATTCAAAAATATATACACACTATACATATATAGTTAAAGAGACTTATTCAGCAGTGTTTTGGTGTAGGGTGTTGGTTTATTTTTGTTTTGATTTTTTTTTTTTATTACAATTTGTGCTTAAATTATAGGTCTCTCCATTAGAGGAACTTTGTATATAGCTGCTGGACAAAAATGATCAAAGTGTAAATTCCAATGGGAAACATACTTATTGGTGAAAGATTCTGGCAACGTTTCAGTACGATTTTAAAAGGAATTCCTGATGGCTAACATTTTAATCTCCACAGCTATTCTAACAATATTTTGCAATATAATGAAATGCACTTTGGATTTTTCTCTTTACACAATATATACAAAAACAAATGTGTGTTCATGCGGTAAATAGTAGAAAGTAATATTTTCATTTTCTCTAATGTATGAAAGTAACAAAAGGAATTTTGAATCACAGTGTTCTGATCTGAATAAATCTTTAGCAAATGTGTATATTAACAATTGTACTGCAGGCACAACTGTGTAGCACAGTGAGTCAGTGATCATATGGTAGCATTTACTGTATAACTATTCATACAAATGATTTCATCAGTAACCCTCCACCATCTTCTGGAACTCTTACTCATGATGAGTAGCTCTTACTCACACAAGTAGTCCCATTGTCTTTTGCCAAAGCATCTTGTTGCTTTGGCATTCAACACTGCATCTAATTATTCTTTTGCCAGTCCAAACTTCTGTTGGTGTGTGTCATCAGCAAGAGAGTTTTTCCTTTAAAGAAACTGAACGTTTGCATGGCAGTGTAGATACTGATAAATCCCCTTGCAGCAAGAAGGAACATTTATGGCAAATCTACAGCATTTTGCTGATTACTTTTATTGTGCCAAGACCACACGCGCTGGTTTAGTACACTTATAAGAAGAGTTCAAAATCTCACAGCTCAATCCTGCTGAATGTAGTTCTTAGTGCAGTTCACTGGAACTACTGGTAGTAAGCACAGTACCTGGTTAAACGCGTGTGCAGTTCAAACCCTAACATAAGATGCAAAGTTGGGGCTAAGTCATATCTCTAGTATTTCAGGGAGAGGAACAAAAGAAGTTACACCAGTAAGATGATCTGTTTAACTCAATTTAGTCATGTGCATAACTTGATGGTTCAATTAAGGTATATGTTTAAATAATTATTGTGAACTTGCTTCTCAGTGGGCTTTTTGGAAGAAGTGAATTTTTAAAAGATACTAAAATGAGGAGAGGATAGCGGCTTAGATTAAATTTAAAAAATGAACCAGTAGAAGAAAAAGGACTAGGTCACCATGATATGACCCCTGAAACTCATCCATGACTATAGTAATAGTTTAGCTCTCACTTATATGAATACTTTCATGGTATGTTTACTGTAATTTGACATGACAATTTATTACAAAAATTATTTCAACATCTAAAAAGTATGTGATATAACAAGTCCAATATGCTGACCCTTCCACATATTGAACATACCAAACAAAAAATACAAAAAGCCCTATGTATGAGGCTGATTTTTATAAATCTAAATCTAAAATAAGGCAAATCTCCTGGTTTAAAAAGAAGTGTGATTTTTTAGGGCACTTCAATAACCCATATTATTGTAACATGCTAATTGCTTAGTTCCCATAGTTTTATTATGTATTACACTTTAACTTAATGGCTAAAGTGTAATACATAATAAAAGCATCATTTTTATCAACAGATGATCATCACATAAATAGAAGTGGTTTTTTTTTACTCATTCTACAGAAGAAATTGTGAATTAACATTACATCTAGCCAGGGCAGATTCCTAATATATGATTAACTTTGCAAACAGAGTAACTGGCAAACTTCTGCCGTACATCTTCTGTCATTTGTAGCCATATTTAACAGATCAGTATAAACACACTAATGTAATTCATTTTGTTATATTTACATAATCTTCTTAGGCTTTTCAAGCACCTTTGAGGTACAGAAGGTTGTTGTTTACAAAAGATGCAAAGTACAACAACAGATTCCAAGGCCAGAAGGGACCATTGTGATGATCTGGTCTGATCTCCTGTATAACACAAGCCAGAGAACTTCCCCATAATAATCCCTATTGAACTACAGCAATTTTTTTAATATCATGAATCCACCTCAGTCTTCTCTCAAGTTGCCCCTTGATGTTTCAGCTTACAGCTGCTATGGCTCAGATGCAACTTCCTGAAAGGTCCAAAATGCTGCCAATTTATTTCTGCTGTTTCTGAAATCATGTAACACTGAGGACCAGGCTGTGTTTAATTCACAAGCATTAACAGAGAGGCATTAGGGTAGCATTCAGTTCTAGTGCTGGCAGAAAAACTCCTTTTGGCTCCCTAAAAGAAAGTGACACAACAGTGGTTACACAAAATCACATAAAAACTGTATGTATTTCTCTACAAAATAAAATGTTAAAAACTTATTGCTGATTTTACGGTCACCTACTGTAAAAACAACAAACAAAACAAATCACTAAAGCAGGCAAGAAACTGATGTGTCCTAAAAACATTCACTTGTAAATTTAACCATACACTCACACAATTCCAAGCTCTGTTAAAAATCACTCTTCTTTGAAATGATTTTATTCTAATTATCATTTATTTGCATTGCAATATAATAATAATAATTGGAGATATACCAATCTCCTAGAACTGGAAGGGACCTTAAAAGGTCATTGAGTCCAGCCCCCTGCCTTCACTAGCAGGACCAATTTTTGCCCCACATCCCTAAGTAGCCCCCTCAAGGATTGAACTCTCAACTCTGGGTTTAGCAGGCCAATGCTCAAACCACTGAGCTATTCCTCCCCCACAAGTGCCAAGAGACCCAAACAAGCTTGGAGCCCCATTTTGCTCAGTGCTCAAACATATACTAAAAGGCAGTCCCTCCCCAAAGAACATGCATTGTAAATAGACTAGAATCATAGAATATCAGAGTTGGAAGGGACCTCGGGTTTTTGCCCCCATTGCTCCCCTTGGAAGGCTGTTCCAGAACATCACTCCTCTGATGGTTAGAAACTGTCATCGAATTTCTAGCCTAAACTTGATGTTCAGTTTATATCCATTTGTTCTTGTGTCTAACATTAGTGCTTAACTTAAGCAACTCCTCTCCCTCCCTGGTATTTATCCCTCTGATGTATTTATAGAGCTATCGTGACTTCCCTCAGCCTTTTTTGGGTTAGGCTAAACAAGCCAAGCATTTTTGGACATTGGAAACAAGTTATTTCTAGATATTATTCTTGAAGGGTTGGCACCAGAACTGGACAGTATTCCAGCAGCAGTCACACCTGTGCAAAATATAGAGGTAAAATAACCTCTCTATTCATACTCGAGATTCCCCTGTTTATGCATCCCAGGATCACATTAGCTCTTTTGGCCACAGTGTCACAATGGGAGCTGCTTATCCACCATGAAAAGCAAATCTTCTTCAGAGTCACTGTTTCCCAGGACAGAGTCCCCTATCCTGTAAGTATAGCCTACTTTCTTTGTTCCTAGATATATAAATTTACATTTAAGCATATTAAAATGCATATTGTTTGTTTGCACCCAGTTTACCAAGTGATCCAGATTGTTCTGTATCAGTGACATGTCCTCTTCATTATTTATTACTCCCCCAATTTTTGTGTCTGCAAATTTGTCACTGATGGTTTTATGTTTTTTTCCAGGTAACTGATAAAAATATTCAATAGCGTAGGGTCAAGAACCGATCCTTGCGGGATCCCTCTGGAAACACACCCACTCAATGACGATTCACCATTTACAATTAGATTTTGAGACCTATCAGGTAGCCAGTTTTTAACCTATTTAATGTGTGTCATATTACTTTTATAATCAAAAAGTTGTGTAGTACCAAGCCAAACATCTCACAGAAGTCTAAATTTATTGCATCAACATTATTACTTTTATCAACCAAACTTTTAATCTCTTAAAAAAATATATCAAGTCAGTTTGACAGGATCTATTTTCTATAAACCCATCTTGATTTGCATTAATTACATTAACAAAAAAAGGAGGGTAATTGAGTTCTGGATCAACTGCTCCATTATCCTGCCCAGGATCTATGTCAGATTGACAGGCTATAATTATCCTGGTCATCCCATTGACCCTTTTTAAATACTGGCACAACATAAGCTTTTCTCCAGTCTTCTGGAACTTCCCCAGTGCTCCCAATGAAAATCAACATTAATGGTCCAGCGAGGTCCTAAGTCAGCTCTTTCAAAACTCTTGGATGCCAGTTTTCTGGACCTGCTAATTTAAAAATGTCTGACTTTAGTAGCTTCTGTTTAACAGTCTTCAGAGATACTCGTGCAATGGAAAGAGTGTTAGCATCACCATATGATGAGACTATGTAATCTGTTTTTTCCACAAACACAGAACAGAAATATTTATTGGATAGTTCTGCCGTTTTTGCATTATTATTGACAATTCTACCATTTCCATCTAGTAATGGACCAATACTATTGTCAGGATTCTTTTAGTTCCTAATACATTTTAAAAAACTCCTTATTGTCCATAACTCTGCTGGCCAAAGAGTCCTCTTTGTTTCTCTTTGCTTCCCTTGTCAATTTTCTACAGTTCTGTCCAGCTTCAGTACATGTTTAAAATTATACTTAAATCTAAGTTTCTGAGACATAGGCTCTGATTTACAAAAGGTTTAAAAAACAGTTAAACAGACTTTGACAGGATTTGTTCTATACATTTCCAAAATATTCACATTCTTGTTAATTCCTAAACCCCTTTTATTTTTCATTCAATAAATACAACAAATAAGTGTTCAGATTGAAGGGAAGAAGATTAAAGAGAATCATTTTATAAGTGACATGCAATTTTTAAAAATAAGAGTAGGATTAGGTACTTTATGCTCCAAATGCCGTAAAATTGCTACTTTTCAGATACAGGGCACAGAGAGTATTCTAAAAGAAAAATGCCCATGCAGTGGTACTCTGAACTTTTGTGATCCTTACAATGCTCTAGAAGAGACAATAGTTTCTCCCTTCCCATCATTTTGACCTTGTTTACTCTGTACATTACACAATATTAAAAGATGCAGATTAAATCAAATTGGTTAAACATTTTATTTGTCAACAGGGAGATGTGACTGGCATAAAAAGAAGTTTGATGATCTCTTATATCTTTGTTTCTTCTTTATGCAGTAGTGGATTCATAGAGAAGGCTTTGTGTAGCCTTTCATACAGATGAACAATGAAAAGTCTGCAATTCTTATTTCATAATCAGGGGCTTCCTTTGAGTTCCACCATATAATTATTAAACTAGTTTTTGCACTTAAATTTTCACAACACTGACAACTGTCAGTGCAACTTGTTCATGCTGTATACAAAGGCTCAAACCCTCCATTCTGATTCACACTATTGTTACATTGTAGTATGGGGAAAATACCATACTTTTAAAATTCACATAATGCATTTAAATTTTTGAAGATTTTGCAATTATATCATATAAATTACTCCACCAATTCTTCTACTTATATTTGTCTCAGTGTGGCTGGAGGTCTTATACATTCTTATCTTGGTCTCCCTCAGAATGTGCCATTCTAACAACAAACAGGTTTTCTTAATTTTTTTTTACAGATATGTATCTTACCTTATTATCAGTCTGTGGGATGATTAATTGTTTCATCACACTCTGACATTGGCAGGTTTTCAGGAGCTGATGAGTTCTGAACTAATGAAGCATCCACACATATGCTCTGTTTGGAAAGTTCAGTGGATTCTGCAAAGTTTCCAGCATGAGACTTAGCTGAAATAAGTACATCACTTAGATCCTGGTCATTATCTGAATCTATATTGGCTCTGTTTTCAATCTCTGGATCGAAGGAACTGATATCTCCTCCAGTCAGTTCTTGATAAGATTCACAGAAAGAGATGCTGTCACAACAAGCAGGGTTTTGCATAAGAGGCCAAGCATCTGAAAGGTCTCCACAGGCAGAGTGTGAAAGAGAACCGAGGAATGCAGGAATCATTTCTCCGACAGAATTTAAAGTCCTGCCAAGAGAAAAGAAACAGGTTGGAAAAAGTTTTCCAAAGACTATGACACTAGTAAGTGTTACATTAAGAAAATTAAACAGGCTCATAGGGTGAGGGATAGCTCAGTGGTTTGAGCATTGGCCTTCTAAACCCAGGGTTGTGAGTTCAATCCTTGAGGGGGCCATTTAGGGATCTAGGGCAAAAATCTGTCTGAGAATTGGTCCCTCTTTGAGAAAGGGGTTGGACTAGATGACTTCCTGAGATCCCTTCCAACCCTGGTATTCTATGTTAAGCCAATACTCTGGAGGTAGCCATGTCCTGCTGGAGGAGAGATCACCTGGCAGAGGTCTGTTGGCCTGATCCTCAAATCTGAAGACAGCAGGGGCATTGGGAACACAATGAAAGGTAGAGAGGATGTGCTGCTGGTTCCTCACACTCATTTGTACTCCTTAGGGCTGGTCCACACTAAGAAGCGGGGTCGAACTAGGGTACGCAAATTCAGCTACGTGAATAGCGTAGCTGAATTTGAAGTACCCTAGTTCAAACTACTCACCCATCCAGACGCCGCGGAATTGAAGTCGTCGACTCCGCCACCGCCTTTTGCAGTGGTGGAGTACCGGAGTCGACCGCGGCGCTTCCGGAGTTCGAACTCCGAGAAGTCGAACTCACCGTGTCGACCCGGCTGGTAAGTGTAGACTAGCCCTTAGTGACTCTCTTCTTTAGACTTCTTCATCCCTTACAACCAGCCTTCAAAATAGTATCTGATGTGACTAATAAGAATGGTTTTGCTCTAATTTCTGTTTTTGCATTCAATATACATAATATTAGAGAACACTGATAGGTTATTTTTAGAGGGACTACTTTCATCTTAGACAAAGAAAAAGAAACTGGAAGCAGTTTTCAGGTAAGTCACAGTCTAGGTCAGATATTTTGAAGGTGACTATTACTGTGGTATCTAAGGGTACGTCTACACTGAAAACAAAACAAAACATGGCAATAAGTCTCAGAGTATGTCTACACTGTAATTAAAAACCCACAGCTGGCCCATGCCAACTGACTTGGGCTAATGGTGCTCGGGCTAAGGGGCTGCTTAATTGCCATGTAGACATTTGGGCTCAGGCTGCAGCCTGAGCTCTGTGACCCTCCCATCTCACAGGGTCCTAGAGCCCAGGCTCCAGTCCAAGCCTGAATGCCTACACTGCAATTAAACAGGACCTTGGCCCAAGCCCCACGAGCCCAAGTCAGTTGACACAGGCCAACTGAGGGTTTTTAATTACAGTGTAGACATACTGTCAGAACCCAGGTAAACTGACTCAAGTTTGTGGGACATGCATTACAGGACTGAAAAAAGCCATGTAGACGTTCTTGCTCACGCAAGGCTGTAGGTTTCAGATCCCAGACTCCAGCTCAAGCAGGAATGTCTACATAATTTTTATTAGCCCTGTAGCATGAGCTCCGTGAGCCTGAGTCAGCTGACCCAGACTCTGAGACTCTCTGCCACAGTTTTTCTTTTTGCAATGTAGTTGAAGGAAAGAGACTTTTCTGGGAAAAGAAATTGGGGCAAACCCTTACTCTTATGGAAACCACCAAGGGATCTTTTATATCCTGAGAGAGTAGACCGGACTTCTATTTTTAAAGTCTTAACCAAAGACCCCACACAAACTGCATGGAACTCAATTTGTCAGCAATGGAAGGATAAAGGGGCTGAGTCAACCTGGCACTTGAACATGTAGCTGCAGAATGCCTACATGTTTTAAATTTGATGCTTAGACTACTAAGCCATATTGTATCAAGGGCAGCTATTTAAAACCACCTCTAAATTTTTAGTCACATTTGACCACAGGAACAAAACAGCTAAAGGTCAGTTAAAACCTCATATAGAAAACAATTCTGGTTAAAAAAATATTCAGTGTTAAAATCTACAGTTAGGAAATATCAGATGACATCAAAAGCTTTCTATTTTTCCTCACTGTATAGGATTTGTGATGCATAAATAACTGTATCACCACTGTATTTATATTTGACCAGATGCAAAGTTGGCTAGGAGTAGATGAATAGTTAGTACTATGGGACTCATCAACATTACATTAATCCAGTACTGGGCATTTGTACATAAATGATTAAACAAAATCTCATAGTAATCTCAAAAGTACTAGAACAGATCAGCCAATTCGGAGAGCAATTTAAAGTTTCTGAACCAAAAAAAATATAAACTGAGTTCATGGAGATTACAGGCCATACCACTGGCTTCCAGAATTCTGGTTCACTGTAGTAACTGTTCCAGGCAAACCAGAGGCCTGAATGAGATTACACAACATCCTGCTAGACCATCAGGGAATAGAGGGTCACCAAAAGGCTAAAGGCAGATTGGGAGAGGGGAGGAAAATCCATCTGGGGAGGAAATTAGGACACTCCCCAAGATAAGGTGTTATTTTATTTTATTTTACTAGTGTCCAAATTTAAGGCTTGGATCTTGTGTAGTTTTTCTTCTGGGTGAAAATGCAGAATTTGTTTCACCATAACATGAATTTTTCATGAATCTGGCAAACAGGACTGCCAGCAGTTCAAAGTTTTTCATTAAGCTCCACTGGAACTTGTGTAGCCTGTATAAATATTAATTTGTCTAACGTGCAAAATAGTTAATACTCAGTACACTCTAAAAAACTGTGTTACCTTTCATAAAGTGTAGTCTGAGAGTGGAAAGTGCAGCTGTGACTGCTGTGCTCCATGCTGCAGGTCTCGTCACAGCACAGAGATGGAATCAAATGAACTGGGCCTACAGAAGAAAACTTTATTTTAATAGAGGTAAAACATGTCCTCAATTAATTCACAACAGGGCCATAAGTTTAAAGTCTGTATTCTTGTAAACTTATCATTTCCCCCCAATTTTACATAAATTAATTCATGAAGATGTGAGATGTCATTGTAAAAAATGTTTTTTTTAATTATTCCTGTAAATCCCAATCTTTTAAAAGCTGAACCTCCCCTTCAGGAAAATGAAAGCATTTGTGTCCTCCTTCAGTCCCAAGGTGTGTTAGTAAGGGCCTACTACCTACCACTACTTTAGTTCTTCATAATATGATACTTCCTCTCCTTTCTTACACGCTTTTATGAGGAGTAAAATAGCTAACAAACGCTGACATTTCAACCGTCATCACTGGCATCTGAGTTAGCACCTCTTGAAAAGAATGGGCAGTCCTTTCCTCATAGCTATTGTTTTAGGTTTTATTTTGAGGGTTTTCTCCACAACAATAACATTAACAATAACTGAGAGACTTTACTTTCATTTCAGAAAAAAATGAGTCTCTGGAGAAAAATTACAGGACTGCCCATGCACTCTCAGCTAGTCTTTTGTGCCTATCCTTTGGGAAACTGCACAAAACCATTAGAGACTGTTGCATTGCATAGAATCATCGGACTGGAAGGGCTCTCGAGAGGTCATCTAGTCCAGTCCCTGAACTCATGGCAGGACTAAGTATTATCTAGACCATCCCTGACAGGTGTTTGTCCAACCTGCTCTTAAAAATCTCCAATGATGGAGATTCCACAACCTTCCTAGGCAATTTACTTCAGTGCTTAACCACCCTGACAGTTAGGAATTGTTTCCTAATGTCTAACACTCACGGCAATTTAAGTCCATTGCTTCTTGTAGTAGCCTTAGAGGTTAAGAAGAACAATTTTTCTCCTTCCTCCTTGTAATAACCTTTTATGTACCTGAAAACTGTTATCATGTCCCCTCTAAGTCTTTTCTTCTCCAGACTAACCAAACCCAATTTTTTCAATTTTCCCTCAGAGGTCATGTTTTCTAGGCCTTTAATCATTTTTTGTTGCTCTTCTCTGGACTTTCTCCAATTTGTCCACATCTTTCCTGAAATGTGGCACCCAGAACTGGACACAATACTCCAGTTGAGGCCTAATCAGCGCAGAGTAGAACAGAATTACTTCTCATGTCTTGCTTACAACACTACTGCCAATACATCCCAGAATGATGTTTGCTTTTTTTAAAACTGTGTTACACTGTTGACACATATTTAGCTTGTGATCCACTATGACCCCCAAGATCCCTTTCCACAATACTCCTTCCTAGGCAGTCATTTCCCATTTTGTATCTGTGCAAGTGATTGTTCCTTCCTAAGTGGAGTACTTTGCATTTGTTCTTATTGAATTTCATCCTATTTACTTCAGACCATTTCTCCAGTTTGTCCAGATCATTTTGGATTTTAATCGTATCCTCCAAAGCACCTGTAGCTTCTTATCGTCCACAAACTTTATAAGTATACTCTCTATGCCTTTATCTAATTCATCGATTAAGATATTGAACAGAACCAGACCCAGAACTGATCTCTATAGGACCCAATTTGATATGCCCTTCTAGCTTGACTGTGAATCACTGATAATTACTCTCTGAGAACGGTTTTCCAACCAGTTATGCACCCATAAAATGGTAACTCCATTTAAGTTGTATTTCCCTAGTTCAGTGGTCCCCAACCTTTTCTGGGTGGTGGGTGCTGGATGACGAGCCACCGTGGCTGGCGGACAAGTATCTGCCGAAATGCCCCAAGAAGTGGCAACGTCAAGAGGCGTCGCCGCCGAAAATCAGTGGCATTTCGGTGGTGATGCCTCTTAGTGATGCCGATTTTCGGCGGCATTTTGATGGCAATGCCTCTTGATGACGCCACTTTTTGGCGGCATTTTGGCGGATGCTTGTCCGTCGGCTAGTACACGGGCGCACACAGATGCCCCGGTGGGCACCATGGCACCCGCGGGCACTGCGTTGGAGACCCCTGCCCTAGTTTGTTTATGAGAAGGTCACATGAGACAGTATCAAAAGCCTTACTAAAGTCAAGATATGCCACATCTACCTACTGCTTCCCACCATCTACAAGGCTTGTTACTTCAACATATGCACAATGGGCCACAGTTAAGGTTACTCATGCAGTAAAGAGCCAGGGCACTGAGCTGCCATGCTGTGGGTAGCAATTTAATATTGGTACAGGCCAGCAATAAATTACTATACTTCTGAAGCAATCCTTGAACTGTGTGCTCTTTGTTTCTTTCTTTCTTTTACACATTCATCCTTGGGTAGAGACCAATGTCTGTAAAATTTCAGTCTAAAATGGAAGGTTTTAGAAAACTCTGAGCCACTAGAAACAGGGGATAAGAGAGGAAATTATTATGCTGACACTATAATGGTAATTACAAATGTACATAGAAAAACAGATCTCTTAGTATGGTGTTAGATGATATAATCAGTACCATGTGGTGATTTTAACTGTGTCTATACTGATATTAGTTTACCACAGTTTAATAACTTTGAATGTTCAAGCCTCCTAGGGTAGGTTTACACAATAATTAAGATCCCGCAGCTGGCCCATGCCAGCTGACGAAGGCTCATGGGTATCGGGCTAAGGGGCTGTTTAACTGCAATGTAGACATATGGGCTCAGGTGAGGTGGGAGGGTCCCAGAGCTCAGTGTACAGCCCAAAGCCCTGTGAGCCCTAATCAGCTGGCAAGGGCCAGCTGTGGGTGTCTTACTGCAGGGTAGACATATTCTTAATGTAACCTTGGGATTAGGTTCACTGTGAAAATGCTGAAGTTCAGGCTGACTGATCACACACATCAATTTAAATCTCAAAGCCTGAGCTAACAGTACTTTTTAGGAGCAATAGGAAACAAACATGTCTAAACAGACCTGCAGAAGAGTTCTGTGTAAGCTCGAAAGCTTGTTTCTTTCACCAACAGAAGTTGGTCCAATAAAAGATACTACCTCACCCACCTTGTCTCTCACAAGTCTGAACTGGCAGATTATTTACATGAAGGATCAGCTGACCCAAAACAATAAAACAAAACCTACCTCAACAGCTTCTGGAAAATTCTAGGCCTATAATGAGAAGGCCACTTTCTTTTAACACTTACAGTCAATCCTAACCTTAAGAAAGAATGATAATGTCAAATTACCATGATTTAACTAGGAAACCAACCAAAGCAACTCGACTGCTAGATAAAAACTCAGCATTTCATGTGTTCCTGATGTTTAGACTTCTTATTTCCATAAGGCCTTATGGAGACCTAACTTACCACATGTCTGTGATGCATCTTGTTGACACTGACAACATGTTCTGTGAGCATATTCATTAAGCCGGGGTCTATCAAAACACGACAGTTCAGAACCATTGTAATGAATATCCAGTGATCTCACAGGCCCTTTGAGTAAAATTGAAGAGAAAATGTATCAGTATGCTCTATTTGTTTTTGTTCACAATTTTTTATACTTATGGAGTATTTAACATTATAGTTCACAAAATGTTCACATTTCTTGTTTCACAGACGTTAGACCAGAAGGACACCTTATGATCATGTGGTCTGATCTCTTGCATAACACAGGCTATTGTATTCTTGCACTGAGTCCAAGAAATTGTAGTTCAACTTGAATCTCTTCTAGAAAGACATCTGATCTTGATTTAAAGACTTCAAGTGATTAAGAATACATCCCTTTCCTTAGTAAGATCTTCCAATGGTTAATTACCTTCACTAGAAAAATGTATGCAGTATTTTCCATTTGAATATTTTTAGCTTCAGCCACTGGATATTTATTTTGTCTTTATTTGCTAGATTACAGAGCCCTCTACTATAAGCAATCTTCACCCAATGTAGGTACTTATGGACTATGGTGAAGTCACCTTTTAAATTTCACTACAATAAGTTTAACAGATTGAACTCCTTAAAACTCATTATAAGATCAGCCCTCAAATAATTCTGGCAGCTCTTCTATGAACCTTCTCCAATTTTTCAATGAGTGGCCTCACCAATACCATATATAGAGGTAATATCTCCCTATTCCTACCTGATATTTCCTCTTTATACATCTAAGGATCATTTAAAGTCATTTTTATCTTAATTAAAGATATTTTTTAAAATGAGGGCAAAATATCATGCTTTAAGTTTGCTCTTATTTTGATGTTAATTTTAAGCAGTCTGAAAATATGGATGAAATGTTGACAAAAGTATTAATTAAAACATAGCTGATTAAGGCATTTCATTCATCTTGAATATGTCTATAAATATGGATAAATCCTTAGTGACAAACTTGGCATTTTTTCTTCAATAATATAGTAATATTAGTACTGAAATTTTAAAGCGACAAGTCTCTCATTGCACATTTTGTACTATTTTAAACAGGCTTACATTCACACCATATTGCCAAAAGCTTGACCCTGCAAAGGGATCTGTTGTACTGCACACTCTTGTTACTCTTAAAACAAAACAAAACAAAAATAGTTGGAAACTCACAGCTTTGCTTCTTCTCCATAAACTGTCTCTTACAGTAAATAACACAAAGGATGAGAAGAGCTAAGAGCACTGTGGCCAGGGCACTGCATATAACAGCCGCTAGAGCAGTATCCCGAGGACTGGAAGCAGTTGATGGGATCTTCACAAGATTCACTTTGATAGTACCTAAAATATAATTAAGCACATAGGTAAGGCATGCTGTGTGGACAGTTTAGGTAAATGGAAAATCCAAGAAATATAACTAGAACAGGCTCTTAGCACAGAAAAAAAGGACTCTCCATCTTCTAATGTGTCAACAGCAAAGCTGTATAACCAATATTAATATAGCTTATCCTCAGTTATGTTACTTACCCTCAATTATGCTGTCAGGTGCAGACACTTCTAAAATAGCACAATTGGTTAAATGGGCGTATAATGATTTGTGGCTGCATACATATAGACACCCTGGTTGTCAGGGAGGATTGAACCAGGACCTTTAGCAACAAAACACAGGCCTTTGCTACTTGAGCTACAGGAAATCTGTCCAGCTTTGAGAATGTAGCTAACTGTATAGTTAAAGGGACCACCCACTAGCAGGAGTTACAGTCACACACTAGGCCATTTTTTTCATGCTCCCCTGTTAAGGAATCTTGTTGTGAGTTAGAGGTCCACAGGACTTCAAGTCCATTAGAAGCACCATTTTGTCCTAAACTTGGTTGCATATACACACAGGCACCAAGGCTGTCAGAAGAATCAAACTCCGGATTTTCAACTGTGATGGGACTTTATGTACATATAGTGATGGTTTGTTATAAACAGATTACAATTCTTACAGCCACCATACTAACAATTTCAGCCATCCTTTTGGTTTTGGGGGAAAATGAATATTTTTACATGGCAAAGAGAATAGGAGTTGACTAGTGTCAAAGAGGTCCAATTGCAATTATGGGAGGTATCTTATATATTGAGGATGTGCCAATTTTTGTTTTCATTTTTCATTAAATGCTTTCTTATAACTGCTTAAAAAAGCTTTCTTACACTGACTCAGTTCAGACCAGTTTATCAATTTTAGTGCACACTGGAATCTACATTAATTCCATAAACTTTCATGAGGGAAAAAACCAGACCTTTGAGCTTTTATCTGACTGCAAGTTTTTAAAAAGCCCAACAAACCACATTTTATTAACTTATGAAAACATGTAGAATGTGCCTAGTCTTGAAAACATCCTTGGTTAAAACTGAAAGACTATAATTTCCTGAGAAATTATCCATTGTAATAATTTTCAGTTGGGAGATCAAGTCCTGCCAGAATACGATAAAATCACTAATCAAGTCTTACATGTAATAGGTTGTTATCCTAAGTTTGCAACATGATAATAAGAGAGAACAGGATCCTTAGATTGTTTGAACTATCAAAGCATATTACTTTTAAAATACATTTTTCTAGACCAAGGCCTGATCTACACTTAAAAGTTAGGTCAACATAGCTCTGGTACTCAGGGGTATGAGTTTTTCATACCCCTGAGCACCATAGCTATGCCAATCTAACCCCCAGGAGTAAATATGGCTAGTTCGATGGAAATTGCTTCTGTCGACCAAGCTACTGCTGCTTAAGAAGGTGGATTATCTACCCCTTCCATCACTGTAGGAAGCATCTACCCAGCATATCAATGGCACCGTAGCTGTGCCACTGTAGCACCTGTAGCATAGACATGGCCTGAGTACAGTATTTCCAATATACACATCAGCAGGGTTTGTGGACACCAAGTATTTTTTTTAAAAGAATCCCAGGCCCTCTTAGACCAGTCATATTAACAATTTTATTGGCCACAAAACAAATTGGTATTACTATTAAATATTATGTTCATTCTGACCCACTGCAAGTCTGCAGAGAACATGCTTTTTGACTAAGAAAACCTCTAGGCAAATGGTTAATCGCAAGTTTTAAAAATTCCTTAAGGAGTGACCATTTTCCTGGGGCTTCAGGAGGCTTGTAGTGAGTGCTACGTCAGGGAAGGAGAGAGGATTTGGCCAGAATGTAGAGGGGGTCAGCTCAGGTGTCCTGGAACAGAGGTAAGGCTTTTAGTGGAGGATTAGCTACTGAAAGTCTGGAAATTAATTGTTTTCATATAGTTACAACATTCTAGTAGGCCTTGAGGCTGCATTAGGAGCTGCTAGTATGGATCTGTGTACTCATGCAAAGTGTCGCTGTAATCAGTGGGACTCTGCAGAGGAAAAGAGGCCATGCTGGGGGGTCCCTATGCAAGGCTAGGGTATAAGCCAAAATGTGGGCCTTTCTTGTACCATTGTGTCTTGCCAAAGGATAACAGGGTTTTTTAAAAAGTCATGTCTCAAAACTCATGTCTATTCTTTGTTGCTTTTACATGTCTATAAAGATGCTAAAGGAATACTACTCCAAGAATTTTCCATGCTTACTGATTTTATATGTTGAAACTTTTTCATTGTACTGAAATCACAGTATTTTTATTATTATGGCACATGGTCTACCTAGTGTTTAGATTTCAGATTATGGGATAAAGGCATTTCCCTTCATTAGTTTAGAGCAGGGTTACAGAATGTTAGGAACCACTAGGAAAGGGATAGATAATAAGACAAAAAATATCATAATACCACTATATAAATCCATGGTACACCCACACCTTGAATACTGTGTGCAAGAATGATATATTAGAATTGGGAAAAGGTACAGAGAAGGGCAACAAAAATGATTATGGGTATGGAACAGCTTCCAAATGAGGAGAGATTAAAAAGATAGAGACTATTCATCTTGGAAAAGAGACAACTAAGTGGGATATGATAAAATCATGAACGGTGTGGAGAAAGTGAATAAGGAAGTGTTATTTAGCCTTTCACATAACACAAGAACCAGGGGTCACACAATTAAATTAATAGGTAACAGGTTTAAAACCTGTGTACTTGTTCACACAACATACAGTTAATCTGTGGAACTCATTGCCAGGGAATGTTGTGAAGACCAAAAATATACCTGGATTCCATAAAGAATTAGATAAGTTCATGGAGAACAGGTCCATCAATGGCTATTAGCCAAGATGGTCAGGGATGTGACCCCATCCTCTGGGTGTCCCTAAATCTTTGAATGCCAGATGCTGGGACTGGACGACAAGGGCTGGATCACTTGATGATTGCTTTGTTCTGTTCATTCCCTCTGAAGCATCTAGCATTGGCCACTGTCAGAAGACAGGACACTGGGCTAGATGGACCATTGGTCTGACCCAATATGGCCATTCTTATGTTCTTACATTCTTATTTGAGACCCACAAACATAATGGCTCAGATTAAGTGAACCACCGAAGCATGTGATTAAGCTTGTTATAGGACTTAAGTACATGCTTAAATGTTTTCTGGGATAGAGATGGATTTAATCGCATGCTTAAAGTTAAGCACATATTTAAGTGCTTTGCAGAACTGGTGCCAATATGCTGTTAAAATACAATAACCGGGGGAAGAGGGAGGGAAGACCCTACAGTGAGATTCTGGAAAGAACACAATGTTGTGCATTATTAAAAATAAACTTTAAAAAGGCACTTTATTTCAGAAAAAAAATATTGCATTTAGTTTTCAAACTCTCAGTTCCTGTATATTCTAGGACAGGGATCAGCAACCTTTGGCACACAGCTTGCGAGGGTAAGCCCCCTGGCGGGCCGGGCTGGTTTGTTTACTACTGTGTCTGCAGCTTCGGCCGATCGCGGCTCTCACTGACTGTGGTTTGCCGCTCCAGGCCAATGGATGTGCTGGCTGCCACTTCCCGCCACCCCCACTGGCCTGGAGCGGCGAACCGCGGCCAGTGGGAGCCGCGATCAGCCGAACCTGCGGACCCGTCAGGTAAGCAAAGTGGCCCAACCCACCAGGGTGCTTACCCTGGTGAGCCATGTGCCAAAGGTTGCCGATCCCTGTTCTAGGGCAAGAATTTCCAAGAATACTCTGAAACCAGAATATTAAGAGTGCCTCCTGTACTGATTTCTAGAAGTAAGACTAAATACAAATTCTTCCCTGGATTAATGAATAATACAATGTAGGCAGAGATGTGTTTTAAAAACAAACAAACTTTTCGTTAATTCAAGATGATTAAACAGCAATATCTGTGGTAATACTAAACACGCAAATCCCAGCTGTATCACTAAAAGGTCTGCCAATAAACAAAATAGTTGAATTTTTCAGCCAATTTATACTAAGCAACCAGACACTGGACAAAAAGTAAAAACACCTCCTTTAACATTTACTTAGAACTGTGGCTTATTACAGTAACTACAGGAATAAGAATGACAAAGTTTTCTGTAGTAGATTAACCATTTGAAACCAGAATTCGGGATTTGACATTTTATGTGCCTTCAGTGGATACAGTAATAACTGTCAGCACCAAGGGTACTAAGTTTCAGAATTCTATGCAGTGTATTCTATTAGTCAGATACATATTGAGTCAAATCATTGTTAACTAGTAGGAGCTGTATTGAGTAAAACAATGTTAATTATGGCTTCATTTAGAGCAAAATGGCAGAGTGCGTGATGTGCTACATCTTAATGTTTAGGTTAAAACCCTGTATAGATAAAAATGAATTCAAATGTCTTAGCCCACATATTGGAATAATAAGGGTGTTGCTGATCAAGACAGAAACATTGGCATGACTATAAATAGAAGTTTCCACTTTAGCTGTCCATTCTATATTTGGTTCGAATGAGTGCTAATAACTTTAGTTTGAAAATAATTCAATTTGCAAATGTTTAAAACATGAGTATGCTCATTTAAAGGAGAACAAACAAAACAAACAACACCCCTCCAAGCTCTCCTGCTCTACTCTCCACCAAACAGAAAAAACACAAAATTGATAACACATTACAAGTACTATAACGAGATAACATCTTTGGAAAAAAGAAATAATCCTGATCAGATTTCTGAACCTTCCCACGAATAAAAGATTGACTGCTTTCTCCTGATCTTTGAGTAAGAGGTAAGAAATGTTATTAAACATGACCAGAGACTGTGGTAAACACTGGAAAGACTGTCTCCTAACATCTGCAAAAGGACAGCCATTTGCGTGCATGGACTAGATCCAAAAGTTCATCATGTCAAACCACATTTTTCAAATATGCTCCAACTGCTGACTTTGAAGCATTTTGTTTCCAAGTTGGTGCCCCACACAGTTTTTCAAAGAAATGTACCAAGAACCCTTGGAGGGTGGAAATACAACTATACATGTATTCATCATTTGTTGACAAATCTTGCAATACTTGTTTATAAATAGAAAGCTTTAGAACTTAATTTCTTCTTTTTCAAGCCCACTTCTACCACAATATATATTTTTAAATGACTCCAATTGTTGACAGAGTCAGTGTACAGATAGGAAACAGCATCTTCTTGGGTGCTATTTGAATATTAAAAGATTTTTTTAAAAGGCTTTATATACTTAACCCTACCTAAACTGAAATAGGGACACAAAAATATGTCTTTCCACAAGTAAATCTGGAACATCCAGAAAAATCCAGTGGCAAATGTTAATGTGGGTATAATGTTGGCAGCAATGACTTGTTTGGGATTTTTTTGTTTCTAGGGGCTCATTTTGCATCTTCTGACATCTGAGGACATTTACTGCCCATCTATTTTTTTCAAGGACTGCCATATTTCCTTCATTTTGTTGCAGAGCTTCCATCCTTTGAATCAAAATCATGTCCTGTTTGCACAAGGACTTGGTAGGATGCCATGCAGAGCAGAAAAAGTTATTTTTTTTACTTCAGATTTGGATTTGATTTGTACTTTGGGCCAAATTCTTTTCCTGAAATTTTTTTATGAACAAGGATTGAATATTTTGGGATGGTTTTCTGTTCAGATCCAAATATGAATGATAGCCTTAAAGCTTATGTAAATACTTTCCAAAATGTATTCAAGGTATCCAATAACTTCTTCCTTTGAAAAGCTTGCCAATCTTACTCTATTTCTTGTACTCTGATATTAGGAAATTTATGTTTACTAGTGTTTAGTTTAATTATTTAAAATCTTGAATGTATTAGAATAGGTTGAATATTAACCATTTAAAATTTGGCTGCAGCCAAGATAGAAATCAGAGGATCACACTCCACACTCAAATTTCAGAATATTCACCCTTTCCTTGAATTCTCTATTTCATGGTAGGATAATAGATTCAGATCCTGTACTTCAAAGTTCTAATTTCATAGAGGTCTGTAGTGCCCATATATATTTCTACAATGCATGCTTGTATTATCATGTGTGTGCAGACTAATAAGATTCCAAGTTCTTAACAAAACTATAGACTGAAAAGCCTTCAGAAATCACAGATATTTATTTTGGTTGATAAACATGTACACATTCGTTATGGTTTTAATTAGAAAAGATTTTTCTGCAAAAACAAAAGGATACAGTATAAGCTAACTAGAACTGTACATGATGGATGGGCCTGATTCTGCATTCCTTACTCGAGTAATCCTCATACAAAATCAAGAGGGTTGCTTGCATCAGAGGGCTAGATTGGCAACTTGATGTGCCAGCCCTTTCCTGACACAGCTGTTTCCTCCTTTGCACTGGCTCAACTGTACTGGCTGGCAGGTGGAAGGGAGGGATGGAACCAAAGCTTGCATGGACATATAGGATGGCTCATGACTGAGCCCAGAAAGATTACTCATAAGAGTTGCAAAATGCAGCCCAACATTGTTACTGCAAAGGGTTGCAACAATTAGATTATTAACTATCACTAATGTTCTATGCAGTACTCATCATGCAAAGAGGAAAACATACTTTAGAAAGGGGCCTGTGCTTTTATAGTATTGCTTTAAATATTTTTTGCAACCACTGAAGACAGTAAAGCCGTTGTTTAGTTTCCTCACTTCTGTCTATTAACAGGATATTTGCTTTATTATCAATATCATAACACACTACACTTTCTTGAAAGTAATGGTTTACTCTTAATTTTTGTCCTCTCTCCATCTAGATAGCTTTGTACAACAGATATTTTCTGGTATTTTAAATACAAATAGTTCAATCTATAAATATGACTGATGAATCTGAATGTCAGCTGTAGCTATGGCCTTTTGCCTCCCCAGTTTTTTTTGTTTTTATTGACTCACCCATCTCAGATCAAAATGAAACTCTTGTGGTGTTCAAATAATTTAGATCCTACAGAAAGCTGCAATTTCCCTGCCAAAACATTCCATCGCTGATCATTAGATTCAGTACAATTATTGAGCAAACAGGTCCTCCCTCTTCTTGGGCGGCATCTGAATTAAGATTTCTTTCCATGCAAGCTGAAATTCTCCAGATAGGCAAAACTAGATTATTTGTAAGATTAGACTAATTAAAAAAGAGTGATCAAAATAAACCGCTATGAGGCATTTAATTTTTTCAGACAAAAGTTAGACAGTGTGAGGAACGATCACATGAAAATTCAAGAGATAGATCGGTTACTTCTGAGTTAAGAGAATAAAGCAAAAATAGGATACATGAATCCAGAAATGTTCAGATTTATCTTCACATGAATTTGAATGTAAGAATAAACACAAACACATAAAATGGCTGCTACCATATAACACATCCCTGTTGATCTCAGACATGCATGTACCTGTTCCTCTTTTGGTGGCCAAATTTTTACTTTTTATCTTGGGGATTCAGAGGCCTGAGAGCTGATGAATCTAAGGAAGAATAGTAAAAGGCCAATATGGCTCTACCAGGAACTTTTTAACGGCCTGAAAATCAATAAGGAATTATAAAAAAAAGTTGAAACATAGACAAATTGCTAAGGAGGATGTCATAAATATAAAGGGAGGGGTAACCACCTTTCTGTATACAGTACTATAAAATCCCTCCTGGCCGGAGGCACAAAATCCTTTTACTTGTAAAGGGTTAAGAAACTCAGGTAACCTAGCTGGCACCTGACCAAAAGGACCAATAAGGGGACAAGATACTTTCAAATCTGGGGAGGGGGAAAAGGTTTTGTTTTGTCTGTTCTTTGTCTGTCTGTTTTGTGTGCTTCCCGGAGACAGATCAAGAAAGCAAGCAATCCAACTCCATTAGTATTAGTAAGTACTAGCGAAGGAATGCGCTAGCTTACTTTTATTTTGGCTTGTGATTTCCTTTGTCTAAGATGGAAGTTTATACCTGGTTTTGTAACTTTAAGGTTTTGCCTAGAGGGGAGATCTTCTGTGTTCTTGAATCTTTTGTTATTCTGTAAAGTACTTACCATCCTGATTTTACAGAGGTAATTTTTTTTACCTTTTCTTTAATTAAAATTCTTCTTTTAAGAACCTGATTGATTTTTCATTGTTTTAAGATCCAAGGGTTTGGGTCTGTGCTCACCTGTACCAATTGGTGAGGATATTATTCTCAAGCCTACCAAGGAAAAGAGGTGTAGGGGCTGTGGGGGATATCTGGGGAAGGTAGGGCTCCAAGTGGCCCTCCCTAAATGTTTGTTTAAACCACTTGGTGGTGGCAGTGTTACCTAATCCAAGGTACAAGGAAGGATTTATGCCTTGGTTAGTTTTTAACCTAAGCTGGTAGAAATAAGCTTAGGGGTCTTCATACAGGTCCCCACGTCTGTACCCTAAAGTTCAGAGTGGGGAGGGAACCCTGACAGAGGAGGACAAAATAATAGCACAAGCATGTAGAAACAAAATCAGAAAGCCTAAAGCACAAAATTAGTTTAACCTAGTAAGGGACATCAAAAGCAATAAGAATAGGTTCTTTAAATACATTAAGAGCAAGAGAAAGATGAAGGAAAGTATAGGTCCTCTACTTAGTGTGGAAGGAGAGCTAATAACTGATTACATCAAGAAAAAAGAGGTGTTTAATGCAAGTGGATAGAGAGGAGGCAGTATATGTGATAAATCTTGATTTTAGTAAGCCTTTGAAACAATCCCACATGACATTCTTATAAGCAAACTAGGGAAATATGATGTAGATGAAATAACTATAAAGTGGGTGCATAATTGGTTGAGCGACTACTCAATGAGTAGTTCTTAATGGTTTGCTGTCAAACTGGGAGGGAATTATCTAGCAAGGTCCCACAGGGGTCAATCCTGGGTCTGATACTATTCAATATCTGCAGGTGACACCAAGCTGGGAGGGGTTGCAAGCACTTTGGCAGACAGAATTAAAATTCAAAGTAACCTTGACAAATTGGAGAATTGGTTTGAAATCAAATGCACAACTTCAAAATGGGAAATAAATGGGTAGGTAGTAGTATTGCTGAAAAGGATTTGGGGATTATAGTGGATAATAAATTGAATGAAAGTCAACAATGTTATGCAGCTGTTCAAAGGCTGATATTATTCTGGGGTTTATTAAGAAGAGTGTAGTATATAAGACATGGGAGGTAATTATCTTGCAGTACTTGGCACTGGTGAGGCCTCCCCTGGAGTACTGAGTCCAATTTTGAGCACCACACTTAAGGAAAGATATTGACAATTGGAGAGAGTCCAGAGGACAGCAACAATAGTGATAAAAAGGTTCATAAAGCCTGACATATGAGGAAAGGTTTAAAACAGGGCATGTTTAGTCTTGAGAAAAGAAGACTGAAGAGGAACCTGATAACGGTCTTCAAATAAGTTAAGGGCTCTTATAAAGAAGAGGTGATCAATTGTTCTCCATGTCCACTGAAGGTAGGACAAGCAGTAATGGGCTAACCTGCAGCAAAAGAGATCTAGGTTAGATATTACAAAAAACTAACTAAATATAGGGGTATTTAAGCTCTGGAGTAGGATTCCAAAGGAGGCTGTGGAATCCCCATAATAGGAGGTTATTAAAAGCAGGTTGGTATAGATTTGCCAGGGATGGTATAGATTTGTTTGGTCCTGCACAGCACAGGGGGCTGGACTTGATCTTACTTCTCAAGATCTCTTCCAGCCCTATATTTCTCTGATTCTAGAAACAAAGTGGATTAATTAGATCTCTAAGAGGAATCAGATCTATGTTATTAATACTGCTATTATGCCAATAAAGTTTTGTACCTAGGCTGAAACCCTACATCATCATTCATGGCATCCTTAATTTTAACTGAATTAAGAAATGTTTGTTCTCAGTACACAAGCAGCTAAGACATTCTTTCCCCCTTCTATTGTATTTTTAAAGATTATTATAACATACAATAAAAAAATCGAGACAAAAGCGCCACACCATACACAGAAAACAACAATACCACATTAGATGTATAAAGAGAAATGGGTTTGACTAGTCAAAGCAGTGACATGGATAGTTTTAAAATAGGAATAATATCATCAGGTCACTTCAGCAGGATGTTGTGAAGATAAATTCATTAATGATTTTGACACCCTTGCATATTTTGGTGAAAGCAGCAAAGAAAAGCCCATAAAGAAGTTATAAATTTTGTATTCTGTGCAGGGTTTATATGGAGTATGGAAAATAAAGCCTGGGGTCAAGCATGGAATGATGAAAATAAAAAGAAATATTGAATTACAGACTATTCTGTGCTCTCTGCCCACCCTGTGCACTAAATGAGGCAGAGGTCCTATGGAAAAAGACCATGTGATAATGGAATTAAAACTGTACTGTAATGCATATGTACATGGGAGCCAAATTAAGGGTCCATGGGCAAACTGAGTACTGGCATTTCCTAACCTTGGTGTGCTTCACTTTACAACCTTAATGTTCTTTGAATGTAGTTTAATTTTGTATATAATAATTTCATTAAATAACACTGGGAAATTTATTTGCTAAGTGGGTTGAATGGAAAAATAAAAACAATCAATACAACATTATTTTTTTCTCATAAAATTCCTCAATCTCCTGCAATTTCATGTTAAGGAATAAAAAAAGGTAAACTAAAGTATAAGTGGGGAAGAACTATAATATATATATATATAAATACATATATATATTAGAACTATAAAAATATGTGTACATTAGTTTTGTGAATGTAAGATTATAGGCTGCTTTTTGAAAATGTGGTTCTACTTTTTTTTGTAGTAAAAGCTGCATTTTCTGTCCTAGAAGAATGCATAGAATACTACTACAGTTACAGAAGGTTACACCCAATATGGTCCTCACTAAAACATGGATATGCCAATATAGTAAAAGGCAAAAGTTAAGTGAACTTCAGCAGTTAATCTCATTCACAATAATTTCCAAAATTTAAACCCGCACTATTATGGCAATAATGTCTTCTACAAGGAGAAAGAATCTGTAATGACAATGAAGAAAGGAAAAAGTGAGAGAGCTTGCAAGTTCAAATTCAAGATGTTTTTTAAAATAAGACACTAGAACAAAGAGATAATAGAATTTCCTATCAAAAACTTGTCTGAATCTGATATGAAGAAACTGAAATCTGGCAAGAGAGCTTTTAACTTCTTAAAATATACAACCCCTCTGGAAAAGTATTCCTCTTTTTTTTTTCACACCTTTGAAATGACTTTTTCCTTTTCTCCCCAATAAAGCAAAAGGATGCAATCAAAGTGGCAAGGTAATGTTTGCATACCACAGTGGTCTTTTAATATTAATTTCGCAGGAATATAAAATGCTTTTGTGATTTTCAAAAGAAAGTTGAATGTCGTGGTTAAATTAGTTTCCAATAACAGAGACTACCACATTCCGCTATTTCAGTAAATCTTTATATTCTCATACTGAAATTCTCAGACAGAATTTCAATAATATAACAGAGCCATTGGCCTTTATCTGCAGCTTGAGCATTATTACTTAAATTTTCAGGACCAGATTATGAAGCCTGTACTCACACGTTGCTGAGTAGTCCCACTCCTGTGAATAACTACTCACGGCTGTGAGAAATGGCCCAACAATCTGACCTTCAATGCAGGGGCAGCTCCAGGCCCCAGCACGCCAAGCACGTGCTTGGGGCGTGCATGCTGCAGGGGGCGCTCTGCCAGTCGCCGGGAGGGTGGCAGGCGGCTCCGGTGGACCTCCCGCAGGCATGCCTGTGGAGGGTCCCGGAGGGTCCACTGGTCCCGCACAGCTTCGGTGGAGCATCCGCAGGCATGACTGCGGGAGGTCCACCGGAGCTGTGGGACCGGCGACCGGCAGAGCGCCCCCCGCGGCGTGCCGCCATGCTTGGGGCGGCGAAATGGCTAGAGCCGCCCCTGCTTCAATGTCTGGTACTATGTCCCACTAGGGATTCAGCTCTGGAATTATGCTCTTGCTGTCTGTTTGGGAAGAAATCTTTTAGAGAGCCCTTGCCAGTGGAACTAGCTCCAGTGAACTCCCAGGCCTTATTTTTAGCAAACTTCAGGACACAAAATAGGGCTCACCTGTTTATGCAAGCTTACTCATGGTACTCACTACTAAAGAAAGAGCTCTGCTTTTATTCTATATTCTTTACAATAAGAAGCTAATAACGCAAACAGTTTAAGCTTAATATATGTAATTAGAATATCATATCAATAGAGATTAAAAAACTAAGTAATTCACACAACACTCCACTAAAGTAGTTATGCATTATCTTCAATTTACAGCTCAAGAAACTGAGGCAGAGAAGTGAAGTGACTAACCCTATACCAGACAGTGAATCAGCGTCAGAGCTGACATTTGAAATGAGTATTTTCTGGCTCCCTATTTGTCACATTAATACCGATCCCTTTTTTGTCCCTTTCTACTTTACACCATGTTAGCAATATTGGGACTCTGGCTGCCAATGGCATTTTAAACAGCAAGTCTAGCAGAAACACAGACTGATTCATTGTTGTCCCACCTCTTGTGCAGTCACCAGCACAGACACCAATACCATATTGATTGGCATAATTCTGCATTCACTTTGCAGTGGTATAAATGATGATGAATTGGACCTACTGTGCTTAAAAAGCCAGTTGCAGCTGTCAACCCAGCCGGACTGAGACTGCCCATATTACTAATACAGGTGGAGATGTACTGATATTATCAATGGTTGAAAATGTTTCCTTAATTTCCTTATTGTAAATGAGGCCTTTATATGTGGTTGGTAGTAGTGAAACTAATACTCTCAGGCTAACCACAGAATTGAAAAATTATATCAAAACCTTTTCAATTAGGAATTGTTAAAAAAAACTGCACACAGTCTTAACTACAGCATTCTGATCAGATATTTTTCCAGATAACCCCAAATAAAACACCATACATCAAAATTCTACTGAAAAAATCTCTCTAATTTATTGTGATTCATGGGATAGTTAAATTTAATCAATGTGAAAGCCAAACTAAATAATAAGCATGTAGAGCCAATACCAGCGATCAGGTTTTTTTAAATGACTTTTAGCTAGTGTAAGATTGCTCACAAATTAAGAATACTGTATTCTACAATCAAAGCAATTGCATTCATGAATGAATGGGAATTCTGTAGGTGGATTGAAGGGTAAGATACGTTAATAAGTAAACATACAAGAAAGAACACAGGCACTGATACTTATTCAATACAGGTCAATCACTGGCCCCTTCTCTGTAACTGAGGAATTTCAAGTTCATTTAAAGCTAGTGTAATTGAGTCAACCATCTCCACCATTAAAGAGCAATGATTAAGTTAAATTTCTTGCAGACACACAGTACCTAAAACAAACATTCAGAGTGCCTCTGGCAAAGAGGAATACTAATTATAGGATTGACTCATGAGATGAAAGGTTGCACAAGTCACTACTAGAAACAGAAACAGGTAAGCTATTTAGAAGAAATTATTGAAATTCTCATACTTGGTAGTTAAACAGAGCATTTCATTTTGTAACTGTATTCATCCGTTTCAAGATTCAAAACTAAAATATTTGCATGCTGCTATATTTTTATATATGAACATAAATTAGAAATGCATACTGTAATTACAAAGTCCTGCTATATGCCAAAGAAATTCTTAACCAAAGAAAAGAATGAACTTCCTAAAATGGGCTTTTATATTGCTAAAATAAAATTATATAGAGGCTTTCAAAGTATATTTGGTCACACACAGCTCTATTTATTTATTTAAACAAAACATGGTTTTAAAAATGGATATTTAAAGATTCACTGCATAGTGAGGCTTCTAGACTTCAGTTCCAAGAATTTAAAAGGAATCATAAAAGAAACACGTCATTAAGGCCCCAAACATCTGTGGGGAAGGATACGCAAGCTCAAAAATAGTTTTGTATTTCAAACTGAAGTTTCCACTGGGATTAGCAGACAGGATTGCCAGCTGGGAGTTAGAACAAAGATATGAAACTTGGGCTCCTGCCCTATACATTACTGACTCGCTTTAACCTTTTGAATGCCAGACAAGCTCCATCAATAGCAAACAGAATCCGACTCAATTTTTTTTAAGATTAGTTGACATTTCAATTTCGGCGTGTATCACAATCTATACATTTATTGTTATTTCTGAGTAAATATTTCTTGTTAAATACTTTCAAATGGACTTGCTTAGGAGTTCTGTGTTCTTTATTAAATAAGTTCATGAATAAACACATTAGGAAGACAGATAAAAGAGGATTATATGTAATCAGTATCAGTTTCATACAGGCAATGCTTAGCAGTGCAGTTCAATTTACTGAAATATTTTCAGCTTATGTTTATAGAATTTGCTTAAAATCTAATTAAGGTATTATCATGTACATTTAATATACATACATCTTTTCCTATCATTCCTGATTACTTTGATTTATGTATATAAACAAATACTTTATAAAACAGCATCTTCTCTTTCCTAACTTACTCCAGGATTTTACAGTTTGTACTATGGAAACAACTGATGTAACATATACTAGATCAGAAAATCACTGAATGATTATATTCTCCTTTTTTCTAACATTAGTTAGAAAAAACTTGGCATTAGTAATAACAGGGAAAGGAAACTTTACAATGATTTTACAGAGTTTTCATATTAAAATATTTCTGGTGGTACCTTGCAGATAGATGATAGCTTAACATTATGAGATTTTTTAAAAAGAATTATGGTTTTTTTTATTTGTCTTTTGGTTTTTGAGCTGTTAGTGTTTACATTTTCTAACTTTTCTCCAAAATCATAAGGGCTAAAAATGTACCTTAAAAAGGCATTTAATTATAGACTCCAGAAGATGAAGCTCTGAGAACATCACCAAATAATGTGAGACTCATGAAAAAATTTGAATTTACAATATTATATACATTGTTTTTAACAACCAACAACTACAACCACCACTCCCAGAAGCTACTGACAGCATCTTTATTAAGTCTTTCAAAAGTCAAACAGTTAAACAAAAAGCAAAAACAAAACAAAACCCTCAGTCCTTGCAATCCTAGCACTGGCTGAAGAGCTGGAAGCCACACAGGCACCTTTATGTCTTTGTCTGCAGAAACTCACAGTGTTGCCAACTCTCAAGATTTTTGTCAAGCGTCTCATGATAATTATTGTTTTCCTTAAATCCTCACCTCCTGGAGTCACGTGATATGTAATGTTTTCAGCCTTATTCTTAAAGAAAAAGTGAGTTTCTAGCCCTCATGGCTATGGAGAAAGCTTCAAAATTTGACCCTTAAAGGCTCAAAAAGCAGAAGATAAATACAAAGAACATAATATCTATTATTTTTATAAAATCTCATGATTTTAAAGCCAATCTCATTATTTTTGATGACCTGACTCATGATTTTTGAACATCTAGGGTTGGCAATACTGAGAAAGAGACTTCAAACCCACCTATATTAAAACTAAGTAAAGTGCTTTGAATTTACTTGGTAAAAGGTGCAATACATGTACAAAGTACAGTGTATTCCCCACTGAAGAGAATAAGGCTCCCTGGCTTAAATGCATGGGTGAAGATAATGCCTTGAGAACCCTTGCATGACCTAGACTGATGACCATTGTATCACCTATACAATGAAAGCAAACCACAAATGATGAGAAGGAAAGGTAAACTGCAGTTGTTACCAAATGATCCTTGCAAAATACTCCAGAGGAGGAAAAAGTTCATTCCTAAAAAAAAAAAAAAAAAAAAAAAAGCAGCTAATCTGCCAGGAGGAAAAATTCCTTCACAACTCCAGACGTAAAGTCCTGTATAATGCTCTGCATTTAAGAAAGGGTTGATGTGCTCAATCATCTAACCATCAAACAATCCTGACAGGTGTTCAACCCAACAAACCCAATTCAGCCAAATCTAGAGAACACTAGAATTTAAAGGATGGGAATAGAGTGACAGGAAAAGTCTGGTTGTCAGCAAGAAAGCAGCTCCTCCCCTATCAACAGCTTACTATGGCCTCAGGCACATCTGCAGGGGTCAATCAGCATAACGGGTGGGATTCAAACCCACCAGTTCTGGAAAAGTCAGGCTTCTGACAGAATCCCATCTGTGTTAAATCACAGGATTACAGAAACTAGAAATGGAAAAGAACTATTAGGTCTCTTGCCTGGATGGAAGAGGGCACTGGGGCAGAGTCACAGTAAAACATGATTTCTGAGGAAAGAGGAATGTTAAAATTAAAAAGGTGCTTTTTGATTGTTGCTTTTATTGATTTACAAACAAAGAAGGGATATTAAGTGATCAGATGTTTTATAAATACAAAAACCTCTTTATGCTACAATTTTCTAAGCCATATTTCAGTCCAGAATGAACTTCCACAGTTGAAATCTAAAACCCCTGAAAAATAAGGGGGATATAATGGAAATGCTGATACAACCCTAATTATGGCCGTGTGTAAGGAATCAGTCTAATAAATCTTGTTTTGCTAAGAATCACATATGTAATTACTACATGTGGTGAAAATGCAGGGTTTTTCAATTTCCTTGAAAAACAAAACAGGAAGGCGGGAGAGTGGAAGCACATCCTTCATTAGACTGTACAGAAAGGAGAACTACAAAGAAAAACTCACAAAGACCACATTTTGGTTGGCTCTGTATCTGCTTAATTCCATTGGCAAGGTCTATTCTACTGAATTATAAATTTAGCTGGCATGTACCACTACAGTCTTGTACTTTCATTTTAAGGACATTTTACAATATTTTAATAATAATGATTTTAAAATTTCAACATTTAAATGATACGGAATGAAAAAAGCAAAAAGCATGCACTCTAGTGCAGACCTGCTCCGAAGTTACACTCTCCATTTCAACAGGATATTCTTCTCCCCCGCCCTCCGATACTTGTCTGTGGCCGTGCAGATGGATCTGGCTGCAATCTAGTCATTAAAAATCTTCTGATATATGTTCTACTATAAGAGCTTGGCCATATCCAGGCACCTACAGAAAATTAGGAATGGAAAATCCTGTTGTCCATCCTCTTGGTTATGCAGGATTGATCCATACAGTACAGGGTTATTCAATAAAGCACAGTAAGTAATTAAACACCACAGATTCCTTTCGGAAACTATTTCTGTCCAACAGATATTAAAAATGCTCTGATACTCCACTTAAGTTTTTATTTGTTTCATTATTCATACCCATACTCATGGACTGTTCTCGCCTCTTTTCCTCTCTACAGGTGAGATTATCTCTTCTCACTGGCATAGGTAGAAGGAAACATCTTGCTTGCTCTCTCCTTTCTCCCTGCCCTGTTTTTGATACACTGAGCATCAGTTGCGCTGGACCCCTGACAGCCTTTTAAAGAGATGAGATCAGCAGACCTAGGTAGGAGTTATTGCTGAGTGGTGCTGCACCTGTAGTGGAAAAGGGTGAGGGGAAGAGGAAGACAGAGCTACCTAAAGAAAAACATTGAATGGATTATTTGGGAAGAAGCAGAAAGCCTGGTTATCGCCCCAGTCACCTACCCTACCCTCATTTACTACAAAAGAATACAGCAGTAAGTGAGGAGTTAGGACTGGTTGAGTGCTCAGATAAGCATTTAAACTGAAATACTAAACCTCATAGCGCCTTCACTACTTCACATCTAAAACTTTACTTTCAAGTCACTCCAGACATTCAATTCTTCCTAAATGACATCACTTTCATTTTTCAGCAGTAAATCTAAAGTATACAATATTTTATTATATGGTGTCTTATTTTTTCATGAACAGATAAGAGCATTGTCTTTTGATTTTAATCTTTAGAAATCTCTCTTGAGTACTGTTTGGATGACAGACCGAAGTAGTGCAGGTGAATGATTTTGTTACCCTAACAACGTATCTGGGGTGGACAAGTGCAATATGTTAGAACATGATCTTGAGAAGTCATGGTAACTAATGTTACATTAAATATGACTTAGTGCTCCGTATTGACAGGGTCTTTTGTTTTTAACTCTGCAATGAATGAAAGTCAATGGGATTTGTGCTCCAAAGTCACTTTAAGAACTTCTGAAAATCCAACCAGACAGTCCATCTGCACTGAGGATGGGATTTTCTTAAACACTCAGCATAGGCCTAACTCTGTTCCTATGAACATCAATGAAAGCAGAGATAGGCCAATGCTGAGATCTTTTGAAAATCCTATCCTCTGAGTTCAACATCGAGTTATTCATCATCACTGCTCAGGGCATGTACTAACTGATCATTTAGACATGGCAAGTTGGGGTCTAAATCTACAGTGCTCCAGTGCGCTGTGCACCAACTGTTTGTGTGGGCCCCACTGCCATGCATAAGTTCCCTAGTGCACAATGATGTACTTCTGTTTCACAATATATCAATGGGCATTAGGGGATTTTTAATGCATAGCAGCAGAGTTCACATGGACCCTGACAATATGTGGCAAACTGGAGTGCTATAGATTTACACCCCAGCGTATTGCACACTAGCTGATCATTTAGACGAGCCCTCAGTGTTGTGTTTTAACTTAATGTAATTTTACAGTGTGGACAAGCCCTCATTAGACACATACACGAGCACAAAATCCCTCTGTCCAAGTACTTTTCTTTGTGTACATGAGCCTATATGTCTAAAACGCTGTGTATTTGAAGCTCACTCAGCAAAATAAGTTGTTTATGTACAAATACAAATCAATAGGCTAGATATGTACTAATAGGCATAAAAGCAGAGACACTGCTTATTCCTCTAAAGGTACGTCTACACTTACAGTGGCATACAGAGTACAGACTCAGCATGCTCAGCTAGCATGGTATAAATAGCAGAGTAGATGGTAAGGCACAGCTTAGGCAGGTAGAGTGCCCTACATGCCGGAACCCTAAGATATATATTTTACACAGCTCTCTAAATGTCCAAGCTGTGCCACCCACATTCATACTGCAACTTTTAGCCGTGTAATGTCCCATTGTCTCCCTGCTATAGTGAAAGGCTCTAGCAGCTGGGAAAAGCTCTACTGGGGGGAGGCAGCATGCTTCAAGAAACTTGTTAAAACTGATGAAGATATTCAGATAACTAAAAGTGAATAGATTCAAATGAAAAGGACTTATAACTCAGAGAAGAAACCAGATCCTGCAAACCCTTATCTCATGAATTATCATTAATCAAGTGGGTTGCCCCATTGATTTTAATGATACCTACTTGCACAAATATCAGTTTTCAGCCTTGGGCTTTATTATTAGAGCTAGTTGGAAATTTTCTGAGGGAACATTTTTCTTTTGGAAAATCCTAATTTATCAATATCAGAACATTCTGTGGGAATGTTTCAATTTTGACAAAATTCAGACAGAAACTTGGCTTATGGGGAGCCAGGATGGAAGTTCTGGTCTCCAATTCCAGGCTTGCAACTCCTCAGCAGCCCAGGCTTCCACGGTCCCCAGTTTCAGACCAGCCTGCCAGGCACATTGCCAGGGAGGCAGGGCTCGCTGGATTACCCACAGAGTTCTGGAAATATTTTAGAAAAGGTTGAACCAAAATGTCATTTCAACTTTTTCAAATTACATTTTGTAATTCCCTTTCTGTAGGAAATTTCAGGATTTAAATTTTTGTTGGGTTTTGGAACTAAATTAAAAAAATGCCTCAGAAAAGGAATTCCAGTTTCTGGACAGCTTTTTGTTATCTATAGTATGTCTTAAATGATAAGTAATCTACATAATGAAGGACTGTTGTTAGTGGCATAGAAATGTGAAGTAATGAAAACCTACATCTAACTAAGTCTAAGTTAGTGGGGCACGTGTGTGCGAAAAAATAGATCACAGTGATAACCCTGGTCTAGGTCAGAGACTGTAGAAAATTATGGAAAGTTATAAAATATGCAATAATTCTTCTAAAATTTTCCCAATTTTGAAAAATATTTACACATTTACAACCCATAGTAATGGTTACTCCCCGACTGCCTGGTCAGTGGAAAATTGAAGAGAAAAAGTCATCACCCTCTGCCTGTTGCTTTTTTGTTTGAGGGAGCAGGCACCTGAAGCAAATCAGAAAGGTAAACTAAGAGAGAGGCGAGGCCAGCTGTATTTAAATCAGATAACAGGCCAGAGGTACACCAGTCCTTATTGAAGCCAAGACAATGAAATCATTTAGAATTTCTAGGTCAACCTATTTTTGATCTATGATGAGTAAAAGAAATGAAAGAGTCAAAAAGCTTTATAGGAGGTGAAAAACAACTTTCATTTCTCTGAAATATCTTGTTGAATTTGTCTCAGACTTCCTGAAAATGTTTTACTTTGGCATCAGGTCACATATGGAAAAATATTGGATGGGTTGATTTCATTTTGGCAAAAGTAGGGGTGGCAGGGCGGGGTCTGTGTCTTAAAATCAGTTTTATAATAGAAAGCTAGTCTCTTCATAATAAACTAATGCTAAGGTCTAATGAATATGTTAATGAAATGGTGCTATGAGTTCCCCTCTCTGATAACAATAAGTCTTTGTGAAAGGCTTATAGAAAGTTGCAGCTTCTTTCTATCACAATTCTCTATGTGATGGCAAGGAGGGCTATGAAAAGAGGATGGTGGTGATATAATCTCAAATAAGGAACAAAACTGAAAAAAAAAATGGACATACAAGTTGCAATAAACCCAAAATAATTTCACCCTTTATATACTTTGGGCAGATATTTCACAGATGGAAGCATTAACTGGTCTGCAACTAACTACACAGTTTTGCATAAAGTCCTACTGATAACTTTTCTGATCTCAACTTGACTTTTTTAAATGTCAGCTTTACTCTTAAACAAACAAACGTAAAAGCTCAGTACATTACTTGATATTTGACAAAAACATTCATTTGGAGGCTGATAAAATTCAAACCACAAAATTCTGAAATGTTAAAAGAAAATGAGACCATAGGAAAGGAAATGCCATTATATAAACAGAGGTAATATTATGGAATTGCATGTCATCCAAACTATATCCTCACGTTAAAACACTATAAATATGCTTGATGAAAGAGAATCAATGGGGAAAAAAACAGAAAAAAAGTTTGACATGAAAGGAAATTTCCTCCATGTCTAGTGGGAAAAGTAGACTCTTACAGAGCAGATCTGCAGCTAGCAAGCATCTTCCTTTTTAAAGATTATTTTTAAAAATATTTATTTTGTGATCCTGTAATTTTTCCATTTGGACTGTAACTTCCAGTTTTGATCATTACCCTTTTTGCTGCTGCCTGAGCAGTCGTTGATCTGATGTTACATTTCTTGCATATCTTAAACTACCATTACTTCAAACAAGAGTTTGCAAGATCTCATCCTTATGGCCCAATATTGCACAAATTTATGCATGTGAGTAAATTTATGTCAAATTCTCCCCTCCCTATACTAGTTGCACTTGTTGCCTTCTAACCCTGTGGAGGAAAGGCAGACTACCAAGATTTTTCTCTTAAATAGTGCTGTCCACTGGAGGAACTCAGAATACTTCATAAACATTGGCCCAGATTTGCAGTTATTTAGGTGTCTAATTCCTATTGATATCATTGGGAGTTAGGTGTTTCAATCATTTTGAGGGTCTGGGTCATTAAGCCTCCACATTCATGTGTGACAGCATTATTCTAGGGCTGTCAAGCAATTAAAAAAATCATGATTAATCGTGTAATTAAAAAAATTAATCGTGATTAATCGTGCTGTTAAACAATAATAGAATACTATTTATTTAAATATTTTTGGATGTTTTCTACATTTTCAAATATATTGATTTCAATTACAGAACAGAATACAAAGTGTACAGTGCTCACTTTGTGTTTATTTTTATTATAAATATTTGCACTGTAAAAAACAAAAGAAATTGTATATTTTAATTCATCTAATACAAGTACTGTAGTGCAACCAGCAGAAGTTTGATATTCTTTTTTTGGTGGTTCGGGTTATGTAGTTTCCACATTTGAGTGTTGCTCTTTTAAGACTTCTGAAAGCATGCTCCACACCTTGTCCGTCTCAGATTTTGGACGGCACTTCATATTCTTAAACCTTGTGTTGAGTGCTGTAGCTATTTTTAGAAATCTCACATTGGTACCTTCTTTGCATTTTGTCAAATCTGCTCTGAAAGTGTTCTTAAAACGAACACGTGCTGGGTCATCATCCAAGACTGTTATAACATGAAATGTATGGCAGAATGCAGATAAAACAGAAGAAGAGACATACAATTCTGCCCCCAAGGAGTTCAGTCACAAATTTAATTACTGCATTATGTTTTTAACGAGCATCATCAGCATGGAAGCATGACCTCTGGAATGGTGGCCGAAGCATGAAAGGGCATACAAATATTTAGCATATCCGGCATATAAGTACCTTGCAACACTGGCTACAAAAGGGCCATGCCAACGCCTGTTCTCACTTTCAGGTGACACTGTAAGTAAGAAGCAGGCAGCACTATCTCCCATAAATGTAAACAAACTTGTTTGTCTTAGCGATTGGCTGAACAAGATGTAGGACTGAGTGTATTTGTAGGCTCTAAAGTTTTACATTGTTTTGTTTTTGAGTGCAGTTATGTAGTAAAAAGATCTACATTTGTAAGTTACACTTTCATGCTAGAGATTGCACTACAGTACTTGTATGAGGCGAATAGAAAAATACTATTTCTTTTATCATTTTACAGTGCAAATATTTGTAATAAAAATAATATCAAGTGAGCACTGTACACTTTGCATTCTGTGTTGTAATAGAAATCAATATATTTGAAAATGTAGAAAAAACATCCAAAAATATTTAATAAATTTCAACTGGTATTCTATTGTTTAATGGTGCTATTAATCACGATTAATTTTTTTAATTGCAGATTTTTTAAGTTAATCACGTGAGTTAACTGCAATTAATCGACAGCCTTACATTATACCTGTTTTACAGATGGGGCAACTGATATACAGAAAGGTAACATGATTTGGACAAGATCAACAAAAAGTCCCAAGAGCCTATAATAATAATATCACTTAGCGCCTGTAGAGCACTTTTCATTAGTAGATCAGTATCTTTATTCCCATTTTACAGATGAGGAAACTGAGGCACGGGGATGTTAAGTGATTTGCCCAAGGCCACCTAGTAGATCAGAAAGAACAGAATCCACAACTCCTGACTCCAGCCATGTGCTTTAGCCACATGACTATTTTTCCTGTTAGAAATGAACTATTAGGGCCATGATTTTTAAAAAATGGGTTACTTAAAGCAAGGTTCCTAATTATATATTTTGATACCTAAATAAAATCGACCTAATTTCCAAAAGTGCTGAACACTTGACATGTTCCACCAAAATCAACTAAAATACAGAGTGCTCAGAAGTTCTGAAAAATCAGACCACTGAAAATAGTCTTAGAACTTAGGGAGACAAAATGTATTTGGGGTCTGTGTGTGTGACATGCTTTAGGGGGAAAAAAAACATACTGCGCACATTTTACACATAGCAATGAATAACTAGCAAAGTTGATTCCTCCAGACATATCAGGTCCCCAGATGGTGCTGTGCATTTGACTCGATTTGTTAAGCTTTTAAAGCATTATACAACGTTGTTACCATCTGTACATTAATCTGTTTGCTATGATGTGGTGTGCAAATTTAAATTGTAAGCATCAACCACAATCACGGTTTTGCTTTTGCTGTTACTACAATGGATTGTTAACTCTGTTTGAATCAATGCTTACTGTTTTTAATATTTAGTGAGAGATGCATTTTTTTATTGGTATATGCACTTATGTGGCAGGAGGGGCAACAAGTACTACAGACACAAGGAAGGGGGATGTGATGAAATAAGTTTGAGAACCACTGATCTATGATGATTTAACTTGACATCAGCTTGGGTGTTTAAATTAAATAACTTGTTGTCACAATCCATAGTATGTGGAGTTTCGTATTACAAATTTATTTAAAAAGCCCCCAGAAATATTGGTTATTTCAAAAAGAGGATTCTATATTTTTTACCTCTAATAGTAGTTCTAGACTTGAAGAGGATAAATAACTCTACAGGACTGCATGGTTCAGTTTGTTTCCTCACACACCATGGAAACAGTCAAAGAAGTTGCTTAAATAAAATCTCTGTAGAAACCACTCCTTGTACTATCGAGAAATTATCAATGCTTGACACACACATTGTTTAGTTTGACATTATGACCCTCTATGTATATTTACATACGTAAAAGAGGCATAAATCTACCGGCACAAAGAAACTTAACACTTCCAATCTTAATTTAAAAAATGTTCCTACACTCTAGTTGCTCTAGATATTTATCAGAAGTACAAATGCTTGAACATTTAGAAACCAGGAGAAAACTAATATGCTATAATAAAAATGAAAAGTGAACTTAGAAATAAAGCTCAGTGGAGGTGGCCAAAATGCGAAAGATATTCATTAGGGTATAAAATATTTCAGTAGGATAAAATTAGACATCAGCACATCAGCACTGTAATGCTTTCATTATAATCTACAAACCTATTTATTTATCTTTTGCATGCAGTGATCTGTGGTTTGACTCTCACTTCTCACCCTTAGAAGCTTACCATGTCTGCATATCAACAGAACTCTACATCTACTTATGTTTTGCATTTATAACACTCAGTGGTGTACCTGCTTAAGGTTTCATTTACTTTTACTCTTTGTGTTTTTATGTATGATGTATATCTGTTTCATACAGAAAAATAAATGTTTTTTAAATTGAAATGTAGGCTTAGCCTTTGGAACCATTCTGGTGAGTATTTCTGAACATGTCCAAATTACAATCACAAATTATTAAAACAAAAAACAGATCTTCAAATCTGTGCACACAAAACCTGGTGACTTTGTGTGCCTGGATTAGAAGGTCAAAACTAGTTTAGTGTTATCCAAATGGCAAAATATATATGCCAGAATTTTATTCCAGAATTGGTTTAAAGCAGAAAAATGAAATTAAGTATATCAAGTCTCACATATACAAAGGAGCATGATAAGGATGGATCCCTGTGTGGAGTAGCGCTCCACAGATTTCAGTGGAGGTCCACCAGCAGAGATCTCACTGCAGGATCAGGTTCACACAGTTCAAATATCATAAGCAGTGCTGCGCTTCACAACCTTGCCTGGCATAAGACAGTGAACCTATCAAAAGTTAAATTTCTTTATACTATCTTTTGCTCAATTAATTTCATTACAGAACATGCATTACCAGTATATATCTGATCCCACTCCTACACAGTTATATATTAAATTCTTCCCCATATTAATCTTTGCTCCTTATTGTCCACATTCATTCTGGATTAAGAAAAAAAGTAAAGAGAATGTTCCACAAGTTCCAAAGTTGAGATAGAGTAAATGTGCTTAAAGATTCTTCCATTCTGAAAGTTTCCACTGGTTTGAGAGCTATTCCCTATACTTAAAATGAGTACTGCCACTGGAACCAGTAATATCTCTAAAAAAGAAAATGTAAGTAAAAGAATTGAATATATACAAAAATTAGTGCCTCTTTTACGTCTAACTGAAGGTATACATCCAATACATGTAATACTACACTCTTCAGTTGTAGACACTTCCACCACTGTGAATTATTCAACAAAACATTTCTGATTCACTGAAGCAAAAGATGCAATTGTCTTGGAACCTGCAGATGATAGCTTCTCAAGCTTGATTCAGAGTTGGGTCTCATCTCAACCTTCTCCTGCTTCTTTCTTAAAGGTGCGGGAAGGGGCTACTGCAGAGAATGAAGCAGAACTTCTTAGGAGCAGGAAAAAGCACCCAGAAATGTGGCTCTCTTAATACAGCAATCACCGAACAGTGACTAAATAGCAACTTCATTCTGAGTACAATTGTAAGATGTTTTAAATAGGAGTTTCCTATGAGCTGCAGAAAGTGTTCCTGGAAGTTAAACAATTCTAGACATGCTCCACAGGGAGTGGAGTTATGCTGTATACCCATAACTGACAGTTCTGGTTCTGTCTCTTGAATTGTACAGTAGAAAGAGAACCCTCTGTAGGAAAAGTCCAGATGGCTAAGAAAGACAAGCAATTTTCTTCTCAAATTAATCTTTGATTTGACTGTACCTTTTGGTTTACTGAATTTGTTGGTTTATTGCTAATGACTAATCCAAAGTACACGATCCTCTCCAGGCTCTCAACTCATGCACTGTGATACAGTGATGGTATTCAAAATATGGAAATAACCCTTTTCCAGGAACAACTTCATCTGGAACTGCCTGATTCCTAGAACTATCCCTATTGCAGAGTTCCCTTATTATGGTGACTTTCCCCCATCATATCTTTCAGGGGCTGGCCCTTTAAATGTGCCAGAGCCAAAGAAATCCAGTCCTAAAGAACTGATTGCTGCATCTTTCTCTCCTTTATCTTGTAAAAACCTGCTATTTTTTTCCTTTCTGGTTGCTAAGGAGATGGCACATTCTCACAAATATAGTTTTTGAAGTGTGTTCTGAAACATCCTCTTGTAATGGGTAAATCTCAGATTAAGGATCCACGCGTTATCAGGATAGGAGTCGGTTTTATCATCAGCATACTGTACATCTGTTCTTTATATTCCTTACCTCCTACTTTTATCTCAATTCTTTAAGAGCTCTGTTAGATTGTATCAGCTAAAGTTTTAATAGCTATATGTGTAGGGAAGTAGAGGGTACATCTGTTTCTGTGCCCTTTTTAAACTCAGCAGAGACTAATAATCCCACTGGTGGTTATGCAAATCCTTACCTTAGAATTTGTTTGAATTATATTTGAGAAAACTATTTCAAGACTATTATTAAAGTTTGCACAGTCATCTGATGTTTCATCAGCTTCAGAATTACTGAAGCCAATTTCTTCTTGGGCTAGTAGACAAGAAATTACTATTAAATATAACAGATCAGTAAATGGCAATTAAGGCCTTTTTATATCTAATTAATGCATTTGTATCTTGTAACGTAAAAAAAAAATTAGAATAAATTGACTTGAAATCCTCAAGCTGTACGTGTAACTAATCTATATAACCAGGTCTCCTGTTCTATTTAGTCTGACTTTTATATCCCCTTGGGTGTTGCCTTAAATTACACTGAAAGCTCCTCAGGTCATATATTGTCTTTTGCTATGCATTTGTACAGCATATGCTGGGCCCTCATAGGGGCTCTACTGCAATACAAAATAATTTAATGATAATAAAAAACTCCATATATTGATTCTTAGAGGAGTATTCACTATGCTCTTTCCAGAATTAGACATATATGTACTCAATTCTGTACACTATTCTCCAGAGACTGATTCTTCTCCAATATTTCTTCTTCTTTTGTAATCCTCATCCAAATTAGCTTTTTGTTCCTTGATTGTAATCAAAATATATGATAAATTCTTCACAGTTAAACAGTTTTACTATTTGAAAATTCTTAAATAATTAGCTTAAAATATACAGATTCATATAGATTTCAAGGCCAGAATGGACCACTGTGATCAGCCTCTTTATTGGTAAATGCATTGGTATTAGTGGAGAAAACACTGTTTTCAATTTTTCAAAAAATGTTTCTTTTGTTTACCTGCTTACCCCCAATTCTAAATATTTAAATATGAAATTCAATTAAGACAAGTGCAAAGTACTACACTTAGGAAGGAAAAATCAAATGCAGAAATACATAACAGTGAATAATTTGCTAAAAAGTAGTATGCAGACAAGGATCTGGAGGTTATATTGGACCACAAATTAAATATGAGTCAACAATGTGATGTAGTGGCAGAAAAGCTAATATTATTCTGAGTTGCAGTAAGTGTTTTATCTAAGTCACAGGAAGTAATTGTTCTGCTTACTCTACTTGGCACTGGTGAAGCCTCAGCTGGAATACTGTAGCCAGTTTTGGGCATCACACTTTTAAGAAAGGTGTTCACAAATTGGAGAGAGTCCAGAGGACAGCAACTAAAATGTTGAAAAATTTAGAAAACCTGACCTATGAGGAAAGGTTAAAAAAACCTGGCATTATTAGTTTTGAGAAAAGAAAACTGCGTAGGACAGGGACATGACAACAGTCTTCAAATATGTTAAGGCCTGTTATTAAGAGGATGGTGATCAATTGTTCTCCAGGTCCACTGAAGGTCGGATAAGTAATTACCTTAGTCCGTAGCAAGGGAGATTGAGATTAGATATTAGGAAAAATGTTCTAACTTCAGGGATAGTTAATTACTGTAATAGGTTACCAAGGGAGGTTGTAGAATCCCCATCACTGGAAGTTTTAAAGAAAAGGTTAGAGAAACACCTGTCAGGGATGGTCTAGGAATACTGCATAGACCAGTGTTTCTCAACGACTGGTCTGTGGACCGGCACCCAGGGCCAGCTGTAGGCTTTTTGCCACCCCAAGCAAAAAAAACCAACCAAACAAAAAAAACCACCCTCTGAGAGTGCAAGTGCTGCCCCTAGAATTGTGCCGCCCCAATCATGTGCTTGGTTTACTGGCACCCAGGGGCGGCTCCAGGCACCAGCACAGCAAGCACGTGCCTGGGGTGGCCTGCCGGTTGCTGTGAGGGCGGCAGGCAGGCGGCTTTCAGCAGCGTGTCTGCGGGAGGTCTGCCGGTCCCGTGGCTTTGGCGGCGGGGAAGCCGATGGTGTGGCGTCGGCGGACCTCTCGCAGGCATGCTGCCAAATCTGTGTGACCCCACCTGCCTGCTGTGCTTGGGGCAGCAAAAAACATAGAGCCACCCCTGCTGGTGCCTAGAGCTGGTCCTGCCGCCACCAGTCCCTGAGATCTGCTTGACACAGTTTAGGATGCAACAAGCCACTCCCTAGTATCAAAAAGGTTGAGAAACACTGAACTAGATGACCTCTTGAGGTCTCTTCCAGCCCTGTATTTCTGTGATTCTACTGATGCCTAAAAAGTGTATACTTGTATTTCCACTAAAGTGCTGTTTCCAAAGCATCAGCCAATTTTCTAGACTGGTACAACATACAAGCACCTGTGAGTGCCCTCAATTTTCATTTACTGTAATGAAGCTTTCTCCATCCTGCAGACATTATATGGTTTTGGCTGACTCTCAGACAACTACCCCTCATCCAGGACTAGAGCTATATAAAACACCAACACAGTGAAATAAATGAATATATAGATTTGAATATTAGCATACTGAAAACATCATGACTCATACTTCTTCACACAACTCCTACTGGTCCCACATTAAACATGAGGTGTAACAAGTAAACCCAAATAAGAGGATGACTGATTTCCCAGAAGAGGGAGAGATCCTTCAGAACTGACTCTCTCTGGGTAGTTTTTCAGTGAACACTAAAATAGGTGCATTGAATTAAGTATATGTGTGTTTCATCTCTCTCAAAGTTGGAGTGTGATTGCCTATACTATTCTGAGAATAGTTTGGAAACTCAAACACAATGAAGCTTCCTAAGGCAAAACTTTATCCTTTGAAAAGAAGTAAGAGATGGAAATTAATGTTTTGGCATAGCTTTCCTTTTACTTGTTAATTATCAAACTTCTATCTTCAACCAAGAATTCTATCCCTTGCAAAACACACACAAGTACATCTTCTAATGATCCTGAAATAAAGTTATGATAAATATGGCATTCAGAAATTATTTCTAAAAACTTGACTGTAGGACAACGCAGATGATAAAGCTGAGTTTGTGAAGAAGAAAGCTCTTATTCAAACACGTTTATCTGCAGAGATGGAAAAAATAGGTAAAGCAAAGTAAAATGCCTTTTTGGTAAATGTTCTCAGTTTTTCAAGTCTGCCCCAGTCTGCCAGCTCCTCTTCAAAATGGAAGACGCCAGTAGGATTGTTCAGTTGTATGCTTTATTTGATAACATTTGTTTTCTTTGGGTATGTCTACACAGCTGACGTTAAAGTGCTGCCACGTCGCGGCTCCAGCGCTGGGAGAGAGCTCTCCTAGCACTGTAAAAAATCCCACCTCCGCGAGGGGAATAGCTACTAGCACTGGGAGCGTGGCTACCAGTGCTGTAGCACTATCTACACTGCCACTTTACAGCACTGAAACTTGCATTGCTCAGGGGGATGTTTTTTCACACCCTTGAGCGAAGAAAGTTTCAGCACTGTAAGTGGCAGTGTAGACAAGCCCTTAGTTTTTCCTTTATTTCCTATTTGATGAGACCAAGACTAGCTGCAAGTATCTCACTTACTTTGTCATAATTTCATTGCTGGACATGGACAAGTCAGGGTTAGACTTGCATCTACTTTCCCGTTCCCAGCCTATAGTGTTGTTTGTTTGTGTTTGACACTAAATCTCTAGCACAGACAGAAGAGTACCAGTTGCCAGGAATACATTGTAACTATGTCTGCACTTCAGTTTAGAAAGTGAATGCATATAGCCATAGCACAAATACACCAAGCACTCCTAATCTAATGTTTGACTGCTGCACCATAATGTTGGGGAGGTTATTTATAATTTATTTGAGCTCAGTATTTTAAAATATGGTATATCTATGTATATTTAATTTTTTATTATGCCAAATTACACAGAGAATTCATTGTTTTCCCTTGAAAGTTTACACAAAAGTGATAATTCTCCTGGCCTTTAACACTCTTTACTTGTCCATTATAGAATCCTTTCAACTTCATCTTTAACAATCCACAACTTGTTTTTCCATGAGTAAATATTTAAACCAAATTTCTGTTTTAAAATGTCTGCAGAAAGACAGAAGATAAAAGCAAGAACTAACTAGGTAATAATCAACTGCTCCCCATACACAGAGGTCCTCATCAATGGCTCAGACTTACTATGAACCTTTAGCCCAGGAAGTTCATGCCCTTATGGTAGTGTTCATAAGCAAATAAAAACTTGCCAAAGCACCTCACAAGACAGTTAATTTATTGGAGCAAGATATTCAAACTTTTCCTTTTTCTCTATAATAGCTCAACGGAGTTAGTTGCACAAATATTTGTCATTCTATTTCACATTGAAAGAAAAAGGGATTAAGGAGTGATAGAGCATTAGACATCTAAAAGCCAAACAGTACTTAGGATTGGGGGAAAGCGTATTTTCATGTTTTGTCATTTATGTTTCTCAACACCACTGTGTTTTCTACTTAAGATTCAAAAGAGAGACTTTTCCCCCCTTTAATGTTACAGGAACCCTACAAGACATCAGTTTATTCACTTCTTTGAGAATTCCCTATCAGTTCCTTATATAGAAAACCTTCTGGGCTGCTTTGAGGACTGGAGTCAAGACTTTCCTAAAGCAAGAAAGCTCATGTCAGAGACCGGTGAAGATCAGACTACTCAACCCCTTAGTTCACATATCATACCAGAAATATTGCACTGAGTGAAGAATTTCCATTAAATAATTGACCATTTTATATTACACTTATATAGACAAAGTTAAAATTAAAATGTGCTAAACAATTGTCCTAAGAATTGTGCACTGGTATACACTTAGTCCTTGTTTCAAATCATGCTTAGTAGCTATGGACTTTTTAAAAAAACCTTTCCTTTGATTTTTCCAAGGAAAAAAATACATGGTATCTGCATAAGCATTCTGTTCTTATTATAATACCATTAAACATGATTAACTGTGTATCTACACTAAATTTCGCTAGAATTTCCCAAATTACTGCCAACAGCTCAGTTCCAATAGTGGTAAAAGCAGTAATGCACTCAGCGCATAGTCAACTTGTGGAACTCATTGACAGGGGATAATGTGAAGGCTAAAAGTATAACTGGGTTCAAAAAATAATTAGCTAAGTTCATGGAGAATAGGTCCATCAATGACTCTTAGCACGACCACTGTCAGATAACATAATACTTGGCTTACGTGGACCATGGGCCTGATCCAGGATGACCATGCTTATGTTCTTAAAAGTGCTACTGTAGACAAGAATGAATCAAGGTCTGGAAAATCTTGATTTGGTGAGACACTTGAGAATCTCATTCTACATAGTTTATCCAACAGAACACTGAAATGACTATTACAGTTTATAAGCACATATATAGGGAGATTTCTGATAGCAGATGGCTCTTTAACAGATAGTGATGACAAATTCCAGTTCCTGGAAGGTGAAGCTTGACAAATTCAGCTAGATGAATAATACTACTACTTAATTCTCATTGTGCTTTTCACCAGCAGATATACATGGCATCTTACCTCCAAAGCTAATATTACTCCTGTAAGCACAAATTCCTACAAAATCCATAGAGAGTGTCTGGATATCAGATCTCAAGACCCTTCAAGAATTTTTCTTGCAGATCTAAGGACATCTGAGTTTGGAGGCCATGGCCCTGTAGGCCTCCAAACCCTTCCTACTCAGGTACATAAATCAAGAACTTCTTGGATAGCTTTTCAATTTTCATGGTTGTTTCATGGGAGGAATGATATAACCCTATATTTCAATCATTGTAGACTGTAGAACAGAGGGAATCTAGACTTCCAGAGTGAAAAACAAAATTCAACCTTCATGTATGTAACTGATTTAAACACACTTTTATTGGTGCATTTTGAGTTCCCAAAGGAACGTTGGACACTTATTTGCTATATAAGAGATGATTGAGAAATTTATTTTTATGTGTGATAAGGAAAGGAAAAGTGTTTTCTTTTCCCGGTTAATTATGTAAAATTTTATTTCAGAAGGTGCACCAAAATGTGAGGACTCTGTCCACTTCATTCACATGCTGAAATGTGACACTGAATTTGTGAACGTTTAGTTGTGAATAGTTACAATATAGCAAAAGCTTTTTCCTTTCTTCATGTTTTCTCCATTTCTACACCTGACTCCATTTAAGGAATTATGTGCTATGAAGAATGTGAGAGTCTTATGAGGTATCAATTATATTTATTTCCAAATATTGGCTTTTTTTAAAGCAAATTGTAAAATGCAATTTCACTGTGAATTTAAGATAAAAAATGGTAACATACATACAGGGCCGGTGCAAGGATATTTTGCACCCGAGGCAGAACTTCCACCTTGTGCTCCCCCTCCTCTTCCCTTCCCCCTGGAGCACCGCTTATTATCAACTTTAAAAAATGAATACAGTGGAGGGGTAGGTTCTAAAGTCAGCGCGTAAGAGGAAAATCACGTATAATGAAAATGACCATAAAGTACAGTACACACTGTATACACTAGAACAGGGGTCCTCAACCTATGGTACACGTGCCAAAGGTGGCACGCAAGCCGATTTTTTTTAATGGCAAGCTGCGGGTCCCGGCCGCCACTTAGCTCGCTACCGGCCTGGGGTTCCATTAGACTTGCTTCCCATGGGATCTTACCTATCGACTCCCTGAGTTTGCTAAAGTCTGCCTTCTTGAACTCCATTATCTTTATTGTGCTGTTTTTCCTCCTACCATTCCTTAGAATCATGTACGCTATCATTTCATGATCACTTTCACCCAAGCTGCTTTCCACTTTGAAATTCTCAACCAGTTCCTCTCTATTTGTCAAAATCAAATCTAGAACAGCCTTTCCCTAGTAGCTTTCTCCACTTTCTGAAATAAAAAATTGTCTCTGAGACATTACAAGAACTTGTTGGATAATCTGTGCCCTGCTGTATTATTTTCCCAATAGATGTCCGGGTAGTTGAAGTCTGCCATCACCATCAAGTCCTGTGCTTTGGATGATTTGTTAGTTGTTTATAAAAAGCCTCATCCACCTCTTCCTCCTAGTTAGGTGGTCTGTAGTATATCCCTACCATGACATCACCCTTTGTTTTTATCTGTTATTTACTTAGAAGGTCCTTTTTAAGCTACTTCTGGTAACTGCAGTGATATACTATAATAACATATTGTTTTCAAAGATGTTTAGTTAGTGCAAATAAAGGATTTTTAATAGGTTTAGTCAAGAGCTATTTATGCTTCAGTTGCAAATTCTCATAACTTGCCACAGGAAACATGAGAAACAAGTAACTGCGCTGGTTCCTCACGTTATTTTGTTGAAGACCATCAACCTTGAGTTGATGGAATAAAAAAATCTCTAGTTAAGATTTGGGCTAACTCTTGCAGGTGTGCCAAAGAAAGCACTCTTCTCTGCAATATGGTTTTCTGCCCACTAAGGACCAGTATGAGTCTACCTAATTTGTCTACTTTAGGCTCCATCTGTAGACTCAAACCCTATTCTTTAATGAAAGGCTAAAGCTGTGTTAACTAAACAATTCAGAGTTGTTTAAAAAAGGACCGATCTTGATTCTTTCACCATCTGCGAGAATCAACATTTCCAGAAGCTTGTGAACATTAAGCTATTATATTTACTTTTTTAATCTTTCAACTAAAAGGGCTTGATTTTGAAGGGAAATTCTTACCTATTTTGTGGCCCTAAACAAACAGTGGGGAAAATGTATATGAATGGCTCGCTGCAGTCTGAGCTCAAGGAAGACAGAGCTATTCATTTCTCTCACCTGCCTCAGAGTTCTTCAGGAAGCAGAATTATTGTTTCAGTATCCTACCTTCTTACAGGAACGGACTAGGTGGGAAGATAGGAAAGATTGCACAACATGAGTGCTGCAGTTAGAGTTACTCAGCTGTGAAGCTGGGATGTTAATACTATTGCAGACTTTATTTCAGAAGGCTGCTATGTTTTTCTTTTGTATCAAAAGGGCACATTACAAAAATAGTTTAGGGGTCAGTTTTAATTTATTTCCTTGAGGTAAGACGTTTATCTACCAACTTGTTTATTCAGGACCAAATTATACCTTGAAATATCCCGTGAAACCCCCTTGTTCAAGGTGGTTACTCCAGGTAAGTCAGAGCAGAATTTATTCCTTGGTGTCAAAACTGTACATATACTTATCAAATGCTCAACACTATAAAACTAGCTGGAAAAGGTCCAATTTCCTTTCTAGACATACATCATAATTGGAAAAGGTCCAATTTCCTTTCTAGACATACATCATAATTGGAGGGGAAATATTACAACTTTAATAACTTGCTTAATTTATTCTTGCTATTGTAGAAATCTGACTTAATAGTTTCAAATTTTGTAATCTCGAATAAAAATTGAATTATTCTGACTCAGAGTCATGTAATATACTGCTCTGAATCCATGGCAGAAATCCAGGAGAAGTCAGATTTTAAAAACTTTTGCCTTCAAAGATATTGCCTGAATATCTGGTTTAGTCAGGAAAAATGACTTAGAACAACATATTTTACAACAGAAGTCGCTAAAATTTGAGTGGCAACATAATTCATTTGGAAATTTTTCACAAAGTGATCAATTTAAATCTGACCTCTCTGTCCTCCATCCTCAAAGGAAAAGTGCACAATAGCTTCAAGAGATGAGCTTGGAAGCTTAAATTCATAACTTTTGCTAGACAATAAAAATCACGGACTGAAACTCTATATTTATGGCTTATTACAACAATCTATAACCTACAAACCCCTCTCCACCCCCAGCCATTTTTTCCTGCTTTCCTCCCATGAGTGGAGAGGTGTTAACTGTACACTTCACCTTTGGACGGTACTTTGAAATATGTGTTAACTACTTATGCTAAACAATCTGTTCCCACCTTGTATTAGCTGTGACATTCTGAGTGCATTTCCCAGACCTCAAGAAGAGCTCTGTGTAAACTGGAAAGCTTGTCTCTCTCACAAGTATCATTTGATCCAATAGAAAACATTACCTCATCCACCTTGTCTTTCTATTCACACAAACTTGATATAGCATTTCACTTTTTTATAAGGCTAGGTCTACACTATGGACCTTACAGTGGCACAGGTATACCGCTGCAGCTGCGCTGATGTAAGGTCTTCCATGAAATCACTCTATGCCGATGGGAGAGAGCTCTCCCACTGGCATAATTAAACCACCCCCAACGCGTGGTGGTAGCTATGTTGCCAGGAGAGCTGTCCACAGCAGTGCTTTTGTTGGTGAAACTTGTGTCGGTCAGGGATGTGTTTTTCCACACCCCAGATTGACAAAAGTTTTGCTGACAAAAGTGGTAGTGTAGACAAAGCCTAAGACTTAAGCTAAGATAAAAATTATCTTGCAATCAATATTTTTTCTTTGGGTACAAATCTACATACTTTTTAGTTTTTGAATTAGACTGAATGGAAGTATGAAGAATGTTTATAAGAAATCTGGCAAGTTTTGTTTTTCTGGAAATGGTGTAAAGAAGAGGATATTGAAGAACTTCAGACACTTGTCAATTTGTTTTGCAAACACAGTAGTTATGTTTCTTATTCAGTTTTGAAAGATTTCTTGATTATTTATTTAAATGCAAAGGATAAGAGAAGGTTACTCACCCTGTGCAGTAACTGAGGTCCTTCGAAATGTGTGTCCCTGTGGGAGTTCCACTTCAGGTGTTGGTGCATCCCTGCGCCTTTGATCAGAGAATTTCAGCAGCAGTGAGTGTCTGAGTCATGCATGTGTGGTCCCTGTCTCGCGGTGCCACCGGCGCCTCATCTAGCGCACATGTAACCTGATCTCTTTAGTTTCTTCTCTATCGTAGAGTCCAGGATTGAACTCCGAAGTAGATGGGGAGGAGTGGGGGGTAGTGGAGCATCCACAGGGACAACACATCATGAAGAACCTCAGTTACTGCATAGGGTGAGTAACTGTCTCTTCTTCTTCTTCGAGTGATGTCCTCTGGATACTCCACTTCAGATGACTGTAGAGCAGTGTCCCACTTTGGATGGAAGGAGCTTCTGAGTTGCATGAGTGAGTGAAGATAACACTATTAGTTCTAGCAGTGCATCTGAGCCTAAGTTCTGGACAATTGCATAGTATTTTGTGAACATATGTTCAGAGGCCCAGATAGCAACTCTACATATGTCTATGCGTGGAACATTGTTCAGAAAGGCTACTGAAGTTGCTATCAATCTGGTAGCATGAGTTCTGATCCCAGACAGGGGTTGCAGGTTCTTTTGCCGGTAACAGAGATGAATGATAGTCTTTGTGGGGAGATTGTGGATCCTTTAGAAGTTCTGTAGTGGAAATGAAAAGTCTTCGGGATTTTCTGAAAGGCTTAGTTCTGTCAAGGTAGAATGCTAATGCATGTCTGATGCCCAGAGTATGTATTTCGGAGTCCTGTGCACTCCTGTGTGGTTTGGGAAAGAATGATGGGAGATGGATTGGCTGATTTATGTGGAAGAATGAAGATATTTTAGGTATAAATGTGGGATGTGGTCTTAGGGTGACCTTGTCCTTGGAAAAAAATGGTATAAGGTGGGTGGGCCATCAGAGCCCGTAGCTCACCCACATGGCAGCCTAATGCAATAGCTACTAAAAATGCCACCTTCATTGAGAGGTGTGTTAGAGAGCATGTCACTAAGGGTTCAAACAGGGGCCTGGTGATGCACCGTAACACAAGGTTTAGGTCCCACGGTGGCGTGGGTGCACATATTTCGGGGTAAACATTCTGAATGTCCATAAGGAAGCTTTTGGTAATTGGGTACACAAACAACGATGTCTCGTCGATCTTATGGTGGAAGGTGGTAATAGCCGCTAAATATACTTTGATCGAATGAATGGATAGTCTAGACTGTTTCAGCTCCAGGATGTAGTCCAGTATCAATGGCAGAGGTGTGGAAACTGGAGGAATTCATTTGTCTTGGCACCATATGGAGAACTTCTTCCATTTCTAAGGGTAAGTACTGCGCGTGGTTGATCTTCTTTTATTTAGTAATACGTGTTTAACCTGTTCTGAACAGGCTAGTTCATCATGATGGAACCATGTAGGAGCCACACCTTCAGGTGAAGACTCTCCAGATTTAGATGGTGTATCTGTCCGGAGTTCTGTGATGGAAGGCCCTGCTGGAGTGGGAGAATGCGTGTTGCACATACTGCCATCCGCATCAGGTAAGAGTACCAAGTCTGTCTGGGCCATGTTGGGGCTATCAGTATGACTTTTGCTTTGTCAAACCTATTTTGTGTATCATCCTTGATAACAGTGGTATCCATGGGAATGCATATAGAAGTGCTGCTTCCCATTTTGGTTTGTCTTCTCTTGGTTGCAGGCATGTAAATTCCCAGAGTATAGAGGGTTGTATGGGAGTCTTTCATCGCATGGAAGACTTCATCTGTCTTTGCAGGAACAGTTTCTGTTCATCAAACAGGAGGTCCTCCACAGTGGACTGTGGACTCCCTAGGAGAGCCCAAAAATGGAGCCTGGATGCCAGGCGCAAAACAACCACAGTGGCTGTGGATCTTGCCGCTGTGTCTTCCATGTCTAAGGCTGCCTGAAATGGGGTTCTGGTCACAAGCTGTCCTTCAGATATAAGAGATTTAAAATGGCCTGTTTTGTCCTCAGGGACAGCATTAATAAAGTCCATAAATTTTGAATAGTTGCTGTGCTCATATTTTACTAAAAGGCCCATGTAGTTGGCAACCCAAAATTGCAGAGTTGCTGAGGAACAGACCTTGTGGCCGAAAAGGTCTAGGCATTTCCACTTTTTGCAATTAGGCATGGACCTGTATTGTTGCTATCTGCCGTGGTGGTTGATGACATCAACTACGAGATAATTTGGTGCAGGGTGGGAAAATCCATACCTTTTGAGGGTACATAATATTTTTTGTCATCCCTCTTAAAGATAGGTAGTATGATGGCAAGAGTCTGCCAAACTGTTTTGGCTGGTTCCATTAGTGCATCATTGATTGGGAGCGCTATTTTGGATATCCTACAAATCTCGACTTCCAACAACTTATATTGCGCCTCTGAGACTTGCTCAAGAGGGATGAGTTATGTGTAGCAAATACATAGTGTCTTGTTCTAGAGCCTCCTCCCATTCCTCAGCTGTGTCTTCAGTGGGTTCTGACTGTGTGGGCACTGATGATGGTGGTGGAAATATAATCCCCTCCCTATAGGGGCTCAGGGGCTGCTGTGAGGCCTTCTATAAGTGGCCCATGGGTCCCAGTAAGGCCAGTGTGTTGTGAACAGCATAGGTGGGACCATCCATGGGTGGCTATATCATGAGTGCATGTCTTATCCATAATAAGACCTACATTGTAGAGGTCCAGGTGTTGGCATTGGTTGGGTTGGGGAAGAGTGTCTTGAAGAGAAAACACCTTCTTCCACATCCTCCTCCTCCTCATTGGACAGAGGAGAGGCTAGCGGTGAATCAGATATTTCTCATACTGCATGCACTGGAGAACCATCAGCGCCAAAGAGTGGTGATTCCGGTATCAACAAGACTAAAAGGTCTTTATGATGAAGAAAGTGTTGCAATTCTGGTGGTTTCATTGCTGATGTATTTGTCACTGTAGGTTTTGGTGCAGATGGTAAAGTTGTCATCGCTGATTGCGTCGTTGCGGATGTGGTCATCAGTGCCACTGTAGCTAGTAAAATAGGCAGTAGTGGCATCACCTGTGGTGAAGGTCTGAGTGCTGCTTCCTTAAGCAGTGTTGACAATGCTGTGGTGGAGGAGGTAGGCAGGCTTGCTCTTGCCTCTCGACTCCAAGTCAGTGTGCCTGAGATTGGCAGAGGCCACTGTGTGGGCAGTGCTGAAGGATCCCAGTGTCTCATAGGTACTCAGCTGTGGTGTGGTCAGTACCGAGGAAAGAGACTGAGCCTGAGACTATTTATTTTTGGTCGACTCTCTCTGAGAAGTTGCCGCTCTTTTTCTGGTTGACTTTTTAGAAGAATAAGCCTTCCTCTGTGATGAGGGTGAGGTCTCCAGGGACCTTTGTCTAGAAGGGGTTTTCTGGCCAGGGTCTGCAGCCGGATGCAGGGACTCTTCCATGAGAATGAGTTTGAGACGTAAGTCTCTGTCCCTTCTAGCGCAAGAATTTAGGTTGCAGCAGTGGGCATATTTCTGAGGGATGTATGACTCACCGAAACAGTGGACAGACCGTCCAACACTGGCATGGTGTTCTGGGATGAAAGGCGGTGCTTGAATCCTGGTGAGCCAGGCATAGCTTGAATAACTGTGGTTCACCTGTAAGGGTGAGCCCTAACTAATCTAAGGAAAAAGTTTGGTTTGGGTTTTTTGGTTTTATTTAAGGGCTAGAGTAACGGGGAAGAGAGGGTAAGTACCTAACTATTAAACTAAACTACTCTAGATAAACTGGTTCAACACTAAATGAGCTAACTCTAACACTGTTGGGAACTCAGTCTCAGGCTGACAGTTGAGAAGGAACAGAAGGGGTCACATTGTGCGTGCTAGATGAGACACCAATGGCACCGCGAGATGGGGACTGCGTATACACGACCCAGACGGTCACTGCTGCTGAAATTCTCTGATTGAAGGTGCAGGACACACCAACACCTGAAATGGAGCACCCATAGTTTGAAGAAGAACCCAATATTTACAGAAAGAGACAAAAAAAATTAAGTCACCCAAGTTTTGTTGCAGAATTGGGCTGAATCAACTGGGTTTTGTCATAATAGAACACAGCAACTGCACTGAAACAAAGATGTTTACTTTCTTGGTAGCAAAGCTGATTAAAGAGAAAGCAAGTGGGTCAGTTTCAGCAATGAAAGTACACTTAGCTGAGCTTTCTAGATAAAAGTAGGAAAAAATGTACAAGGCCAAAAGTCGGTCCTGTTCTAATTTGAACACAATGAGCACTTACAGTGAGGTTCATAGGGAGGAGGGGGATCTCCACAAGGAACACACTCCATGTCTTGAAAGCCGCCAAGCTTCGTCTTCCTGTAAAATCTAGAAGATAAAAGAACAGCTTGTAAGTATTACTTTTTTATTACAGTAGAATCTTTACTCCTAGGGGAATTTTGCACTACTGTGCATGCGCAGAATTCATGTCCCCCACAGATTTTTTTTCTCTCCATGGAAAATACATTCTTCTGGAGAAGTGTTGCAGTTACTTCTTTCACCCACCAGGAGCTATTATGGCACCAGAACAGAGGCAACTTGCTCAGCCAATCCCAGAGAGAGACAGGGAGAGGCTGCATTCCTCACAGCACTCTGCCTGCGGGGCCAGATGAGGAGGCACGGAATATTGGGGGGTGGGTGCAAGATAGACAGAGCAAGGCACACGGGGCTGCTAGGAGGTCAGCCTGGGATTCAGAAGGACTAGTAGAGGTGCAGGGACACATAGGGAAGGGGCAGATGTGGTTGACTGAATGGGGGAGGCTAGGGGTCAACCAGGATCTGCATGGGAGAGGCTTCCCAACTCCCCTGCCCAAAATAAACCTGTTCCATACTTCTCCCACCCATACCCAACAACCCTCCAGGTTCACTTCCTGGCTCCTGCCCAGCAATTACTTCCCTCTGCCTCAGTCCTCAGATCCTCCGTTATCCCTGACTCCCACAAGACTTTGCACTGCTTCTGAGGGGTATGGGAAATACATTTCTGTATTGAAGTTTAACTGAATTATTACTCAAAGTTCTGTATTAATATGCCTACTAAGGAATTTATTTGTCAAAAAACATTTCCTGAATTTTTTTTGTTGTCTGTATTGTTACAGATATACTTGCTGTCAGATATTTTGAAATTAGCAAAATAATTGAAACTGGTGTGATTATACTGTGTTATTTTGACAAAAAAATTCAGAATTTTACAGCATTTTAAAATATTGTGTGCAGAATTTTTAATTTTGGGCAAAGAACTGTCTGGGACAGAATTGGAGGACTGCTTACAATATGGCTAGTTTATAGTTATGTAGAATGACATCTGAAAAGTATTAAAAAATTTTTAAAAAACAGTTACTAACCTTTCCATGACTGTTATTCTGTGAAATGTGTTGCTCATGTCCGTTCCCATGTAGGGATGTATATGCCGCACGCACTGTTACTGGAAGGTTTTTCACTCAGGGGTATCTGTTGGGTCAGATTGGCTCTGGCACCCCTTGGAATCAAGCATGGTGCTGTATATAGGAGCCTGCCACCCCCTCATTCTTTCTTGCCAGCAACTCTGACAGAGTGGTAGAAGGGCAGGTTTGGTAATGGACATGAGCAACATATCTTGAAGAACAATGGTTATGGAAAGGTTACTAACAGTTTTTGATTCGAGTGCTTGCTCATATCCATTCCCATATAGGAGATTTCCAAGCAAATGCAGGAGGTGGGTCCAGAGTCAACGACAAGTGACTGTAGCACTGCTCTGCCAAATCCAGCATAATTTGTAGCCTGTTGCATGATGGCATAGTGGGTTGCAAAGGTGTGGATTGAAGACCACGTTGCCACTCTACAGATATCCTGAATGGGAACATGTGCCACAAATACCACTGAAGATGCTTGCACCATTGTGGAGTGTGACGACAATGCTGGAGCAGGGACTTTCGCCAGGTCATAGCATGTGTGAATACAAGAAGTAATCCATGAGGAAATTCTTTGGGCCGAGACAGGGAGGCCCTTCATCCTATCAGCCACTGCCATGAAGAGCTGAGTAGTCTTCCTAAACAAGCTGGTCCTATCTATGAAGAAGGCCAGCGCTCCTCTAGTGAATGGAACCTCTGCTCCTGGCTACTGGCAGGTGGCTTCAGGAAGAAGACAGGGTGGAAAGTGTCTTAGTTATTGTGGAGCTGCAATACCACCTTTGGGAGGAAGACCGTGTGGGGGTGCAGCTGGACCTCATCCTTGAAGAAAACCATGTAGGGTGGTTCTGAAGTAAGGGCCCTAATTTCTGAGACTCTCCTGGCCACGGTGAAGGCCATGAGGAAGACCATCTTCCATGACAAGTAGAGCAAAGAGCATGTCACTAAGGGCTCAAAGGTTCCCTCTGTGAGTCTCGAGGGAAACAAGTTAAGGTCTCAAAGTGGGATTGGCTCTCTCATGTGCAGGTACAGCCTGTCCAGTCCTTTAAGAAAGTGGCTACAGAGTGTGTTAGCAAAGATGGACCTGCTACTCATGCTTGGGTGGAAGACTGAGATAGCTACAAGGTGCACACTAATCAAAGACACCGACAGCCTTTGCTGCTTTAGATGTAACAAATAGTCCAGAATACATGGTATTGTCATTTGCATGTGCAAGATCCCCTTCTGTCCTGCCTTGATTGAGAACCTTTTCCATTTCACCAGGTAGGTGGCCCTGGTGGATGCTTTCTGCTACCTAACAGAAATTCCTGTACTGGACCTGAGGATGCTGACTTCAAAGGATTCAGCCTTGGAGCTTCCAAGCCATCAGGTGAGGGGACTCATGGCTCAGATGAAGGAGACATCAACAGCTGTGGTCTCCTGAATGGAACGCCTGCGCAAACCACCTCTGGGGGCAACCACCAGATGAGGGCGTTGAAATGTGAGCACTTTGTCCAGGCAGTCCTGGCCTGGCCGGTACACTGTCGCTAGCCAGGCCTGAAGCAGTCTGAGTCTCAAACTCATGTGCTTTACCACATATGTGCACAATGCCATGTGCCCCAAGAACTTCGGGCAGGTCCTCGCAGTGGTAGTGGGATGTTTCCTGAGGTTCTCTGTGTTTGAGCTCAGTGTCTGGAACAAGGCTACCACTTGCAGGATGTTTCCTGAGGTTCTCTGTGTTTGAGCTCAGTGTCTGGAACAAGGCTTCTGGTAAGAAGGTCTTGGCCTGGACTGAGTCAAGAATGGCCCCTATGAACTCAAGCCTTTAGATGGAGATAAGGGTCGACTTTTGCGCATTCAGCAACAAGCCTAACCTCTGGAAGGTTGACAATATTAACTGAATGTGTGCTTCCATTCTCTGGACCTGCCTCTGACCAGCCAGTCATCGAGGTAGGGATACACCTGTACTCTTCGTTTTCTCAAGAAGGCAGCAACTACCACCAGGCACTTTGTGAAGACCTGAGGGGCCACTGATAGGCCAAAAGGTCAGAGTGCCCACACCATGGCATCTGCCAATCTCAGGCACACTGACTTGGAGTTGAGAGGCAAGAGCAAGCCTACCTCCTCCACCACAGCATTGTCAACACTGCTTAAGGAAGCAGCACTCAGACCTTCACCACAGGTGATGCCACTACCGCCTATTTTACTAGCTACAGTGGCATTGATGACCTGTCCCACAATGAACCACAGGAATTGTCTGTGGTCCGGAACTAAGGATATGTGAAAATATGCGTCCTTCAGGTAGAGGGCGACATACCAGTCTTCTGGATCTAAAGAGGGGATAATGGAGGCCAGGGAGACCACGTGGTTCTTCAGCTACTTCATGAATTTGTTGAGGTTTCGCAGATCCAGAATGAGTCTGAAACTGCCTTTGGGGATTAGGAAATATTGGGAGTAAACCCCCTACCCCTTAACTCCAGAAGAACCTCCTCTACTGCTACCACTTGCAGGAGCGTTCGCACCTCCTGAATTAGAAGTTGCTTGTGAGAAGGGTCTCTGAAGAGGGATGGGGAGGGAGGGTGAGAAGGAGGGGAAAAACTGAATTCCAGAGTGTATCCTAGTCCTATCATGCGTAGCACCCAGCGGTCTGAGGTGATATGGGCCCATGCCCCGATAGAAGTGGGATAGCCGGTCCACTAAGATAGTGGGTCCAGGTATAGCTCAGATATGCCATCCTTGGGTGCACCCTCAAAATGCTTGCTTGGAGCTAGCTGACTGCCTGGTGAGCACAGATCCCTGGGTCAAGGAAGGTTGGGGAGGAGGCCTCCTCTTGTAATTACTGCCTTGCGGCTTGAAATGTTTTCTCAACAGGACCAGGGTGTGCAGATCCAATGATTTCAGTGCAGCCATGGAGTCCTTCAAGCTGTGCAGCTTAGCATCTGTTCGCTAAGAAAATAGCACTGTGCCTTCAAAAGGCAGGTCTTGGATAGTCTGAGGCACCTCATGAGGGAGGCTCAAGGCCTGTAGCCAAGAGGCTCTTTGCAAAACAACTGCTGAGATGGCTACGTCCAGAGCTGCCTGCAGGGATGCTTTGGCCACCGCCCTGCCCTCCTTGACCAAGGCTGAGAATTCGGCTCTGGACTCCTGGGGCAATAACTTTGTCATTGCTCTCCAGTATTAAAATTGTATTGGCTAAGGAGCACCTGCTGATTTGCAACGTGAAGCTGGAGCCCCCTTGTAGCATAGATCTTCCTGCCAAGGAGGTCCAGCTTTTTGGCATCCTTAGCCTTCGGGGTAGGACCCCATTGCCTCTGTCACTCTCGCTCATTTGCTGCTGAGACTACTAGGTACCCAGGAGGGGGGTGAGTGTAAAGATATTCAAACCCCTTCAGTGGGACAAAGTATTTTCTCTCCATCCTCTTTGCCGTAGGTTGCACAGAGGATGGAGTCTGCCACACACTTAGATTGGTTCTAAAATGGCACTATTTGGGGTAGGGCTACCCTGGATGGACCTGATGGTGCCCAAATGTCCACAAGGGAGTGGGAGGTCTATGCAACTTCCTTCACCTGTATCCACAGGTTTGGGCAACCCTCTTTAGCAGCTCCTGATGGGCCTTGTGGTCATCTCAAATGAGTGCCCTTGAGGTTTCCATGCCCGCCTTATCCAGTGAGGAGGAAAGAGGATCCTAGGACCAGTACCAGTCTTTGTTTTTGTCTGTTTGCTTCTGACGGGTCCCTCAATACCTTCCCTGAAGCACGGTACCTGGCTCAGTGCCTTGGTCCAGTCCCTGCATTGCTAGAGGAGGTGGTTGTGGTGGGGCTCTTCTCTCTGAGGCCTCCCAATAGGACCTCTTTGACTGAGGTCCTTGGACCTGATGAAAAACCCACAGAGTTCAAAAGGGCCATTGCACGGGCATTTGCCATTATGCTGGCCAGCCTATAGGTGTGAATCCTTGGTTCATATAATCCATTCAGTACTGTTGGCACAACTGATTCTGGCTCCTTCTTGAGGCATAGGACTCAGGCTCTGAGTCTGATGCCAAGGATTCACTACCCAGAGACCGGGGAGGGGAGGTGCTGGATGGTACCAGCAAGCGGCACTGGGCTAGGGGAGACCTATGCTGCTGCCTCATTGCCAACTTCCCTTTGGACGGCACCTGGGGCATCAGTACCATAATTGTCCTTGCCTCCAGTGCTGGCTTGTGTCTAGATGGTGATACCGGGAGGGACATCAGATCCTGTCTTGCCTGGAATGCCTTAGTTGTGGACAGGAGCGCCAGCCCTGCACTCCTATGGCTCTTTGACGGGGGAAACCCAATAGCACTGGACTTGACAGCTCTCTCTCTGGTCCGGAGTCAATGGTGCCACAGCAGCAGTCATTGAGCCACAGTGGCCCTGGGTGGGTCTAACACTTCCAGAGTCCTTATGACTGGCAGGCTTTGGGGTAGAGGAGCACCCCCCTTGTCTGTTTTACGCTGTTTCTTGCACAGTACCAGAAAATGGGAGCAGTGCTGCATGCTCTCCTGCACCGACTTTCTCTATACTGGTGAACTGTGGAAGTGCTGGGAGTCATGTGACACTGATGAGGAGTCTCTTCTCGGTGCCGAGGAGGCCAGGCTGCGATGTCTGTCCCTCATGGAAGCTGGCACACTCCTCACAGAGGCAGAGGTGCTTGGTGCCAAGTCAGGGTGACCTCGCTCCGGGGGATGAAGAGCCCACATCCATCAGGAGGAACTTAAGTCTCTGCTACCTTTCCTTTTGAGTCCAGGGCTTAAAACCTCTACAGATCCTGCAACGATCATGCAGGTGGGATTTGCCCAAACACTTGGGTTGAGTGCGGATCACTGAGAGGCACAGGCTTGTGGCAAGCCTCGTATGACTTAAAACTCGGAGACTGAGGCATGCCCCAATGCCGGGGTGGGAAAGCAGGGTCCTACTCTATACTAACAACTATTAACTAACTGCAAACACGAACTACTAAAATTTTAAAGCTATTTACAGGAAAAAATACAAAGAAGTCCACTGGGGAGAGAACTTGCAGAGCAAGAACGAGCAGTTCCGGCGATTGTCACAGGTGGAAAGAAGGAAGTGAGGAGGTGACAGGCTCCTATATACAGTGCCATGAAGGTGTGACTCCAGGGGGCACTGGAGCCGACCCAACAGATACCACTCAGGGAAAAACCGTTCAGCAATGGTGTACATGGTATGTGCACACATACATGTGAATGGACATGAGCAAGCACTTGAAGAAGAACATGCTACCCTGCAAAACCTTCAGAAAAGCAAGATGATTCTCTCAAACACAATTCTGTTGTGAACTGTACAAGAAGTGAACTAGGAGAATGTTTATGTTACAAAACTCATCAAAGAATGAATATGAAGTAGCCAAGTCACCCCATGATCCATGTTTCACCCTCACTCCATTCCCTTTTGTGCTATCACTCATATCATATTTATATTCTGGACTGTAAGCTTTTGGGGGCAGGGACCTGTCTATTTATTTATGAGGCATTTAGCACATCTGTGGGCATGGTACAAATAAAATATGATAGATCTACAACTTGAATCTGTCACCCATATTAGAGTTTATTCGCAAACAAGCTAAATAAAAACACGGGGTTGAAACATAGGGCATGAGGAGTAAGTCAGACAGCTATAAGGAGGAACAAATGAACAAAAAAATAAACAAAGAAAAAACTCCTGAACAAACAAATCAATAAACTACCCCCAAAAATATAAAACCCTAACACCATAACCCAAGCAGAGATTTGACCCTGAAAAGAGAGAAGAGCTGAGACTTTATGAACTTTGCTACTGATTTGGTGCACAATGCTCAGATGCTAGCTATGGTGATGGGCATCAGGATACAATCTTAAAACAGATAAGAGACGTAGCAGAGGATAAATAAGAACTTCCTAATATGCTTTTGAGAGTTAGGTTTTAAAATAACCTGTGCCAGAATATAACAGCCTACAACACCTCACCAACTTATTTAGTTTTGTTTTGAGCCTTGTACTAGGTTTGAATCATGTAAATTGTGGTTTCTTCAAGGAAACTTCTTGGATTAAATGTTTACTTTGATGTGACTAGCACACTTATGATCTATCTAAAATAACATGAAGTATTGATTGTACTGGCACCAGGTTGGTGATAATGTGATTGCCTACAAATCAGACAAATTTTTATATTTAGAAAACCCATCATTGATGCACCCATTAAAATAAAATGGATGCTCAACAGCTCAACAAAATCAACAGCTCAAAATCAACAGCTCAACAAACTAGTTTGATGCTGTGATATGAACAGAGGAAGCACACATTAGATAGAATAGAAGGATGTTAAAAGCCAGTATGCCACTGCAATACAGACCATTGCTGAAATGCAAAACTCAATTCTCCTTAACCATAGGCTAAACCATTTAGCTAGTTATGCTTTGCATAGTCTTTAAATTAGTCATTTTTTGTTATGCTTAATTCCTTTCTTCATTTTCTGTATTGAATACATCTCATATTATTTAAACAAACTGGAATTGTTGTTGCTTAGGCATTGCTAAGTGTTCCTAGAGGAAGAAAACTCACTTCTGGATTCAGGATAGAGGTAAAAGTTTGCACACTCTCTCAAAGGCACAGGTAGCCCATGTCCAAAAGGTGCTAAAAATGCCTGTAGTTGGTATGGGTACATGTGAAAACCTAATTAGGAGCCCTTTAGTGATGGAATAAAATACATGACTCATAGGTAGGACAATAATCTGAATTGCTATACAGTTGCCAAGAAGGAATAAAATGGTGACTTAGTCCTTGGCACTTATTTATTGTATTTATTATGGTAATGCCTAGGGTCACCAATCATGAATCAGGATCCTGAGGTAGTAGGTGCTGTAAAAACAAATCACAAAAACAGCCCGTCACAGATAATTTACAATCTAATTTTACAAATTGATGAGACAGATTGATAGTGTGGGACTAACAAGATGAGACAAACTCAGCAAGGTCTGTGAAATAACCATAAGTCCCAGTTTGTCACTTGTTTAGTTAAAAGGAGATTTGCAACACTGATGCCATATTGATGAATTGATCTGTTCATTTATTTGACCAATCATCAGTGAATTTTGTCCAAATCCCTTAATGTTCAATAGTTGACAACCCCCAAGATCACGCTCACTGCTTCATCAATTTAGTGTAAGAATAAGGAGGATTGAGCACAAGCCATCACCACCAGTCTTGAGTTAAAAATAATAAATACGAATAATCAAGGCTGGGCAGTGACCTTGGGGTAGTGGAGGTAAACAAACAAATATTTTGGCCAGTGATGAAGAAAATAAATCAAATGTTTATAAATTTGTGACCAACAGTCCTAACAATCTTCTAGACTTAATGGTAGCTATGGAATGAATCTGTATACCATAAGAAATAGCACTGTGATCCTGCAAAGACTTATACATGCACTCAACTTTACACACTGAGTAACTGCATTGATCTCAATGGAACTACTCACAGTGGGTAAACTTGAGCATGTAAACAAGTCTTTAGAGGATCAGGACCTAAATGATTAACATTCTCAGCTGCTATAATGACCACTTATAACTTATCAAACTTCACTCCAGACACTGCCTCAAGTTATACTGTATTGGGGTCGGGGAAATAGGGCACAAACAAGATGGGCCCCAACCCAAGTCACTAAAGTTAACAGGACTCTTTCAACTCATTTCAAGGGATCAGGTCTTATAAGCATAATTCAATCTCTCACTGTTGTGGCCATTATTTTTCAACACTCTGTCGCTGTAGACTGAAAACTTCTTGGGAAGGGAATCTGTAGCTTTATTACTTTGTAAAGCACAATGCATATAGATATAAATAGTAAGTTTTACTCCTTCTTGGTAAGATTTTCAAATGGGTACTCTAGCTGAATAACACAACCTATTCAAGTCCCATAGAAATCCTATTTCTAGAGACCATGAGAATTAGAACTAGAAATGAGTACACCTCTACCCCGCTATAACACGGTCATGGGGAGCCAAAAATCCCTACCGTGTTACAGCTGAAACCCCATTATATTGGGGTAGGGGCGGCAGGGCTCCAGCGGTGATTTAAAGGGCCCAGGGCTCCCCGCAGCAGCTGGTGCCCCAGACCCTTTAAAGCACCGCCTGAGCCCCGCTGCCACAGCCCCGGGGTAGCAGTGGCAAGATTCCAGCAGTAATTTAAAGGGCCCGGGGCTCCCCACAGCAGCCGGAGCCCTGGACCCTTTAAAGTGTCGCCAGAGCCCCGCTGCTACCGTGCTATACACGAACCTGTGTTATATCGGGTCGCGTTATAGCGGGGTAGAGGTGTATTAACTTTCGATCAGGATAAGAAAATATAAAGATTTAGTTCTTTCTCACTTACATTAAACCATTGCAGGTAATTCACAGTACACTGTGTAAATGATATCAATATTAGTGACTATACGCATTCATAGGACCAAATTGTGCCTTCTGTGGTAGGTGACATCCCATTCAAAGTCAGGAACACAGCATTCACACTGAACACAGAATTTATCTCCCTATTATCAAATCTTAGGATGTAAAAACCTGATGATTAAACAAATTTAATATTTTTCAGAAGTAAAATAATATATTCATAAATATCACAGTGATAATGAGACCTGTAAGGGTTAACCCACAGATGAAGTTTCAAGATTAAAGAGGTTTCATCAGAATTTAGAAAATATTTTGACTTCAGTGTTGGGGTGATAATACATTTATAATAATTTTTAAATTGGTTTGGAGAGGTAAGAGGAAGAAGTCAAATTGGAACTTATTTGCAGTTTGGAAATGTCTAATCAGATGTTGAGTTCTTTAAGAAATAACAACAGTAATAATAATACCTAGCATTTTATCGCACTTTATGTATTCAAAGCACTGTACAGACACTGATAATATTATTATCCCGATCTTACAAGTGGGAAAACAGATAGATAAGTGAAGTGATTTGCTCAGGGCCATACACTAAATTGTTGACAGAGTCAGAATTAGTACTCTGGGTTTTCTGATTCCCAGTTATGTACTAATTTCTCCAGATCACACAAACAAGTAAATATTAATGCAACTTGTTTTAAATTTTGTATTTCAAGTTTCATCTACAGAAAATGACTTACCCTGGTAAGCAGTCCCCACACACTGCATTGCTGGTGGCAGAACAGTTGGACTTCTGAAACCGGTTAACTACTGCACAGTCCAGACAAGGTTTGCACTTCTGAAATCCCCAGTCCTCCTTGAATCTGTTTAGCCTGCATGTCATGCACTGTGCATCCTCCCCATATCCAAAACCGCATTCCTGCAGGGATTAACAAGCAATAGCAAGCTATTCAAACATTGAATGTGTGAATAAGGAGAGACTTCTGGGAGTGTAATTATTACTGAAAGTTGGTCTTTCTAGAGACAAAAGCCATCTTTTCGGCAAGTTCAAATGTGTCTTCCACTGCTAATAATCTCCCTTACTTCTATAAGTAATACTGAGTCATCCATTTTATTTGAGAAACCACTGAGCATTTCAATGATAATGGTCTTCAGGGACTCCAACTGCTTCATTACTAGCAGCTTATGGTAGAATTATTGAGCTGTCTGTTTTTTAATTACGCTGGTCATGCGAATGTGAAGAACCTGGGACGAATGCAGTATTTGGGCACTTATTCATTTACAAAAACAGGAAAGAAACACTTTGATATTAAGGTGCATATCTAAGGTGAACAAAGTTAATTGCTGAAGAGAGGACAAATCTTCAAAGGTTTAAAAGCTCTGTTGGCAAATACAACATAGGGCTAGTTAATGGACATAGAGAACAAGGGCTTGAAATGTTCATTACCCACTAAGAATTTTAGTAATTTAACAATCTCCTAGTTAACCAATAGTTTCCAGTAGAACCAGTAGTTCTCCTAAAAGAGAGTAGTAGGGAATGAGCGTTTCACAACACTGAGGAACTCGGAACAAAACTTAATGCAGCCACTAGATGAATTAAACTTGAGTGGATTCTGTGCTGTTTTTTGTTCTGGGGGATGTAAGAACAATCTACAAAATGAAATCCTTCCATCCCAACCAGTCACATCCTCTTAGCCACACATGGATACCTCCTCAAAGGGACAGAAACCACTATAGTACACAGGTGATGCTTTCTCAAACACCTCCTTTTCTCCTCAGGCATGGGGAGACCGTCAGTAGAATGGCCTCAGTACATACAAGTTTTAAAGACACAACAAAGACCCAAACTGTTTTGAGAGAGAGAGAAACAGATATTGTAAATGCACAATACTAAAAAACCCACCCCTTCTCCCAAAAAAACCCGTTACTTACCTGTTTTGTAACTATTGTTCTTCAAGATGTGTTGCACATGTCCATTTCATTGGTGATGTGTGCATGCTCAGCGCACTGAAGCAGTCTGTGCACTGGGTGTGCATGTGCCTACAGTGTAATGGACATGTGCAATCACTTGAAGAACTGCACATTTATAAAGATTTTTAGTCACAAACTAAAGGCCAGATTGTGCAAAAAGAGAGAGAGAGAGAGAGAGAGAGAGAAAGGCTTTGCTCCCCTAGAAAAACATTGGTGAATGAAAAATGGAATCCTTAGCACTAACCATCTAGACTGCCTGCAGACCTGGGCTGTGGCCACTAGCAGAGACACTGCGGAAGATTAGAGGATTCCGACTATTTTTTCTACCTCAGAAGAGATTTTTGTTCAACCGCTCAAGACATTGAACAAGCCCATCCTCATTTTCCCATTCTGTAGCAAAATTATGAGATCTGCCATAGAACTTTTCTTCAGCTTGCACGGAAGGGTACAGATGGACACACAGATATACACACAGATCTATACAGGATATAAACTGTATATTGTGTATTCATGTCATTTTATGTACCTATTTATTGTGCAGCTAAACATAATTTTGCACAAACAGCTGTTAAAATGTTATTTATATTGCAAAATCAAGCACTCAAAAGTTGTGAAATTCCACATTTAAGGTTGCATGGGCAACGATAGTTCTTGTTTATCCAGCCTTGCACAGAATGAGGGGGGGGAAACGGTATGTGAGCATATCATTGAAAGACTGTATCAAAATGCATACACACAAGGGGCACAATTTCAGACATCCACACAACCGTCAATATGGCATTTTCCATCTGGCCTTCTTCTCTCTCTCTCTTGACCCCCAGAGTTGAAGTAGATCCTGCACTGGAGGGAGGGTAGGGTATATAAATGGACCAACTGGGGCAATGTGCAGGTAGTGGCCCTGATTGCTGTTAGTGCTTCTACAGAACTTTTCAAAAGGTTCCCACAGATTTCCAATGGCCTTAGTCACAAGCTATGTGTACATCAGTTACTCCTGACGGCATTCTGCACCAAAAAAATCTGTACACAATATTTTAAAATTCTTCAAATTTTATTTGTCAAATGAATATGGAGGCTCCAGCAAGGCATTGGGGAGCACAGGCCACTGGCTGCACAGAGGTGGGAGATCACTGTGCAGCTCCCCCCCGGGACATGGACTCAGTGGTGAGGCTGCACCCAACCCTGACACAGCACAAGGACCGGACCTGCCCCAGAAACACCCTAAGGCCTTCCCCTCCATGCCAGGTGCACCAGGTGTGGGCAGGCAGGCTCAGCAAGGCAGGATCCAAGTATGGAGAGGCTTAGTGTGGGGGGGATGCATGTGTGGGTTGAGACGGTTCTGTTTGGGGCAGTCTGGGTACAGGCAGCTCAATGGGGATCTGGGATCTGGTTGCATAGGGGCTTGTTGGGGGTTTCTGGGTGCAACAGTAATGGGACTCTGCTGGGGGGTCCAGGTGAAGGTGGTTGGGGCTCAGCGGGGCAGGGGAGTGCTCTGGGGGTGATAACTTGGCAGAGAGGTGTGGGGAGCTCAGTGGGGGGTCCAGATACTGGGGGAGTGGGGCTCAGTGGGGTGGCAATCCAGGTACAGCTGGCTGGGGCTCGGTGAGGTGGGGATCTAGGTGGCTTGTCAGGGCGGTTCAGATGCAGGGGGAGTGGGGCTCAGCAAGGGGGGATTCTGGGTGTGGGTGGGTGAGGCTTGGCAAGAGGGTCTGGGTATGAGGGGGTCTGGATGCACATGAGTTAGGCAAATGGGGGAGCAGCTCCCCATACAGGGATCTTGGCCCCGGCAGCTGAGGAGCAAAGGGTGTAGGAAGAGGGGGGAGGGTATGGGGGAGATTGCAGAGCTTCCTGCAGCTGGGGGAGAGATCTGGGGATGGGTGTGATCCGGCCCCGGATGCTGTGCAGCGGAAGAGGAAGTCCCATCCTCCCCAGCCAAGCTAGGACTAGCAGCTGAGCCGGGTGCAGGGTAGGAGCCTCCAGACGGGTCTTCCCCAGTCCTGCCCCCTCCCCCACAGTGATTTACCTGTATACTGGCTGCCCTGGACACCCAAAATGTACTTCTGCAGAGGGTCGCATGACTGCTCTTGTGGCTTCCCTTTGCTTTCCCCGTCAGAAAGTCATTTTTCTGATGGGGAAGCAAAGAAATCTGCAGGGGACATAAATTCTGTGCATGCGCAGTGGTGTAGAATTCCCCCAGGAGTAATCCGTGTGTCCACAGAATCATACTTCAGTAGTATTTGTTAGAAGTGTTTGGGCCCAGTGCAAGAAAAAACAGGGTCTCTTCCCCAAGGAGCACATAATCAAACAAATATTAATAAGCAGATATAAATATGATGTAACGTTGTGACAAACAAACAACAAAAAACCCTCAATGAAAATGCCAAGTTAAAGCAGCTAGGACAGCAGGACAGGAGAGTGGTGTATCCAAAAATTACAAGTATTGAGAATATCAATTCATACACTAGTATAAGATACCTGAAATGGTGAGTTAAAGGTGGACTGCTAGCTTTATCTGAGAATTTTCTTTGTCACTTATCAAACACAGTGTAAGAGCAGTCTGTGTTAAAAAAAGGAAAATATCTCTGTAAGAGGTGAATTGGAATTGGTGGGATCAACAATGATTATCTAATTACTAATAATTAAAATTAACCCATTCTTATCTCTCATCAGAATATGTATGTTATGCTAAAGCTGGTTGTGGCAGTCGAGTTAAGATTGTGTTGGAGTTTCCAGCTCAAAGAGAGTTTTAAACCTTTATTTTGAACAAGTTTCATAAGAATCGTAAACAAAATATAGAATGCAAACTTTGAGTACTCTTTGACATAGGCAGCTGGTTATATTCTTTTGTGGTGTTCGAGCTCCAGCAATATTCAGGGCTGGGGGCTCTGCTCCACCAATATCTGGAGCTGGGTCTCTCCCCCAGCCCTGTCTGGAGAGGGCCCCGGCCCCTGTGGGTCTCCCCCGCCACGTCCACATTTTGGTGTGCTCTGCAATTCACCACCTCTTCCCTTCCCCCCCTTGTCTGGATAACTTCGATTGTCCAGTGCTTTGTTTTCTTATCAAAAAGCTTTGTATTTCAATGTTCTATAGCAAAGTTTTACTATTAATGTTCTCACTTTATTATCTCTATTTGGGGTCCATAATTAACTCTTTTTACTTATATTTCCTCCAAGGGGAGGGATAGCTCAGTGATTTGAGCATTGGCCTGCTCAAACCCAGGGTTGTGAGTTCAATCCTTGAGGGGTCCATTTAGGGATCTGGGGGTAAAAATCTGTCTGGGGATTGGTCCTGCTTTGAGCAGGGGGTTGGACTAGATGACCTTCCAACCCTGATAATCTATTATTCTATCTCAATCCCTGCCTGGAAGAAAGCGGGGCGCACCTCTCCCGTACCTGTTTGTGCTGCCGGAGTAGCACATTCCTATGCAGAGCAGCTTCTGGCAGCATCTGCTGCCCCAGGGTCCTAGTGCCCCGCATCTGCTAATGGCAGGGCAGGCTGCCCTTCCACCTGAGCCTCTCCAAACCCTCTGCCCCAGCCCTGTTTATATTCTCATGCACTTCAGAACACACTTATTACTGACCAAGGTCACAAACCTGAACAACAGAAAGCAATCAAGTTTGAGCTGCTGCACGCAACCCCTCCCTAATTTTTCAAATAGGTTAACAAAGGGTATGTCTACACTGCAATAAAAAACCTGTGGCACTGAGTCTCAGAGCCTGGGTCAGATGGGTCAGGCTTGGGCTGCAGGGCTAAAAACTGCACATAGACATTCAGGCTCAGGCTAGACCCTGGGCTGAGAGACCCTCCTCCCTTGCTGAATCCCAGACCAAGCCCGAATGTCTACACTGCAGTTTTACAGTCCCACAGCCCAAGCCCTAGTTCAGCTAACCCTGCCCAGCCACAGCCACGCTGCAGATCTTTTATCTCAGTGTAGACATACCCAGAAAGATTATGCCAGGCAGTCAGGAACAGAACAACAATCTCTATCATGGCAAACATACATCTTATCCACTCAGTTAATTACTTTCCAAACAGAATATTGAAAGCTCAAAGTCAGTTTCTAACAACTAAACTTACACTCTTCTCATAGAGCCAGGGACAGAATCAAGAATCAATTACACTACTACTGACTAGTAAATAGTTGGACAACCCAGTCAGAAAGTGTGTATCAAGTCCTCCTCTAGTGATTGGTTTGAAAAGAGATGAACAACTATTCCTGGAACTGGAAGCTCAGGTGACAGGGTCCTCATCTAGGCTCAAACCCTGATGTTGACTTCTATGGAGAGAGATAGTTTACAGTTGTATGTGGTTCACACAGCGAGAGGACATCTTTAGAACAGGTCTTCTACCTAAAAACCATGGTCATCTGTAAATCATGGTGTGAATCACCAAAGTACACGCATTTGCTTTGCATTTTGATTTCACACAATGGCTGGCTAAAAGATTGAGAGATATGCTTCACACTGGAAGGAACAGAGTACAGAGAGTGAGGAGGAGCAAATTAGACAAGTGGAGGAAGGGCAAGCCCCATGCTGCTGCAGCTGCTCCTGGCAGTTTCCAGATATCAATGAGAGGCTACTGCATATTACAGGAAGTGAGAGATGACAGACTCCTTTATGGGGCTTCCCTCCACCTCACAGGTTATGTTGGCACTGCTAAATATGGTGGGTTACTCTTGGTGCACTTACTTTCAGTAACCTCTAAGCAGGGATAAAATGTTTAGACCAGTGGTCCCCAACCTTTTCCAGGTGGTGGGCGCCGGATGACGAGCCACTGAGGACCGTGGCTGGTGGACAAGCACCCACCGAAATTCCACCGAGAAGTGGCAATGTCAACAGGCGTCGCCGCCGAAATGCCACCGAAAATCAGCAGCATTTCGGCAGTGACGCCTCTTGGTGACGCCGCTTTTCGGCGGCATTTCAGCAACAATGCCTCTTGATGACGCCGCTTTTGGGCGGCATTTCAGCACATGCTTGTCCGCCAGCCAGTATGAGGGTGCACATAGACCACTATGACAGTTTTGCATGGTCCATAACGAAAGTACTAGATGCTATTTGTCCCAATAGCTGAAGACAGTTCTGGCCCATAGTTTGAAGGCTGATCTGGATTGTATTGACTATATTGAATAGGGCCATGAATCTGTGCATTGGGAGGTAGGCTCTTGCCGCTATTGAATCGAAATGAGCTCTTATGAATTCAAAGTTTTGCACAGGGGGTAAGGTGGATTTTTGAATGTTCAATTGCAGGCCCAATTGGAGAAAAAGGTCTATGACCTTGCAAGTACTGGAGATCATCATCTCCAGATGAAGTGTGAGCAGGATTCGTAGGTACTGAGTGAGAAGAGGTAATACTCTTCTTGCCACCTCACTCTGTTCATGGTACTGATGACCTCTTGGAGCCTAGGACTTTATAGCCTTAGGTTTAACCATGCCCTTGGTACCAGAGGAACCAGCAGCCTCATGGGTATTGGGTCAGAGAGCAGTTCAAAGGGTGGACCTGTGAATGTTGACAGGACAAAGTGGAAATCCCATTGAGGCACAGTTATAATGCCCAGTGACAAAGTCCCGATCAAGCACGTCATAAGTCTCACAGTAGCCAGGTGTGTAAAGACAATTGTCCCTCTGCTGGAGGAAGGCATTAATTGCTACTAAGTGTACTTGCAGCAAATTAAGGGCTAGACCTGAAGTTTTTAAGAAGAGGAGACAGTCTAGGATAACTGGAATACCTATGGCATCTAGTGATTGTTGGTGGTGACATGCCCAGGCCAAAGCACGCCACCATTTAGCCAGGTAGTAGGCTCTAGTAAAACACTTTCTATCTTGGTTAAGGATTTCCTGAACAGGTGTGAAACCTGAACATTCTATTTCTGACACCCATCCAAATACCGGAATGAGCCAAGGTTGGGGTGCTTGATCTTGGGGTGCTTGACTCCACCTGAGTTAGGAGAGCCTGAAATGTTGTGGATCCTGATAGGTGAGCACGTGGGCATCACTGGGAGTTCCATGAACCAGAAATGTCTGGGCCAGTTGGGTCCTAGGTGGCTCTGTTGCAACTGATCTTCCAGAGAAGTTGCAGTAGTAGAGAGATGGGAGGAAAGGCGTACCTGAGACCGTCCATCCAAGGAAGCAGGAGAGTGTTGCCCTGGGAATCATGGCCTATGGCTTCCCTGGGGCAATACATGGGAAGCTCTTTATTCATCTAGGATGCAAAGAGGTCCCATAGCAGAGTTCCCCATTGTGTTGGTTAGAACCATTATGTTGGTTAGAACTGTGATGTGGATCTCCCATTTGTGGTCTGCAGATAAACTTCTGCTTAACTTGTCTACAAGGGTGTTGTGTACACCTGGGAGATATGCGGCCTGTATCGTAATGTTATTTCTGATGCACCAGTTCCAAAGTCTGACTGCTTCTAGGCATAGGAGACAGGCTATTGCTCCTCCCTATTTATATACACCATTGTTGTGATATTGTCTAATATTACCTGTACATGGAGCAAGTGTATGAGGAGAAGGAAGGTCTTGCACACAAGACAAACGGTTCTCATTTCCAGAAAGTTTATGGTCCAGGTACCCTGAGCAATGTGGAGGTCCAGGTGAGTGTCCCACCCCATAAGGGAGGAGTCTGTCAGGATGGTGGCCCTTGGGCTGAAACATGTCCCCACCAGGATTTTGCTTGGGTTGGACCACCAAGCAAGGGAGGTGAGAACTCTGGTGGGAACAGTCATGGTGGGAGCCAATGCGATTCCTGTTTCGTCATAAGGTGGAGTGTAGCCAAGTTTAAAGGCACCATAAGTAAAGTCTGGCGAATGACTTAACGTAGGTGCATGTGATCTAACAGAGGAACACTGGCACACCACAGTTTGTGGTTTCTGGGTGATGCAAGGGATAAAGTTGCACATCACATAAAATCTGTCTGTGCAGAGAAAGGCTCTTGCAGAGGCTGAATGCCGCCATTCTCCTACAAAAGTTATTGTCATAGTGGGTGACAAAACGAACTTCCCTGCATTTATGCGACAGCTAAGGTAGCAAGAAGGTACCAAAAAGAACCTGCAGCTGCTATGACTTCCTAGTGAGATTGGCCTACCAGGAGCCAGTCACCCAGGTATGAAAACACAGTATAGCCCTGATGTTGCATCTGGGTTGCTACTACAGTGAGAACTTTTTGTGCAGGTATGTAACAAGACTAAAATGGAGGATGTGAAACTGGTAGTGCTCTTGGCCAACCATGAGTAAAAGAATAAAAATAAGCTATAAGCAGTTTTAAAAGTTGGTTTCGCATACACGGTGTAGTAATTTTTGTTAATACTGAGAGCTACAATTCTATTTAAAAAGGGACCACTTCAAATCACATTTGTCTCATTTTTTCCCCCAAACCTACTATTTTTACAAGTTAAACTACAATTACCGGAGCTCAAATTAGAGGAGAAAAAGGTTTTTTTTCCAGTTTGCTTACTCAGTACATTTGAAAGCACAGTGTAGAGTCAGTTCTACAATTGCTCCTGTACTATTGTATACTTGCAACTGCTTGACCATAGATAAAGATTGCAACTGAGTTTCCATTTTTAATTCTGATTTTAGCTTCACTCTGAAATTCATGAAAAGACTATATTAGTCTTCATATGGTGTGACAGAGGTCCGACCTGGTCTCCGTGGGTTCCGTGCTTCCAGGTGGTTTATGCTACCCTCAGAGGCTCACTGTGACTCTCCATGTAGCACTTCTCTCTCTAGGGCCAGGGTTACAGTATACTGAGCCTTCTTCATCATAAGCCAGAAAGGAGGTTGGTGAGAGAACTCCCACAGTCTCTGTTGTTCCTACGGGCTTATTCAAGAACAGTGTAGCTTCCTGTACTGACAGGGGCCTGTCTTCTCCTCCCAGGAGGTGTTTCTGTAGTGGCGGGTTAGGAGGAACCCGAGCCCACCCTCTACTCCGGGTTCTGGACCAGGGACCCTAATGGCAGCAGCTGTTGGCAGCCGACCTTTCACTGCCAGAGCTGCTACACTTCCCTGGGCCACTTTCCCAAGGCTCTCTCTCTTAATGCCTTCTTCATCCCTACCTTAGGGCTCCCTTCCAGTGGCTTGAGGGTGTCTTCATTACCCACCCATTCAGCCACACTTCCTTTTCTCTGTCTCCCTTTTCCTTTCCCCAGCCTGACCGGAGTGAACCCTTTTACAGTATCAGAGGGGCCTGAATTAGAGTTAGTGTTCACATTAGCTTAACAACCTCACTTGACTCTTTGCAGGCTAATTGGAGTCATGTGTCCACCCTAGCATGGAGCAGCCCCTGCTCTGGTCAGTCAGGGAACAGAAAACTGCTTTTCCAGTGGCCAGTATATCTGCCTTCTACTACTCTGCTGTACCCAACTGGCTTGGGTCCATCACAATGGGTAAGGTTACAGCTAGGTGCAGAGTAGCATACCTTTTCTACCAAATTTGAAGTATATTGGAAAAGAGACTGCGCTCTAAAATCAAAGATGTTCAACAGAATTCAATAAGTGTAATATGTTTTTGCCACTTCATAGATCACCCCACCACTGTAAAACTCTACTTTACTGGACTCCTCTTATTAAGATCTATGGCACAGCATCAAAGGTTACTTAATTAAAGTTAAATCTTATTGAGGAAAATAGAAAGGAGCATAAACTCAGGCAACAGAAGTGTAAAATATAATTAGGAAGGCCAAAAAAGAATTTGAAGAACAGCTAGCCAAAGACTCAAAAAGTAATAGCAAAATTCTTTATATCAGAAGCAGGAAGCCTGCTAGGGCCACTGGACAATCAAGATGTGAGAGGAGCAGTCAAGGAGAATAAGGCCACTGTGGAGAAATTAAATGAATTCTTTGCATTGGTCTTCACGGCTGAGGAACTGTCTCAGATCGAGGTGTCATTAGAGGAGGTTTTGGAACAAACTGATAAATTTAACAGTAATAAGTTATCAGGACCAGATGGTATTCACCCAAGAGTTCTGAAGAAACTCAAGAAATTGCAGAACTACTAATTGTGGTATGTAACTTATCTTTTAAATCAATTTCTGTACTAGATGATTGGAGGATAGCTAATGTGATGACAATTTCTCAAAAAGGCTTCAGAGGCGATCCTGGCAATTACAGGCCAGTAAGCCTAAACTTCAGTACTGGGCAAATTGGTTGAAACTATAGTAATGAACAGAATTGTCAGACACAGAGGAACACAATTTGTTGGGGAAGAGTCAACACGGCTTTTGGAAAAGGGAAATCATGCCTCACCAATCTACTAGAATTCTTCGAGGGGGTCAACAAGCATGTGCACAAAGGTGATCCAATGGATATAGTGTACTTCAGTTTTCAGAAAGCCTTTGACAAGGCCGCTCACCAAAGGCTCTTAAGCAAAGTAAGCAGTCATGGGATAAGAGGGATGATCCTCTGATAGATCACTAACTGGTTAAAAGATAGGAAACGAAGGGTAGGAATAAATGGTCAGTTTTCAGATTGGAGAGAGGTAAATAGTGATGTCTCCCAGGGGTCTGTACTAAGACCAGTACTGTTCAACATATTCATAAATGATCTAGAAAAAGGGGTAAATAGCGAGGAGGCAAAATTTGCAGCTGATAGAAAACTCCTCAGGATAGTTAAGTCCAAAGAAGACTGCAAAGAGTTACAAAGTGACTTCACAAAATTGGGTGACTGGGCAACAAAATGAAATTCAGTGCTGATAAATGCAAAGTAATGCGCATTGGAAAACATAATCCCAATTATACATATAAAATGATGGGGTCTAAATTAGCTGTTATACCTCAAGAAAGATCTTGGAGCCATTGTGGATAGGTCTCTGAAAACATCCACTCAATGTGCAGTAGCAGTAAAAAAAAAAAAGCAAATAGAATGTTGTGAATCATTAGGAAAGGGATAGACAATAAGACATAAAATATCATATTGCTTCTATATAAATCCACGGGACACCCACATCTTGAATACTGGATGCAGATCCGGTCACCCCATCTCAAAAAAGAAATATTGGAATTGGAAAAAGTACAGAAAAGGGCAACAAAAATGATTAGGGGTATGGAACAGCTTCCACATGAGGAGAGATTAATAAGACTGGGACTTTTCAGCTTGGAACAGAGATGACTAAGGGGGAATATGATAGAGGTCTATACAATCCTGACTGGTGTGGAGAAAGTAAATAAGGAAGTGTTATTTACTCCTTCTCGTAACACAAGATCTAGGGGTCACCAAATGAAATTAATAGGCAGCAGGTTTAAAACAAACAAAAGGAAGCTTTTTTTCAGACAACACATGGAACTCTTTGACTGAGGATATTGTGAAGGCCAAGACTATAACGGGGTTAAAAAAACAACTAGATACGTTCCCGGAGGATAGATCCATCAATGGCTATTAGCCAGAATGGGCAGGGATGGTGTCCCAAGTCTCAGTTTGCCAGAAGCTGGGAATGGGCGACAGGGGATGGATCATTTGATGGTTACCTATTCTGTTCATTCCCTCTGAAGCACCTGCCACTGGCCACTGTCAGAAGACAGGATACTGAGCTAGACAGACCTTTGGTCTGACCCAGTATGAACATTCTTATGAATCAGTGAGCTAATTTAGCTCATCACTCCAGAAATAAGATTGGGAAGCAGAAGCTGTCAGCCAGTGGTGGTGGCCAGCACATCCCTGCCGCCTGTGCCGCTTCCTGCAGCTCCCATTGGCTGGGAACGGTGAACCGCGGCCACTGGGAGCTGTGGGCGGTCGTGCCAATGTAAACAAACTGTCTTGCGACCTGCCAGCAGATTACCCTGATGAACTGCATACGGCCCGCAGGCCACAGGTTGCCCACCACTGGTGTAGCCACTGCACTTGGTTATGTCACTGTAAATAGCCTCCAGGAAATGTCCCACAATGTCCATCCTGGCTGCTACAGTCAGCATTCTGCTGCCCTGCACCCAGCTACACAGCTTCTGCCCCTCCCACTTTAAAGGCCCAGGAATTTTTGGACTTCCCACTTCCTTTTTACTTTGCATGGAGAGCTCACATCTCATCTTACCAGCTGATCACGGCAACTCTACACTGCAAATACTCCCACGTTTGGAGCACACCTGAGTTGTTGGATTTGCTGGTGCTGTGGGGAGAGAAGGCTGTGCAGTCCCAGCTCCACTCCAGCTGTAGGAACTTCAATACCTACAGTCAAATTTCTTGTGACTTGTTGGATAAGGGCTATGAATGGGACACATATCAGTGCTGTGCAAAGATGAAGGAGCTGAGGCAGGCGTACCAGAAGGCAAGGTAATCAAACATTGCTCTGGAGCTGTGCTGAAGACCCGCTGCTTCTATCTGTCTTTGGCGGCAACTCCACCTCCACCACCAAGAGCCCCATGGATATGTCGGCAGGGCTGGAGACCGTGGACTCAATTCCAAGGATGAAGTAATGGACGAGGATGTCAAGTAGGAGGATAATACAGAGCACACGGGAGGGTTGTCTGGTAGTGCGATGAGTCAGGAACTGTTGTCCACTCTGGAGGGATCTAGCTAGTCCCAGCAGTCCATCTCTGGTATGCATGATGCAGGAGAGGGGAGCTCTGGTAAGTGATCTTTTTGAGTTGCTGCTGCTTGGTTATATGAGGTAGAGCTGTCCTTTGCTTTGTTTTATGATAGAAGTGAGTGAAGGGATAGAAATGTAGAAGACTAGCTGTGTTTGCCTGTGCTTCACATTCCCCTTGGCAGCTATGCAGTGTGACGGAACAGTGCGTTAATGCACACCCAGATTTCATGGGAATCCTCCAGAGAGATCTCTAGGAAACACTCCTGGAGGTATTCACCAATCCTCTGCTGAAGGCTTCTTGGCAGAGCTACTTTGTTCCTTCCCCCATTGTAGGAAACTTTCCTGTGCCAATCAGCAATCACTTGTGCAGGGATCAAAGCAGCACCCTGGTGAGCAGCATAGGCACCCGATCTGAAGCTGCACGCATGTAGGAGATGCATCTTTAAATCCTTGCTTACTCTCAAGAGTGAGATATCAGTTTCAATGACCTCCGCCTGTGGAAAATGGTGGCAGAATTTACAATATTGATCCTAGTCGCCTGCAGTGATCCCCTTAAAAAAAACAGAGACTCTTTGCCCTACGTTGAATACCCCGCAGCCCCTGGGCCGAACTCACCATGTTTAGGGAATTCGCCGAGCTGTATACTTGCCAAGGGACAGTGAGAAAGTGGTTAATATTTTAAAAAGGTGCATTTTGCTATAATGATTCAGTGCTGTGCATGCACTAACAATCATGTTTCTATTTATTGTTTCTTGTGCTTCTGCAGATGTGGCCTTCAGAGGAACTGCCTACACACTGGTAGAGTGCCTCTGCCTGATAAGGAAGCAACCAAGGAGGAGAACGGAGGACATGTTTTGAGAGGTGTTTCAATCCTCAGAGGCTGAAAAACAAGAATGCAGGTCATGGAGAGAGACTTTAAAATAAAAGTATAAAATAGACAGGTAGGAAAGAAAGCAGAATCAGGAGCGAATTTTAATGGACCAGGAATGGATGATAAAAGTGCTGGAGGGGCAAATAGAGATGTTGAAATCCGAGACCAATCCTGCAAACATTTTCTCACACAGGGTCCTACTTCAATAAGACTACTCACATGAGTAAGGATTTGCAAGACCATGCACTAAAGCACACTGCCTCATGTGCTATATACACACATACACACAGGGAAATTCTTATTACAGTTGCTAGAACAGAGCTGAAAGAGGCTCCACATGGCCCCTGCGCCAAGATAAATCCTCGGAGATGGGGAATGCTGGCTAATCAGCACCCCTCCCCCAGCTGGCCAATTGATGCCAGAGACTCCCGGGGAAGGTGGGGGAGGAGCTGCCCAATGTCCCTCAGCAGGTCTCTCCCTCCCTCGCTGCTGGGACTGTTCTCTTTCACCACTGGCCCCATGAAGTTCCTCCACCCCTTGAGGCAGGTGGCTGGATATTGCAGCTGAATGCACTGGAAAATAGAAGAATTGAGGCAGCACTGTTGGAGGAACTGAGGCAGCACTGCTGGGGAACTCAAAGAATAGTGACACTGGGACTCAGGGACTGTGCAGGTCTCATGGACAGTGCTCTAAATCAATAAGTCAATTGCAAATTAAGATCCAGATACACCAGTACTCACTACTTGCTTTGTGTTATCATTAAAAGCAGCTATAAATAGGGTTTAACCAGCTAGTGGGAACCTGGCTGCTTTATGTTGTTTTCATGTACTGGTGAATTCACCTTTAAAAGTTAAATTTTTAAAACATGCTTTACAATTTATATATCTTATCTCCAAATCCATTGGAAATATCACATGGTAGCATTCTCTTTAAACAAGAAACCCAGTGTTTGTATTAAATTTTTAAAAACTAAGGAAATTCCCAGAGAAAAAGGATGTTAAAAACAGAGTTAGGTTGATAGAATTTATCAGTAATTTACAAGTAAAAAAATATTATAGAGATATTGTAACTATCCCACAATCAAGCATTATAAACTCAGGAAACCCAGATACAACGTTACACTTGAAAAAAATCCAAATGTGTTGAGATAAGAAATGCACAGGTAAGCAGGGCTTTGGAGCTGTGCTCTGGCTCCACTCCAGCTCCAGGCAAAAACCTGCAGCTCCACTGCTCTGGAGCTGTTCTGCGCTCCAGCTCCGGGCTCCACTCCAAAGCCCTGCAGGTAAGGCACCCAAACACTCTTATGCTGTAGTGCTATGAGGGAGAAAAAAATGAAAAAAATTCTAATGTCTTTAAAAAAATCAGTGTAGTGTTTATGGTTCCTGATTAAATTGCCTTAATCATTGCTGTTTGGGTATTGCATGGCATCACTACTTTCTGAACCATATAGGCTTGGGTTACGAATAGGAACTAAAAGTTACATACTTTTAAAAAAGGATACATGTGGACAACAAGCTGAACCCATAAAAGTTCTTTCATGCATAAACTGATATTGATTATGTTAACCATACGTGTAAACATATTTGTGGAAAAAAAAAATCAAGAAAGGGTCACATGACAGTATATCCCATACATACCTTTGACAGCTCCATTCCAGGTCCACACTGTTTGCACAGGATACAGTTTCCAGCATGGTCCCTGAACTCTTGCTCTCTACAATCCCCCGTCTCACAAATTACTTTACTCAACTTAAAAAAACAAAACAAAAACCAAATAGTTAAAAAAAATTAGCAATAATGCTTTATAGTTAATCTGGACACTTACATCTAGGCCAAATAATTGATTTTAAACACTATACAATCTTATAAAATTAATTAAAATAGAATGTATAATTATATCTACTTTAACCCAACACAAATCTTATTACTTAATACTACTTACAAATGATATTAAAATAATAATTTCTTATTTTAAATTCACTTTGAGAAAAGGTCTTTTCTGTAAACAAGATGGTTCAGTTAATTCTATCTCCCTAGAAATATCTTTCTAGAATATGGCCAAAATTTTCAAATATGGGTGTGTAACGTTGGGCTTCTAAATTCATATTGCCTAAATAATATGCCTAAATAAATGGCCTGATTTTCAAAAGTGCTCAACACCCAGCAGCTCCCACTGACTTCAATAGGACTTGTGGGTAACTGGTACTTTTGAGGGGAGAAAAAAAAAAGTCAGGTGACTTATTTAGGTGTTTAAATATGGTTTTAGATCCTAACTTTAGGCATCCATTTTTGAAAATGTTGACCTATATTTTTATACCTCTAATTTGTTCTAAATTGCAAGAGTGGGCTTCAGTTATTTAAACCATCTGTATATCTGGGTTTTGTAATCTGGGAAAAAGAATAGAATCTGTATATTTAAGTATACATTTTAAAAGAGATTTTCAATGGCACCCAGAGTTTAGGATGAACACTTCAAAAGTTTTTTTTTTAAATTTGCACTAATAGTCACACAATTATTTTCTTGCTTAATACATTAAATACACATAGAGATCCAATTTCTACTTTCCATGATTTCTGAGTACAGCTTCTGACCAAGCTAGAAACTACAGCTTTGATGCTGCAATCTGCACCACAAGCAGAAACACCAATACAGAGTCTCAGTAAAATCAGTAGGACCTTGCAGAGATGCAAGGGTCTCCATAAGCAAATCCTACTGCAGCATCAAACTCAGTACATTTACCATTCTGTCTCAAGCATACACACACTTTTTTGATTAAATGACTAAGGCCCAGTTAATCACTTTCATCAAAAGCACATTCTGGAAGATGATGTTGGTAGTCAGTCTAGTTCCAAGTGGAAGGGCATCCACATCACATCACAGTTGCCACTAAGTTATCACCCTGTTTGGTAGTTTCAGTAGTAAGGCCGAAGCATGAATCTGCTAGGGAGACTGAACTACCTTCATTCCTACAGATTGTCTCTCTGGGTCAGAGTTCAGGCACACTGATATGGCAGTGGAAGCTTGCATTGTTGCCAATTGTGCTCTTGCTGTTTTCTGCATAAATAAACAGGGTACTTGACTCCTATGCCTTAAATCTGGCACCTTGCACTGAGAGATGATCAATTATGTACTCATGCGTAACTCTGGGGATCTTGCTCCAACTTCAGAAGTCAATAGACTGACATGTTGCACAAGCACTATATTCATATATGTTTTATTTTGCGCAATCAAACCATCCTTCATGTGGGCATATTCAGAGAGAGGTGGATTTTTGAGGGGCAGACGAGTGGGATGGAAAGATGTGTCACATGCAATTTGAATAGAGTAATTTTTAAACTGGAAGAATGTATAACTAATTGTCATTAACAAATTGATATTCTCAAAATACTGCATTCTATATATTAATAGTTGTATTAAATATATATAAATTACTCCACCTCACTAGTTTATGCAATTATTTCCCAACATTCATGATGAAGAAAAGGAAGTTCTCATTATTTACTTACCAAATACACTAATAATAGTATAAGCATCTTCACTATTTTATCTTGTCTTTGTAATCCTTCACTGCCCATATCTTAGAGTTAAACCTCTCCCCCTTATGAAGAACTAAATCAAAAGAAAAAAAGAAAGTATTTAAAATCCCCAAGTTGGACAACGAGTTTACTTTGAATGTACTATTTATGTAAAATATAGCATTATGTTATACTTTGGTGTGCTGAAATAGATATTTGTCAACATTGCTCAAATGTTTCTGATAAATAATTCCTAAAACCCAAAATAATGACTACTTAATTTACAAATTGTGGATTTTTTGTTTTTAAAACAAATGGATATCTAGACAAAAGGCAATATATCATTTCAATTTCTATGCAAATTTTTCCATTCACTTCAATAAATACTTGGAACATGCACAGAACAATACAATCTTGCTGTTCAATTGAGAATGGAGAACATCAAGACTCATTGACAGAACTGTTTTCCAATCCATGAAGTTGACTTGAAGTCTGCTGCATACCTGGAAGATGCCAAGTAAATATAGGAAAATAGACATATAAACCAGTCTATTGATTTGGGGGCCTGATCCAAAAATCTATTGAAGTCAATGGGATTTGTTCAGTGGACTGCATCACATTCTAAGCAAATATTCTATGAAATTCAGAATAAATGATCAATTTGGTTACATCAGATAGATTTCAGTACACCACCATCTCAGAAAATGGATTAAAAAAATGAACAAGGAAAGAAAAGTATTAATATGTTTTTGGGAGGAGTAGAAAGCTGGGAGATAGGGGAGAAGTAGGAAAGGGGCACAGCTGGTTTTAGGGTTTGAATTTAAGCTTTCTAGAAGCTGAGAAGAAAACAGGTTCACGATTTGCCCATCCACAAACACAAAAGTTTTTAAGTGAAAAGATAACCTGGAACTAATTTTTCATTTCTGAATTTGGTAGTGAAATAGAACTATAACCTGAGTTTGCTGTGCAAAAATCTATATTGCAGCACACAAAAATGTAGAGTATAAGCCCTTTGTATGTAATTTGTTATTCTGTAAATACAAATGAGCAAGAATTCAATACTAATTTGCCCTTTCTTACTCTAGCACACTGTAACATTATTCCTTTTCATTTATCTGAAATGGAAATTAATAGAAAGCTTTAAACTAAATTATGTTTAAAAGCAAAATTATTGTGATTCAGTGTGGTTTTGTATTTAGGAGTAGAAATGAGTGACAAATGAGAGGAGGGAGGACAAAATACAGATGAAGGAGTTCTGAAAATCAGGAATAGTTGCAAAGTATGTGTTACAATACTAAACTGTCTATTAAAACAACTTTTGTTTTGGGGAAACAGTTTAATAACACAAGTGTAATAAAGCATCTGAAAAAAATATGTATGTACTTTAAAAGTTATTTGTATACCAATGTTAGGAGTCTGGGTAACAAGAATTGGAAATTCCCATGGAAGAGAAGAAATTTGATATATTTGGTATTACTGCAAGCTGGCAGGATGATTTGCATAATTGGAATATTAAAAATCACTACGTATGACCTGCTCAGGAAGGATTTGGTGGGTAAAAGAGGTGTGTGTGAGGGGGGACTTTACTTTAAAGACACCATTACCTGTTTTAGAGTTGTGATTCTGAGTTATCAATAAGATCTTGAATGCATATGTATCAATGTGCTAACTAACAAAGCCCAAGAGGGAGTACTGGTAGGGGTCTGTTATAGACCAGTACATTAAGCCAGAAAATAGCATGAGATTCTGAACATTATAGATTTTAATTTTCTAACATGAGATATTACACGCAACATGAGGTAACTACTGTGGACCTCATTATGACAACAAACATGAATTAATCACTGAACTAGAAGTTGGTGGTTGCCTGGGGATCAAGGATCATTCTCTGATTACACTCAATACAGGCAAACAGAGGACTGGCCCAGTATAAATACCTGGTGCTTCAAAAGAGCTAATTTTCCCAAACCAGTGAAAATTATGAGTAAAATTCATTGGGAGGAAAAATGTACACAGAAAAAAAATGAATGAAAATTGGAAGTTCTTAAAGAAGAAGTTTATTAAATGGCCAAAAAGCCATGATTCCACAATCAAGACAATATTGGCTAAAAGTCTAACCTGGTTCCAAAGTAAAGTGAAAGCTGTGTAGGGTTGCCAACCCTCCAGGATTGTTCTGGAGTCTCCAGGAATTAAAGATTAATCTTTCATTAAAGATTATGTTAAATATGAAACCTCCAGGAATACATCCAACCAAAATTGGCCACCCTAGATGTGACAGATATGGCAATTTCTTCCAATATCCTTGAAAAACTTTATTGAATTAAGTTTAAGTAACTTTGGAGTCCATTGCATTAAATGCAAAAGTTATGTATTATTGTGGGCTGGGATTGTATGCAACCTCATTAGGTGGGAGGATGTGATGATGTGAGCCCTGAGAAGTGGTATGAACATCAAAGGATTACACTGAATAATGTACCAGATGAGAACTGACTTTTGGGACAGAGTCAAGTAGTTTGCCTGGAGAATCTCTAACGGCAGGTGAAAGCAAATCCTCAACCTTCAGTTATACACAACCCAGTCTTTTGAAGCTATGTTCTGAGGAGAGGACCATTATCTGCTGATTACTTGTTCCTGGAGTCTCAAGATCAAAGGCCCAAGCTTTATAAAGGGAAGAGTAACTTATTCATGGGTGTGCTATTTCTGAGTTAAAGCTGTTATCAACTGGTAACCACAGGAAAACCCATTGGTGGGGTTTGAAGGACTGACTCCTACAAGAGCCCTTGTTGAAGTTGGCAGGAAATCTCTAGTAGGCTTATTAGCATGCCTGTAGGTTCTTTGATTAAAAGCATTACAGAGAAAACGTTAAAAACAGTTTAGGAATAAGTGTGCTTGCTTATAAAGAGCTGTGTGGTAACTTGTTCATGCAATTACAGCTGTGCATACCCTTTAGAGAGAATGCAAAACACAGATGCTGGCCTGTTTACGTAGTCTGGTTTGCCAGGGATATCACAGTACAAGCAAGGAACTGTGCAGCCTGAAAACACTCCATCAGGAGGAAGAGTGACATGGGTTTCCTCCCAAGAGAGGTGACAGCTGAGGAGCCCAGAGCCAAGAGTAGGTGCCCTCAAGAGAGTAGGGAGGGGAAATAAAGGTGCACTTGCCCTGAACTGTAACAAAGGTATCAATTAGAAGAGTAATGTGTAACAAATGCAAAGAGGGGGAAATAGATAGCAATCAATATAAATTAGAAATTATGAGGTGTCGAAAATTGATATGGGAAGCTGAAGCCATCAGGGGAAAAACATAGCTGGTAGGACTAAGAACAATAAGGAGTTTTCTTTAAGTATAATAGGAACAAAAGAAATCCTAACAATGGTATAGGACAATTACTAGTCGGAGATGGTAAAACTGTTAATAGTGATGCAGAAATGGCAAAAGTGTTCAATAAATATTTCTGTTCCATATTTGGAAAGAAGCAGAATGATATAAGGACACCATATTAGGATGACAAAGGATATGAGGATTACAGTTAATTAGTAACTGAGGAGGATGTTTACATCTATGAGGGATAAACATTTTTAAATCAGCAGGCATGGATAACTTGAACCCAAGAGTTCTAAAAGAGTTGGCTGAAGAAATCTCTGGCTGACAATGTTATTTTTTAATAAATCTTGAAATACCAGGGAAATTCCAGAAGACTGAAAGAGTGCTAATTTTGTGCCAATATTCAAAATGTGTAATGGATACAACCCAAATAACTGAAGGCTGGTTATCCTGATGTCGATTCCAGGCAAAAAAATGGAAAAGCTGATATAAGAATTAATTTATAAAGCATTAAAGAGAGGCATATAATTAATGCCAGTCAACTTGGCATTACGGAAAATAGGACTTGTCAAACAAACCTTTTAAAATCTTTGATGAGATCACGCGTATGGTTGATAAAGTAACTGCAAGAAATATACTTAGATATTTAACTTAGTACCACACATTTTGATTAAAAACAAACAAATGGGAATTTATAATAAGAATAGAGCAGAGTACATAAAAAAACCCCAAGAATTAAAAAAAAAAAAAGTAAAAAAATCAGATTTTTTATTTTATTCAAATTATCTTAAATTTTCCTTTTTTTAAGTAAACCTACTTAAAATGAAATCTGAATTTAATACAAAATATGTTAAGGTCTAAACTTGTTATAATCTCTTAAAACATTTTAATAACAAATAAATACACTGAATCCATGAGTCTCTATCAAAAACTTTGAGTTAAATGCTGCTTTTCTATATAAAGAAAGAATCAGGTGAAAAAATCTAACTTTTGAGGTCAAGTTTTATAAATATGGCACAATAGGTCATGTATTGTGTTAAGGACTTGTTTGGTTTAATAAAAATAAATTTTATATGCTGTTGTGTGTGTTTAAATTCCAGTTACCATCCTAATAGAGCTTGACATAAATCATGAGCAAAAAGTTAATTATCTAGGATATAACCAATATATATTTCAACATTTTCTAACATAGTAAGATGTCCAAGTAATAGGAATCTGAAAATATTAAGCTATATAATTGCTTAAATAAATGTATATAGTTATAGTGTACCCTCCTAGGTAACAAAATAAAGGCAGTACAAATGAGAAAGTTTATTTAAATTGAGGCTTTCCACTTGCTGATTTAAATCTCCTTGATTTAAATCAATCCACCCTGGAATAGAGCATATGTTAAATGGTTTAAGAACTGGCTAACAGATCTCAGAAAGTAGTTGACAATAGGAAATCATTATTGAATGGTGGTGTTTCTAGCAAGATGCCCCAAGAATCAGTACTAAGCCAAACCCTATTAAACATTTTCATCAGTGATCAGGAAGTAAATATAAAATTACTATTTATAAAATTTGCAGATGACACAAAGATTGGGATAGTGGTAAATAATGATAACAGGGCAGTTACATGGCGTGATCACTTGGTAACCTGGGCCAATTCAAACAAAATTCATTTTAATACAGCCAAATGCAAAGTTACACAATTAGGAACAAGCAATGCAGGCCATATCTACAGAATGGGGGACTGTAGCCAGGAAATCAACAACTCTGAAAAGGATTTAGAAGTCACAACAGATAAGTAACTCAACATGAGCTGCCAGTGGAATGCTGTGGCAAAAAGGACAAATGTAATCCTTGGATGTATAACCAGAGAAGTAACAAGTAGGAGTAAAGGAGGTAATTTTACCTCTGTATACAACACTGGTGAGATCGATACTGGAAATCTGCATACAGTTTGAATGTCTACATTTTAAAAAGGATATTGAAAAATTGGAATGAGTATAGAAAAGGGCCACAACATTCCTTACAGTGATAGACTTAGAGTGTTAAATCTCTTTCGTTCATAAAAAAACATGATTGAGAGGTGACTTGGGTACACTGTATAAGTACTTTCACAGGGGGAAAATACCTGAATACTAAAAACTCTTTAATCTATAGGAGACATAGGAAGACTCAATGGCTGGCATGTGAAGTCAGACAAATTCAAATTAGATACATATTTGTAAGTCTCAAATCAAGACTGGATGCCTTTTTGGAAGATATACTTTAGCCAAACATGTTATTTGGCTCAATATAGGGGTAACCAGGTGAAATTTAAATGACCTGTGATACATAGGTCAGACTAGATGATCTAATGGTCCCTTCTGGCTTTAAACTCCATGAATGTGGATTTTTTATTATATAGGTAAATTTTAAAAAATTAAGGAAAAAATAGTATATAAACGTTAAGATGGCTATTGCACCCTTTGAAATAAACAACATGGATGAAATCCTGGCCCCACTGAAGTCAATGGCAAAATTCTTATTGGCTTCAATAGAGGCAGAATTTAACTCTACTCCATTTTCCAGTATCAAAAATTCATATTTTCACAGAAGAAAATGAAATAAATTATTTATTTTCTTTAACGCTATAAAGGCAGGAAAGCATTAAGTCAGGCAATTAAGAATAATTTGAAGTAAACATAAAACTGAAAATTTATAGCTTTTAAATTGCTTTGATTTGACTGTTCAATTACTATTTGATTAGGAAATTATGTGCACTTAATCCATTTAGTCTATTCCTCAGTGTAGTGAGTCGGTGTGGCTCCCCTCCTGCCCAGCAGAGGGAGCGCCCTTACATACACCTAAGTAGGCGGAGCCACCGCCGCCTGTTCCCGGCCCCCGGAAGTCAAGGGGCGGGACAGCTCAGTCAGGCCCCAGCCGCCGCAGGGAGCAGATGTGCCACCGGGAGCTCGCGACTGGGAAACCTCCCGGACCCGGGGCAGCCACCCAGACTGGCCGGAGCTTCCCCGCGCCCACTACCCGGAGGAGCCCCCGGAGCTTCCCTGCGCCCACTTCCCGGAGGAGCCGCCCGAGCACGCCTTGCCGGACTTCCCCAAGGAGCTGCCGGACCTGCCACCAAGCCCTGGTCGAGAGCAGCCCATGCTGGTGGACTGGCCTGGGACCAGTGCCACGGACAAGGTAGGCCCTGAGGGGGAAACTGGAAGTAGCCCGGGGGTAGCCAACCCCAGTCAGGCTGCAGACACGCACGAACCTATGTCAGTGTGTTGTGGTCAGGATCCCCACTGACCGTCAGCGGTGATAGCCGCTGCTAGGGCCCCAGGCTGGGACGCAGTGGGATGGCAGCGGGGACGCAGGCCCACCCACCCCACTGCGTTCCAGCCCGGGGCCCTAGCAGCGGCTATCACTGCTGACGGTCAGTGGGGATCCTGACCACAACACACTGACATAGGTTCGTGCGTGTCTGCAGCCTGACTGGGGTTGGCTACCCCCGGGCTACTTCCAATTCCCCCCTCAGGGCCTACCTCGTCCGTGGCACTGGTCCCAGGCCAGTCCACCAGCATGGGCTGCTCTCGACCAGGGCTTGGTGGCAGGTCCGGCAGCTCCTTGGGGAAGTCCGGCCAGGCGTGCTTGGGCGGCTTCTCGGGGTAGCAGCAGGGACGGGGAGGCTCCGGGGGCTCCTCCGGGTAGTGGGCGCGGGGAAGCTCCGGCCAGTCTGGGTGGCTGCCCCAGGTCCGGGAGGTTTCCCAGTCACGAGCTCCCGGTGGCACGTCTGCTCCCTGCAGCGGCTGGGTCCTGACTGAGCTCTGGTGGCCGGCTTTTATACTTCCTGTCCCGCCCCTTGACTTCTGGGGGATGGGAACAGGCGGCGGTGGCTCCACCCACTTAGGTGTCTGTAAGGGCGCTCCCTCTGCTGGGCAGGAGGGGAGCCACACCAACTCACTACACTCAGTAATACATTTTATTTGACAAGGGGTAAACAAAATATAATATGAATATAATTAGGAATCTATAACACACTAAATAGTGATTTCCAGAATCACAACACTATCACAAAATTCAAATATGGGATTTTTCATTTACATTTAAAAAAAATAATAAAAAAAACAGCAATTCTGTTTTGAGAAATGCGTACTTTTGTCTGTTTTATTTCATTGTGAATGTAAAATTGTTGTTTTGATAACTATTTTAACACTTCTATATAAAATGACCCATATAAATGATCTTGCTAAAGTGTACTAAAAATTACCCAAATATGAAGCTATGGCATAATCTAAACAGTCTGGATATTTTTTCAGAGCAAGTCACTTAAATTCTTCTTTATTTTTCCATAACTTAAGAACAGCTTGATTTATTAGCTACCAGATGTAGCACTTGCTATAGGTAATAGTTTTACTGCAATAAAACTGTATTAACTTTGTGAAATGAAGCCCCATTCATACTATATTTTTTCCAATATGCAATAACCTGAAACTTTAATAGTGTTAAAATCAGTTGGCAAACATGTAATTTATTAAAACTAGTGCTGAAACAAAGCCAGTGATATATATACATTTTGACTATTATAATGTTATACTGTAATCACAAGTGGAATAAAAACAAATGTCAAAAGATGGCAAAGACTGATCATCAGTACAGAAAACTCTATTCTAAAGAACCTTTCCTTTCTGATACATTCCTATATCTTCGCTTTTGGAGTTACACTGTGTTCCTTGTAAAATTATCCTATTACAGCATATTGTTTGTAGATTTTTAGAACCTAAGAAGCATACAGAGGTGCACACTGTATTAAATTGACAAATTTTTGTTGGCTTAAGTGTAGAAATGTTTCTCTTATTGCAACTGTGAAATATTTTCTATTGAAAAAAAATCTACCAGCTTTATAACTCTGTTGCCAAAACCAACACCTTCAAACATCAGGAGTTCCAAAATGTTACAACTCAGAATCAAGTTCCAAAAACCAAGTGTTTTTGAACTGGCATCTAACTATCAGACTTTCACAACTCATCTACATGTTTTGCTGTACCATATGTTGACTGTTCATTTTGTAAATAATGTTACCAATCTCCCAGTTTTTCTCAGCTTTAAAAATGAAAAATTATCAAAAGGATATCTGGGTTTAAGCTCTAAATAAATATCAGAACTTGCAAAGGAAACTTGTGAACATCTGGTTCTTAAACTTCAGGGACACTTAGTCAGGCTTAATCGGCGCAAAAGGTATTCAAATCCTTTCAGCAGAGATGTATGACTGTGGTTTTATATCATGCAATTATTTAAGTTATTGTTCCGCTAAAACAAAATCCCAGGAGAGATAACAGCTATTATATGTAAGAAGCAGAATGATCAGTATACAACATAAGACTTCTGTACCAAGAGTAGAGAGTAAAAAAAAATTCACTCCTCATGCTGAAATGTAGATAAAAATAATCGGAGTGGTTGAGGTACACTAATAACTGACTCATCTGAAAGCAAGTCTTGAAAGAGACGTAACTGTGCCAGCTGCACGTTTCCTGTTTCTGTCTCAAACTTGAAAGTGCTGCTTAAAAAGTAGACATTGCAGTGCTTAATAATAGCTTGCCATTGGGCAAATTTGTTCTCTCTCGGTATCAACTTGGCATTACGTTGATGTCAGCTGGACACTAGCCAATTATTCTGTGTATTCAAAGTAACAAGTAGCTAATGGATGTTTCTCCAAGCATTGAATGAGTGCCTTCAGATATTAGTTCAACAAATTTAGAGATTTTCCCACCTTCCACAGATACCACTACTACTTAGAAATCTACCCAATTGAGTTTTTTTATTTATGAAAATAAGGACATTTGAAAATGATGTAAAAAAGTAATTCCATGTACAGATGCACAGTGATATATTAACCCAAACTATATTAGGAAATGTGAACAAAGGTCATACACTCCACTCAATTTTGTAAAAGACCATATATGACCCATTATATATGCACACATCTCCTCATATGTGGTGAGTGTGAGATCATAAAATAAATTAAAGAGCCATGTGATAAATTTATCATGCACATTAGACCAAGGATTGGCAACCTTTGGCATGCGGTCTGCAGGTTCAGCTGATCGCGGCTCCCACTGGCCACGGTTCGCCATCCCAGGCCAATGCGGGCTGCGGGAAGCGGCATGGGCCGAGGGATGTGTTGGCCGTCTCTTCTCACTGCCTGCATTGGCCTCGAGCGGTGAACCGCAGCCAGTGGGAGCCGCAATCGGCCAAACCTGTGGACGCAGCAGGTAAACAAACTGGCCTGGCCCACCAGGGTGCTTATCGTGGCAAGCGCATGCCAAAGGTTGCCAATCCCTGCATTAGACTGTCTCGCCTGCCCTCTGTTCAATAATCCCTTGTCTTTCAGAATTTAACATTCAGCTCTTAATCTTTCACAGAAATAGCTCTTCCTTCTCCTCCTAAATGTAGAATTTTACCAGGAAAAACATACCAGCCTGCATCTCAGGATTGGCAAGATTAAGTTCTGACCCAGTAACAGGTTTTCCATAAGTGTCATTATTTTTAAGCTGCTACTTCATGGCTTGGGATGCCTGTTAAAGGAGATTTTATATCACAGGAATGGGAAGAGTCCCAACTTCCCAGTGGGCTCATAATTCACAGATTTGCCAAATGTCACACACTCCACTTGACACTCATACATGCAAGCTATTCCTCATGCATTCCCATGGCCCAGAGTGAGTGTCATGCATTCTGCCACTGGGCTCTGGGCAAGAAGTTTGGGCTGCAGTTTATCTTGCCTGCCAACACAGACCACTATAACACCTGCTCAGCAGGCAGCTTCTCTGCCTCCACTTCTGACTGCTCTCTACTCTCTATGCCAGTTCTCGGCCACAAGGTGCGAAGGAGGTGGCATTAGCAGAATCAGTGCCTTACAGACAGGAAAGGTAAGCAAAGGGAAGGGGCCCAGGATCAAAGGGAGAAGCAGGACCTCTTGTGGGGACAAGGGCTAACGAACAAAAGATAGGGACACAAACTAATAGGAGGGAAGGGACTAATGGAGCTTGCACCACTGTATAACCCCTCCCCCTCTTTGTTTCCTCCCTCACAGCAACATCACTTCCCCCAAGACACCCCTGGTTACCTCTAGCTCCCCAAAAGCCTTTCCTCACTTATTATGAAGTGATACTCCTGGGGGGAGTTCTGCATCACTGTGTGTGCGCAGAATTAATGTTCCTGAAGATTTCTTTGCTTCCCTGCAGAAAAATGACTTCTGATGGGGAAGCAAAGGGAAGCCACAAGAGCGGCAGCGGTAAAGTAGTGGCAGTGCAGGCAGGTTGGTTCCGGCACCTGGAGCAGCCAGCAGAAATGCATGTGAGAGAGAGACTCTGTCTGTCTCGTTCGCTATTGTGTCACACTCATTGTGGAGGGGTCGGGCTTCAGGGTGTTTCTGAGCAGGTAGGAATGGGACAAACTCTGTCCCCTCAGGCAGAGGAGAATGTATGCTCCTGGGGGAATTCTGTGCCACTGGGCAATTCAGAATTTTACAGAAATTAATGTTGTGCATGCAGAATTTCCTTTCCCCCACAGTAAAAAGCTGCAGTGCTGCTAGGTGCCACTGGACCCACTAGAGCGGCAGCTCGCACATAGAAGACAGTGCTTGGGGGAGAGGGAGGGAGCTAGAGGGTTCCTGGCAGCTGCAGTTCCCAGCATGCCCTGAGGGAAGGAAAGGGTGACACAGGAAACTACATGCAAGCCTGGTACTGAGCATCAGGCTGTTTCCCCTCTGGATCCCTGAGCTCTGGGAGGGGGGCGGGTGTCTGGGCTGGTGGGGGGCATGGCTGGGCTTGGGTGGAGAGTGGGTGCAGGTATCTGAGCCGGGGCGTGGCTGGGTATGGGGGTAAGGAGATTTGGGTGAATTGGCTGGGTGGGAGCCATGGCTGGCCTCTGTCAGGGGAGGGGTTGTGGGTGTCTGGCTCCCCAACTGGGTTTGGCGGGAGAGGGGCAGAGAAGCAGAAACTGTGTTGTCATAGGGGTTTCTTTAACTCTCTATTCTTGGGGAAAAATGTGTGTGTCTATATTGTTACAAAGATACTCACTGACAGGTATTTTTAAATAAATTACCAAAATAATTGAAACTGGTGTGGTTATGTAGTGTTATTTTGACAAAGAAAATTTGCAGATTTTTGCAGCATTTTAAAATGTGTGCAGAATTTTTATTTTTTTGGTGCAGAATGCCCCCTGGAGTAAAGTGTGCAAGGAATAAGGTCCTGCCTGGCTGAACCTACCCTCTCTACTCCAGGGAAGCCTGTGTGGGAAATCTGCTGCCTATCCGATATCATTCACCACCACTAAATCAACACTTCAGAATTGCATAAAATGTCACACATGGAACTACACAAAACTTGGCAGCCATGCATTCACTTCTGCCTCTGTAAAGGCCTGGGATACCAGACCTTAAAATTGTCACATTACAATGTCTAGAAAAGCTAATTTAGTCCATTTTTTAGAGATTTTTCACATAAATTGTGAGGTATTTTCTCTCTCGGAGCACTGTATTCTTGGACTCATAGTTAACAAAGGCACAGGTAAAAAAAAGGGCCATAATTTTTAAAACTTTCTAAAAGTGTTCCTAAAACAGGATTTATCTGTCATGTCATATTTGCAGAATACATTGTGGTTAGGTGTGGCATAAAGGTTTTATCAGCATGAGTTGGGTCAGAACTGTACTGTTTATCCTTGGCTTTGCTGCTTGTGAGTGATGTGTACCAAATACATGCTGATCAAACTATTATACCAGCTGATCATTATCCAGGACTAACACAAATTATTCTTTTAAGGAAATCATTCAGTGAGAAAAGCACAAAATGGTGAAGCGTTGTCTATAACTACATCAAGAGAGAGATTTTACAGGGCCAGACTTTTACTCAGAAAAGCAGTCCCAATTCCACTGAAGTTTATTGGACTACTTATGTGAGTAATTATTACTCACATGTTTCAGGATCAGGCCTGTAGCATGTAATATTGCTGCATGTTTAACTTATCTTACTCTTCAATTTCTAAAATAAATTACTTTTCTGAGTAAAATCTCATATTAGAACTTCAATTGTAGATACCTATGAATACGTTTCAGTACAATAAAAATGGAAATGTCTATATGATGCTCTTGCATTCCATTTATATTACTATACACTGCTGGCTCTTTTATCAAGATTGCTTCAGAAGTGTCCTGCTCTATTAACTACTCAATATTTAACCTTATGATTATTGTACCTATCTAAAAAATAACAAGAGCTGCTTTTATGTATTACTGGACTTTCAAAAGATCCTACTGTGTTACTTTTAACCAGGCCATTTTTTAGAGGTTTGGGATAGGCACAGAACTGGGCTAGTATGATCAGCCTTCTCCTGTACTGGAACTGAAACTGGAAAATATAGAATAAAGGGAATCAGTCATTCTTAAAAAACTGATGTAAGGTAAGAAGGGGGGGAGGGGAAATCAGTAAAATTAAATCATTATCTCCTTAGTCAACAATCCAAACCGCTCACATTCTTAAAGTAGTACAGTAAATCATTTACTAATAGAGTACAACTCTCTGAAATAAAATGTGATAAATAATCATACAAAAATAAACTTACTCCCACGTCTATAAACCTTGTTTATACAATGAAAAGCTTCCTGTTTATATATGAAGTTGTCTTAAAATGTGATAAAAGTGAAACTGTACTTGAGTAAGATTACCTAGTAATTACCCAGCCTGTTCACAGACCTGAATAAATGTGTTGTTTTGCTCATATTTAACACAACTGAACCCTATTGTTAATGCAATAAAACCATCCATGTCAAAGATTTACTGTACAGTAAATGTAGAAATGTTAAACAAGTATCAATTGTCAGGACTGTTCATTCATTTTGACTGAGCTAAAGCTTTATCTCCAAGGTCAGATTAGATAATTTTTATGATGTCTGTCTCTTTAAATAACCAAAGAGTTTTCAAAAGAGCACAATTGTGAATTTTTAACTTCCAACTCCCACCCAGCCTAAAGAGACTGTGCCAGTTTCTGTCCTATTATCGCTTGTCCCAAAATTATTTCAAGTAAATAGTAATGTATTAAAGTTTTACAAACAAAACATCATCATGAAAAGTAAGACACGTCTTTCAGAAACATTTTGCTTTCAGTACCTCTCTCAGGCTGATCAAAACCCTTTTGTCTGCTTTGCAGAAGTAGCTCTTAGCTGTTAAGATCTGCAGAGCAAAGCTCATAGCTACCACATTATCTATCATGAGCTTTTATTTTGCTTGGCATCGTTCACATACGTTCTGCAGCGCTTTGGGATACGAGCTAGGAGGGGGCAGAGCTGGATACATTATGGAACAGATGAAATTAAGTGAAATAAACAAAAAGAGCATGTTTCGTGAGGAAGGCTGTTTCCATCACTTCCAGTACTGCCTCCCCTTGCAATGCAAGTGCTGCTGTTGGTGCCGCAGCGCAGGCAGGTTGATGGCAGCAGCATGATGCGGGACGCAGGGAGGGGGAAGGCATCGGGGCACGCCAGGGGCTCCTGGGACTGCTCCTAGCAGCAACTGACCCCGGGCAAGGCCACTCTCGGGGGAGCTGGAGAGTCTCTCAACACTCCCCGCTCGCAGCCCTTTGCCCCGCTACAACCTACTACCCCCACCCAGCCGCAGCCCCTCCTCAGGCCTCCTGCCCCACCTCCTACCAGCCCCCAGCCCCTCATCACCCACCCGCCACCGCCCCTGCTCCTACCTGCCCCAGCCGCCGCCGCCTCCTGTTCCCAACCGTTCCGCTCCCCGGCTACCCGCGAGGGTCGCGCTCACGCACCTGCCGCCGCGATGGTCCCGCACCGACTCAGCCGCCTCTGCCCAGCGCTCTCTCCGCTCTCCCGTAGCCTAGGCAACAGCGCGCCGCTTCCCCTCCCTCCCCTCGCGGGCTGGACTCGAGGACGCTCAGGTGACCCAGGGCAGCCAATCGGCCACCGGGGCGCCACGTGACGCCTCAGGAGCAGGCGCTCCGGGGCGGGTACCAGCGCTGCCGAGGTAGGAGGGCGAAGCTGCGAGGGCCAGGCCAGGGCGGCGGTTGGGCAGGCTCCGGCGGGTTTCTCTTGGGTCCCTTCCCGCACGTGCGTTTCAGCCGAGAACGCGCCACAGCTCCGGGGAGGAAGGGGGGGCTCTTGGCGCGGCGCCTCGTTTTGGTGTGGAGGCGCCTCAGGGGGCGAGCCGGGCAGCGCGCGGGGCGGGGTAGGGGGCGATGCTGGGCCTCCAGTGTCGGTCGGGTGACGGACTTGGGAGCCAGTCAGGCCTGACCGCTCTCCGCCTGCCCCAGGAGTCCCGAAAAGCCCGGGCTGGCGGCACGGCCGCTGGGTTGGAGGCCTGGCTGGCGGCGCGGCCCGTCGGAGGGGGAAAGTGACTGCGCCAGGTGAAGCGGAACAAGAAACTCTCCGGCGCATTGGGCGAGGCGCGTCTAATCAAACCACGAGGGACTCGGGTAGCAAAATGATCCGAGGTTTCCCTGCTCGTGAGCTTGACCCGTTTTCTGAGAGCCCCAGGGGTGGAGCCCAGCCCTTAGCTCCCCAGAGTCCGGTGATGAGGCTGGATGATTTACTGGCGTATTTTCACTCTTAAAAGCCCAACTCTTAAAAACCAGGATTCCCACGTGCTGCCTCGCATGCCGGTAGCTGTTGATTTAGCATCAACTGATTGGGCTTCGGGGGCTGCAGCTGCATGGAGCAAACTTAGTATAAATCCCCCGGGCGCTGTGTCCGTCCCTCACTAAAAATACTGATTGCTTCAGGAGAGCAGTGGGCCAGGAAAAGATGTATCCACCTCATACTTCTTCCTTCACACAGTGCCACTTCCTTTTCCTCCTTCCCATATTTTTTATTTTTCTCTTTTCCTCCTTTTTATTTTTCTATATCCTGAAATAATAATTTAAAATCCTACAGAATTCAAGCAGTTATCACTGCAGTGGAAGAACATCAAAATACATTGCTCGATGGAATCCAGCCCCTGGCATGCAATATTCCTTTTACAGGTAAACTGGAAGAGCCTGATTCTCCTTTCACTTACCCTAGTGTAAATCCATAACTATTGAAGTCAGTGGCATTTTATCTAAGGCAGAGGTGGCCAACCTGTGGCTCTGGAGAAGTTAATATGTGGCTCCTTGTATAGGCACTGACTTCAGGCTGGAGCTACAGGTGCCAACTTTCCAATGTGCTGGGGGGTGTTCACTGCTTAACCCCTGGCTGTGCCGTAGGCCCTGCCCCAACTCCACCCGTTCCTATCACTTCCCTTGAGCCTGCCATGCCCTCGCTCCCTCCCCGCCCCCCAGCCTCCTGCACACCATGAAACAGCTGATCAGGAGGTGGGGGGGAGGAAGAAGGGGGAGGTGCTGATCGGCAGGGCTGCTGGTGGGTGGGTGTTACTGGAGGAGTGGGGACAGGGAGGGGAGAGATGATGGGGGAGCTGCTGATGTATTACTGTGGCTCTTTTGCAATGTACATTGCTAAATTCTGGCTCCTTCTCAGCTCAGGATGGCTACCCTTGACCTAAGGTGAAACAGGCTGAGATGAGAATCCAGCCCAAAGACTTTCTCTGCCAGTATTTGATTTCAAGGTTCTTTGTTTCTAATGAACCAGTTGATGAAATTGCTAAAACTTAGCAGAGGGTGAATAACAAATTCACTGGAAATGGACTTGGAAGTTATGAATAAAAATATTCAATAAGTAATAGGAATTTTAGATAGCTAATTGCCATCTTTCCGTAATAAGGAATTTTTCAAATCCTCCAAAACAGATGGTAATAATGCCTACCTCTTATTTATGGATGCAGTGTAGTTGTAGCCGTGTCGGCCCCAGGATATTAGCGAGACAAGGTGGGTGAAATAATATCTTTTATTGGACTAACTTCTGTTGATGAGAGGGGCAAGCGTTTGAGTTTCTTTCCCAGACCTGAAAAAGAGCTCTGTGCTTGAAAGCTTGTCTCTCTCACCAACAGAAGTTGGTCCAATAACAGATATTACCTCACCCACCTTAGCTTTTGTTTAGCAGTTTTCATCCATAGAACTCAAACTTTAGAGCTTTATAATGGCATAAAAATAGAGTTCTCTTTCACTAATCATGCAACTGTCTATGATAAAAAGAGAATTTAACATTCAGTTGGGTCATAAGAGGCAAATGGTTCCAACAAGAATAAGTAGCTTATACATTTTTAAAATGTACTTGAACAATTGTATAATTTATTAATGGGGAAAAGTGCCTAATGAGGAATACTTTGTTTTAGCACCCTTGACAAAGGGAACACTGTAGGACACTGGAATTTTTATAAAGAGTGACATACTATATAGTACAACCATGGTACATCTGTTGTGAGTGACAGCTGTTGTGGAGCACTGAGAATTCTACATCCTTCTGCTATTTACAGACAGCTGTTAAAAGTATGTTATCTATTTTGTGTTGACACCTGTAAAACCAGTAAATATTTGTTTCTCTCTGTGGAGTCACTGAGAGTTACTCCTAAGCATCTGAGATTCAGATATTTATTTCAAAGTAATATAATTTTAGATATCACTGATTTTTCCTATGAACATAAAATGGATGAGTCAATTTCATGTAAATTGTGATTTTTGAAAATTAAATGAGGTGATGTTTGATCTCTATTTTAAAAAATGCTAGTTTCTTTTTAGGACTTGGCAAAAATTATAAAAGCAGATTTGTGTTGTTGGGAAGGCACAAGAGAAACAGTTGGGAAGTAACTTAGGTTGACCCTTTTGATAGGGCAAAGTTGCATGACATATCTGTTGTGAAAGCAGGAATTGTGCCGCAATAGGAAATTGGTATCTGTATATCTCAAAGATTAAGATAGATCTAACCTTGTTATGACAGCTGTTGGAAACCATGTCAGCATAGCCTTACAATGTCTTTTGATATTCTTAGCTATTACAAATCTCAAAATGTTTATGATATCTAAAACAATCTGTGAAAATGGATCAGTAATGTTAACCAAGAACTGCTGAAGCCTGTTTAATAAGTAATATTTACATGAGTCCTCATCTAGCCAGATTTGCTTAAAAAAAGCAATGTGAACTCTTTGTGCAGATTAAAACTGAGGATTAATCCATGTTTATACTGTGTTTTGTAAATGTAAAGCCCTAAAATGCCAAGTATTATTATTATTATTAAATCTTTAAAAGCCAGATCCATGAAAGGCTAAATTATTATAGCATTGCTTTTTAAACTAACAAAATGCCTAAGTTTTTTTTCTTGTACTTTGATATCTCCCACTGCGCTCTCACTTTTTAGTGCTCATTTTGCTGTATGCAAGCATTATATTTCAAGCCATTTAAACTGGAAAAGGATCTGTGTTTAACAATTGGGCAAGATTACTTAAAATCCCTGGAATCTCTTGGCAATGTTAGGGCCGGAATACTGCAGTAGTTACTTACGTTGAGTAAGTATTATTCACATTAGTAGTCCTGTTGACTTCAGTAAGTTACTCACTTATGAAAATATTTGCAGGATCAGGCCCTTATGATGACATTTTATTTATGTTTGGCTCATAATACACTGAAATAACTATTTTGATTTCTGATGTGAACTAAAACCAGTGAAATACAGTAGTTTTTTCTACATTTTTCTTACTACTTGACAGCAAATAGCAGATTTAGAAACAGTTTCTCCCAAAAGTAATAGGTAGTACAAGTCAATAAAATAACAAGAAGTTGAGAAAACGATGATCAAGAAAAGATGTCTGCTCAGCAGAATAAAACAGGGAACACATCTTTAAGCACACCAAAAATAATCCATTGAGACAATAATTGTTTTTTCTAAGTAACATACTGCATTTTTATCCTAGCTGTGCCTTTTAAAAATGCCTTTTCTTGACCACATATTATTCATACAGTGCTAATTGCCTTTCTTATAATGTAATAGTCTCTCTAAAAAGGAATGTGAATCTAATTGGCGCTGTGGGAAGTTAATTAGTTGAAATCAGGCCTGGTTGATCCAGGACTGACTTATTAGAATCTCTGGGTATTTGAAAAAAATTAAAATGTGCTTCATATACGTAGTCTAGAATAGCTGGTTGTTTTTTAGTTTGGAATGAAATGAAGTTTGCAAATGAAGCCTGCCTGCATATCTTTAAAATGTGCTGATAATTTTATCTTTTCTTACCTAAGTTTATCCAGGATGGGGAAGATATTTTTACATGTTGTTGTAGCTGCATATACATTTCTAGTAAAGTATAAAGACTTCTGTTTGATGTTTAATAGGTTGATAAACTGTTACTGTTTTTAGCACCCTTTTTGCTGAATATTCAGTATATCATGATTTGTGTCAGCTCTGTTTGTCATCTGCAGTTTTGTAGTAAAATGCTATACTCAAGGTGGATAATTTAAAGTTTAAGGTATTCAAATAGATATTTAGGGCCAGATTTTCAAAAATGCTCAGCACTTGGGTGTTGAACTCCTTTGAAAATCTGGCCTTTCATTAGATTAATAAATGAGAGCTCAGCTCCAATTAAAAACCTGGTTCCAACTGTGGGTGCTGAACATGTGAAAACTTGACTTGACCTCATCTAAAATTCTGTCCCTTAAATATGCTAGTGCACGTTATATAATTCTTAAATACCATGAGTGGATATTCCTCAACCATATTATAGGAATTGGTGGTAGATTTTTAAAAACACACAGTAACTGACTAAATTTAAACATGATTTTGGAGACCTGAATATAAAACATTAGGGATGAAATCCTGGCTGCATTGACCTTAGTGGCAAAACTCCCATTGATTTCATTAGGGCCAGGATTTCATTCTGGGTGTGCTTAAGGATTTTTTAATATTTTATAAAAAATGACTTAAAGGAAGCTAATATCAGACTGAGGTGTTATTTGTATGAGTAAGTATGTGAGGGACTCTATATAGTTTTGCTAGTTTTAAATGCTAAAATGAACAACTTCGCACTTAAAAGTGTCATTACATTTACAAATCAACATATTATTTATAGTTAAAACATACCTTCTGTTTCAAAATGTATCCTGAGTCCACAGTTATTACAATTAAAAGTATTGCTAGGAGAATGAATTATATATAGACTTAGCAAATGGCCTAGGAGGAGGTGAGAGAATAAAGTATACATGGTATGCAAGAGACATAATTAATCTGTTCTTACATTAATTAAAAGAAAAACTGTAATACACTTTTAAGTCCTACAACCTTTGTATTAAATAAATATAAATTGACAAAGCTAAAGACAAAGACTATAAACCCTACAGCATAAAATGGTATACACCAAGAATATTAGTTGAAATTAATTTAATCTTGTTTAGATCTCTGATTTTGTATCTCTTAGGTAGCCTGCCCACAATAAAACTTTGCATAATAGATTTTCCAAATAAAAATGCTGCCTCAACTACTTAACTGCATTCCTACATAGGTCTGTGTCTTTTAAACTGTGTACATTTCAATCAAGATTTGCAAAGTTTTTCATTCTAATATAAATTACCATTGTCAGTTTTGAAAAATCCTGCAATAAAAGATTGCAATGAAATACTAAATGCAGTACCTGCTATATGCTGAAGTTTTTCCAAATGCCAGCCTTTCTGCAAATTAATCCACACTGCCAGAGCTTCTGTATTAACTGCTTTTAACTGACCTCCTTTAAAAAAAGAAGTATGTCAGCACAAGCCCAGACGAAACTACAAATCCAGGAAAATAAAATTAACCATGCAGATCAAAGGCAGAAGAGCACTGAGACCAAATGCTTGTAATCTGATCAGTGATCAGTTGCCATACATCAAAGGCAGTGCTTTGGAGAGGAAAAAGAGTTCTCTTTTCAGCAGGTAGTTGTACTCTTAAATTCTGCCTTCCAATCCTCAAAATCTTTTGTTTAAAAATGGATCACTTTAGTTCTCCCCTGCTCTCTCCCTTTTTTGTGATAGCAGAATGTACATGATTCTTACTTACATGCTTAGAGTTGAGTGGCTGGATTGAGTTCCCAAGCTATGTTGTGAATTGTGTGTTGGAAGCTTTCCTCAGTGCCAGCGGGTTCTGCTTTATCCCTTTCATCTCACTGAACTGCAGATCCCATGACATCATTCAATGCTGTGGGACTGGTTAGAGAGCTATAATACAGCCTGTGGGGGAATACAGCTAAAGAGCAACAAAAGTTTGCATGATTTCTAACCATGTTGGTGCATTGTGAGACACACAAGTCTCATTTCAAAGTTTATCTGTAAGTTTCCTCCCAAGAAGAGAAGTGGAATCCTAGAAGTTTTTTTGTGTGATAAATTTCCTGATAATTTTCAAATGAGGGTATTTAATAGCATTACCCTTGAAAAAACCCACAATTTTCCGCAAAGGTCTGGCTGTCAAACACAGCGATTTATTTACAAATGCTAAGCAATTACAAAAACAACAACAAAAAACCACTTACACATTACTGGTGATGGAAAAGCTTCATGGAAAATGTCTTAAAATTTTTTAACAACTTTTTAACAGCTGAAAAGTTGAGAAGAACTTCCATCCTATTGTGAATTACCATTTAACTTCTTTGATTGGTAGCGATGGGACCAGCACTGATTCCTGGGTTCTCTTCTTCACTGCCGGTTATTGTTTGGTGTTGTGCAAGTCATTTAACCACTCAGGGCCTGATTCAACTGTGCCTCATGGCTCCTTTATGTAAAGGAGCCCAAAAGTTGCCATAAGTGCCCCCCCCCGCCAAGAAATTCTCTGGATATAGGGGCAGTTGCTGGCAGATATACAATCAAAGTAGTTATCTTTACACCTTCAGCACAGGGAGGCTTGTTGGGGGATGGAGGGATATAACCAGGGCTTTACTGCACCCTGGTTATTTCTAGCTACTGGAATGGTCGATAGGGACCATTGACAGCCAGGTGAAAGTAGGGCTATGTGTACACTAGAAATGTTACAGTGGTGCAGCAGCCACCGCTGTAGTGCTGTAATGTAGACACTTATTACAGCAATATAAGAGGTTCTTCCATCGATGTAGTAAATCCACCTCTCCCATGAGGTGGTAGCTAGGTCAACGAAAAGTCTTCTCTTGACCTAGTGGTGTCTGCACCAGGGCTTAGGTCAGTGTGACACTAAGCTCCCCTGTATTCACACCCTACACACTATTGTAATCTTTGTGAAAAACATGCCTTGTGAGGTATCATTTGAAAACTAGTAACTCACTAATCATGAATATTCTCATGATGTATGTACGCGATGTGGTATTAAGCACATGGTGAATTTACACCTAAAGTGTGTGTAAACAAGTTACGTCGGGGAGTTGTTAAACAGGTCTAACCAAAGGATGTTTGTTTTCCTCAATTTACATATAAGCAGTAAACAGACCCATCAAGCTAACAAAGGGTAGAGGCAAACCTCACACTAACAAGTGGGGGAGAAGACAGTATAGTGTATACATACAGCAGGAGAGAGAATCTCAGTCTGGCTTTTACTTTTAAAATAATCCATTTCAAAGGTTTACTGGTCTGTAAAGATATAGGGGGGAGGGGTGATTGGTGACTGAACTTCAAGTGATAGGTAATTGAATCAACTGATTATATACAATATTACTGTATTGTAGATGTGTATCATGAGTAAGGTCTTTTCTGAAAACTAATGATACGCTGGCATAAGAATGGCCATACTGGGTCAGACCAAAGATCCATCTAGCACAGTGTCCTGTTTTCTGAGAGTGGCCAATGCCAGGTGCCCCAGAGGGAATGAACAGACCAGGTAATCATCAAGTGATCCATCCCCTGTTTCCCATTCCCAGCTTCTGTTGATTAATATCATTATGAAATGTATGTATTAACACTATATAACGAATTATGGATAGTTCTTGATATTAGGCTGTATAGTTTGCCTGGACAGGAAGGAGTGTCATAGCTATTTACCTGTCTCCTATGTAAATTAGGAATGGAGCAATTGAAAACAATGGAAGCCTACAGGGAGGGAAGAACAGCATGAAGTCATTCTGCCCCTTGAAGGAAAGTCATTGAAGTTTGGAAGATATAATCATGGAAAGAAACAAGAGTCTTGCAAGCTGAGAAAGATTGGTCCTTGAACCAAGGGGGAGGGGGATTTGAAGTCTCTGGAGCTGAGTATAGATGAGAAACCTGGTTAGGCCAAGATCTTTCACCTAAGATGACAAGGGAAGCCAGCATCTTGTACTTCTCTGGAAGATTCTGACTAGGGGAAAGTCAGTCATGGCTGGGAAGAAGAATGACTGGTGAGAAACTATCCTGAACAAAGCCTGTATCTGGCTAGATTAAGTTTTAGACTTTTAGAAGCATACAGTATTTCCTTGCTTAATGTTGTACTTATGTTCCTGAAAAGTGCTACTTTAAGCAAACGATGTTAAGTGAATCGAATTTCCCAATTAAATGTGGGGGAGGGGGATTAGGTTCCAGGGAATTTTTTTTACCAAACAAAAGATTATATATATATCACACACACACACACACTATAAGTTTTAAACAGTTTACTACTGTACACAGCAGTGATGATTGTGAAGCTTGGTTCAGGTGGTAGAGTCAGAGGATGGAAGAGAGTGAGATATTTCCCAGGGAATGCCTTACTGCTAAATGATGAACTAGCACTCAGCTGGGCCCTCAAGGCGTAACATGTTGTTAATGTAGCCTCACACACTACAAGCGAGCATGAATGGAGGGAGGGGAGACAGCATGACAGAGAAACAGACACACACACACCCTGTGTGTGAGAGAGATGTGCATTGCTCTTTAAGTATGCTGACCCAACTCTTAAGTACACTGCCCTTTTATGTAGATCAGCAAGTTGAGACAGAGGCTGCTGCCAGCAAGCTCCCTCCGTCCTGAGCCCTGTCGTGTCCGTTTCTCCCCCTCCCCCGCACTATGTTGATGGGGTAAAGGAGTGGGGGGCAGGAGCAGGGGGGAAGGGGACACCCTGACATTAGCAGCCTTCTTCCCTCCCCCCCCACCCCCCGGCACAGCAAGGAGGAGGCTCCTGGGAGCAGCTCCAAGGCAGAGGGCAGGAGCAGCACAGGGCAGTGGTGAGAGGGACAGCTAAACTGCTGGCAATTGATAGCCTGCTGGGCGGCTGCCGCACAGGGAACTTAGGAGAGCGGGGAGCTGATGCGGGGCTGACGGTCCACCCTGGTTCCAAGCCCCCACCAGCTAGCTCCAACAGGGTGCTCTTTCTGCAAGCAGTGGACAAAGAGGCGCCTGCCAAACAATATTATAAGGGAGCATTGCACAGCTTTAAACGAGCATGTTCTCTAATTGATCAGCAACGTAACAACTTTAACCAGGATGACTTTAAGTGAGGAGTTGTATTTTGTTTGGTTTTACTTCTACTTGAACTCACTTAATCCGATATCTGTTTTGTTAATAAATTTATATTTTAACCATAAACCAAGTTAATAAGCTGTCATGTTTTTTGTGACATTTTCTCTGAACTGTCCAGGAAAAGGCTGGACACTGCAGATCACCTGGTTTTGGGGAAATTCAGGACTGGGAGTGTGTTGGGATCACCTTGCTGGTTGTAACCAAGGCTGGTGGAAGCCAGAGGGGGGGCTGTAGACAGGTTGCCGGGGTCAGAGCTGCTGAACCAGGATTGTCTAGCACACACATTCAGGGTGTGATCTGCATGCAGTTCAAAATACTGCCTGGATCTGTGTTGGGGGTTGAACCAGTCCCTAGCAAGCTTCAATACAGTGGAGATATAAAAGTGACAAACTGAAGGTCACCGTCTCCTGGTCCCTTAGCCAAGGACAACTTTGGCCTATGGATGAATTCAGCCCTCTGTGCTTCACTGTAACCCTCTGTAAAATAGATATAATATATAGGGGTGTTTGTATTGTATCCAGCGCTGCTGCTGGTTGTCCCAGTGTACCAGTTTCCTAGATTTTGGCAATTGTACCACATGCTCAGAGGCAAATGTTTGTAGGCACGTGAGGCATAATGTTTGGTGGGTTCTGCTAAACACTTTGAGCAAATGAAGATTCCTTTACCAGAGCTGCCAAAAATAAAAGGTGCATCTAACTTAGACACAATTATTTTAATGCTTAGAACAAAAGATAAGTCAGCAGTTCCTAACACAGTTCCTAGAGCAGTCCAGTACCAGGGTAGTCAGGACCTTCCCCCCCCCGTCCTGGATGCAGGCTGCACTTCTTCTCCTCCTGTTATGGTGTTAAGGAGTAAGTCTATACAGCTCTTGCCATTCTCAGCCTACAGGCTGCCTGGCCTCTCCCAAGCCAGCTACCAGGCTGTTGTTTCCTGCTTTCACAGCCTCGAATCTCTCCTGCACCTGTCCCCTGTGACTTCAGTCTGTTCTTCCTTTTCTGTACTTAAGTATTTAGGAGCCCTCTACTGGATGAATGTTGAAGTGGAAATAACCCATTGCATACTGAGTGGTCAGGCTCATTACAACAGTAATTAACATTTACGAAGTGCTTTGAGATCCTCCTATGAAAGTTGTTATAGAAACATGAAGTTTTTCCTCATGATAGCTTTCACTTACATAGTACCTTTCATCTATGATCTCAATATACTATTACAACCAATTATTCTCAAAGTACCCAATAAGAGATTTTTTTTAAACAAATGGAGAAACCCACAGTGGGCCAGATCTTCAGATGGTGTAACTTGTCATTGCTCCATTGATTTCAATTCAGTTATGACAATTTATACAAATTGAGGATCTGGCCCAGTGAGGTGAAATGACTTGCTCCAGGTCACACAAAGCAAGAGCCAGACATAAAACCACAATTCCTGATTCCCAGTCCTATGCTCCAACCCCTAATTCACACATAGATGTCACATAGATCAGAAAAAAAATACCAACAAAATAAAAATCAGAACTTTTATATGTTGAGACGCTTGAAATTGGTGTTTTTATTTTAATCGATCAATAAGCATCTATATAGAACCATTATATCTAGGGCTAGATAACTAATCTTTATGGCCCTGATCCAGCAATACACATTCTTCACTTTAAGCGCGAGTACTGTCCTGGGTCTTGATTCTGCTCTTACTAAAGTCAAAGGCAAAACTCCTATTGATTTCAATGGTGCAGGACCAGACCCCTAGCAAATAGTCCAATTGGCTTTAATAGGACTACTCATGTGCTTAAAGTTAAGCACGTTTAAGATCTTTACTGGATCAAGGCCTATAACGGTTTAAGCAAATAAATGGGAGTCAAGAAACCTACAATCTGTTCCTGGTTCTGCCACCGGCTTGCTGTGTGAAAGTCACCCTCTGTACATATTGGTTTCTCCTTGCGCACAATGGGGATAGTAATGTTTTCTGACTTTTGAAAAGTATTTTGAGATATTTAGATGAAAAGAATATATAAATGCAAAATATTCTTAGTATTAGTTAATAATAGCTGCTGATTCAGCTATGAGGAATCAGCAGAATATGGTTTCTCAGACTGTTGGACTCCACATAGAAAAAATGCTCTGTATGTGCAAAGTACAATTATTCTTAGTAGTAATTTAAGATTACAAACCTTAATCTTCCTGTCTTTTTAAAGCTTATGAAACAGAGAACAAAGAACAAACCTTTTAATCTTTACTTTTATTTAAATCCAAGAGAACTAATGGTGTTACCTTTTGCAAACAATCATTGCTTCTAAAAGAAAGCCCTTTGAAGTGAACTGTGAGGGTTCTTTCCACTCTCTATACCTCATCCTCCCACTTCATTTCAATGCTGGCAGTTCCAGTTTTGCTATGGAGACATGGAATGGATTTGTCATCAGCTGATGTTCCTGAAAGAAGAAATGTGTATATGTAGGGAGAAGGGTATAAATGAAGGTTAAAATAGGAGTGAGCAATTCTGGTAATTGTATTTAAAGAAGAGCAGAAAGTGGAAATTAGACAAAGGTGCAGTGACTTCCAGTTTGCTTACAGTTTTTCCAGTAATGTATTCTTTAGGAGTTGATTCGTAGCTGTGACATCATACCTTTCAAATTTACATAATACTTTCCTTAGTATCTCAATTACTATACACATCACCAAAGAGCCCAACCGGCATGTTAAAATCTTATTTTGGACCATCTACATCCAAACAACAGAACTATGCATTTACCAAAATATGTTTTCACCACTCTGTTTTTTAAGCCTACTGCAATATTATTAAGCATTCCTGGAGCATTGGTGCACTTCTCAGGTGACTGAAGGCAACACAGCCTTTGGCTGTGCTCTCATAAGCTATCCAAAGTGTGCACCAATGGCAAAGGAATGCACTCATGGTTGTGCCTTATTGCTTAATTAAGAAAGAAGCTAAGATGTTTCCCCCATTTATTGAGGGTTTAACGCTCCTTTACTGAGAGAATCTATTGCAACTTTCTACCTGCTGGGGTTTCTGAAGCTCTTTGCACCAGCATGCACACTTTAATAGTGTAACATTCTTTTCAGAGGTACTGGTACTGTTGTGTTGATGAACTGACTTCCCCAAGGCTATTGGAGCTAGATCAACAATGTTATTAATGTAGGTAGAACAGGAGGACTGGATAGAAATTTGTGTTCTTGAAGGATGCTTTTAGAGGATTATTTTTCTCTGTCTAACTTAAATAAATGTATCTCTACATTCGAGTACCTTTATCTCAGGAACATTTTATTGTTGTTATGTAATATATTTATATTCTTGTAGCACCTGAAAGCCTCAAACAGGCTAGGCCATATTGTGTGGGCATTATATAAACAAATAATAAATGTCAGTCTGTATTTCAACGAGCGTACAGTCTAAAAGATGATGTAACTGTGTGTGAGAGAGACAAACAAGCAGGCTAGATGGAGTTGGGGCTATCAGTTGACAAACTTTAATAGGATTTGTACGATTATCTGGATAGTGTTAGTGATCACAGCTGGCTATCTGCCTAGTTTTTATCAAAATGTGTATTTATAAGTATTTAATTTAAGCAATTTACTGTAGCAAAACAATTGCAAACAATTGAAGAGCAACTAGTGTAGACAAAGCAATGTTTGTTAGCTAGTTGTGGTTAACTTTGGGGGGAACCTTAAACACACCCTGAGAAGCATGACCACATCTCCATCTTCAAACAAATATTAGTTTACTGTTATTTTCACTTTCCAGTTCAAAATTGCCCCAATTTTTTTAAACCTGCCACAGTCTGCCTCGCAGATCTTGTATCTACTCCTTTCCCCTCCTATGTCTGTTCTCCTTTCTGTCAGTCTTATCAAGCACTGGCTCTCGTTCTCACTCAGTTTCATCAGTGTTATGAGAATCTTCTCCCCTGTAGCCTCTGCTGTGGAGAGCAGCCTTCTTTTATTGCTCTACCTTATCAGCTTTCCATTTTTTTTTCAAATCTTTGGTAAAATATTTCTCTCTCTGCCATTATTTTTTAATATTCCATTTCTAGATGGAAGATATTTTGGGATATAATGTGTATGAAACTTGCTATGCAGTCTAAGACCCCAATTCAGCAAGGTGTAGTTAAGCCTATACCTAACTTCAAGTATGCGAGTAATCCTATTGAAATCAATGGATTATCTACATGCTTAAAATTAATAGGCACATGCCTTGCTGAAGCAAGACCTAAAGCTGTAAATACAATGATCCAGATCCTCAGTTGATATTATGACTTCAACAGAGTTAAATCAATGCATACCAAATAAGGGTCAGGCCTATCATTACTGAAGTTGGCATTATTTTGGGTCTTCTGACTTCTTTGTAGCAAATGACATAAAATATTGTGCTCTGTATTTTAAATTGTGTACTCCAAGTACACACAGTGCAAGCAGCCAGTCACAATTTCAGAAATTGCTGTGCTAAGTACTGGCAGCTCCCTTTGAAGTCAGTAAGAGTTGCAGATGCTCCACATTTCTGCAGATTAGGCTGTAGGAGTCTAAAGTTGATCACTCAAAAATTGAGGCATTCAAAAATTACAAGTCACCTTTGAAAATGTGGACTTTATTATTTATAAAGCTAAAGGAGGTTTGGGGGTAGGAATAGCTCAGTGGTTTGAGAATTGACGTGCTAAACTTAGGGTTGTGAGTTCAGTCCTTGAGGGGGCCACTTAGGGATCTGGGGCAAAATCAGTACTTGGTCCTGCTAGTGAAGGTAGGGGGCTGGACTCAATTAACTTTCAGGGTCCCTTCCAGTTCCATGAGATAGGTATATCTCCATTTATTATTATTAAGATATAGAAAACAACTTGAGGCCCTGTTTGGTAAAGCATTTAAGGGAGTTAGACTAGATCAGTGGTTCTCAAACTTAATTGCACCATGACCCCCTTCTGACAACAATTACTACATGACCCCAGGGGCGGGGGCAGAACATAACCTTAGCTCCCCTGCCCAGGGCTGAAGCCCTGGGAGTTTGGCTTTGTCCCTGGGTGGTGGGGCTAGGGCTTCGGCCCTGGGCCCCAGCAAGTCCAACACCAGCCTGGCGACCCATTAAAATGGGGGTCAGGACCCCAAAGTGGGTCCTGACCCACAGTTTGAGAACTCCTGGACTAGATGACCCTTGCAGTCCCTTCCTACCCTATGATTTTCTGCTTAAATCCATCCCTGTTCAGCAAAGCACCTAAGCATGTGCTGAAGTTCGAGCACATGAAAGTCAATGGGGCTTAAGCACATGTTTAGATGCTTTGCTGAATAGGAACAGATTGTTGAATTAGGGCCTGACCCACATGTAGTTTATGGAGATTCAGTTTAAACACAAACAACCATTTTTTTCACCAGAAGAAGATAATGCAGCTGACTCATGGAGCAGCACTGATGTTATTTTTGGATGAGTTTTTCCTCACTTCTGATAAAAAATAGAATTCTTCTGTGAGGATAAAGGAAGGAAAACAGGAACACTTAGAAAAAAAGACTAATTCGTTACAGACTGCCACCATTCTTAATGCTAACTATTAAATCTATTTAACAAGTAGTTAAATAGAAATCTGAATAGAGATGATACCTTAAGGAAAGGATAACTAGGAAAAGTCTTTAAACCAGTTCTCTAGAGCCCTGGTTTCAATACCTCATTTATTCACCGCATTTTATCCTGAGGGAGTTGATGGATTTGATTATTTTTAATCATTTATCTTTAATATGATATAATGAGCTATAATTTCCCAGTATGGTGTAGTAAAAGCTAATGTTCTTCAGTTTACAAGATATCTTGCATATTGCCTGCAAATATAAAAATGCCAAAAGAATAAGAATTGTTTGCAGTGTTGGTGTAGCTGTGTTGTTCCCGTATATTAGAGACAAGGTGGGTGAGGTAATATCTTCTATTGGACCAACTTCTCTTGTTGAAAGAGACAAGCTTTCAAGATTCTCTCTTCCAACAACAGAATTTGGTGCGATAAAACACATTATCTTTCCTGCCTTGTCTCCCTAAAATAATAAGAGGACAGAGAAACAATAGATCTTGTTACATATTTTTTTAAAAGCATCAGACTCAGTAGACAGTCAGTGCCAGTTTGTTAAAGCAGCTGTTCTTCAGTTGATACTCCTCTGGTTTTGGTCTAGATTACTGGACCTAGTTTGGACATGTACTTCCTAGTCCACAGTTTGTAAATCTTTAATTAGTTTTCCCTGTTTTATTTCCCCAGTTTACTTTACCCCACCTTAAAATTCTATCATCTTTTCTTGCATAAAACAAACAAAATAGAACAGCAACAAAATGATATAAGGATAAACATGTGAGGTGCAACGAGAAAGTTAAATGAAGGTGTCATGTTCCCTCCCCACTTTGAACTCTGGGGTACAGATGTGGGGACCCGCATGAAAGGCTCCCTAAGCTTATTTCTACCAGCTTAGGTTAAAAACTTCCCCAAGGCACAAATCCTTTCCTTGTCCTTGGACGGTATTGCTGCCACCACCAAGTGATTTAGACAAAGATTCAGGAAAAGGACCACTTGGAGTTACTATCTCCCCAAAATATCCCCCCAAATCCCTTCACCCCCTTTTCTGGGGAGGCTTGAGAATAATATAACAACTAATTGCCTTTAATAAAAGTACACACCAGACCCCTTATTTTTAGGACATTAAAATGAATCAGGTTCTTAATAGAAGAACTTTATTATAAAGAAAAAAGTAAAAGAAGCACCTCTGTAAAATCAGGATGGGAGGTAATTTTACAGGGTGATAAAAAGATTTAAAACACAGAGGATTCTCCTTTAGACTCAACTTCAAAGCTACAAAAACAGGAATAAACCATTCTCCTAGCACAGGTAAAATTCACAAGCTAAAACAAAAGATAATCTAACGCATTTCATTGCCTTTACTTACAATTTCTGTGATTTTAGATGTATTGTTACAAGGTATCTTTTCAAGAGATGGTTTACCTGCTTGGTCTCTCTCTCTCTATCCAGAGGAAACAAAGAAAGAGAGCACAAACAAAACCTCCCTCCCCACCCCACCCTGATTTGAAAGTATCTTCTCTCCCCATTGGTCCTTCTGGTCAGGTGCCAACTAGGTTAATTGAAGTGATTAACCCCTTACAGGTAAGTAATTCTGTACCTCTGGCCAGGAGAGATTTTATGTTACTACATACATAAAGGTTGTTACCCTTCCCTTTATATTTATGACAAAAGGTGAGTCAATGAATATGATTTATTAATACCTTCAAAGTAACAATATAAACAACGAAAAGTAATTATTAACAGTTCTAGAATATGGTAGGATAAGAAGCGATGGCCAGAAGCAAGGGCAGAAAACATTTAGCCTAGATATTAGGAAAATGTTCCTCACCGTGAAACCTAGATATTAGGGAAATGTTCCTTACCATGAAAGCAATTGAGCAGTGGAATAGACGACTAAGAGAGGTGGTTGAGCCACAATTGCTATCTCCTACCTACTATATGCCAACTCCTTGCTGACCTTCCTTAAAAAACTCCTTCTAAAAACCCACCTTTTCTGTGAAACATTCATGATCTAATGCTGTAATATAACTGTGTTTGTCTGCTTGCATCCGAAGAAGTGGGTATTCACCCACGAAAGCTCATGCTGCAAAACTTCTGTTAGTCTATAAGGTGCCACAGGATTCTTTGCTGCTTCTACAGAACCAGACTAACACGGCTACCCCTCTGATACTTGTGTTTGTCTTGTGTTGTATTTGTTTTGCTTTTAGATGGTAAGCTACTTGGAATAGGGAGTGTTACTTATTTAGTACATGTCACTTACTGTCCAATCCCATTTGCATTGTTATGTAAGTAATTTAAAAATGGGCTAGACATTAGTGAGAATGGAAACATGGGTAGTTCTCTAAAATATGAGAGATTTAGCTGGATTCAAGTGATTTTCTGGCCTTATAAATGTGTGTAATAATAACACACCACGCTGAACCTGCTGGCTTATTGCACGGCACTGTGTGAACCTTCAGGTAAACATCGAGCAAGTAGAGAACTACATAACATCTAGGTTACAGGAAACAGAAGTTCAACCTTAGGTCAGAGGTACTGTCTCAGGAGAGAGCCAAAACCTGTACAGGAGCAGGGAGAGCAGGTCACAGCCAGCAGCCTGGGAGGTGGCTATGGAAGGAAGACTGGGTAGTAGGCAGCCTGGAGGTTGGAGGGCCTGTAAGCAACCAGAGAGCTGGACAGACGCACCCTGCTACTGGCTGGGGGCCAGCAATACCTGCAGGAGGACAACATGAAGGTTCTCAGTGAGATTGGTTTACCCTTATTCTCTTCTACTGGACAATCCTTGGACTGAGGACTTTTGGTTCTTCAAGTGTCCTCTTCATATTCCCACTCAAGGTTGCGCCAGCTGGTGCAGCCTATACGGTGAAACTTCCTCATAGCAGTGCTGTTGGAGCACTCACTTGCCCTTTTTTGCTTTTGGATCCACCATGGAGAATGTAGACAGAGTTGTAACAGCTAATAACTAACAAACAATAAGAATGGAGGTCTGATCTTACACATCATATTACAGGAGGTCTCAAAATTTGCCTCCAGCTTTCTCACAGAGATCCAGATCTTGGCACTAACACTCTCACAAGAGCAGGTCTAGGGATAAAATGCCATAGGGTGCTTATAAATGGGACCCAATATCTTATCATTGGCCATGTTGGACCCCAGTGGACACATTTCCAGCTTTGCAAGCTTCTCCAATGCCTCACCCATCTATCTTCTTTAAGGCAACAAGAAATACCCAGTGTCGATCCCCGTATCAATCTTGGTACCAGGCAGGTAGTAGAGGTGGCATAGACAGGACCAGACTCATCTCATAGAAATTCAGTGCATGATCAACCTGTACAGCCACCACTGACCACATTATCGTCCTCTTCTGATGAGGCAACAGTGTTGGAGTCATCATGTTCCCCAAATCCGAACAATTATAATACCTACCAGGAACTTTTAAAAAGGGTAGTTAGTTCCCTGTGTATCCAAGTGAAAATGGTGAAGGACAATCCATTTAAATTAGTGAATATCTTCCACGCTTCAGGAGCTGGTAGAGTGGCTCTACCAATTAATGAAATTATCCTAGAGACCACAAAAATTGTGTGGCAAACTCTTGCATTTCTTCCACCTATAGCTAAGAGAACAGAGAGGAGGCACCAAGAACACTTCTGTTCACACCCCACCCTAGGATTTTTGATAGTGACTGTGGTCAATGAAAACTCAAGGCAAGACATTCCAAATCCACCTCTAAAAATAAAGAATATAAAAAACTAAATTTTTTTGGTAGAAGGGTTTATTTGACCTTGGGATTACAAATCAGAATTGCAAACCACTAGCCTTTCTTAGTCAGATATGATTTTTCTGTTGGGGATAATATGGCTAAATTAGTGATAAGGCAAATAAGAGTATCAGGGCATGCTTAATGAAAGCTGTCTGGTACTAGAACCTCATTTGAAGCAGTCTTGGTGAAAACTCTGCAGATTAGCGTGACGGCATTTATAATCATGATGCATCGTTTCTCTTGGCTGCAATCATCTGGGATCCAGCAGAGGTCCAGCAGATGATAGAGAAGTGTCCATTTGATGGTCCTAATTTGTTTTCTAGGAAGACAGATGAACTGCTGCATTCTTAAAAGACTCTAGAGCAACACTTAAGACTCTGGGCGTTTACACCTCAGGTCTTAAGAGGAAGCAGTTGTGTCCTCATACTAAGGCCTGGTCCACACTAGGACTTTAATTCGAATTTAGCAGCGTTAATTCGAATTAACCGTGCACCCGTCCACACCAGGAAGCCATTTAATTCGACATAGAGGGCTCTTTAGTTCGAATTCTGTACTCCTCCCCGACAAGGGGAGTAGCGCTAAATTCGACATGGCCATGTCGAATTAGGCTAGGTGTGGACGGAAATCAACCTTAGTAGCTCCGGGAGCTATCCCACACTGCACCACTCTGTTGACGCTCTGGACAGCAGTCCGAGCTTGGATGTTCTGATCAGCCACACAGGAAAAGCCCCGGGAAAATTTGAATTCCTTTTCCTGTCTGGCCAGTTTGAATCTCATTTCCTGGTTGGACATCGGGGCGAGCTCAGCAGCACTGGCAACGATGCAGAGCTCTCCAGCAGAGGAGTCCAGGCAATCTCTGAATAGAAAGAGGGCCCCAGCATAGACTGACCGGGAAGTCTTGGATCTGCTCGGTGTGTGGGGTGAGGAGTCTGTGCTTTAGGAGCTGCGCTCTAAAAAACGGAATGCAAAGACCTACGAGAAGGTCTCCAAAGCCATGACAGACAGAGGATCCAGCCGGGATGCAATGCAGTGCCGCCTGAAAATCAAGGACCTGAGACAAGGCTACCAGAAGACCAAAGTGGCAAACGGACGCTCCGGAGCCTGCCACCACTGCCCCACCAGTGACCGTGGATTCTGACGATGGGATAGTGTCGGCGGCCAGTTCCTCGGCGATGTTCGCGGACGGGGAAGATGAGGAAGGGTTTGTGGAGGATGAGGCAGGCGACAGCGCTTACAACGCTGGTTTCCCCGACAGCCAGGATCTCTTCATCACCCTCACGGAGAGCCCCTACCAACCCTCCCCGGCCGTTAACCCAGACCCTGAATCAGGGGAAGGATCAGTCGGTAAGTGCTTAAAACAGGTAAACTTTTATTATTAATGGAACAGGAATCTGAACTATGTGAAAAGGAGGTCTATATATATGGGGATAGAACAGAAATCCTCCTGGGAGATCTCCACGAAGCTCTCCTGGAGGTAATCGTAAAGCCTCCGCAGGAGGTTCCTGGGGAGAGCTGCCTTATTGGGTGCTCCGTGGTAGCACACTTTTCTGCGCCAGGCTTTCATGAGGTACTCAGGGAGCATTGCCTCCCCGAGCACGGCTGCATAGGGCCCTGGTTTGTGCTGGCTTTCACACAGCATGCGCTCTCTATCTCCCTCAGTGACCGTCCTCAGGGTGATCTCGCTCGGAGAGTCCTGCATCTAATTAGGGGAATTACTGTAATGTTATGCCTGGTCCAAAGTATTTTTAAAAAATCTCTGGACAGACGGCGTAGCAGAGAGTCAGCACGCTGCTGCGTGACAAGCGTAACGGAAAGCCAAAGAATCAAATGGACGCTCATGGAGGGAGGGGGGACTGAGGACGCAAGGTATCCCACAGTTCCTGCAGTCTCCGAAAAGCATTTGCATTCTTGGCTGATCTCCCAATACCTGTACGGTCAAACACATTGTCCGCGGCGGTTCAGGGCATAGCTCGTCAATGTACCCCCCTCCCCCACCCCCAGAAGGAAAAGAAAAAAAAATCGTCTCTTGACTCTTTTAAATGTCACCCTATGTGTACTGAATGCTGCTGGTAGACGCGATGCTGCGGCACTGTACTGTAGCATCCTCTCCCCCCACCCCGCCTCATGGGTGGCTGATGGTGCAGTAAGACTGATATCCGTCGTCATCATCATCAGCCTTGCTGTAGATGGTGTAGTGCAATATGACTGGTACCCGTCCTCGTCATCAGCCCATAAGTAGACGGCCTGCTAACCGTCTTCATCATAGCAACAGGGGGCTGAGCTCCATCAGCCCCCGCCCTTCATGTGTAAAGAAAAGATTCTGTACTGCCTGGACTGTCATAGCAGCAGGATGCTGTTTTCCTCTCCCCCACACTGCTTAATGTCCTGTCTGGACAATCATAGCAGCTGGAGGCTGCCTTCCCCTCATTTCATTTCAGTAACAAGTCACTGTTTCTTATTCCTGCATTCTGTATTATTTCAGCACACAAATCAGGGGACACTGCAACGGTAGCCCGGGAAGGCTGGGGGAGGAGGGAAGCAACAGGTGGGGTTGTTGCAGGAGCACCCCCTGTGAATGCCATGCAGCTCATCATTCCTGCATAATCTGACACGGAGCAGCTGTGCTCTCTGGTTCTCTGAAACACTGGCTCTCTACTACACTAGCCCCATATTCTATGCAGGAATTATTCTATTTTTAGATACCATAAAGGAGGGATTGACTCGGGGAGTCATTCCCAGTTTTGTCTTTTGCGCCCCCAGCTGATCTCGGCCAGGGGCACCTATGACAGCAGCAGAAGGTATAATGCAATACGGCTGGTAACCATCATCACCTTGCCAATTTACAATGGCATGGTAGATGGTACAGTATGGCTGATAACCATCTCTGCTGTCATGCAAAAGCAAATGAATGCCGCTGTGTAGCGCTGCTGAATCGCCTTTGTCCGCGGCATCTAGTACACATACGGTAACAGTGACAAAAGGCAAAACAGTCGCCATGGTTGCCACGCTATGGCGTCTGCCAGGGTAATCCAGGGAAAACGGGCTTGAAATGATTGTCTGCCGTTGCTTTCCCAGAGGAAGGAATGAGTGACTACATGTACCCAGAACCACCCGTGACAATGAAATTTGCACCATCAGGCACTGGGATCTCAACCCGGAATTCCAAGGGTCGGGGGACACTGCGATGGGGTGGAACAGGGGCAGAGTTTATGCTTTCCGGATTGCCTGCAGCAGGAGTGCGCACGAGATAGGTGCTGTGCATGCTCTTGTTCACAGACACAGACTAGACTGTGTTCATTGTTCGCAAAAATGTATCTTTGCAAGGAATTCACTCCCTTTTTCCCATCACACAGCTTCGACTGTCTCCAGACCTGCCACAGCATCCCCCTCACAGAGGCTGGCAAAGATTAGGCAGCGAAAGAAAAAGACACGGGACGAGATGTTCACTGAACTTATGGGGTGCTCCCGAGACGAGGCGGACCAGCAGAGCCAGTGGAGGGAGACCCTCTCTCTGTACCAGCGCTCACACAGCGAACAGGAGGAGAGGTGGCGTGAGGAAGACAAGCAGGCGACTCAAACGCTGCTTGGACTAGTGAGGGAGCAAACGGACATGCTCCGGCACCTTGTGCATGTTCTGCAGGACCGCAGGCAGGAGGACAGAGCCCCCCTGCAGTGTATCTGCAACCGCCCTCCCCCGCCACAAAGTCCCATACCCCCCTCACCCAAAATAACCAGAAGGAGGGGCGCCAGGGGCGTTACAACTGTCACTGCACCCCAGCAGATTGCTCAAGTACCCAAAAGCTCTCATACCCTACATTTTGAGAAGTCCTTTCCTTCCCGCCTCACCCAAGCCCCCGTCCCAGTTTCATCCCCTAACTGGCTAGTTGATAATAAAAAATACTTTTCTGTTAATTACTGTTTCCGTCATGTTCTTTTAGAGGAGACTGTGTTTGAAGGGGGGGAAGGGGGTTGGTAATTGGACAGGACAATCACCTTTACCAGGGTACAGACACGGGGGCAGGATCAGCAGCAGGTCACACACACAGTGCAGTCAGTAGGCACCCTTGTCGGTATGGGAGGTGGTTTCCAGGTTCTGTGTGGGTGGTGGGGATGTGACTTTGTAGCGGGGGAGGGCGGTTACAGATCTTATGCAGCGGTCCTTGTCCTGGACCACTGAGTCACGCAGCAGAGGAATCTGTATCCGTCCTCCTCCGCCACAAGGTCACATAGCCCCCGCACACAGAATCCCAAAAAGGAGGGATGGCAGGCTCCGTTGAAACAACCAGTCCGGCACTGCGGACCGCTCTAGGAGCAGGAGCCTGTCATTCCTCGAGTTCAGAGGCGGTCTTTACATCACCGCACACCCTACCCAGCACAGTCTGCGTCCCAGTTTCAACCCTTTAACGCAAAGTCATTAATAAAGAAACCTTTCTTAAGTAACAATGGAACATGTATTTTATTTTTACACGTGTGTTGGAAGTGGGGGGAACGGGGTATGTAACTGCAGAGGATAGTCAACAGTAACTGGGTAAAGAAACAGGGGCAGGTTCAGCTTCTCTGTAAAGAAACTGAACAGTCACAGGTCACGCTGCTCGCTGGTACTTGAAGAGTTCCTTGTCGCTGTCCAAGGCGCCTGTATAGGGCTTCATGAGCCAGGGCATTAGCGGGTAGGCTGGGTCCCCGAGGATCACTATAGGCTTCTGCACATCCCCAACAGTTATTTTGTGGTCCGGGAAGAAACTACCTTCCTGCAGGTGTCTAAACAGACCACAGTTCCTGAAAACACGCGTGTCATGAACCTTGCCTGGCCACCCGACGTTGATGTTGGTAAAACGTCCCCTATGGTCCACCAGTGCTTGCAGCACCATTGAAAAGTAGCCCGATTTCTCAGCAGCTGACTGTGGAAGAGGTGGACGATAAGGTGCGAGGAGGTGAAAACGGCCATAACTGCAGCGGGCTCCATGCTCGCAGTGCTGTGGCGTCCGCGCTGTCACTGAGCAGAAAAGTGCACGAACAGATTGCCCGCAGGTGCTTTCGGGGAGGGAGGGAGGGAGGGCGTGATTGATGGTTCAATGATGACAGTTACCCAAAACCACCCTCGACACATTTTTTCCCCCAGCAGGCATTGGGGGCTCTACCCAGCATTCCAATGGGCAGCGGGGACTGCGGGAACTGTGGGATAGCTTCCCACAGTGCACCGCTTCCAAAGTCGACGCTGGCCCCGTTAGTGTGGAATCACAAAGTCGAATTACTGTTCTTAGTGTGGATACACAAATTCGACTTCGTAAGGTCGATTCCACAAATTTGAATCAAGTTGAATCGAACTACTCTTGTAGTGTAGACATACCCTAAGCAAAGACATCTTTCTTATGCACCAAGGTATTCTGAGTAAATGAAGAGACATCATAAACTCCAAAGAAGGAGACTGCCACATCTTGCTTCTGTTCACCTTCATCTAGGAAACTTGCAACCTTGAAAGAGTCTATTTGACTCTTTAATTGAGGCCAGTGTACCAGTTTGTCAGAATCTAATTTTTCCTGTTCCTCCCTTTGGCAGCAGGACATGTCAGTGCTTTTGCCTGTGCAGAGAATCAAGTTTATAGGCGCAGTTCTTGACTCCAGTTTGGCAAGGGCATACTTATCCCAGGCCAAATTTGGGGCAATATTGGACCTGTGCATAGGCCTCAAGATCCATCCTTGTACAACAGTAAGGAATTGCCTGAGACTTCTAGGACACAAGGCAGCTTGCACATATATGACTCAACATGCCAGATTTCACCTGAAAGTCATGCAGGGGTGGTTGAACTCTGTCTACCATCCATCTCGTCATGCACTGGACATGTTGACTCGTGTATCTGCAAGTGTGTTGTAATCCCTAGATTGGTGGATGGACCCTCCCTGTGAATGCAAAGGGTTCCCTTTTTCCCTGACTCTACTCTCCATGACTCTGGTCACAAATGCCTCATCCATACAATGGGGTGCTCATTCGGGACCTAAGCAACCAAGGACTTTAATCAGATCAAGGACTCTCTCTCCACATAAATGTTAAAGAAGTTTGAGCAGTTCATCTGGCATGTTGGTTTCCCTTCAGCATATCAAAGGTTGTACCATGCAAGTCCTCTCAGACAACGTTGCTGCTTCATTCTTGACTAGGCAAGGAGGTGCCAAGTCAGATCACCTTTGTCAAGAGGCAATGGATTTCTGGGTTATTTTAATCAAAAATGCTGTCATACTCAACGCCGCACACCTCCTGCACAATCAGAAATTTTGGGTAGATGATCTCAGCAGAACATTCATTAGGAATCACAAGTGGGCCCTCAAAATGGACATAGCCAAATCTATTTTTCAGGCTTGGGGAATTCCAGAGATCTATCTGATTGAGATGCGATTGAATAGGAAGTGTCATCTGTTCTGTTTCAGGCAGGTCAGAGCCCAGCATCTGTTGTGAAAGGATAAGCTCTTGTATGCCTTTCCTCCAAGGATGTTATGCAAACTCAGACAGGATTATGCCACTCTAATCCCGATAGCTCTAGCCTGGCCTTGGCAGCATTGGTTCTCAGACCTCTTTAGTCTCTCCATCTGGGATCTCATACCTTTGCCTCAAGTCACAGATATAATTTCACAGAACCCCGGCCCGGTGCTACATGCCAATCCTCCCAGCCTCTGACAGCTTGGACGGTCAGCGGTTAATAGCTCAGGATACTGACTGTGCCCTACAGGTTCAGAACATTTTCTTAAACAGTAGAAAACCATCTACCAGATACCCTTCCATGATGAAATTGAAGCATTTCTCTGTGTGGTCCCAGGAGTAGGGTACTCCTTCTATGCAGTCTTCCCCACACCTTATTCTGCAATATTTACTTCACTTAAAGGGAAAAGGGTTCTCCATGAGTTCCCTGAGAGTTCACTTGGTGGCTATTTCTGCATTCCATACTCCTATCTCTGTATTGCCAACCGAATGACTGTATGATTTTTAAAGGGTTCTTCCTCTTTTATATTGCTTAAACACATACAATGTTAGATGTCCAAGTCTAGGTTGGCAGTCTACTTAGTTTGTTTCAGGAGATGTGAAGTGGATGGTAGAGATACGTCCAGGATATGATTGTTTGGGACATTGATTGATGAGGTGTTTCGTAGGGTGAAGTCCGTTTCCGCGGTCATAAATAAGATAGTGTCTCAGTCCCCATTAATGGAGAAGGTTGACGCATCTGCTATGTGATATGCAGATACCATTCAAAGTGGACCATATTTTCTATGGGTGTGAAAAGCCACTGGGTTCTTCAGTTGGGTCCTTGATGAGGTGTTTATTTGGAATGTTGGCATTTTTCCACCTTGCTTGCTGATCTCCAGGGGAAAACCCCAAATCTTTGAGCTCTTGAGTGGCAAGCCAAAAAGGTTTCCTGGATTTGAGTTGAAATCTCAATATATTATTTAAGTTGCCATATATTGGAAGATCCTCGTTCCCTCGAATACAATGGAACTCTTGGAAAAATTCTCATATCACAACAAACTTGGGATGGGTGGATTTGCACCATTACAGGAAACCATGGCTATGGCATTGATTTTGTACTGTGCTCGTAATAATCTGAATAACTTTTCTTAAATTTTGACAAAAGATGTGTGAGAGCTGTGTGTCCAGATGGTTGAGCTATATTCTGCAGAGAGTAGACAAGAGTCAGTGAGGTTTTTGCATTGGCTCCCTAAATCATTCCTGCCAGTTTCTGGATGAGAGTTACATGTATCTTTATTTTGCCGTGAATATTTTTCCAGTGCTGGTGGTATGTGGAGCTTAGGTCTAATGTCACACCCAAGATACTTTAGGGTGGGATCGTGTCTTATCTGCTGCCCTAGCCTTTCAATTATTTCAATAAAATGCTGACACATCAGTCTTAGTTAGGGTTGCTTTTAGCTGCCAGTATAAGAAATATTCTTCCATGATTTTAAGGTTCTTAGGTAGGTTTGTTTTATGGTAGGGAAATCCCAGGCCTGTGTGGCCAAAGCAATTGTCATCATCATAAACAAATTTCTGTGATGGTGTTTGGGGAAGGTTACTGCTGTAGATATTAAACAGGATCCATGCTAACAGATCTCTTTAGTAGGGCATCATTGAGAGTGCATGCATGGCCTGCTAACCTTGTCATCAAGGAAAACATGAAATCTACAGTTGCTCAGAACTTCTCAAAAGAATTTTATCATTGCATTGCATGGCATAATTTTGTTGGCTATGAGGAGGAGGCCATTGCTCCACATGGTGTTGTAGGCAGAAGATAAGGGTAAGATAGCTGCCCCAGTCTTGAGTTTTTGCTGGAATCCCACCTCACTCTATGTTGTCGAGACTAATACTTGATCAGTGTAGCTGCAGCCTGGTCAAAAACCTGCTTGTTCATTCAGTAACATTGCTTCTCCAAGCAACATGATCCTTGCCAGTAATATTCCTTCCATGAGCTTGTATGATATGTAGAGGAGTGATATAAAACCGTATAATGAGGGATTACTGGCAATAACTATAGCCTCATGCCAGATCCTCAGGACAAGCCCCCGAGGAATGGATCACAGTGTTGTCAGCCATTTCTATCCCTGGGCTCCAAGGTTTTTAAGAAATTCTGGAAAGATACCATCAGGTCCTTCAGCTTTCATGAGTGAGAGGGCTTATTTACCTCCTCAACTGCGAAGGCCAACGATATGGGCGAGGAGGCGGGTAGTGAGCTTGACTGTTTGTTGGAGCTCTCTGCACATTTTGCACTTAGTATACTTGTCCTTTGGTGCTTTTGTGTTCATAAGGAGTATTCTTGTGATCACATCAGCTGAGACTTCAGCCTTTCGATATTTCACTGGGTTTGCAGCCAGAAGCTGAAGAAACAGTAGTCAAGGTTTGCGGCTGGAGTGAGTGAACTCCAGCACTTCAGCTGTCTTGATCTATCTTTGATGGTGCACTAAGTTCAGTGAGTCTAAGATTTGGGTCACCAAACTTTTGGTACTCCTATAGTAGCCTTTCTGTTTCTGGTTTCCATCACGGGGTGTATCCTTTTCAATAGCCATAAGAGAGGGTTTTTTTTCTTGTGGCTGTTTGGATAAGCTGGGTGAAATGATTGCAATTTTCAAGCTTCAGCGGAATCTCATTTCAGGCTTCAGCAGAATCTCAATTGTCACAGTGAATCTTGGCCAATTTGTCTTTTGAAAATTCCATTGCAATTTGGGCTATGACACAATACTGGGATTTCAGTCCCAATGTGGATTATCACCAGTCGATGCTGGCTATGTGGAGAGTTGCCAAGAATAGCTCTGGAGGGCGTTGTAAGGAATTCCAAACTGGTCTTTGGTGAGGAAACAGATATCTGGCTTGTAGTCTCTGTTGCAGTAGGCAGAATGAAAAGTACCTCTGTCTTCTGCATGAAAAAGAAGCTATGTATCTTTGTTTGATGACCATTCCACAAGTGCTTTGCTGGCATTATCATTACTATTATAATGCCACATCATGTAGTAGCTATTGAAATAATATATAGCTGTAGGTCAGTGGTCCCCAGACTGTGGGCATGTCCTCCTAGGGGGGTGCAGATGAACTTTGGGGGGCACAGTGGGAAAGAGGGAGCCCCACTATGCCCCCAGCTCTGCTCTGGCCCTGGCTGCGGCCCCAGTCCCTCCCACCAGCCTCAGGCCCTGGCCCGACCGTGGCTCTGCTCCCGGCTGGGGCCCCAGCCCCACCCCCAACTGCAGCCCTGGCTCGAGCCCCTGTCCCTGACCATGGCCCTACTCCCAGCCATGGCCCCAGCCCCGACTGTGGCACCGCTCCCAGCTACAGATCCCAACTGTGTCTCGGGGGTGGGACGGGGGCAGGGAGGGATAGGTGTAAGGTAAAAAGTTTGGGGGCAATGCTGTAGGTAATGGGGGAGAGGGCCAGTCTGTATTCGGTGATTTATTTACATGAGCCACCTTTACCTTGCTGAGTCTTTTGAAGATGGTGAAAGTTCCGGAATTGCTCTTGGCATCTATCATGTCATAGTCCATGATGCCTTGATTGATGTATGTAACAAGGCCATGTTTCAGGTGACGGAGGGAGGCAATTGGACTATAACCATCAATACGGTAGCGTGATTCTTGTGTCATTTTACATATGGGTTTTTGAAGGGCAGTGACATCAATCATATTATCTCGCCTATTAAGAGCTAAATAGTTATTTTTAAATTCATTGGGATGTACGTTCATCGTTCGTCTGGCAAATTCATAGAGCTGGGCCTATGATTCTCTTGAAGTGGCACTTTTTGCAGAGTAACTGTTTCCATTGCAGGTTAATCTGAGATTTTGCCGAGGGACATTGAGATTATAGAATCATAGAAGATTTGGGTTGGTAGTTTAAGGCTGTTATCAAATCCCCCCTCTCTCTTCTCTTCTGCAGACTAAATAAGAACATAAGAACATAAGAAAGGCCGTACTGGGTCAGACCAAAGGTCCATCTAGCCCAGTATCTGTCTACCGACAGTGGCCAATGCCAGGTGCCCCTGAGAGTGAACCTAACAGGGCAATGATCAAGATCTCTCTCCTCCCATCCATCTCCTCCTCCCATCCAACAGAGGCTAGGGACACCACCATTCTTACTCCATCCTGGCCATTTATTTACTTAGCCACCATGAATTTATCCAGTCCCCTTTAAACATTAACATTAGTATAGCCTTAGCTCTCCTCTCCTCAGGTAAGGAGTTCCAGAAGAAGAACTTCCTTTTATTTGTTTTAAACCTGCTGCCTATTAATTTCATTTGGTGACCCCTAGTTCTTGTATTTATGGATAAAGTAAAAATTTTTTTTTATCCACTTCAACATCACATCATTTTATATATTATATCATGTCCCCCCCCCCTCTCCTCTCTCTTTTTTTCCAAACTGAAAGAGTCCTAGCCTTCTTTATCTTTCCTCATATGGGATCTCTCTAAACCCTTTAATTTTTTTTTCTCTTTCTTTTCCTTTCTTTAGTCTAGAATATCTTTTTGAGGTGAGGAGAGGACACAATACTTCGGGCAATAATATATTCTCAGTCTTATTCTCTATCCCTTTTAATTTTTCCTAAATCCTGTTAACCAGTTCTCAATCCATGAAAGGACCTTCCTTTTTATCCATGACAGCTTTATTTTACATAGAGCCTTTTGGTGAGGGACCTGTCAAATTTTCTCCCCTTGTCCACATGTTTGTTGACCTCTTCAAAGAATCTCTCTAATTAGTAAGACACGATTTTCCTTTACAGAAACCAATGTGATTATTGAGTCAAGAGTTTTTTTTGTTTTTGTATGTGTCTTTTTATTTTATTATTCAACTAATTTTTAAACTAATTTTGCCTGGCGTTTACGTCAGTTCCCTCAGCCTCTCCTCATAAGTCATGTGCCCCAGGCCCCTAATCATTTTCATTGCCCTCCACTGGACTCTCTCCAATTTGTCCACATCCTTTCCATTGTGGGGGGCCCAAAACTGGACAAAATACTCCAGATGTGGCCTCACCAGTGCCGAATAGAGGGGAATAATCACTTCCCTCAGTCTGCTGGCAGTGCTCCTACTAATGCAGCCCAATATGCCGTTAGCCTTCTTAGCAACAAGGGCACACAGTTTACTCATATCCAGCTTCTCGTCCACTGTAATCCCCTGTCCTTTTCTGCAGAACTGCCACTTAGCCAGTCGTCCCCAGCCTGTAGCAGTTCATGGGATTCTTCTGTCCTAAATGCAGGATTCTGCACTTGTTCTTGTTGAACCTCATCAGATTTCTTTTGGTCCAATCCTCCAATTTGTCTAGGTCACTCTGGACCCTATTCCTACCCTCCAGCATATCTATCTCTCCCCCAAGCTTAGTGTCATCCATGAACTTGCTGAGGGTGCAATCCATCCCATCATCCAGATTATTAATGAAGATGTTGAACAAAACCAACCCGTGAGGCGCTCTGCTTGATTTTGGCTGCCAACTAGACATCAAGCTGTTGATCACTACCCGTTGAGCCCGACGATCTAGCAAGCTTTCTATCCACCTTATAGTCCATTAATCAATCCATACTTTTTTAACTTGCTGGCAAGAATACTGTGGGAGACCATATCAAAAACTTTGCTAACGTCAAGATATATCACGTCCACCATTATCCACAGAGCCAGTTACCTCATTATAGAAGGCAGTCAGGTTGGTTAGGCATGACTTGCCTTGGTGAATCCATGTTGACTGTTCCTGATCACCTTCCTCTTCTCCAAGTGCTTCAAAATGGATTCCTTGAGGACCTGACCCATGATTTTTCCAGAGACTGCGGTGAGGCTGACCGGTCTGTAGTTCCCGAGATTCTCCTTCTTCCCTTTTTTAAAGGTGGGCACTATATTTGCCTTTTTCCAAGAGTCTGGGACCTCTCTCGATCGCCACAAGTTTTCAAAGATAATGGCCAATGGCTCTGCAATCATATCAGCCAACTCAGCACCCTCGGATGCATTAGATCCGGCCTCATGGACTTGTGCATGTCTAGCTTTTCTAAATAGTCCTTAACTTGTTCTTTCACCTCTGACCTCCTCTCCATATTGTGCTGCCCAGTGTAGCAATCTGGGAGCTGACATTGTCTGTGAAGATTGAGGCAAAAAAAGCTCTGAGTACTTAAGCTTTTTCCATATCATCTGTCATGAGGTTCCTTCCCCCATTCAGTAAGGGTCCATCCCACACTTTCCCTGACCACCTTCTTGTTGCTAACATACCTGTAGAAACCCTTCTTGTTATCCTTCATGGCCCTTGCTAACTGCAACTCCAATTGTGCTTTGGCCTTCCTGATTATACCCCTGCATGCTTGAGCAATATTTTTATACTCTTCCCTAGTCATCTGTCCAAGTTTTTGCTTCTTGTAAGCTTCTTTTTTGTGTTTAAGCTCACCAAAGATTTCTCTGTTAAGCCAAGCTGGTCGCCTGTACATCGGGATGGTTTGTTCCTGCACCCTCAATAAGGCTTCTTTAAAATACAGCCAGCTCTCCTGGACTCCTTTCCCCCTCATATTAGCCTCCCAGGGGATCTGCCCATCAGTTCCCTGAGGGAGTCAAAGTCTGTTTTTCTGAACTCCAGAGTCTGTATTCTGCTGCTCTCCTTTCTTCCTTTTGTCAGGATCCTGAACTCGACCATCTCATGGTCACTGCTGCCCAGGTTGCCACCCACTTCTACTTCCCCTACCAATTCTTCCCTGTTTGTGAGCAGCAGGTCAAGAGGAGCACGACCCCTAGTTGGTTCCTCCAGCACTTGCACAGGAAGTTGTCCCCAAAACTCTCCAAAAACTTCCTGGAGTGTCTGTGCACTTCTGTATTGCTCTCCCAGTAGATGTCAGGGTGATTGAAGTCCCCCATGAGAACCAGGGCCTGTGATCTGGAAACTTCTGTTGTCTGAAGAAAGCCTCGTCTATCTCATCCTCCTGGTCTTGTGGTGTGTAGCAGATGCCCAACACGACATCACCCTTGTTGCTCTTGCCTCTAAACTTAACCCAAAGACTCTCAACACGCTTTTCTCCAGTTTCATACTGGAGCTGTGAGCAGTCATACTGCTCTCTTACATACAGTGCAACTCCTCCACCTTTTCTCCCTCGCCTGTCCTTCCTGAATAGTTTATACCCATCCATGACAGTGCTTCAGTCATGTGAGTTACCCCACCAAGTCTCTGTTATTCCAGTCACATCATAGTTCCTTGACTGTGCCAGGACTTCCAGTTCTTCCTGTTTGATTCCCAGGCTTCTTGCATTAATGTACAGGCACCTCAGATAACTAGCTGATTGCCCTACTTTCTCAGTATGAATCAGGAGTGTTTCCTCTCAGTATCCCACTTCCCCACTTACCTCAGGACTTAGGTCACCATCCCTTGGCAAACCTAGTTTAAAGCCCTCCTCACTAGGTTAGCAAGCCTGCCTGTGAAGATGCTCTTCTCTTTCTTCATTCGGTGGATCCCATCTCTTCCTAGCAATCCTTCTTCCTGGAACAACATCCCATAGTCGATGAATCCAAAGCCCTCTCTCCAACACCACCTGTGCAACCATGCATTTACCTCCACAATTCAATGGTCCCTACCTGGGCCTTTTCCTTCAACAGGGAGAATGGTCAAGAACATGACTTGCACCTCAGTCTCCTTTATCCCTCTTCCCAGAGCCACGTAGTCTGCCGTGACCCACTCAAGGTCATTCTTGGCAGTATCTTTGGTGCCCACGTGGAGAAGTAGGAAGAGGTAGTGGTCCAAGGGCTTGATCAGTCTCGGCAGACACTCTATCACATCCTGAATTCTAGCTCCAGGCAAGCAGCACACTTCTCAAGTTTCTGATTCGATGACAGATTGGACAATCTCCTTCCACCTGTGATAGACCCTATGCCTCCATGGGATCTAAATTTAGTTTTGTTGGTGATAATGGGTCCATCTTTTGAGCATATGGCTGCTTGTTTATTTTTACATCTTTATTTTTACATTCCTGTAGCTATTACCTCAGCCAGGGGGGTAGCAGAGCTATGAGCATTAGTTGCTGACCACCCATAGACAGCCTTCTATTAGGATATGGTTTATTTACAACCTCACCCTAAATTTTTAACTAATGTGGTGTTGGACTTCCACTTTAATCAGTCTGATTATTAGTTTTTTTCCCAACGCCTCTCTCTCAGAGAGATGAAGAGAGTCTCCATACTTTGGACATCTGCACAGCATTAGCCTTTCACTTGGACAAGACCAAACAATTTAGAGTGTTTCCTCAGATGTTTGTTTCCTTTGCTGACAGAATGAAGGAGTCTCTTCACCGACAATATCTTACTGGCTGTCATCCTCCATATTTCTGTGCTATGACATTGCTAAGGTTCCTGCACCTGAGAGAGTTTTTGCACATTTAAAGACCTTCACTTGTGGTGTTAACTGATTTTTTACCAAAGCTATTCAATTTTTTCCCACCCGAATTTTGGACCACACAATTACAGGAAAATGCTGATTGTTAGAAAATTCAGTACATTACATTAGGTAGATGTGTTTATATTAATAATAAATTAGTCTAAAGGAAAGGTTGTCTGAAGCAAGGCAATGTAGTAGAAGATACACACATGCATATGTGAACATACTGTTAATGTGCAGAGCATGAAATAACCAAAGCATTAAACTGCTCTTACTTTCAATATTCTTACTTTTCTCTATTTGTTGATTTTTTTCTGTCCTCCTGTCCCCTAATATTAATCCCAATATTTAACAAGAAAACTGTGAAGTTAATTTTTTGCACCAGTTTTCACCCTTTTTAAACATTTTATAATAAACACCAGTATGTTCTTGGGAAATTTTAAACAAAATAAAAACTGAAAACGAAAGGCCTTGAGCATATCCTACAAGAGAACAAGCACCATCTACAATGCTCGGTCAGATGCCCATTATGACATTTGCAGTGTTGCAACTTGGTCACCTGTATCATTTGTACATACTTTCACTAGCTATTATGCTAACACCAAAGTCTCAAGATATGATGCTAGATTTGGAAGATTTGTGCTGCAGTTCTTGTTCAGGTAGATTCTGAAATCCTCCTCCATTCTGAACGGCTTGTGAGTCACTGTGTCAGAGTGCTGTGCAACAGCCACTGAGTCAGCATGCTGATCTCTGCAACTCCAATTAGTTGCCCTGAAGCATATCTGACTATGGAAACTGTGCCCAATTGATAAATTGGGATGGCTGGAGAGAGTTAAAATGCTAATTAATTCAATGGCCCAGAGGGTACATAAGGCACAGGAAGGAAGTGCGCAATGAAGGCAGAGAGGGAACAAGAATGAGGCAAGCTTATGGAGCCAGAGCCACAAAAAATCTTCCCCTTTGCCTCAGGAACTAAGTGCTCCATGGTACATGATGCTGCATAGTCTGTAAAGGTGGCAGGAAAGAACAGTGTAAATAAATCACACCTGGTGTTTCACCAGAAGAAGGTCTCCAACCCATTTGTGAGCTAGAAGGTAGGCAGGAGTGAGTCCATCCTGTCACATGTGAGAATTTGTCCAGGATCTTAGCCAGCACGAGGGTTTCTGTAGTAGATACAGAAAACTCTGCAGAGTTTCAGGCAAGCCTTGCTCACCTGGCAGGCTGAGCAACAGAAGAGCCTGCAGGACTTTATAAGAGAACAAGCCAGCAGTAGCTTTTACAGAAGGTGGTGAGTCCTGTGGCGGGGAATGGCAACCAGGTACAGGCCGCTCGGTCTGTAAGAATGGGCCCTGACAATGATCCTGATGAATTCCTGGGCACCTCTGAGAGGCTGAAACAGGGAAACCAAGGTCCTGCTGCTAGTCCCCTATTTGACTGGGGAAGCTGGACGATGAGCAGGCAGAGACTAAGAGGGTGTCAAGATGGCCATCCTAGATCAAGTCGGCCTCTCCACTGAGAAACACTGCCAAAAATTCCAAGATGTGAGGTGGACTGGGTGGGGTGTGATGGCCCCAGGCATTCACCCAAAAAATGATGGATTGGGCCGTTCATTGAGTGAGGCCAGATACCCAAATGGTAGAGGAAGTAATGGATACTTTGGTGTTTGGAACAGTTCTTTCAGGACCTCCCTGAGAATATGAAGCTGTGGGTTATACAGCATTAACTGGGCACTTTGGATGTGGAGGTAAAATTGATGGAGGAATTTGTGGAGGTGGACCTTCCCAGCAAAGTGGGCCAACCCTATAGAGGACTGGAACTTGGAAGGAAGTTTGGGGAATCCGCCGCTGCCAAGGGCATGAGAAGAACAAAGAGCCCAAACATGCTGTGGCCAGAGTTTGCCCATGCTGTGTTTCCAGCGTGGGTGTCAGTGACACGAAAAAGGATTGCTTGTACATGGAATGTAGTTTTACAGCTGAGCCTGGACAGAAGGAAAGACAAAAAGGGAAGAAGTTGTCCACCATCACTGGACACATAAAAGGGTCCTGGTAGACATGGCCTCTGCTTGCTCCCTGATCCAGTGACAAGTTGGTGAAACTTGACTGGTTGGTTCCAGGACCAAGTGTGAGAATAGTATGTGTCTGTGGGGATAAAAAGCACCATCCTATGGCAGATATGCCCCTGGAAGTCTGGGGGAAGGTTTAATTGGGAGCAAATGGGATAAGGGACAGATTGCCCCACTGTATTGTATTTCCTATTAGGAAAACAATATGGTGTTGGGACCCGAGGCAGGGAAACAGAAAACCCAAGAGAGGGGAAATGAAGCCCGAAGGGAAGGGGAAAAAACAATTATTGGTAGATTTAGAACATTGTAGACAACAGAGCCTAATTAAGGTGAAAGGGGAGGAAAAGAGAGTCCTCCAAGAAATTGAGGAGGAGGGGATAGGAATTAAGGAAGTAAAAATAGTGGAGAGAGACAACCTGAGCAACTTTAGTGGAGATCAAGGGACCCATGGAGACGCCACTAATGCAGTGTGAAAGAGCAGAAGCCCAGGTGCGCTTTGTAGGGTTGGGAGAAACCCAGGCCCTGAGCAATCAGGGGGATGAGGGGAATGCCCTCTATCCACCGCCAGATACAAAAGGAGAGAATAGGGAGAGCAACTCCTTAGGATCCCCATGGTGTGGTGACTTGTAGGCCGAAACAGAGCTGAAGGGCATCCTCCCACCACCAAAAGTATGATTTATGTGGGCGTAAAATGAGTGGACACCAACAAGGATGACCTGGATCAGTAGTTCTCAAACTGGGGTCCATGCCACTAGGGAGATGTGGAGGACCATGGGGGGGCATGTGGTGGGGTTGAGGCCAGCCCCCACAGGGGTTGGGTAGGGTGCTCCATGCTTCCAGCCACACTCTGCCCCCAGACCAGCTCTGCTTTCAGGCCCAGGTCCACCCTTACTCCCTCTCTGCCCCAGACAAGCACCACTCAGCCCCTAAACCAGCTCTGCCCTCATCCCACTCTTTCCCCAGACCAGCTCCGCCTCTAGCCTCAGCTACTCCACCAGCTCCATCTTCAGCCCAAGCTCCGTCGCTGTGCTGTAATGGATGAGGGGGAGGCGCAGACAGATTCTGTTACTGGTAGGGGCTAGGGGGGCACGACTGGAAAAGTTTGAGCACCGCTGACCTGTATGATCACCCTAGGGACCAAGAGAGGCACCTTTGGTAAGCAAGGGAGAACATGGAGGAATAAAAGTCTGACTGTCAGATAAGGAAGCGAGGTGCGTTAGAGAGTGGTAGACAGCAGCAGCTGAGCCAGCACTTTGATCATTGCAACTCTAATTAGTTCAGGGGTTCTCAAACTGGGGGTTCTGAGGTTATTACTGGGGGTCGCAAGCAGTCAACCTCCACCCCAAACCCCGCTTTGCCCCCAGCATTTATAACGGTGTTAAATATATTTAAAAGTGTTTTTAATTTATAAGGGGGGGTCACACTCAGACGCTTGCTGTGTGAAAGGGGTCACCAGTACAAAAGTTTGAGAACCACTGAATTAGTTGCTCTGGAGCACATCTGATTATGGGAATGGCACCCAATCGATAAATTGGGATGGGATGGAGAGAGTTAAAAGGTTAATTAATTCATTAGCCCAGAAGGTACAAAAGGCACAGAAAGTGCGCAATGGAGGCAGAGAGGGTGTGAGAGGTTGGCTTCCTTGGAAAGTCCAAGCCATGAGAGATCGCTCCCCTCCTGGGCTCAGGAGCTGAGGGCTCCATGGTATCTGATGCTGCATGGTCTATCAAGATGGGAGGAAAGACCATTGTAAATAAATCACACGTGGTGTTTCACCAGAAGGTCTCCTAGCTGATTTTGGGCTAGAAACTAGGCAGGAGCGTGTCCACCTTACCACAATCACCTAAAATGGAATGGATGTGTACAGTCAGTGGAAAAAAATGGTCACTGCCTATTCCGTAATTGTTGTTCCTTGAGATGTGTTCTGCATGCCCATTCCATGACCCACCTTCTTTTCCCCTCTGTGCTGGAGTCTGTTACTGGACTTTGGTGAAAAGGAACTGACGGGGGATTAGGCGACTCTGCCTTTTATGTCATCAACTGGCAGCACAAGTGTGCGGAGGTAAGAGGAAGAGTTTTCGGCAGGAGTAGGTTAAAGACAGTGCTAGTTTATAGGCCTGGAACAGTCAACCAGAAAGTGTAGCTCTGTTCACTGGGTCAGAAGAGCAAGGGAAGTGAGGGTGCCCTGTGTGCCTATATGCTTGCTTTGCATGGAAAAAGGGGTGGTGTGGAGTAATGTGACCTGTGTGTACTATACATACTAATTTATTATGAGTCATTATGATGCTTTATTAAAACTTTGATTTAAACTTCCTGTCTTTCTCTTGTTTCCCAAGCACTTACAACAAATAAGTTGTTCAAAGAAAATTACAGAAAATTAAAAACACAAACAGGCAGCCCAGTTGCTACTTCACCGGGAGTGCAAATGTTAATAAAAGTGTAAAGTGCAAACAAAACCAATAGTAATATTAATCAGTGCAATGTCACTGGTGATGGCACATCTTGTACCTGTTCTCCTGAGGTAGCACAGGGATAGAAAGAAAATGTATATCTGCCCATGCATACTTCTATTCCAGAAATGCATTCATTATTCCTCACCCCACTCCAGAACTGTCCAGGGGCTGCAGGATGTGGTAGCATGGAGAGGAATCCATTGGCAGTAGCTGTACTGGGGCAGCCTGTGAAGGGGCAGAGGCAGGTGCTGGTACCATGATCGATTGGCTAAGCAGCTGCTCAAACAGTTCCCTCTCTTGCTATCATTCCTGCTTCCTCATTGACCTGTAATGCTCAAAGTATTCAGCTACCATTCTCTCCTTCCTTTCCCTGTCCTACTTCATTATTTGCCTCTGCACTTCTAGGATGCTTGGCCAGTCTGCAGCCCAAGTCCTGCATGCCCTGCAGCAGTTGTTCCTTGACACTTTTTCGTTCCCCCGCTGGTTCAGGGTCCTCTCCCCAAGAGGCCTGCATGGTTGCATTGGTCCAGCAGAGGTAGGAGGCAGAGGCAATGGAAGAGCACATTATAATTTTTTTGTCCAAAGGAAAAAAGAAGAGTTCCTTCCCTTTCATGTTCTGTCACCACAAAGCCACAAGTTGCAACTTTCATTTCCTTGATATGCCTTTATTTTATTTCTTTACATTTGCCTTCTCAGAAGCAGCTGCATCTGAGGCCACAAGCCCAGTAAGACAATGGTAAATATTTCATATTTTAAAAGAATTTAAAAAATAGTTTTTGGCTTGGATGGTGGTTGGAGACCACGCACCAGAGACCTTGTCCCAGTGATGGTTTAATGTTATTTCATGCAGTGGTGATATTGGAAGATGTTAATTTTTGGAGATTTTAGATTGGAAGAAGGAACGACTTTTCTAGGCCTCTGGTAGGCTGTCACAAAGGAGATATTTAATGATTTAGAGATATTTAGATATTTAGCCTGGTGACTGATTTATCCATCTCCAGTCATTTATTTGCTTGTAAGCTATGGAGGGTTTGGGTGGGAAGTTTGCTATGCCCAGGAATCTGATGGACTATCTTGAGTTTTTCCTGTATGAAAAGTTCTCAAGCATAATCAGCCTGGAGTGGACAAAAATTCAGACAAACATAAGCAGAATGCTAAATTAGGCTGCAGTAACTTACAACAAATGTGCCTTTTCAACTTCCCCCTGCTCTGGACAGCGGACCAGTGGTACCCAGCAACTTTTAAAAATACTCTGCACTTGATACAGCCACAGGTCACGCAGTGGAACTTATTACCAAGTCTGTCTCTGATGCTGCTTTAATGCTACTGCCAGTGTGAGAAAAAGAAAGTGCAGTATATATAGTTACAGTATGTAATTCTATGAAAATCATATAACATTAAGCAGGTTTGTATCATCTATGGGTTTGACTTGGCTGTTCTCCAACACATACGCTTAGGTACAAGTAGGAGTAATATAGGCAGTGCTTAAAGTGCATGAGGTTGGAATGGGTTGCAGTCGTGGGAAATAAAATGTCTAAGAAGTGAGCCAGGTAGCTGAGGGGTATACATTTTCAGTTCCATCTGGGGTGAAACACCACCCCCTCTGATTGGCTGCTTTCCCCCTTTGGCTACTCTTCCCCACGAGGCAGGCAATCAGTGCTGCTTCAGGAGGCAGGGAGATCTCTTTCCCCCTTCCCTCATTCTCTCAGAAGGGTGGATGAGGAAGATGAGCCCAGAAGCTCAAGGGGCTCCACTCCCTCCTTTCCCACCACTTTTGTCAAGGCTGAATCCCCACTCTGTCACTTCGAGTACAGAAGGTGGGGGCCCGCAAGGATTCTAAAAATTAATACTTACCACTTCAGGCTTGTATTAAACTCCCAAGGTTACAGTTTTTCTCTGACCTTGGCTTGGTAAATGCTGCCACCACCCAAATGCAAAAAACCCCTTGGACCCAGGAAGGAGCACTTGCGAATTCCTCCCTGTGGGGTACCCTCAAGCCCTTTCACATCCTCCCCCCTCCAGGGAAGAGCTGAGAAAGAAAACAAAGGAAATTAGCTGTTGCCATCAGCTAATCAAACAGCATATGCACAAACCTCTTAGGACACCAAAAATCCAACACTGTTCTTAAAAAAGATAAATTTTATTAAAAACAAAAAGGAAGAAAATACATCTGGAACTTAGGCTTTTGCTAGATTTTAAAAGAGCAACTCCAAAAATTAAGCACCCAAAATAGCTTTCCTGGGGGTTCAGCTTAAAGATTACAAGCAAACAAAAGCATCTGGGGTTAGCACAGAAGTGATCCACAAGCCTTAAAAAATAAACAGAAATAAACCTGATTGCGTCTAGCTAAACATTCTGATCTGCTTACACATTTGGAGTTTCAGATAAGTAGTTCTAGGTGTGATCTGATGATTTATGATCATACCTGGCTTAAAGCTGCTTACAGCATTGCTGCTCTATCCCTCCAGCCCAGAGAGAACAATGGAGAGAAAAAGGGAAAGCCTTTTTTCCCATTTAAAAAAGTTCTAGCCTTCCCATTGGCTCTTTTGGTCAGGTGTCCATTCCCTTTTCTTTGCCTGGGGACTTTAAGCACTTTACAAGTAAAGCAAGCAGCTGCCAAGAGGGACTTTATAGCTAATTGGCTGGCTGGGTATCCATAAAAGGGAGCTCCCACCCACACACTTTATTTATCACACCTTCCTACAAACAATGGGATGGCTTCACTGCTGTTCTCCCTCCCCCCCCCCCCCGCCCTTCCCTCTCTGCAGCATCAGGCTTGGGGAGGGGAAAAATCCCCCTTCAGCCCTCTAGGCTTGGGAGAGGGGAGTAAAGACACCCCCACCGCCACCAGTAGCTGCAGGTAGAGCACAGGTAGTGCTGCATGGCCAGAAGTGATGTGGGGACTGACCTGTTGTGGGGGCAGAATAGATTTGGGGGCTGAATTGATGGGTTGGAGGAACAGAATTGGTGGGAGGCTGAAGGGAGCACAATTAATGCGGGGACAGAACAGATTTTGGGGTTGGGTGGCAGAATAAATTACTGGGCGGGGGGATGGGCAGATGTGGGGGTGAATATTTCCTCCCCCCTTTTTTTCCCGACAACTTTATGTAGAAGCTGGAAGAGATGAACTTTTTGGAAATCACCATAAAACAAGATAAGAATTTTCAGGTCTGAGGACTGAATAGCTGTACTCTATTACACTATTACTACAAAAATAATACCAAAGGTTACTTAATTGTAAGTAAATATAATTCTATAAAAGTATTTTCAAGTTTAAGATCAGATTGATTTTACTTTCCATATATTACCTTATTTTATTTCCATAATATGAACCTCTTTCTAAGTAGTGTAGCGTGCCATGTTGGTCTCTGGATTTGAATTAATGTTTTTACATTAGAATAAATGGTAGTTAAGCTAAGATTAATCTTGAAGGTTTTGAAGCTTAATTCTTTAATTACAGAGTATCAAGATAGTGTTTTTCAACGTTGTTTTTGCAAAAATGTCATTTTATTCAAGGTTGTCATGTTGACATGACATGGTTGCCCCAATACTTTTTACTCTTCAGCCAGGTTCATTTTATTGGTTTATTTTTGCTGCAACTGTACAGTTCTTTATTTCTGAAGTAAAGAAAATAATTGTGGATATAATTCGCCTTTCATTCTATCTATTTGATCTTTGCCATTTGTGAGCAGTGTTCTGTACTTGAAGTAATTTACTTAACCATTGCATTTTCTGGAAGCTCAAAATTAAAATATGAATGCTATTTACTTCCCTTTGATTATACAATTAATTGTTAATTAAAGTTAATGATAATGTGTGTTCATACCTTGTGGGAAGAAGTTTAAAAATTCCATGACAGATTAGCTGGAGGTTAGCACAACCTTTCTTAGTGAATAGAGGCCAGAGGGGTTTGTTACATTATCAGCCAAAATACACCTCTACCCCTATATAATGTGGTCCGATATAACGCGAATTCGTCTATAATGCGGTAAAGCAGTGCTCCGGGGGATGGGGCTGCTTTACCTTGTTATATTGGAATTCGTGTTACCGCAAGCGGTTCCTCTGCTGCCCTCCCTGCCCCCCCGCCCCAGCTCACCTGTTTGGCGTGGCAAGCCTGAGAGGGAGGAGAAACGGACCTGCAGCGCGCTCGTTGGGGGAGGCGGAGCAGAGGTGAGCTGGGGCAGGGGGGCCGCAGCAAGTAAGGGGGGGCGCAGAGGAACCGCTCCCCACCCCAGCTCACCTCCGCTCCGCCTCCTCTTCCCATGAGCGCGCCACTCAGCTCCGCTTCTCCTCCCTCCCAGGCTTGCTGCGCCAAACAACTGATTGGCGCGGCAAGCCTGGAAGGGAGGGATGGAGAAGCGGAGCAGTGGTGCCGTGCTCAGGGAAGAGGCGGAGGCAGAGTGGAGGTGAGCTGGGGCGGGGAGCAGTTCTTCTCTCTACCCTGATATAACACAGTCCTCAGGAGCCAAAAAATTTCACCGTGCGGTGAGATTTTTTAGCTCCTGAGGACTGCATTATATCGGGGTATGTGGGAACTTGGCAGATGGGTATGTGAGAAGCTGATTTGTTTAGGCTTCAAGGACGGGCTAATTAGGCTGTGAACTGTGTAGTGAGATGCTGGCCTTGGGCTGGTTCTCATCTGCCAGTAGGCAGTAAAAGGATAATAAATCAGAAAGTTGTACAGGATGATAATTACCCTATGAAGTTATAGCTGTGCCTGTGTGTATCTTATTAACCAATTAGCAATTGCTTGATTGCCTGCCATAATTGTATATAAGAGCATGCTGGAGAGAAATAAATGACTTTGCTACCAATCACATTGATTGTTGGGCTCTGTCCATGCCCGCCTGAGAGGCACTGCAACGCAACAAATGGTGACCCCGACGTGATTCGAATCGAATGATGATAGTGTCGGTGGCCTAGTGTCGGTGGCCTGTTCCAGGTGGAGGAGCTGCGGTGGGGAGTGCTGGAGAAGCCCCCGGGCGTCCGAAAGGAGAGGCGCACCTGAGCTCAGAGGTGAGCGGCTATAAGCCGCTGGGCGTCCGAAAAGAGAGGCGCACCTGAGCCCAGAGGAGAGCGGCTATAAGTCGCGGCGGGGAGTGCTGGAGAAGCCCCCAGGCGTCCGAAAGGAGAGGCGCACCTGAGCTCAGAGGTGAGCGGCTATAAGCCGCAGGGCGTCCGAAAAGAGAGGCGCACCTGAGCCCAGAGGAGAGCGGCTATAAGTCGCGGCGGGAGTGCTGGAGAAGCCCCAGGCGTCCGAAAGGAGAGGCGCACCTGAGCTCAGAGGTGAGCAGCTATAAGCCGCAGGGCGTCCGAAAAGAGAGGCGCACCTGAGCCCAGAGGAGAGCGACTAAGTTATGAGTACCGCTGTATCAGCTGAAGAAAAGATAACACAGAAGCACATTATGAACCGACAGGGGGAAGGAATCTCCCCTGCTGCACTACCTCACTTATTAAGGAAAGAGGGGGAGCTGGAGAGGCTCCTCCTGACCGCCCTTCGGGCACAGGACGAGGAGGTGCTCCGCTGGAAGCGAGCCCTGGACGGGAAGACGTTGGAGTGCACGGCGCAGGCAGAGGCTCGTGCCGCGGCCCCGGAGGTCGTTTGGACCTACAAGCAAGTAAGTTGTTTTGGCAGGAGCCTGGAGAAGGCGTCCTACGCTGGCTGGTCTAAGCCTGGGACAGTGCCGAGAAAACCGTTATGCTTCTCCGGTATGAGCAGCAACAGCTGGGTGTTCTGACACAGGATTCACAGAATAAAAGAAGCCAAGCAGGGAAGGAAAAAGAACAGAATGAGTTAACCGAAGAAAGCTCATTCTTTTCTGGCCCCAGTGGCACAGCTAAGACTTGGCGGACAGCCTAGACAAAGGGGGGCTTGACTGGGCCCAAAAAAGCTAATGAGAGCTGCAAAACCCTGCCAGGCACTGACGGAATGTGTTAGCTGTCTCTTCTCACAGGTATGGAAGAGCTGCCCAAAGATCCTAGCAGCCCTGGAACCAGGAGTCTTGGAACCAGGAGACTGACTGCTTGGACCCATGATTTTTACTGCAAAAAGACCCCTTCACATCAGAAGAATTCTGCTACTGATGATTGGCCTATTTTTTTTTCTAGCTTTATTGTGCTTCTAAATAGCAGGAAATAAGGACAAGGTGACGTGCTGGCTAACCTCTCCCTTGTCCGCTGCAGCCCCCATTGTGTTATTGGATTTTTTTTTTGAAAGAAGCAAAACCACTACAGAATAATGTCCTGATAATTTCCCCGGTAGAAGCTGAACCACGACGGTGGTGGAAAAGAAGAAAAAATACTCACATCATTGACATTGCCAAAGTCCAGAAATTCCTGACTAAAAGGACACTGAGAACTGACCCTGGTGAAGAAACAAAGAATTGTACACTGGCAGGACGAAATTTGGGACTCCTGTTGAGAAATGTGATATTAATTGGATTGTAAATGATATTACCCCCCCCCCCCATTACTAACCCCAATTTTCTAGAGCTTAATTGTTTTTTGTTTTCAGAGTTTGAGAAAACTCAGCCAAAAGGTTTGTTGAGTATTCTCAAAGGGGGGGGGGGAGTTGATGGTGTTATTAGGCATAAATCTAGGTAATTTAGGAGGATGGCTTTGGGCCTATGTGACCCAAAGTACCTTTTGTAAAGTGCTTTTGTTAGCCTTATTAGATTTTTGTAAATTTTGTGTTATGTGCTGATTATTGGTAGCTGTAAGATTGCTTGATATTTGATGTAGCCTATATTAAAATAGATAGGCTGAAAGCAGATGTTGTAATTAAAGTTATATGCATGAGAATGTAGCCCCCACGGTGGGAAAGTACAGATGACTGTTCATAGAATACCAGAAGGGTGGGGGCTAGTTAACAGGTACACCCTCCTAGCTAATTGGTAGTAAAATAAGTTGGTATCCATGAAAGGAACGGTTTAGCAAGAGGCCAGGCAATAGACGGAGAACTTGCTGAGGAAAAAAGGATCGGGCCCAGACGGGCAGGCAATATGTAAAGAGATTAGAAAGCAGGTTGGAACCTTTTGAGGGTGTAGTGGAGAGAAAAGGTAATTAAGCACAAGCTTGAGAATTTCAAATATTCAAGAGGATATTTAGAATGGTGATTTAGTTGAGAAAGGTGGTTGTTGGAGTACAAGCGAGTAATTTAAGGCAGAGTAAAAAGTTAACTCTGTGGTTGCTAGAGGGAACAGCAGTTGAATTTTGTAAAAATGCTAAAGAGAAAAGTTTTTGGTGTCTTTGAAATGTTTGTAAATAAATTTAGGCAAAGAAATTAGTTTGCAATTGTTTGGCTATGAATAATTTTGTTAAATTAATTGAAAAATGTATACAGTGCTATGTAATTAAAATTGTATTGGGCTTTAAGGGTACTGTAACTGATGATGGTTTTTTTTGTTTGTGTTTAAAAGCAGAAGTTAAAAGTAAAAAACTTTAAGCTGTCAATAGCTTTGAATCCAGAAGCAAGCCAGGATGCAATTGTATTACTGTAAATGATTTAACTGATGAAGTAATTCCCCTGTTTTGCCTAAAATTAATAAGGTATTTGTATATTTTAAGTAATGAAGATTGATGCCAGCTGAATAGCGTTTAATGTACCATGCATTTATTTACAGCAGGGGTGTCCAAACTACGGCCCGCGGGCCAACTGCGGCCCGCGGGTCAGTTTTTATTGGCCCGCAGCAAATTCTGAAAATATAATTGAATATGGCCCGCACATGGCGCTTGAGCTCAACTCTGTTGCACTTCTCAGTTTCAACACTAGATGGAGCCAGTCACAGAAAAGGTGCTTCTCCACTAAACAAAATTAAGCAAAGAAAAATAGTTACCACGAGTCACCAGAAATGGCAGCACCGAAGAAACGCAAGATAGCAAGTGAGTGTAGAACAGGGGTGGGCAAACTATGGCCTGCAGGCCACATCCGACCAGCGGACCGTCCTGCTGAGCCCCGAGCTTCTAGCCCGAGACGCCGCCCCCGGCCCTCCCACACTGTTCCCCCTCGCCCACAGCCTCAGCTCGCCGCCGCTCCACTGCCGGAGCCGGCACAAGGCTCTGCTGTGAGCTCCTTGGGCAGTGCAGCTGCAGAGCCCAGCCTGACCCAGTGCTCTGAGCTGCGCGGTGGCGGTGGTGGCATGTCCGGCCCAGCCGGGTGGCGCGGCTGTAACACTGCCCGCCAGTGGTGCTCCAGGCAGCCCGGTACGGTGGCTGGGAGCTGGGTGGGTTGTATTGTGGGCTGGAGTGGCCGGGGTGGTGGTCTGGGGGCGGGGGTGTGGATAGGGGTTGGGGGGAACAGGGGGTTGAATGGGGCAGGGGTCCCGGGGGATAGTCAGGAAGGAGGGGGTTGGATGGGGTGGCAGGGGCAGTGAGGGGCAGGGGTTCTGGGGGCAGTCGGGGACAGGAGAAGGGGTGGGTGGATGGGGCAGGGGTCCCGGGGTAGTCAGGAAGGAGGGGGTTGGGTGGGGTGGCAGGGGCAGTGAGGGGCAGGGGTTCTGGGGGCAGTCGGGGACCGGGAGAAGGGGTGTGGCTGGGGCAGGGGTCCCGGGAGGGCCGTCAGGACTGAGAGGAGGGGTTGGATGGGGCGGCAGGGGCCCAGGGGCAGTCAGGGGACAGGGAGCAGGTGTGTGTGGATGGGGCAGGGGTCCCAGAGGGACCATCAGGGAATGGGGCAGTTGGATGGGGCAGGAGTCCTGGCCGGGGGGGGGGTAGATAGGAGGGGGGGCTGGGCCATGACCCTCCCTAACCGGCCCTCCATACAATTTACGAAACCCGATGCGGCCCTCAGGCCAAAAAGTTTGCCCGCCCCTGATTTACAGAGTTAAAATTTGTGTTTTGTGTTTTATGTTTTGTCTTGTGGTGTTTGTTTTCTGGCCAGAATTGTTGTTGTGTTATTTTTAATGGAGATTTAAAATGTGCTTACATGGTGTGTTTTTCTCTAGGACCCCCCCCCCCTCAGTGTCAGTTTGATCACCTGACATATGAGGGATGAATTGGTAATAGAAATTTGTCACAGTTTGGTGAGCTTTAGAGTATGGGGGAACCCTGCAGAATTTACACCATCTATTTGTTTTAATCTTGTTAATTTATGTTTGTTTTGTCTGATGTTGTTGGTGTTGTATGTTATGAATTGCATGGTTATAGATGAGCCTTATAGATTAAGGAAGCACTATTTGGTTTTGGTTTTGTTTTGTTTAATCGGTTACTGTTATTATTTTTTTTTGCTTTGTTTTGCATGCCCCTTTTTGTGTGTTTCGGAATAGAGGGGGAGATGTGGATGTGGGGTTGCATTTTCCCTATGCTGCTTTGGTGGAAAGTTACAGTAGCGTGGTCACAAGAACAGAGGGATGAGATAAAGTTGTTATGAAAAAGTAGGGAACTGCCAGAGCGAGGCAAATGCCAGGTGGCCTAACTGGGATCAGATAAGTTGCATGGGAAATGGGAAATCAGTAAGCAAGGTGGATTCCGGCGATGTGGGTCCGGCCTTGGCTGCGTCCTCGGGCGCGACAGCAGGCATCCGCCAGCAACAGGGAGATTTCTGGCTGTGGTCATGGATGTCGTCGCTACGTGGCTGGGCTGCAAATTTATTGCAAGGTTTTATGCTAGGGATGCTGTGTATTTTTGCTGCTTGCCTTTTGTATTTTTGCTATTTGTGTGGCCGCCGTTGCTGTTGTGTGGCACGCACATTGGCAGGACCCTCCTGGCCCCTTGGGCCACTTATGTTATCTGGAGGAGGGATGTAATAGGTAAAAGTAGGGCATTGCGGAAGATATTGTTATGGTTTAGTTAGGCAGCTGGTGTTTTTATTTGCCTTTTAGCTTTGGTTTGTGTAGATTGTAGTATTGATTTTATAAGTTGGGAATGTATTGCTAATGCCTTCTCTCCTTTTCTTTTTGATTTTGAGAAAAGGGGGGAGGTGTGGGAACTTGGCAGATGGGTATGTGAGAAGCCGAAATGTTTAGACTTCAAGGACGGCCTAATTAGGCTGTGAATTGTGTAGTGAGATGCTGGCCTTGGGCTGGTTCTCATCTGCCAGTAGGCAGTAAACAGGATAATAAATCAGAAAGTTGTACAGGATGATAATTACCCTATGAAGTTATAGCTGTGCCTGTGTGTATCTTATTAACCAATTAGCAATTGCTTGATTGCCTGCCATAATTGTATATAAGAGCATGCTGGAGAGAAATAAATGACTTTGCTACCAATCACATTGATTGTTGGGCTCTGTCCATGCCCGCCTGAGAGGCACTGCAACGCAACAGGGGTAGAGGTGTAATTTTATTTATTTTAGGAAAACATGCTTTGATGTTGTTATATCTGGACACAGCTTATTAATATACAACCTCATTTTTGTGGAGGAATCTGAACACCACAGCCCTTAGAAAATTAATACATCTCAGGCATGTTAATCTATTACCTGCACTCTCCATAATCTTTTCTGTTAGTTAAATTGTCTGTGAAAGGATAGTCCAACTTTCAAGCTATTAGAACTACTGTAGGCTTTAAGCTTGGAGAGGTAGCTGTAGTCATAGTTAACCTGTCTTATTAAATATACCCTTAGTTGTCAAAGTAGTGCAGAACTTTTCACTGCGCTACTCAAAATTATGTTAATTGGACCCCTTCCTCTGCTGTGTGGGGCACAGGTCACATGCTGGTTTGAACTAGAGTAAATGGTGGATTCTCCACAACTTGAAGTCTTTAAATCAAGACTTGAGGACTTCAGTAACTCAGCCAGAGGTTATGGGCTTATTACAGGAGTGGAGTGGGTAAGGTTCTGTGGCCTGCAATGTGCAGAAGGTCAGACTAGATGATCATGATGGTCCCTTTTGGCCTTAAAGTCTACGAGTCTATGGGCATGTCTATATAACAAAGAAAAACTCATGGCTGGCCTGTGCCAGCTGGCTCACGCTGCAGGGCTGTTTCATTGCTGTGTAGATTTCTGGGCATGGGCTGGAGCATGGGATCTAGGACTCTGTGAGGTGGGAGGGTCCCAGGGCTCAGGCTCCAGCCCGAGCCCGGAAGTCTGTGCAGCAATGAAACAGCCCTGAAGCCCGAGCCCCAAGAGCCTGAGTCAGCTGGCATACACCAGCCACAGGTTTTTCTTTGCTGTATAGAAATAGCCTATGTGGCTAAACTACACACATCACTTTGAACATTTAGCGAATAATATTGGAGCATGTTTTCAGATGGGGTCTTTTGTATGTAATTTCACTTTAAGGTCTGATTCTGAAACGGTTCTCAGCTTAGCTTCCTGTTCTGTGGTTGCTCTTTTTGCACCCACAAATAATTATGAGCCTGTATGATAGCAGTTAGACATCTGGTTACTTGATTGCATTGACAAATCAGATATTTAAACCTTGAAGTGCTATCATTTGTTCTTGAAAAATAGCAGCCATTTCTGAAAATCATTAATCAAAAATATATTTAAATTTTCTTCAATGCCATATTTCAGAAAATGGAATTCCAATCCCCGAGAAGCCAATTAAAAGAAAAATAAATGACAACAGACAGTATGTAAGAAGGAAAGTAGGAGGGTTAAGATAGACTCTGAAGAGCACATAGCCAAAGATGATAAAACAATAACAAGACATTCTTTAAGCATAACAGAAGCAGAAAGCCAGTCAGACAATTATTAGGTCTTTGGGGTCATCAAGGAGTAAAGGGAGAAATTAAGGAGGATAAGAACACTGCAGATAACCTAAATTATTTCTTTACATAAATCTTCACCACAGAGGATGTTGGGATGTAACTACTATGGACTTACATGTTTCAGGTAATAAAGATGAAGTACTGTTAGAGATTGAATTGGGCGGGAAGGATAGCTCAGTGGTTTGAGCATTGGCCTGCTAAACCCAGGGTTGTGAGTTCAATCCTTGAGGGGGCCATTTAGTGATTTGGGGATTGGTCCTGCTTTAAGCAGGGAGTTGGACTAGATGATCTCCTGAGGTCCCTTCTAATCCTAATAATCTAAGGCTGTGCCTCCCAAACAGCCGGGCCCTGCCCCTATCCAACCCCCACCCACTTCCTGCCCCCCATCAGAATCCCCAACCCATCCTGCTCACTGTCCTCCAGAGACCCACCAGGACCCCGCTCCCTGACTGCCCTGACCTCTATCCACTTCCTCCCCCGTGCTGAGTCCTGACAGACCCCCGGAATGTCCACGATCCACCCTCCATTCCCTGTTCCTTGACCACACCCCCCAACCTCTGCCCTCTGAATGTCCCCAGGACTCCCTGTCCCTTATCCAACCCCCCCGGCCCTGGCCTCTTACCCCCGGCTTCCCCCTCACCCAGAGCCTCAGCACGTCGCATCCAGGAGCGTCCCTGAACAGCGGTACAGTGTGGGCTCTAGTGGGGCCTGAGCTCCTTCCCGCTCAGAGCCGCGTGGTAAGGGGGCGGGGCTGAGAGCTCCAGTGGGGCCTGAGCTCCCTCTGCTCAGCCTGGAGCTCGCAGCCCCACCCCTTTACCACGCGGCTCTGAGCAGGGAGGAGCTCAGGCCCTGCCGGAGCCATGCTGCAGCTGTTCAGGGACGCTCCTGGATGCGCTGAGGCTCCTGGAGGGGGCCAGGGCGGGGCCCTCAGCCATTCTCTTGGGGGCCCCTGCAGGGCCTGGGGCAAATTGCCCCACTTGCCCCCCCCTGGGCGGCCCTGTTAAATTTTGAAGCAGTTTTAGAACTGGTTGTTAACCCGCTTCCCTGTGATGGGGCTCTGCAGCTTTGATGGGCTCTGGCTGGGAAGTGATGTAATTCCTCCTCCAGCCACTGGGGGCGCTGTGCTGCAGGAGCTATGTGGGCCGCCTGCCTGGCCCTGGCCCTGGGCTCTGCTGCTGCTTGGTGGGTCCCTGGCTGCTCTGCGGGGCCTGGGCTGTGTCCTGCTGCTCGGGCTGCTCTGAGCTGCTCTCCCCGTGAGTACCCGCCACCCTGCCCGCAGCCAGCCCCAATCTCCAGCCAACCCCTGCCATACTCCCTGCCCTGCCCACAGCCAGCCCCTGCCGCACCCCCTGCCCTGTCTCCAGCCAACCCCTGCTGCATCCCCTTGCCCAAAGCCAGCCAGCCCCGCACCCTCCTGTCTCCAGCCAGTCCCGCACCCTCCTGTCTCCAGCCAGCTGCACACCCCCTGCCCTGCCCGCAGCCAGCCCCCTGCCTCCAGCTAGCCCTGCCCCGCTTCCCTTGCCCTGGCCCCAGCTGTGTCCCTAACACCCTCCCTCATGACCGTATTGCCCCACGCTCCTGTCTGCAGCCGGCCCCACGTCCACTGGTGCCCTGCAGTTCCTAGGGCAGTAACTGCACACCTGCTTCAATGAGGGGGGCAGGGAGCAGCTGGGACCCACACATGTGCACACCGTAGAGTAACCAGATAGCAAGTGTGAAAAATCGGGACAGGGTGGGGGGTAACAGGAGCCTATATAAGAAAAAGACCCAAATATCGGGACTGTCCCTATAAAATCAGGACATCTGGTCACCCTAGCACACCCCCAGGGAGTGGCAGGGACCCACACATGTGAAACGGAGCTCATTTCTAGTTCAGGCCCGTCTTTTTAAAAAAGAACTTTAGGTAGGGTTAACATACATCTGTATTTTCCCGGACATGTCAGGCTCTTTGCTTCTTACATAATTTAAAAATTCCTCCCAGGAAAATACGAACATATGGTAACCCTGTTGGTACAAAAAATACATACTGTGGCATAGCCCTTAAATCAGAACTTTTTATAGGGAACTGGTTGTTAACATTTTGGCAGCTCATCACTGCCTTTCCCTAACCCCCTCTCCTCTGAGCGACACAGCTGGGGCCGGGGCAAGGGAAGCAGAGCGGGCTGGGGCCGCATCACTCTGCTTCCCGCTGCCGGTGAGTGTGGGAGCCAATCCTTTCCCCAACCTCCCCGCACTCACCAGCAGCGGGAAGCAGAGCGACGTGGCTGGGAGCTGGCAGAGTGGAGTGGGCTGGGGCCGGGTTGCTCCGCTTCCCGCCGCTGCCGGTGAGTGTGGGGTTACTAGGGGAAGAGGTGGAATGGGGGTGGTCCGGGGAGGAGCAGGGGGGAAGGGTAAGAGGTGGGGCGGAGGGAGTTTTCTGGGGCCCCACAGCCCCCCTAGCGATGTCCGTGACCCTTGCAGTGGGTCCAGCCTGCAGGGGGGGTCAGCTAGGGGATAGGTCTGGTTGCCGGGGCTGATGCTGCCTAGGGCACCATGAAATTTGGGCCAATTTGATGCCCCAAATTTTATGGTGCCCTACACAGCTGCGTATGCCTAAGGACGGCCCTGTATGCATATACAAGAATGACAATCAGTCAGTTCTTATGCTTTGATTTGAATGCTCCTTTTGCTGAACTTGTAAGATACAGTGAAACTTGGCAAACTCTGTATTTTGTTAAAGTTGAAAGAAAGGACGATATATTTTATAGAAGGAATGCTTTAAGGGACATATTGCAGTGCTCTAAAAATTCCGTCTGTTATGACATTGATTTATCAACAGAAGTTAGCTGTTTTAGAAGGGAATAAAGTTCACAGATAAGTTCATATTTGGATTCATACTACTAATATGCTGATGTCCCTTACTTTTAAAACTGTATTATGGCTGGTCCCAGGGCCGGCTCCAGGGTTTTTGCCACCCCAAGCGGCGTGGAAAAAAAAAAAGCCGCAATGGTGATCGGCAGCACTTTGGCAGCAGCTCAACCACGCCGCTTCATTCTTCGGCGGCAGTTCGGCAGCAGACCCTTCCTCCGAGAGGAACCGAGGGACCCGCCGCCAAAGAGCTGGACGTGCCACCTCTTTCCATTGGCCACCCCAAGCACCTGCTTGCTGCGCTGGTGCCTGGAGCCCGCCCTGGCAGGTCCCGTATGAGTGCACACAGGTGGGGAAGAAGAGTTTAAAAAGAACCTGCCTCTTCGTACCTGTGTGGGGACACCAGTCACAATCCCAGTCCTTGTGCTCCGTGAGTGCAAAGACCAGGGAGAGTTGAACACTATCTCGAGAGAGACTGAGCAAGGCATGCGGAATTGAGCTGGTTTGGGGCAGGAGAGACACGCTGCTTCCTGTTTAATAAGTGTCACCACTCTGCTTTGGTTTGTGCTCCCCAACAGCTCTTGAAAGCATTCTGGCAGAATCAAATTACTTCTGGAGATTGCAGCTGGTTGGATTCCTCCTCAGCCCCCACCCTATCACAGTAGAATGTACAGTATATAATTACCACTGCTTGTGCAGCCCTTTGTAAATAAAAGCAGCTTTAACAATAGAGCATCTGAGAGGCAAGTAGGAAATCAAGGCTTTTTAAAAGGGGGAAATTAAAGAGACTTCATAAATGTGTAACAGCCAAGAAATGCTTTCTAATACCTAGTTTGTTTTTTATGTAATGCCATTATTGAGTATTGTCTGGCCTAGCGCTGGGTGCAGAATACTGTCTCCTGCCAAGGCTGCCATCCCTGAAGATGCAGCGGGCCCTGCCTGCAGCATAGCCTATGTCAGGGATGGGCAAACTATGGCCCGGCCTGCAAGCCATTTTAAGCTGGCCCGCAAGCTCCCACTGGGGAGGGGAGTCTGGGACTTGCCCCACTCCGGCAGTCCAGGGTTGGGAGCTGCACCATATGGCTCCCGGAAGCCGCTGCATGGCCCCGCTCCAGCTCCTACATGCTCCAATGGCCCCCTCCAGGGCTCCAATGGGAGCTGCAGGGGTGGTGCTTGCAGACGGGGCAGGGTGCAGAGCCGCCTGTCCGCATCTCCACGTAGGACCTGGAGAAGGGACATGCTGCTGCTTCTGGGAGCCGCTTAAGGTAAGCACCGCTGGGAGGCTGCACCCATGAGCCTCTCCCCGTGCCCCAACCCCCTTCCCACACCCTTAATCCCCCTCCCGCCCTCCAAACCCCTCGATCCCAGCCCAGAGCCCTCCTACACCCCAAACTCCTCCTCCCCAGCCGCACCTGAGAGTCCGCACACCCAAGCCAGAGCCCTCACCCCCCCACCCTACTCCCCCACCACATCCCAGAGCCCCCTCCCACGCCCTGAATTCTTCATTTCTGGCCCCACCCTTTAGCCTGCACCCCCAACTAGAGCTCTCACCCCCTCCTGCACCCCAACCTCAATTTTGTGAGTATTCATGGCCCGCCATACAATTTCTATCCCCAGATGTGACCCTTGGGCCAAAATGTTTGCCCAAACCCTGGCCTATGTGCTGCAGCAGGAGGAGGGGCAAGTTTCTGGAACCTCTAAGAAATGCAGATCCAAGCTCCCCAAGGACTCTCCACACTGCTACAATCAGTGCGGGCCTCAGATTTATGGTTTGTGTGACCACTGGCCATTCTCCTCCCGAGAGTGAAAATGCTAAAAAGATGCTCTTGCAGCAGTAGAGGAGTTCCATTGCAGTTTTGTGGTTTGAGAGATTTGTGTTACCTCTGGTTCCTGTAGAGTTCTCCTGTGCCAAGTGCCAGTACTTGGATTCGATGCTGGGGACAGACTTGACCAATAATTAGAGATCGTATCTGTAAATGTGACCTATGTTTGTTTAAGTTATGACATCTGCTGCTGCTGTGTTTTACTTTGACAATGGCATCTGTATATACAAACATTTTACATAACTGGTTACATTAACAATAGGTCCTTTTGTTTAGCTTTCTGAAGTTATTTCTGTACAATAGAAGAAAGGCTGCAAAAGAGTAAGAGGTCACCTCCCTACATTAGGACTTAAAAAAAAAAAGAGTCAGAGAAAAAGTCATTTAAGTGAGAAGAGAGAAATCATAATGATTTCTGCAAAGGATTTTTTTTTAAAACCTGGGCTTGTACTCTTTTTGTCTGTTTTCGATGTATAAAGAGAGCTTGAATGTTTAAAAATCCCCCCCCCCCCCAAATGCTTCAATGTTTACCTAAGGAAATATCAAAAAAGTCAAGTTGGGTCTGTATTGGTTTTTCCGGAGCGCTTGCTACATGTCTCAGAACATTATTTTGTGAACTCCTCACCTTAATTGAAGAGAGAGGGCTGTTGAATCATCTTCAAGACTTTCTTTATCCACATTTTATTTAGCCATTGAAGTTAAATAGGTGTTAACTAAAACAAACAAAAAACAAATTTCTTGAATGTGACCCTTCCCCTCTCACTTAACTAGCTTTCTTGTTCCTGACTCTTGTAGGAACACAGGAATATACTATACCAGATCAGACCACTGGCACAGTCCACTATCCTGTTTCTGACATTGGCCGGTATCAGATGCTTCAGAAGAAGGTACAAGAACCCCATATGGACAGTTGTGGAATAGCCTGCATTTAAGGGAAATCCCATCCTAATCCTTATCAGCTATTGGTTGTGCCCTGCAGCATAATAGTTGATTCTTCATATATAAAATTGTGAATCCTGTCTAATGTACTCTGATGTTCTCATTAACCAGTGGAGCACTGCATGGGCTCAGGGGTTCACTTGCAGAGATCCAGTTGCAGGAACAAGGCCTTAGCTTGCTCCATGGCGAACATATCTGGTCTGATAATTTTGACTGCAAGTTTAGGTTTCTTTTTTTTTTTATTACCTACCTACTAGTGATAGGAACCATTTTTTCTTTGTAATTTAGTTTCTTGCTTGGATTTAAACATTTCTCTTTCTTCTGTTTGCAGTTCAACATTTTAGTAACAAAAGGAAGGACATTTATTGTTTTTTTTTAATTGTTTTTTGTTTTGTTTGCTTCTTCATTTGTTTAGTTTAAATGTATGGGATGGTCTCCCTTTTAAGTATCAGAAACTTTTTATTTACCCACGAGGTTTTAAATTGTAGACTCTATAGTGTAGATTTTAACTTTAAAGTGTTACCTGTGCAGTTTATAAACGCATGTTTTCACTTGTTTCCAGGTAAGTTCTTGCTCACTGCAGTAGGAAGGCAAGGTATAAAATACTGTAAATGTACAAGGCTCTCCAATGTAGTGCTACCAGTCAATCCTCTTCCCTGTTCTAAATCTTGCACTTCCTGAAGGATTTGAGAGTTTATTTAGTTCTGCCATTAGTTTTTAGCTCTTGAGCTATTACTAGTTAGACTTTTTCAATATTACTATTACTTGTCATGGTTCCTCTGGTATATATACTGCCATCTGTTAGCTGTATTCACCTGGGAAGACTTTGATGCCACAATTTTCTACAGTATCTTATCCTAGGCTAAAGATAAAGCCACTATTCCTTGTTCTGAAGGACAAAGTCCTGTCCTAAAGTCATTTCCTGAAGTTTATATCTATCTTGAAATACACTATGGTATATCTCTGTTGTGTATATTATCTCTGTATACTTTCTGTCTGTGTATATAATCTTTTTTAAAGGAATGTATGCGTATGTAATCTGTAGGGGGAGCGGTGTGCCACACACACCTACCTTTTAAGAAGATTATATATACACACTTACACAGACACTTTAGGACTAGACTGTTAAGCAGGTTTTTCTGATTAATGAAAATGGCCCAGATTTTCCCCCTTCTGTGGTAGAACCCATATGAAAAGCTCTTAGTTAGAAAGTCTGTGTGAGAATCCCCTCGCATAGTTCCCACCTGATTGTTCACATTGGATGGGTAAGGGTTTGTCTCACTCAGACTAGGTCATGGGGGCCCACTCTCAAGCCTGGTGGCTCCTCTACACTATCTCTAGTTCATAGTCAGCCCTTGCAGTCTCTGGCAATGTGTGTTTACTGGAGACAACCTACTATGGTTTCCTGGTAGCAGACACCCCTGGGGGTGCGGGGAAACCAGGTTCTGTGGAAAGGATAATAGAGCTGTAGTTTCTTATGTTTTCCATGGATTTTCCTTTGGTCTGAAGTGGGGATTATGTGCATCTTCCTAGCCCTGATCCTAACTAACTCAATCTCAGTCTGCTTCTGTTGTGGTCTGTGGCGCATTCTCCATGGAATTATCTGGTGGAAGGGATGGTGCCACAGATACTCTTGAGCTTCTCTTCTCCATGGGCAGGGTGAAAACCATACATGGAGAATATCTTCTAGGCACTGATGTTGGGTGCATGTTTTAGGCCACTATTTTAGGTTTTCTAAAAGGATTTTACCCACTTTGAGAATTTGGTTAGTTAGATATTCACATTAGGTTTATTTTGTATGTTTGTTCATCCTAATTGTGAGTGACAGCTTTTTCTGATTTTTACCGCTCTAAGTGGTGAGTATGTAATATGTACACGTTATGTATATTGTAGATATGTAACCCCTGCAATACAGTCACTCACTCTCTATTGTTTTTTCTGCCTCTAGACTCATACTGTGTTCAAAAGGATCAAAAAGGTCTTTTGTAAAAATGAATAGAATCAGGCTTGCGCAAAAGTTTTATCATCCTGCTAGCTCCATGTTTCTCATACAGTTTAAGTAAGGCTTTTCAATCTTATGAATATTCTTCCAGAAATCCCTAAATCTTTGCTGGATATAGTACTGGAGATAGACAGACAGGTATGGAAATTTCTAGACAGCTTTAGTTCTTGTGTCTGGTAGGCCCCTCTACTACATTCATATAAAGAGAGACAGACTTGTTCATGACTTCTTTAACTACGTTACATTGGCAACATATTTTAAAGCTCTTCTGTGTAATACTTTTAAGAGCAGAAAAGCCCCAACTATTTCTCCATTATAGATGACCCTCTAAAATAAAGTACTTTTATTTTGACAAATGCTTGACTAACCTCAGGTTTACCTACAAGAAAAAAATAAAATGTTCTTAAAGCTTATTGTGCCAGCATCGTCTTCTTGAGATTGTTGTGATCATGTGACTATAAAAAGTCATATGTTCCAGCACGCACACATTCACACGCACACAGTATGACAAATACCATATGGCAGTGTTTTATTAGTTTCTAATATCTTTGAATACTGTTAAGTATACACTGTCTCTGCTTCACCAGTTTCAAAAAAGAAGAAAGTAAGTCGGGTCTCCTGATTTTTTGATCAGTGTGCTGAAAAGACTTGAAAAAACATTAAGAATGGGAAAGGAAATTAAAGTTATGGTGAATGAGCACACAGGGCATGAAATTCAGCCAGTTCATAGAAAATAACTGATCCATTTCCAAGGCAATAAGAAAGAAGAGCTGAAAACAAACATCATTATTATAGCCAGAGCAAACATTTCAAATATTGAAAAAGTAACTAAAATAACTATTTACCTCTATTCTTGGCATGCAATTAGATGTTACCAACCATTGTATTTAATATCAAGATAATGATGATAATACTTTGAACTAACCTACTTTCAGGTGAGGATTCCCAGAGAACTTTACAAAGGTAGGTAAATATTATCATAACAACAAGGGAGAACAAATTAAAAAAAATAATTAGAAATTAACCATTCAGAATGTGTTGGCAGATGCTGCAAAACAGGACCAGATGTGTAGGCTCATAGGAATTGCTATATCCTTTCTGCAATGGTAAATTATAAACAGGGTCCTTTGCACAGAATTTGTTGCAGCAAGGGATGAATTCCACAGAATTGTACTCTACAGTCTAAGGGCTTGTGTACACTTGGAAATTTACCAAATAGCTGTTCTGGAATTCAAAGAAATATTTTTGGTCCTCGTGGTAGAGAAAATAGGCTTGAAAACAAGAATCTAATTTAGTGGTTGTCTTTTTAAGGGCTTGACTTGGTGGAGGAATGCACTCTACAAAGGTGTGATTTTTTTTTGAAGTGCACTAACTTGTTGCACATTAATTGGTTCATGTAGACCTTGCTGGTGTGCTTTAGCATAGTGCTGTTTCAAACAGTACTATGTTAAAGTGCCCTAGGGAACCTTTAGTGCTCACTAGCAGGGTCTGCATGGGCCAATTATTCAAAACATGTTAGTTATATTTATACATCTAGGAACAAAAAATGTAGACCTACTTACAGAAATGAGGACTCTATCCTGGGAAGCGGTGACTATGAAAAAAATTGGGAGGGTCGTGGTACATAATCAACTGAATATGAGCTTCCAGTGTGATTCTGTGGCCAAAAAAACGAATGCAATCCTGGGATGCTTTAACAGGTGAATCTTGAGTTGGAGTAGAGAGTTTATTTTACCTCTGTATTTGGCTGCCTATAATTATTTTACCTCTGTATTTGGCTGCCCATAAATTTCTGCTGCCCATAATTCAAGAAGGATGTTGATAAATTGGAGAGGATTCAGAGAAGAGCTATAAGAATGATTAAAGGATTAGAAAACATGCCTTACAATGATAGACTCAAGAAGCTCCATCTATTTAGCTAACAAAGAGAAGGTTAAAGGGTGACTCGGTTACAGTCTTTAAGTACCTGCATAGAGAACAAATATTTAATAATGGGCTCTTCGGTCTAGCAAAGAAAGGTATAACATGGTCCAATGACTGGAAGTTGAAGCTAGAAATATGTTGTATTTTTTTAACAGTGAAAGTAATTAGCCATTGGAACAATGTTGTGGTAGATTCTCCATCACTGACAATTTTTAAATCAAGCTTGGATGTTTTTCTAAAAGATGCTCTAGGAACTATTTTGTGTAAATTCTTTGGCCTGTGTTGCACAGGAAGTCAGACTAGATCAGTGATACTCAGACCTCAGTGGTTCAAGAGCCAAATTAGTGACCAGCATTATCCAAAAGAGTCACAGTAGTATGAATTCACCGTTTCATTTACTATAGTACTATATATTTTGTAAATATGTGTATTATTTTCACGGCAAATAAGTTAATAACTTACTGCAAGTTGATGACTTAATTGTTAATAATATAGTAAAAGCAGCCTGATTGGTTAATAACTTAGATTGGTTAATAATTATGTGACACGGTGTTTTAATATTATGTGCTGCAAAGAGCCGCAGGAGACACATTAAAAAGCCACTTGCAGCTCGCAATCGTCAGTCTATCACTGGATTAAATGATAATAATTAAGGCTATGATTTAGTCTTAGGTGCTGGGGTGGGTGGCACCCCAGGGCCCCGCTGCTGCTGTTGCTCTTGGCTGGGGGCAGCATCCCAGGGCCCCACCGTCACTGCTGCGGCTCTGGGCAGAGGATGGCGGCCCTGGGCGCCGCTGCTGCTCTTGGACTGCGGCTCTGGAGCAGTGCCCGGGACCAGCTGCCTGGTGCTGCCTGAGCAGCGGCTGGTGCAGCTGGCCCCGGGCTGCCCCAGCTGCTCGGGTGGCCCTGGGGTCAGTCCCACCAGCCACTGCAGAAGTCATGGAGGTCCTGGAAAGTCATGGAATCAGTGACCTCCATGAAAAATTCACAGCCTTACTCATAATGGCCCCTGTGAAGTGAAGTGCACTTTAGAAATCACACCCCGGTAGAGCACATTACTCCATGTAGACATGTCTGAGTTTACAGTTAGTCTGAAACAACAGCTTCTAGAGGCATGAACTGCCTCATTCATCAATGTGCTGCTGAGTCTGAAACATAAAGATGCAAATCCATGGCATGTTAGAAAATTAAAATTTGAGGGCATCAAAATACATATGGAGGCTATTGTATAATTCATTTTAATATTTAATTTAATAAAAACCTAAATTTAAAAGCTTCATGTGAAGTCACAGAATTTTGAGAATTTCCACTAGGGCTGCAGAATCTAGGGACTTTGTCACAGAATTTAGTTCCCGTTTGCTGCAGAATATCTGAGGACTTGATTATAAACTAATTGTAAGCTGCATTTCCTGAAATATCTTAAGAAGTATTAATTATCTCAGTAGATAAAAAGGTAGATGCTTATAAACTTAAATAACTATGGGGCATATACGGGCCTGGTCCTGCAAACACAAATGAGTAATTTTAATCACATGCATTGGTGCCATTGATTTTACTGGAACTCCACAAATAAAATAAAATGAACAAAATAGCTACTTATGTTTGCAAGATCAAGCCTTTTATGTGAGTAAGGAGCAACTTAAATGAACTGAGTAAAGTGCCCAAAAAGGTAGAATTTGTATTACAGTGGTTTTACAAAAACTATGGAAACATTAATAGATTTTTTTTTTCAATTTCAGTGAAGTTACTTGATTTTAAACATTCTCCAGTGTTACAATCCAAACGGTGTGACTATTGGAGAACTAAAAAACAACATGGACTGTTCGTACAAACACTTGTTATGTAGTAAGATGAGCACAGCGTGGTTTAGTAGATAGGACACTGGGAGTTGGGAAACCTGGGTCCTATATTTAGTTCTGCCACTGATCTGCTGGGTGTACCTCGTGCACGTCACTTGACCTCTTTACCTCCATTTCTCCCTCTGCAAAATGGAGGTAATGAAACTTACCGTATATACTTGTTCATTAGCCTGTTCATTTATAAGCCAACCCCCGAAGATGGTTAGGTAAAAATAGCAAAAAATATATGACCCTGTCATAAGCCGACCCTATATTTCAGGGGTTGGCAAACTTTGGCTCCTGGTCCATTAGGGTAAGCCTCTGCTGGGCCTGAACGTTTTGTTTACCTGGAACGTTCATAGGCACGGAGCCCCTCACCTCCCAGTGGTTGCGGTTCGCCGTTCCCAGCCAATGGGAGCTGCAGGAAGTGATGTGCCACTTCCCACAGCTACCATTGGCTGGGAACGGCGAACCATGGCCACACGGAGCTGAGGGGCTCCATGTCTGCAGACGCTCCAGGTAAACAAAACGTTAGTGTATTAGATATTGAATTCAATGATTCCATAGAGTTTAAAATCATCAAATTTTGGTGTAGACCTGTTTATAAGCCGACCCCGGCTTTTGATGTGTCACCTTTTTACCAAAAATATTGAGCTTATGAACAAGTATATATGGTACTCTCCTTTGAAAAGCACTTTGAGATCTAAAGATATCAAAGAAAATAACCTAAATTGTTGCATAAAGAGTAGGTTGTTATGAACCAGTAATATTTTTTCAGTTCATAAAACCCAGTGAGCATTTATATTGCCGATTTAAAGGCAGCATTGATGTATGTCAAATTTCAAAGTTCTTCAGAAGTTTCAAGGAGTTGCAGACATATGCTGATGGGTACTTTAATATTTTATGCCCATGATTAATTTAAGAGATTAGTATAAAAGAAAATGAAATCCCTGTGATAGATCCATACATATTCAGAGCTCAATTCCCCCTTTTGTTTGGGGGGGGAGAATAATTTTTAAAAAGCCCACTTTTGCATGCTATAAGGCTAGCACAAGTTTAACTGCATGCTGCTCTGTTTAGGCATATCTGCGCACATAATACCAAGACAGTCTACATGAAATGACTTGAAAAGTTGTAGAGCTCTTGTATGAAGTTTTCATTGTATGTGAGGGGAAATTACAAGCAGAATTCCCATTAACAATGAGACATTTAGTGTGTGTAACTTCCTGTGTACTGTAGTCATCATTTAGTCATATGTATCTCTAGTTTATGGGATAAGCACAGATTGCATGTTGACTCAAAAGCATTTATTATATGTTCATAGAAAATAGTTACCACTGTGGGATTCACTGCTGTGAGATGCTAAATCTCCTCAGCATCCATTGACTTTAGTTGGAGGAGTTGCTGTTTTAAGCTATAAATCTATGAAAACCACAATTTCTTTAAGTAGAAATAGAAGGAAGAACATAAAGACCATAAGAATGTCTGTACTGGTTCAGACCAATGGTCCATCTAGCTCAGTAACCTGTCTTCTGACAGTAGCCAGTGACAGATGCTTCAGAGAGAATGAACAGAACAGGGCAGTTTTATCAGTGATCCATACCATCATCCAGTCCCAGCCTCTAGCAGTCAGAGGTTTAGGGACATCCAGAGTATGCAGTTGCATCCCTGACCATCTTGGTTAATAGCCACTGATGGACCTGTCCTCCATGAACTTATCTTTTTTAACAAAGTTATGCTTTTGGCCTTCACAGCATCCTGTGGCAATGAATTCAGCAGGTTAACCATGTGTTGTCTGAAGAAGTACTTCCTTATGTTAGTTTTAAACCTGTCACCTATTAATTTTATTGAGTAACCCCTGGTTCTTTTGTTATGCGAAGGGATAAAAAACAATTCCTTATTCACTTTCTCCATATCATTCATGATTTTATAGACCTCTTATCACTTCCCCCCTCAGTCATCTCTTTTCCTTGCTAAACAGTTCCAGTTTTAATCTCGCCTCATAAGGAAGCTGTTCCATACCTCTAATCTTTTTTGTTGCCCTCCTCTGTACTTTTTCCAATTCTAAGATACCTTTTTTGATACGGGGCTACCAGAACTGCATGCAGTATTCAAGGTCTGAGCATACCAGGGATTTATATACCGGCATTACTATATTTTCTGTCTTATCTATCCCTTTCCTAACATTCGGTTAGCTTTTTTGACTGCTAGTCCACAGTGAGACGATGTTTTCAGAGAACTATCCACAATAACTCCAAGATCTCTTTCTTGAGTGGTAACAGCTAATTTGATTCCATCATTTTGTATATACAGTTGAGATTATTTTTTCCAATGTGCATTACTTTGTATTTATCAACATTGAATTTCATCTGCCATTTTCTTGTCTATTGACCCGGTTTTGTAAATTCGCAGAGAGCTTTGGACTTAACTATCTTGAGTAATTTTGTATCATCTGCAAACTTTCCCTTCTCGCTGTTTACTGCTTTTCTGAAGTAATTTATGAATATATTGAATAGCACGGTTGCCTGTACAGATTATTGGGAGACTCCACTATTTACCTGTCTCCAATATGAAAACTGACCATTTATTCCTACCCTTTGTTTCCTATCTTTTAACCTGTTACTGTGAGGATCTTCCCTCTTATCCCATGGCTGGTTACTTTGCTTAATAGCCTTTGGTGAGGGACCTCTCTGAAAGTCAAAGAAAAGTATACCCACTGGATCATTCTTGTTCACATGTTTGTTGACCCTCTGACATTTTTTTAAAAGAATGGCAAAACGTGATTTCCCTTTAGAAAACCTGTGTTGATTCTTCCCTACCATATCATGTTCATCTATGTGTCTGAGTTGCCTACGGTTCAAACCAACAAATATATCATTAATCACATAAAGAAGGGTAGTTTTGCTTCATTAAAAGGCTCAGAAGTCAATGGTCAGGCTGGTTGGAAGGAAAGTGATAAGGGGTGTAAAACTATTCTGAGCATGTAAAATGTATGGTACACATAAAACAAAAAGTGATGGAAAAAATTCATCTTCCGTGACATCATCCTTTTGTGACTTTCTAATATGGACATTTTCAGAGGTAGGAGGGACATATTGTAATGAATCCATGTATGCATAATATAGACATCATGGTCATAGGCTGTTTTGAACACGTGACAAAGGGGATAAAACTCAGTACCTTCATTTCCAAAAGCACAAGCTTCTTCCATTTAACTAAGGTAAAAGCTAGCTGGACTAGCATTGGAGCTTTTATCCTTGTGGTTCAGCCATTGTACGACAACTAAATCAGAAATAGTTGCGCATGGGTGACATTCAACCCAGTACAGGGCAGTGGTGTGCACACAGTATTCACAATGTTACATACCAAGGAGTAGAATGTAACACTGCAGATATTCTAATAAATGGATGAAAAGGTTGAAAGGTTCCTTAGTCAGCCAGCAGATGTAACACTACACTTAATGTTTGTTTAGGGAGAATGTAAGGATATGCAGGAGTTGAATTATCTTGTGTGCCATACATTTATTTCTTAATGGTGGTTGTTCTTTTATGGTTTATATTTAAATAGTCTCTTGTATCCCTAGGTATTTATTTGTGTGTGGCATTGTAATCCTATTATTCTATTTTGGCAAGTTGTTTCCTAGTGATTACCACTGACATAAATTATCAAATCATAAGGATTTCCAGAGCTGGCACAATGGTAGGATAATCCGGGCTAATCTATTTATAAAGTGTGTGTAATTAAAATGATTGCAAAATGTCAAAAAAATAAAAATAAAATTCAATAGTTCAAAGCATTACAACAATATCAAATATTCTGTACAATGGAATAATTATACTGTACTATACAAAAGCATCTTAAAAACATTAAATTAAACTTGCTGTTCCTGAAAATAAGGGATTAATACTAGCTTTTGCAGGCACTGAGCAGGATTGATTCCCCATGCCGTTTGGACAATGCTCCTTATTTTCAGCCTGTCACTGTTAGTTCTCCTAGTTGTGCTACATTGTGACAAAATGATGTAGTAGTTTTGTGAGGCAGGCTGTAATCCTTGCAGAGTAAGATCAGTTCATTAAAATCATTTTCATGTTGTGTCCCAAAGAAGTATCCAGAGAGGAAATGCTAATAGAATTCTCAAACAAAAGTCTTTGGTAACTTGAAGGTTGCTGAAGGATTCTCCTCTTACCCAACTGGCTGTGAAAGGAGCTTGTAGCTGCACAACTGTAACAAAAAGTTGGGGAATTCTCAGTTAAGGTTGTCACTGAATCTTCTCATTAATTTAAGTTAAATAATAAATGTAGATAAATAAACACCATACTAAATCTTTAAAATGAAACTTTAACCCTGCATTTCTGGATGAGATTCACCCCCACTATTGCAAAGAGGAGCAAATTATACCTCCTTTTGAGAGCAAGGCGCCTACTGCAAATTGTGGAGCAGATGGCAGATGGTGGTCATACTAAGAGAAGGTGTCTTTAGTTTTTCTCATGTGTTAAATAGGATCCTCACAGACAGAAGCTGCTGTGGGGATGCATGTTCTCCTGGCCATGCTCACTTCCTCTATGGTCATTGCCACCAACTTCTTCAAGCTGCAATGGCTCCCTGGGGAACCTGCCAAATGGAAGGTTGTAGTGGCTGTTTGTCATTACAGTCTCTCCCCACATACTGTTTGCCACCAACTGCCCTGCACCTTTGTGTATATTAACCGATAGGAGCTTAAACCAAAGGTTAATTTCTCCGTCTTTTGCTTTAATGTTAAAAGGTCAGTTCCTCAGATCCTTTGTCTAGCCACTTGCCATTAAACTGCTCTAAAGAGGCAGCTGTGTAAGAGAATTTCCTGGTGGGTGTAAAGCTCATGTAGCTAGCTCTACATCACCTGCTCCCCTCCCCTGGCTGCGTTGTGTCAGGAAAGAAGAGCCAAGTTGGGGTTGGGCTCCAGACCACCTGCAGCTGTCCCTATGAGCTTGCTGAAGCCAGCATAATTTAGCAAAGTCTTCAAGCGGCACTTAAATGACACCAAGGACCAGTGTGGCCCTCAGCAGTCCCAGGTTCAGGGGAATGGAATGGTGTCCGACAGCCACTTTCACCATCCCCGTCTCAGCTGCTCCAGCTGTGAGCTTGGCACAACTGAGTATTCAGCCCATAGTATATTCTACTTTTATAGACACTACTGTCTTACATGGATTAGTGTTCAATGACTCTGAACTAGAACTAAAGAACTCTGGGGCACATCTCACTAGAGTTCCTTTCCTCAGTGCTCAGATGTGTCTACAGGAGACACCCAGTTCCCCATCTCTCTCACAATGAGAGCATCTTTAAAGGAGGCCATGCCAGTGCCTCACAGGGTGATAATAGCGTCTCTCAGTGACACTTCAGTTCATGTAGTTAATGTAACCAGTATGGGAGTGGGAAAGAGGCATGAGGAATCCATTGCGTGGGAGGCTGGGGCAGGCAAACAGGCCAGATTCCAAGAGCAGGAGCTAAAGAAAAAGACTAGAAATGTTAGTTTGTTTTTAGGGTGACCAGACAGCAAATGTGAAAAATCGGGACAGGAGGTGGAGGGTAATAGGAGACTATATAAGAAAAAGACCCCAAAATTGGGACTGTCTCTATAAAATCATCTGATCACCCTGTTCTTTTTAAAAATGAAAACTTAGATTAACACTGACATCTACAGGGTTAAGTATCTTGTAGCTGATTAAACATTTCACTCCTGCAGCTGCTTGCATTAAAGCCTGTCAGAAAGGGGAAAAAATCCCGTAATAAATCTTTATTTTACAACCTGTTTTCTTCATCATTAGCCTATGTGCTAGTTTTCAGGCAACAATGAGGATATGCTCTAAAGTTTGCAGTTTTAAAACTAAACCATTTTTTAATTATAAGTACACAAAAGTCAGACACTTTTTTTAAAAAATGTGACTTTTTTGCATCTGAATCATTTCAAAACAGTTTGATGATTTTCCTTCAGAGTTGGCAGAAAACCCACAAAGTCCTCTCCTGCAGCCTGAGAATAAACAGGCCAAAGCAGGTTTATTGTCAAGGTTACAAGTGGGGAAAGGAAAGACACACTGACAATAGGGCTTACTTAGAGTAGAAGCCTGGTTTCGGCCTGAACTGTTGCTGTCATAGGCACCAATGCCAAAACTTCTCCTGACTTCAGTGCTAAAGATTGGGCCCTATATAAAGGCACTGCTGACCTCTCCATCATTTACATACCTTTTTTTTTTAAAATAAGATCATTATTGATCCAGTTGGAAATCTTAGTGGAACTTTGATACTGGGACACCAATGTACAGAATGATTTTTCTCTTTTACCACATCAGTTCCTTTACCAGAAAATTCGTGAATTCCCCCTTTCCTTTCTTTAGGGATTTGTTTTAGAAGAAAAGATTTATTTATTTTCTTACTCACTCCTGCAGTGCTTGATTTTGCAGCAGTCAAATCATACACCTATGACATTGCAGTTTGTTGCTGTAGGATTGATGAGTGATTCAGATTCAGCATTATGGGCCAGATCTGCACTCTAAAGTCAATGGGGTTACATAAGTGCAACTAAGAGCAAGATTTGGCTCAGTGTCACAGCTGCAAGATCAAGTGGAAGGGGAGGTTGAGCTTAGGAGGAGGAGAACATTTGTTTGTCAGCAGAAATAACAAGGGAAACTGGGCAACTCAGGTGTTGTGCTTCTTCTCCACATACTCCAGCTGCAGCACTGGGGCAACACCTCTTTGATATTGTAGTCTGTGACCATGGCCCACACTTTCCCTTGCTCTCTGAGGAATTTCCTTTGCTGGGGTGCCACATGGAAAGGGTTCTCTGAAGCTTTGGGGGCCACGCAGGGGAAGGAACAGGCAACTGGGTGCTTTCTGCAATTGAGTCCTCTGTCGGTCACCCAGTTTCTGCAAAAGAAATCCAAGAAGGCTGTATAACTCCTATTTGGATTTCTTTTCAGAAACTGAGAAATCTGCAGGGGATAGTAGTGCAGAAAGCAGCCAGTGGCCTGTTCCACCTCCTGGCCAGAGCTTTCTTAACTCTCACCGAGTCTCTCCCATGTCTGCAATATTCTCTTAGGTAATCAAAAACTAGCAAGAGTTCTGTAAAATATTTCCTGATGTTGCCAAGTTGTCAAGGCTTGTTTTGGTTAAAATGCCTTTTGTATGAATTTTGCACCACCTACTGGCAAATAATCTTGGTTTCCCCATGTCAAAGAAACACTATCCTGTTCAAAATTTTTCATTGAGATGAAATGTGTCATTGAAAAGATCTAAATCAACCATCATTATAAAAAAATAAATGTAACTACCGCTATGTGACAATATTCAGCTCCCTGTCTCCACCTTGTTAACAAGTTTGAAATTGTTTTGAGTGATAGCAATACGTGATAGGTCCTGTAAATGTCATGTTAATACAAAAAGATTGTCATGAATTACATTTGTGTGGAGGTGAATATTATTGCTTTCTGCTTTCAGGCAGAACGCTGGGACAATCTGTGGGCGGTTGGGGCTCAAAAATCTGCATATTGTCTATATTTCAATATTGTTTTTTTTAAGTGCCCTGAAGTCTGCTAGTCACTTTGCAATCAAGCCAGAAATGTCTTGTCTTAAATAAACACAGAATATGAGCAGTTCTAAGCAAACTTCCTAGGTTTAGAATTTGTAATTGCACATTGCCTGTTACACAGTATACTTTTTATTCACTTTTCAATAAATAATTTTGTCACAATTTTAAGTTCTGCATCACTGAAATCCTACCTAAAAATCTCAGCTATTTTATGATGAATGTTAAAATCTGTCTTATAGTTTGTAATTCAAGGGTTTTTTTATTGTCCTAAAACAGAAACTACAATCAACATGTTTTTCTAGTTTCACTCTACCTAGTACAGAGAGGCATAAATTACACCAACCTGTGCCAGCATGGACCATGTGCTTAGGGGAGTGGTAAAGGGGGGGATTCAGCTGTTTGTTACTGCTTCCTGTTTGCTCACAGGGTTTCTGGCAGGGTGGAGCAGCAGTAACTTGTGGTCAAAACTCCTGGTATCAGTCTGGGAAACAATGCTCAGGGGTTGTGCTGAAACAATGTCTTTTCAACTACTCTGGTCATGCTCTCTCCACATCCAGCCAGCCCTGTCAACTTTTGAGATGGGGTAGGACCGTAGTGAATGGAAGCATAGTTGAAAGGCTAAAATCATTACCTAGAGTTTGCAGCAACTGCTGGGGATCAGGGCCAGGATGTTTCGCGCCCTAGGTGAAACTTCCACCTTGCGCCCCCCCTCCGCCCTGAGGTGCCCCCCTTGTGGCAGCTCCCCACCCCCATCCTCTGCCCTGAGGCACTCCCCCCGCCCCAGCTCACCCCTGCCCCGCCTCCTCCCCGAGCACGCCGTGGCTGCTTCACTTCTCCCGCCTCCCAGGCTTGCAGTGCGAATCAGCTTAGGCGCCACAAGCCTGGGAGGTGGGAGAAGTGAAGCAGCCACGGCGTGCTCGGGGAGGAGGCGGGGCAGGGGTGAGCTGGGGCGGGGAGTTCCCCTGCGTGCCGCTTCCCCTCCCTTACTTGCTGCAGGCGGCCCTCCCTGCGCTTCCCTGCCCCAGCTCCCTCCGCTTAAATGCTTAAATGCCAAAGATCCGGCTGCCGCGGTCGCTGCCGAAGAAAATGGCACCCCCCAAATTCTAGCGCCCTAGGTTGCCTAAATGGTTTCACCGGCCCTGCTGGTGATCACATTAAAAAAATGTTTCCTTCTTTTGCCTCTTTGAAAATCTATCCTTTGCCTCCAGAACAATGACCAGTTTCCCACAGAAATAAGAGGATAGGGACCAGATTCTCAGCTGTGCTCCAAGCTGATCCTGAGTGCTGCAAAAGGAGAGGATGCTGGCTGCAGCCCTCCTTAGCTAGAAATGGTGCTGGTGTGCAGGACTTCCCAGCAAGCACAGAACCAGTAGCTGGCTCCTAAATCTTTGATCCAAGGTGTGTGTCAGGGACTGGGAGAGCATGCTGGGGTCTGCATATAACTATGCTCAGCTGGTGGAAGGTTCTCTTGGAGACCATTGATAGCTGGCGTAGATAATAGCAGCCCCTATGCTGCTCTAGCCAGGCTGGATGTTGTAGAGGGAATCTGAGCGTGGTAAATGGTTTTTTGAAGTCTGTTCCTCTCTGCATCACTGATCATAAACTAAGAATATCTGTGTATTTTTAAACTCTTCATTCCTTTGTGTGAAAGATAAAATAAGAAATTGCTGCTGCTGTTTTTGGCTCTCACCAATACACTGATCAAGCCAAAGAGTATTCATTTTCTTCTTTAGACTTGATTCCTGTGGGTCCCAATCCAGCATTCTTTGTGCACCCAATATTCCCTGTAACTATAATGGGATTTTTCACCGAGCAAGTAATGAGGGCTTGCACTGACATATACATGTGCTCATGGAGCTGTATACTTAGGAGTCTCACCTGCTTCTCCAAGCCCAACACAAAGCCTTCTCCTGCAAAGTACTTAGGGCTAGCTTGTAAAGTTACTTAGGTGTCTAACTACCATTTATTTCAGTGGGAGCTAGGCTCTTACATATCTTTAAAAATCTGACCCTTAGTGCCTCCAGAAAGGTGCTGAGAGCCCTCAGTTCTTCTTGAGATTTTAGTTTGTCAGTGGGAGATGCTGAGGACCTTAAGGGATCAGGCTTTAAGCAGTTTGGTGGATCTGATTTTTGTTTTAAGTCAATTATTAATATCACTTATTATATTCATTTATACTATGGCTATCCCCATCTCAAGGCACTTGTTCATGGAGTTTGGAGATTTTTCATTAATTACAATATTAAAGCCTTGTGCCTGGAATTCTAGTAGCATTGTTTTTGATATTGAGTATATATTTGTTTTCCAAATAACCTTTTCTTTTTCAGGTTTTTAAAAACTTAGTACAAGACTGAACTACAGCACACAGTATTTGTTTAATCATTTAATTTTTTTAAAGGGATTAAATCAATTACCATTTTAAATATATTCCAATACAACGTTTTTAAGATTTTTTTTTTTAATTCTGCTGCGTGCAATCTAACACACAAAAAAAACCTTACTTTTTTTTTAGGCTTACTTGGAAATCTATTTAGCAATGTCTATTTCACATGCTATTCATTCTCCATATTAATCTTAGTTTGTGATCCAGTGCAAGTGTTGTACTACACATGGAAAATTGCATAGTATTATGTCTGAGGTTGTCTAAAAATAGGGATTGTATAAACCCACTGTTCAAGTACAGAAGTCTTATGGCTGAGGTGTTATCACAGCAAACACCCTTTTCACTTCCATGTACTCAGCTTTATCTTTTTAGAGGTTTAAATATAGTATTTCATAAAATCCCATAATAATTGAGTTATGATCCTGCAAACTTCTGCTTGTTTGGAGATTCAAAGGCATGACTTGCATAGGGTGAAATTTGCTGCACCTACATAGAGCATAAACATTCGGGCTCTGTGTAGCTGGAGTGTGGAGGATTTAGGGAGGTGAAATCCAGCCAACAACTCAGCACCAATGAGCAGGACTACTGCATAGCCCCTACATCATCCCCTATAGCTGCTACTTCAATTTATGGGCTGGAACTGTACCTGTAGCACCTCTGTGTAGGATAACCAGGTGTCCGGTTCTCCAAGCACCGACGCCGCACTCCTGTTGGCCGGTTCCCACCCTGCTGTGCCACTGACCAGGAGCTACCCGAGGTAAGCCCATGCCCCAACCTCAAGCCTCAACCACTTGCTTCAGCCCTGATCCCCCGCAAACCCGGAGCCCCTTTCTGCACCCCAAGCCCCTCATCCCCGGCCCCACCCCAGACCCTCACCCCCAATCCAGAGCCCTCACCCCCTCCCGCACCCCAACCCCTCCCTCAACCTGAAGCCCCCTCCCGCACTCTGAATCCCTCGGCCCCACCCCCCAGCGTGGAGCCCCCTCCGGCACTCCAACCCCCTCATCCCCAGCCCCACCTCAGAGCTTACATCCCCAGCCAGAGCCCTCACCCCCTTCCACACCCCAACCCCCACCAAGCCACCAAGGGAGGGGGAATGTAGTGGGGGGGGGCTCAAGACAGGGGCGGGGCCTCAGGGAAGAGGCAGGGCTAGGCTGTTCAGATTTGTGCGTTAAGAAAGTTGGCAACCCTACCTCTGTGTGAGTTGCATGGTGTTGGGGCCACTGGATCCACATTTATGGCCCCTCCCTTGGACTGTGGCCTTCTGTAACAAGCTGCTCAGGGCCACCATGGAGACCTTTTCAGTGGCATATAGGGCATTTATAGCCATCTGTGTAAGCTGCTATAGGGCCACTTTGCCTGCAGTGCCTCCATGCTGCTTCAATGATAGGCTTGTGCTACAGAGAGCCCTCTGTGCCAGAGTGGAATTTTACCAGCAAGGACTACTTGTGGGATGGAGGGATAGCTCAGTGCTTTGAGCATTGGCCTGCTAAACCCAGCCTTGTGAGTTCAATCCTCAAGGGGGACCACTTAGGGATCTGAGACAAAATCAGTACTTGGTCCTGCTAGTGAGGGCAGGGGGCTGGACTCAATGACCTTTCAGGGTCCCTTCCAGTTCTGTGAGATAGGTATATCTCCATATTTTTTTATGGGTTATCAGATCCATATTAATTAATATATATATTTTCTTTAAATAAAAAAGAAATTTTAGGCTTTATTTTAGAACTGTTAAATTCATTTGGGAAAAGACTGAGAGCAGACAAATCCAGATATATCTCATCGACAAGATACAGACATACATAAATAAATATATATTCTGTATGGATGTATGAAATGTAGTGGATTCAATTCTTTTGTCTGCCTTTCATTACTGTATTTTTCATATTTCATCTGCTTCCCTTTTCATCTTTGCTCTATTTCTGCAGCGTGTGCGCATTACAATATGTTCTCAGCATTTGTAGGTCTAGTTAAAAATGGTGTTGAGATATGGAGACAGCTGATAATTCTCACAAGCTCCTTGAGAAGCCAGTCAGAAATAGGTCACGTACAAGGGCTGACAGGCAAATCTCAGAGGCAGCTATCATTGATCATGGCTAATGCTGTGAAGTCTAGCATTCTCTTATCTATCTGTCCTCATAAGTAGCTCATAGAGTGTCAGTAGTAGCAAAGCACATGCTGGGAATGGGAGCTGCATCTTTGTTGGGACATTTAAAGTAAGACACACAAACTCCCTCTTTCTCCTTTAAAACCCTCCTTAAAACCCATTTCTTACAGCAGCCCTTCCTATCTTCCTATTATTTGTAATCCCAACACTCTTCCTGATATGTTGTTTCTGTTCTAGTCTTGCTTGTCTTCGCCGATTTAGGGTCTGAGCCTGAGAAGTGCTGATTTCCTCTTCCTAGTGAGGCACTCATCACATTGCAGGACTGAGTTCTTAGATTGTAAGCTTTTGGAGACAGGAAATGGCTCTTCTTCTTTGAGTGCTGTCCCTGTGGGTGCTCCACTCTCGGTGACAGTGCATCCCGGTGCCACTGATCGGAGATCTTCGGTAGCAGTGCCTGGTTGGGCCACGCATGCTCAGCTGCTGTCTCACGGAATCGTTGGAGTTTGTTCAGCGTGTGCACTGCCCGACCCCATCAGTTCCTTCTCAACCATCCTCGGCTGAAGATGGAGTTTGGGGCAGCACTGTAGCTTTTTCCCCTATTGACAGAAAAATTAGATATGGTTAACCCAGTTTTACCCTTCCCTTTAGATAAGTTAGTTAATAGTTTAAAAAAATAAAAACTTTTCCCCCACGTTTTCTTCAAGTTCTCTGCTCCTGGTGGAGTGAAAATCCTGCTATGTAATTTTTGGTCCACTGTGACCTTTCCTTTTTTTATTTCAACATGACAGGCTCTCCTGGCTTTAAAAGATGCAGCTCCTGCAAAGAGGCCATGCCACGCTCCAACAGACGTTCACTCTGTGTAAGTTGCCTCAGAGAGACACACATTCCAGCCAAGTGTGCCCACTGTAACAACTTAAAGGCGAGGGCCTGGTGCAACCGAAACCTGCACCTGAAAATTATCCTTATGGAGAAATCTCTCCAACCCAGATCGGAGAAGGATGTACCTAAACCTTCTCCCAAGTGTTCTCCATCCCAGTTGGAACCAACCAAGAGCATGGCTCCATCCTCTCAGGAGAATAGGAAGTGAGCCTCGACCTCCCCACACGGGGAACTGAATAAAAAGAAGTGGTCCCCTGCGAGGTCGCAACCAGCGGTGCCAACGGCCCTAAGAGTCAGCACCAATGACTCTCCGGCACCTCCAGCACTGGGTGCACCGCCTACAAGATGAAGGAGTCGAGACATCAAACTACCCATGTCTCCTCCTTGGCGCCGACGGCACTGACATCCTCATCGGAACCGACGCCAACCACACAGCCACCTCCAGTGCCGACATGACCCTTGATATCACCACCAACATGCTATCTGGCACCGGCAGACGGCACCTCATTGGGGCCACCAGCACCCACTGTAGTGATATACAAGACGCTGTGACAGACCCAAACCAGTGGGGTACAGGAGTCTGGTAGAGGGCAAATATACTGGTCACTGGATGAATAGTTTTCTGTTCCCTGAGTGACCAGAGCAGGGGCTGCACTAGAGTAATCAGGAACCTGCTAGAACCAAGTAAGGCAGACAGGCTGATTAGAACACCTGCAGCCAATCAAGACAGGTTATCAGGGCACCTGGGTTTAAAAAGGAGCTCACTCCAGTCAGGCGGGGGGAAGCCAGAGGAGAGGAAGTGCGTGTGAGGAGCTGGGAGCAAGGGGCACAAGGAGCTGAGAGTGAGAGGGTGTGCTGCTGGAGGACTGAGGAGTACAAGTGTTATCAGACACCAGGAGGAAGGTCCTGTGGTGAGGATAAAGAAGGTGTTTGGAGGAAGCCAGGGGGAAGTAGCCCAGGGAGTTGTAGCTGTCATGCAGCTCTTACAGGAGGCACTATAGACAGCTGCAATCCACAGGGCCCTGGGCTGGAACCCAGAGTAGAGGGCGGGTCCGGGTTCCCCCCAAACCTCCCAACTCCTGATCAGACACAGGACGAGTTGACCCAGACTGTGGGGAAGATCACTGAGGTGAGCAAATCTGCCAATAAGCACAGGACCCACCAAGGTAGAGGAGGAACTTTGTCACAACACCTAAACCATTGGCACCAAATTGCAAGTCTTTGGTGCTGCACCCACTGGCACAGCAACAATTCTTAACTCAGAAAGAAATCTCCGTGGCGCCGGTGCCAGAATCACCTTTACTCGGCACCGAGGGTTCCATTTTAACCCAACCAACTTAACCAAAAGCACATTCAGTGTTCACCGATAGCGATAATGATGACCAAGAGGAGGGAGTGTTTTTACCACCACACTCTCCTACACCCTCACAGAAACTCACCAATGGGGTTTTACGACACAAAGAACAACCCCAATGTCCATGCCATGGTCCTCCATGGATGGGCCCCCACATGCCATATATAATGCAGTGGCCACCCTGGGACCCATGGGCAGCTTATAAGGCCCACCATGCCTGCACTTCCTCACCACGCAAGGCACAACCTCAGTCCCCACCGCTATCCCCTGTGCCAACTACATCTATGGCCATAGAGGATCTACCGGAGGAGCCAGAGGAAGAGACTGTACCTGAGATGGTGTTACCAGAACACAACTCTTCCTCGTCTCCAGATGAAGCTGTCATGCCATCTTCACCCACTCTGGCTGATGAGTTCAAATAGTTTCAGGAGCTGTTCAAACAAATAGCAATCAGCCAGGACATTCCATTAGAGGAGGTTCAAGAGAACCAACACAAGCTCCTGAAAATTGCGCAACCCTCTTCGGCATCAAAAATTACGCTTCCTATAAATGACACTGTCCTAGAACCTGCTGAAAATATATGGCAGACCCTGGCTACTGCTCCACCAACATGCAAGAGGGCAGATCGCAAATATTATGTCCCACCCAAGGGCATGGACTTCCTATTTGCCCACCCACAATCTAATTCCCTGGTGGTGGAAGCAACAAACCACAGGGCAAAGCAGCCTCAACACCACAAGATAAGGACCACAAGCACCTAGACCTCCTAGGCTGCAAGGTATATACATCGTCCACACTACAATTAAGAATAGCCAACTACAGCGCCCTCCTTGCCAAGTACGATTTTGACAACTATGGAAAACTCTTTGACTTTACCACAGCTCTACTAGAGGACAGGCGTTGGTCCTGATAGAGGGACAGCTGGTCACCAGAACGGCCCTACAAGCTTTCCTGGACATGGCCAATACTACAGCCCACACTACAGCTACCACAGTAGTGATGCGCAGAGCCTTTTGGCTATCATCATCCAGCATCAAGAAGGAGCTCCAAATAAAGGTAGAGGACTTGCCCTTCAACAAAGAGAAATTGTTTTCAGCAAAAACAGACAATGTCCTGCATACAATGAAGGACTCCTGAGCTACCTGCGTACCCCGGGCATGTACACTCCGCCCCCCAAAAGAAAGCGGTATCAGCCATATCAGAGACCCGGGGTACCGCAATACAACCACCCGCAATCCAGACCATATGTGGCGGGAAGAAATGGCAGTAGATCACCCGGGCACAGACAGAACCAAACAGACCAGTCTCTGTCCCAACCATTGGGAAACAAACCACAATTTTGAAGGCTTGGTTGAGGGTCTGAGTGACCACCCCTCAACATTAGTACTTACCTGCCCATTTGGTCACCACCTCTGTCATTTCCACTGCACTTGGCAGCAATCACGCAAGACCGCTGGGTTCTGGAGATAGTGTATTTGGGTTACTCCATCCCTTTTACTTCCTGCCCACCTACTCTACCCCCTTCCCTATCCCTCTTCAGGGACCCTTCTCACAAGCACCTACTACGGTTCAAAGTAAATCTTCTTCAGCGAGGTGCCATAAAACAAGTACCAACACAATACAGAGGGAAGGGATTCTATTCCCACTTTTTCCTAACCCAGAGAAAAAGCGGCGGATGGCAACCTATACTAGACCTATGAAGACTCAACAAATTGCTACGCTCCCAAAAATTCAAGATGGTCACATAGGGCACAGTAATCTCAACGCTGGAACGAGGGACTGGTTCTCAGCCCCCGACCTACAAGACGCATATTTCCACATCTCAATACATCTGACACACAGACAATTCCTCTGATTCACAGTGGGACACGAACATTTCCACTCCCGTTTGGTCTCTCCACTGCACCAAGGGTGTTCTCCAAAACCCTGGCAGTAGTCACAGCTCACGTATGCAAACAAGGGATCATATTTTTCCCATACCTGGACAACTACCTCATCAAAGGTCGTTCATACAAGGAGACAGAAACAATCACAAGACTCACCATCAACCTCTTCCAGATACTAGTTGTTGCAAATAAATTTTCAAAAATCCACTTTTCTACTCTCACAACAACTAAAATTCATCGGATCCTATCTAGACTCAGCTCAGGCCAGAGCCTTGCTACCTCACACCAGATTCCTGGCCATCAAATACCTTATAGACACTGCATTCATCTTCCCAAGAATTGAGGCCTACAATTACTGTAACATGCCTACAATTACTGGGTCACATGGCCACCACCACGTTCATGGTGAGATACCCCAGACTACATATGAGGTGCCTCCAGGGCTGGATGAGCTCAGTATACAGACTCACAGGGCACAGACTCAACATGATGGTAACACCAACCACCATGGTACTAACATAATTACAATGATGGACAAAAAGAGATAACATCTGCATAGGTGTCCCCTTTCACCACAGACTTCTCTCCATCCTGATCACTACAGATACCTCCCTACTGGGCTGGAGAGCACACCTAGACCACCACACGATACAAGGAAGGTGGTCAACATCAGAATCACACCTACACATAAACCTTCTAGAGCTCAGGGCAGTACGGAATGCCTCCTTCACTTCCTACTGCTCACAAGAAACAAATCAATCCGAATAATGACAGACAATATCGCATGCATGTTTTACATCAACAGACAAGGCAGGGCCTGATCGCGATCCCTATGCATGGAAACGATGAAACTATGGAACTGGCACATCCAGCATCGTATCAACATCTCCGCTTCATACCTACTGGAATGTCAGAATACTATGGCTGATACACTAAGCAGACGATTTTCACAGGAACACAAATAGGAACTGAACTTGACGGTTGCACAAACAAATATTCCATCTATGGGGATTCTCATCTATCGACTTATTTGCCACAACACGGAACCGCAAATGCCCTTTCTTTTGCTCCAGAGCACGGCTTTCCTGATTCGGTGGGATAAGACATTTATGTATGCATTCCCACCAATCCCACTAATACACAGAGTCCTACGCAAGGCCAGGGATGACATTATCTTAATCGCACCAGCATGGCCCAGGCAGACCTGGTACCCTTACCTGCTGCGCATGTCAGTCTGTCCACCACGAACTCTCCTGATGATATTGGGCCTCCTATCTCAAGACAATGGTCAGATCCTCCATTCACAGCTGCAGCAGCTCTATCTGAAAGCGTGGCTCCTCCATGGTGCCAAGTACATGAGTTAACCTGTTTGGAACAGGTCAAACATGTATTACTGAACCGCAGACGGGACTTCACGCTCAATACTTACCTTCAAAAGTGGAAACAATTCTCTGTATGGTGCCTGCTTAAAGGGCTCACTCCCTGCACTATGCTCCTTTCTACAGTGCTGGACTGCCTGACATAGCTCAAGAACTTGGGGCTATCATTCAGCTCTATCAAAGTACATCTTGCGGCAGTTAATGCTTTCCATGACAAAACTGAAGGATTCTCGGCGTTTACCCATCGAACCACCAAACGCTTCCTTCAGAACCTTTACCCTGAAGTACACTCTCCCATGTGGGATCAGAACCTAGTCCTCCGGGGACTCATGAGGCCTCCCTTTGAACCCCTAGCTACCTGCTCTTTACTACACATGTCAATGAAGGTAACATTCCTAGTTGCTAGAAGGGTGAGTGAAATAAATGCACCAATGGCCAGTCCTCCCTACACAGTCTTCTTTAAGGGTAAGGTCATGATGTGACCTCACCCTAAATTCCTCCCGAAGGTGGCATCCAATTTTCACATCAACCAGACAATGCACCTCCCTACATTCTACCCTAAACCCCACAAAACCCCAACAGGAGGCTGCATTACACACCCTTGATGATAGAAGAGCAATAGCCTTCTATTTACACCGAACAAAACCATTTAGTAAATCCCCTAGACTCTTTGTCTCCACAACTGAACGATCCAAGGGTGCTGCTATAGCCAAGCAATGACTTTCCAAGTGTATATCGGATTGTATTCGATCATGCTACCAAACCCAGAACATAGAACCCCCTACTGATGTCCAGTCACATTCTACTCGAGCCACGTCAACAAACATGGCATTCCTGCATAACGTACTCATTCTGGATATTTGCAAAGCCGCCACATGGGTGTCAGATCATACCTTTGCCAAGCACTATGCCATTACACAGGATGCTAAGACAGATGCCATAGTAGGCCTTCCTGTCCTCTCCGCTGCTACCATGCACATAACTCCAAAGTCACCCCAACCATAGTGGGTTCTGCTCTACATTCACCTAGAGTGGAGCACCCACAGGGACAGCACTCGAAGGAGAAGAGAAGGTTATTCACCTTGTGCAGTAGAGCCGGCCCTGACAGGGGGATGCATTTTGAAGAACCTCAGTTACTGCACAAGGTGAGTAACCTTCTCTTATCCTCTTGACCTTCTCTTACTCTGCTCCTCGTACTCACATATTGCTCACTTCAGTGGGAGTACTCCTATGAAAAGAATTTGTCCCTATGTTTGTAAAATTCCATGTAAGGGAGTTTTATTATTATTAATAAAATGCATTCGACATTTTGTTATCAGCTGATATGAGATAAAGAAGCTGTAGAGACATGTTGGGCAGATATCTATAGAAACAATGATATCTAAAGATCCTCAAAAAAAAAGAAGAATTTGGAATGTCTTCAGTCAGCCTGTAGCAGCTACAGATTTTGCTTGTTTCATCCTAATGAATGTGTCTATGAAAACTATCCCACCAACTTGTATGTGTCAGAAATTGGATTTGGCTTCTCACTGTGTTTTGATATATTCATGAGAAAGGAAATGAGCACCAAGATTGATAAGAAATAAAATCACCTGATCCAGGTAAGAAACTGTTTGTTAAGGTTGTGCTGGTACTATGTATTTCACTTTCTTACTCTTATGTCCAGTATTGCAAGATGTATCATATGATATGTAAGACAAACCATTGTTCTTAGGCCCTCATGGTGGCCTTCAGGACGTCATTTCCATTTTGTTTAGGATTTGATCTATAACTGAAGTGCTTAGCTGCCAAGGCAGTTAACACCATAGAAATTAGTACAAAAAGTGCTATATTATATTTGTACAATATGGTGAATAAGAGACACAACATTAACACAAAATGTTTGTTCTTTTGTGTATGACTCAAAACACTGCTTTAGCACAGAGTTTTGGCATTTGGTTTCCTGTTTTTCCCATTTATTTCAATGACAATATGCACAGCAGGGTTTTTTAATGCATAAACAGAACTAATGTTTGTGAACATATGCTACTCCTGGGGGCATTCTGTGCCAAAAAATTAAAAATTCTGTGCCAAAAAAATTAAAAAATTCCACACAGAATATTTTAAAATTTTGCAAAATTCTGCAAATTTTGTTTGTCAAAATATCGCTACATAATCACACTACTTTCAATAATTTTGGTAATTTATTTCAAAATATCTTGCCAAGTAATATCTCTATATTCAGAGTAAGATCAGATATGTGGCAACAGCTGCTTATTTAAAATTGTGTTTGTTTGTTTTAAAATTGTTGTAGAAGTCAGTGGTGAAATTCTCCAGTAAGATTTCCATCGATTGCTCAACTCCATTATTATTGTAAGAGGAATGAGAGGTAATTGCATGTACGTTAGAACAAAAATACCATTTGAAGTACAATGATATAGCTGTAAATTAGTGATACTGGCATAGTGTATGTTTGTAGCTGCTGTTATATTATTTGAGGTGCAGAATAACTGTTTGCTATTCTTAGGATCAAAGTCTTAAATGAGAAAATCTGTAACATAAATCTCTTACTTTCTGGCCGTTTTCTTTCTTGGTGAAATAGAGAATAAGTGCAACTTACCTTTAGGTAACAAATTCCAAGACCTACCATTCACTTCCATTCTCTGACCTTTCTGTAGGATGCCCATTGCTCCCAGTTATTTATATAGAGCCACCATGAGTCGAACTATGTATGCTTTTGTTACAACACCAAAGTAATGAGTTTCTGAACTTCAAAGGTTCTGCTGTATTCCTTGTTCAGCCGAAAACACTCATTGATTTAATTGGTGCACAAGGAATGTGGGGTCTGGCCATGCATGTTATAGTTCTCTTTTACATTGTGAGAAAATTGTGGATAAGTAACATGTACAGTACAGGATGGCATATCCACAGAATCATAGAAATTAAAGACCAGAAATATGTTGTCCCATCTCCTTAAACAGGACCTTAGAGTTATATTCACATCTTTTATATACAGGATAAAAAAATCACCCCATTTTGTACTTTGCTTCACAAGAAAATGTGATGACCTAGGCAGATGCATTAACTGCTCCATACTGAATGTTGAAAATGATATTTGTTCACCTGTTAACTGAGACGCTGCCATTAGTTCAGTCAGATTTCCTGCTTACTGAAATGTGTTGTCTACATTCACATTCTGAAATGATAGGCAGACCATTTTATCACTAATCTAATTACCAGTGACTCATTTTACTTACTTCTAGTTGAAAGAGAATATCTGCATTCTTGCATAAGTTATTGTTTATCCAGCTTCTTACAAATGGATTCAGATTATTCTTTTCCTGCCTTGAGGATGAGCTGAACTTAATCCAATATTGTAAATGAGAAGCAGGTGTCCAGATGTTTAGAAATTACCAAATAAAATTGGTCTGTGCACATTTTCTTATAAGCATTGTGTTTGCCAAAAATAGTTCATAGCTCAAAGATTTTTTGCCAAAAATTTGACCTACCTTAAATTGTTATAATTAAGACTAAGTTTACCGTGGATGTGATTTCAGAAAAACAAATGAACAAAACAATCTACATTTTACCAATTTTTTTAGTATCACACTCCATTTTGAGGAGGCTAAGGTCCACGTGTTCTTGTTGTTTATTTATTTTAGGGAGGTATCTGGTTGTGACTCCAGAAATAGAATTTTCTTCTAAAATGGGTATAAATTCCTGATTTTCTTTAAAAGAAGATCTTTTGGGGTGAAAGTTTACACTTTTATGCCCTTTGAATTTCTAATGGAGTTTTTGTTGGGTTTCTTTACATAAGAAGTCTTTTAAAATGGGCTCCAGTAGAAATTTTTCTTTGACAAGGGAGTTCTACTTTTCATTGGTGAATGATTTCTTTTAAAAAAACATTTTCTGTTCACAAAACATTGGGAGAGCGGTAGGTCTTGAGTATATCTGGTGCAATGTGGAGTTGTTTTTTAAAATAAAACATTTTGGATTTAGGTTTGTGGTGCATCATGTATGGTAGTTGTAGTAGTGGTCTGGGGTGTTGCAGTGGGTGGAGGAGTAGAGGGTATGTACTGTAAGGTGATTTAGCTTTTTCATTTACTTGCTTTTGTGGTTTTGTGTTAGGTATGTTGTATGTGTAGCTACCCTAACTGCTTCACAACAAAGGTATTTTTGTGTGTATTAATTACATTAGGGGCTAGTAGCCCCAACTGAAATCAGGGCCCCATTGTGCTAAGAACTGTACAAACACCTAGCAAGAAACAACCCCTCAAAACATTAGCAACCTAAATAGACAAAAGAGAAAGGAAGTATTAGTATCTCCATTATACAGATGAGAAGCTAAGGCAAACACGGGGTATGTGCATCAGGAACCAAGGCATGGGTGGTCAGATACAGTGGTTAAAACTGTAGGCATTCTGGCCTGAGGGGTCGAGTCAAAGTCAGTAGCAGAAGTCTGGAGTCATCTCTACCATGAGTGGCACTTCTGCCAGTGACTGGTCTCCCAGGATGTATGGTGTGTTGACTGTGGCTCTGCCAAGGCTTGCCTGGTAGCAGTATGGAAGCACTTCAGACCCAGGTTCAAGTCTCTCCAATCCTCACAAAGTGACTTGCCCAAGGTCACACAAAGTCTATGGCAAAGCCAAGCAAAATATAGAGACCCTTGGAGACTCAGTACTGTGCCATACTATGAGACTAGCTTTCCTTTATATGCAGTAGAATTTTACTAGCACCAAAAATGTTCCAGATAGTTTACAAACAAAATTACAGACATATGAACCAGTAATGAGTCCCACTACTGCACTGAAAAGTTTGTTGTTTCTTTTGAATAACACTTTGTAGAGCTCTCATTTTTAATATATAGAGGACTCTGGAGACGTGACAAGAGATTGATAAGGCATCACATTTTGGAATGTACAGTATTTACTTTAGAAAACAAGAGAGACTCATACAATATGATGGATGGCTTACTGCAGCACTACTAGACATTCTAAACCTCTTGATTGTACTAAAAATAATGGATATTTTGGGGACAAAACAATACTTGGGTTTGATGTCTGTCTTTAGCTCTGACACATACCCCTTTTACCATAACCAGTCTGTAATAAAGCTATTGCCCTAGTTAGGAAAGTCCTGTGGATACTCTAAGCCAGGACTGACATTCCTTCTTCAAACCAAATCCTACTTTATCTTTGAGAGTTGCGGCTACATGAAGAATCAGACTATAAGATGATTCATGATGTTAATTTCAGTGTGCCTTCTAATTAGCATAAATGTTAATATTATGCACATATTTATATATTGGTTTATTAATTACTGCTATGGAGCCAGCAAACCAAACACACAGTGAGCCAAATTCTGATGTAATTTGTGCCCCATAAATGTCAACAGAATTTGAATTTATACCAATGAAAATTAGGGGTCAGCTTCAGGGACTCAGTGCTATCCATTTGGTATGTCCATGTTGGGGTGGAAAGAAGTCCTATACTTCAGGCCATAGAGCAGCTAAAGAGCCACTCTGGAGGTACTTCAGTCTTTGTGGGGCTAACCATGGAGAGGAGGAAGAACTGGAGCATCCACAAAGCAAAGGATCTTCTGTCCCTGCTCAGGCCCTTTCTCTTGCTCTCCCTGTCCCTGCCAAATCCAATAGCATCCCCTGCATAATACGGTATATGGAGATATACCTATCTCATAGATCTGGAAGGGACCCTGAGAGGTTGTTGAGTCTAGCCCCCTGCCTTCACTAGCAGGACCAAGTACTGATTTTTGCCCCTAAGTGGCCCCCTCAAGGATTGAACTCACAATTCTGGGTTTAGCAGGCCAATGCTCAAATGACTGAGCTATCCCTCCCCTCCTCCCAAGCAAGTTCTATCCCCTTGTGCAGTGGAACTGTACAGGGTTCTGTTGCCAGTGGACCCATTCCAGACAGAGAGGTAGGGGCTGAATTTGTCCTATGGAAATGAATTTGTCCTATGGATTATAACATACGGGCTCTGCTTGGTAAAAAATACAGTAACTGTAATGAGGGAATTATCTTTTATTTAGTATTATAGTATGAAAAATATATCATTGAGCAATCAGAGAGCAACATACATAACCGCAGATGAGGTAGATATTTAAGGAATTCCTTCCTATAACTTACATAAGAGGAACTCCCAATGAGCAGTTGACGAGTTGACTGAAAAAAAAATCTTTAGAGCCCAAAAAGAACAGCAGCAGCAGCAGCGTGCCTGTGTCCTAGACTCATTCTGTACATGCAGAAAACAAGGAAAGGAATGTACATATGCTTTTGTGAGTTGACTCCAGCAAGTGTAATTCTCCCATTACTATACAATTTCTTGTACTATGCATACATGATCAAAGATGAAATAAAAGAAGTCCCCAAATGTCAAAGTAAATAAAAAAAAAACCCCTTTGTAAAACTAACATACTTGATAATAGATGGTTATCAGCTGATCAACGTGCACTCTTTCCTATCTATGAAGGTACTTTTAATCCTTTTTTCTTACATTGCGGCTTATATATCTGCATGTGGATTTTGTTTGTTTTTTGCATTATTGCAAAGATTTTTCAAAAATGGGTGCCTAAAGTTATTAGGGTTCTTAGTCCATACTTAAATCGGTGACTAGATTTTTCCAAAGTGCTGAACGCTCATCTCCCACTCACTTCAATGGGAGCCGATCATTGCGGAGCACTTTTAAAAACCAGGCAGGTGTCCAAATAGAGCAGTGATTCCCAAACTAGGGGTGCTGCTTGTTCAGGGAAAGCCCCTGGCGGGCTGGGCTGATTTGTTTACCTGCCGCATTAGCAGGTTTGGCTGATTGCAGCTCCCAGTGGCTGCAGTTCGCCATTTTCGGGCAATGAGAGCTGCAGGAAGTGGTGCAGGCCGAGGGACGTGCTGGCTGCTGCTTCCTGCAGCCCCCATTGGCCTGGAGTGGTGAACCACGGCCACTGGGAACTGCGATTGGTCAAACCTGCAGACGCGACAGGTAAACAAATTGGCCCACCCCGCCAGGGATTTTTCCTGAACAAGTGGCGCCCCTAATTTGGGAACTGCTGAAATAGAGATTTAAGAGCCTGACTTTATGGACCTATTTTTGAAAATATTGGCCTCTATCTCTTTTCAATAGCTCTGCTATAGTTAAGGGTCAGTTACCATTTTCTGTTTTAAAAAAGCAAAATATTTTAAGTGGTACTGAAAAATATTTTCTTTCTTGCCTCACTATATTCAAAACAAAAAATTGTGTCATGTTAAGACACATTATTGCTATAAATCAAGTTAACATTTCATATAATTTATAACTTAGTGCATGACCAAGTACAAAATATTACTCCAGATTCTTAGAATATTATTTCCTTTAGGTAAGCTTTCTCCTTGTGAACTCCTCTGTAGTGATAGATAGGCTACAAACATGACTCCTGGCACACCTTACAGTAGTTTTGCAATGATGGATACTATCCAAAAGCATGATGTATTTTCTGCTTTAGCGTCACAATGTAGTTCAAATAATTTCTTTTAGTTCAGGTCTTTGGTCTGTAAATTTATTCCCATCACTCATGGTCTCCTGGCAGGATAACATATTTTTCTTCTGATCAGTACCTTACAAAGCTACTTCACAATTTCTCTTGGGTTTCCAGTGCTAAGGCATAAGCTTTTATATCTAGTTACATGCAAATACATGTACCGTGCTTTGCGTAGTAGAGTACACTAAAAGTGTTATGTTACTGAGGGATCATACTGAGGTATAATAATATTCTAGCGAGTTCATCAGCTTCACTTGATAATACAAAGCATCTCCTGCAATGCCAGCTGCTTGAGCATGAATCCTCTCCCAGTGACCTGATAGAGTGCAATTACTGGGCCATCGCATGTGCATGGATGTGGTGGGAAGCAGTGTGAGGACACAACAAGAAGACTTGATAATATTACTTTGCACTTATGTTGAACCTTGCTTCTATCTGAGGAGCTCAGAGAGCCCTGTAAGAACATTAGTTAATTAACCGATTAGGTCAGCATCCTTATCTATTTGAGTATTTCTCTTTGAGTTCCACAGTGGCATATACAAAAGCAACTCATGAAGTTTTAGTGGCTGTAAGTACCTCAGAATACTTTGTCAGGAAAGGCACTATGTAAGCTAGAATCATTCTGCAGCTGCAACAGTGGTTTTGACCTTCAAGAGTGAAATTATTTTGCCTCAGGTTGGTGTGTGAAGATCGCAACCAAGGCATAGGTGTTGGAACTAGAGGTGCTGGGGGTGCTGCCACACCCCCTGGCTTGAAGTGGTTTCCATCATTTAAAAGGATTTACAGTTTAGTTCAATGGCTCTCAGCACCCCCACTATACAAATTGTTCCAGCAACCCTGAACCAAGGCCCTGATCTTGCAATGAACTCTATGCAGGCAGAACTTCAGTGACTTCACAAGGACAGTGCAGGCACAGGAGTCTGCCTTTATGAGGCTCATTGTAAGCTTGGGGCCCAAACATGCTCCTTGACCTGTTGCCTCAGTGTACAGTGGCACCAGCGGCTGAGGAGGTTGAATAATCAGGTTTTCAGATTGCCACAAAAGGCAGCATCAAAATGAGCAGGCTGGGGGCTGGGGTGGGTGAGGGGATTGGGATCTCAATCCTGCAAGGTGCTGAGCACTCTGGCTCTAATTCAGCATGGCACTTATGTATGTGCTTCACTTGAAGTCAGTGAGACTATTGAGGTGCTTAAAGTTAAAACATGCTTTGTTTGCTCAGAGCCAGAATGTACCACACTTTGTGGGAATGAACCTATATCTTTTTCTACCAGTAGCACCAAGCCAGTCCTCTCCTGGGAGTTTTTCTCTGTGTCGATGATTAATGTGAAATGTAATTGTCTTATATAATGCTTACAAAGTAAAAAAATATTTGTGGTAACATTTGAAATACATAGTTGGCCAAAACCAACCACGAGGCTGGTGTGCTGCCACCTGCTTTGTCCATTCATGTTGCTGAATACTGCACAGGGTATTTATCTAGGACCATTATTTATAATAATAATTTCTATCTGAAGGATGCCTATGCCTGAAGGCTTCTGGGTACCTATCAAAATATAGCTCAAAACATGGCTTAGTAAAACATATGCCAGTTCCCACTGGAAAATGAAGCTGAGATGAAGATTGATTACCTCAGGAATGCCGTGACTCCACCCAGTATGAAGTTGGGTTGCATTTGTTAAAAGGAACTTGATTGTTTGTTGGGGATGTGGCAAAGATTCAACCGGGATGAGGCCTAGGGAGAAACAGGGCAATTGACTGAACTATCAATAAAATAACTGACGTGAAAATAGTACAAAACCAATAATACAATAAAAGTCTATTTTTATTAGTTTATTTGTATACTTTTAACTATATATAACACCAGTCATGTACATATTTACATGTATTTATGTAACTTTTAAGAATACAAGTTGTAGACAAGGCTCAGCAGATGCTGTGTTTTAAGCAATCTGTCATCTAAACCAGCTCAGATCAGGACTAGACAACACAGTGCAGAAAACACTGGCAGCCACCAGTGCCTTCTCTATACTAGCTCTGCTTCCAGTCCAACCCGAGTGGAGCTCACCCACTGGGAACTGAGAGAGCTTCTGAAAATCAAGCCACATATTTAGGTGCCTATCTTTGGGAATCCAAGTTTGAAAAGTTTGGCCTTATTCAACATCACACAAAGCATTGTGATTGAGGTTTAGCCAAAACCAAATTACAGCCCTCTCAATCCATCTGTGCTTTCATTAAGAAAGACAGTGTTATCACAGTAAACTCCACCAAACCTAACATTTCAGCCAGTTATGTGATGCTAGAGAGACCTCTCGTGGATGAAATCTATACAGCAGAATTTGGAGCCATAATCTCAGATCACTTGTGACAGGAAACCACAAAAGCAACACATCACCTCCATATTGGTGCACATAACAAAATTAATGTGGTGGGGGTGGGGCCTAGGGGTTTGAAGTGTGGGAGGGTGAGACTCTGATTGGGGTGTGTGGGTTTGGGGTGAGGCCAGGGTTGAGGGGCTCAGGGCTGGGGCAGAGGATTGGGGTGTGGTGGGTGAGGGCTCTGGGGTGGGGCTGGGGATGAGGGTTTCAGGGTGCAGGAAGGTGCTCAGGGCTGGGGCAGAGGGTTAGGGTGTGTGGGGGGGTGAGGCTCTGGCTGTGGGCTCTGAGGTGGGGCCAGGGATGAGGGGTTTGGATTGCAGGCTGCTACCGTGGGGAGAGAGGACTCCCCACAGCTCTCTCTCCCTACGGCAGCAGCTGGGCTGGTGGGGAGGGGTGCCTCTCCCCCAGCCACAGCAGGCCCAGGGCTGGGTTGAGGCCGGGGGAGGGGTGCCTCTCTTCCCTCAGTTTCCCAGAGTCAACATAGTGCTGTCTACATGGGGATTAGGTCAGTATAACTACACGACTTAAGAGTGTGGATTTTCACACCCCTGAGTGATGTAGACTTGGCCTCAGACAGGGAAGACCTCTTCCGCACCTCATCCTGTACCTAGGGAGTAGAGTGAAGCCTGGCGAAAGTCTTATATTGTGGGGACACGAAACCGTACAAGACATAAATAAAGCATACTGTAGGAGCGTATGAGGATTGCTTGCAAAGTGAGATGCAGGTAGGGTTGCCAGGCATCTGGTTTTCAACCGGAATGCCCAGTCGAAAAGGGATCCTGGTGGCTCCAGTGAGCACCGCTGACCGAGCCATTAAAAGTCCAGTTGGCACCACAGTGGGGCTAAGGCAGGCACCTTGCCTGCCCTGGCTCCGTGTGGCTCCCAGAAGTGGCTGGCATTTCCCTCTGGCTCCTAGGTGGAGGCATGGCCATGGAGGCTATGTGCGCTGTCCCCACCCTGAGCGCCGGATGCGCAACTCTCATTGGCTGGGAACCGTGGCCAATAAGAGCTGCGGGAGCAGCGTCTGTGGGTGAGGCCTGCATGCAAAACTGCCTGGCTGTACCTTTGCCTAGGAGCCGGAGGGAAATGCACTTCCAGAAGCTGCCTGGTGTAAGTGCCACCCGAACCCTGAACCCACTCCTGCACCCCAGCACCCTGCCCCAGGTTGGAACCCCTTCCTGCACCTAATCTCCCTCCCAGAGCCCACACTCCCTCCCGCACTCTGAACCCCCAGCCCCATACCAGAGCCCGCACCCCCCCACAGTCCAAATCCTTGCCCCAGCCTGGAGCACCCACACACACCCTGAACCCCTCATTTCTGGCCCCACCCTGGAGCCCGAACCCCCAGCTCCTGCCCAGCCTTGTGAAAATAAGTGGGGGTGGGGGAGAGCGAGTGAGCGACTGGAGGGAAGGGGGATGGAGTGAGCGGGGGTGGGGCCTCAGGAAAGGGCAGGGCAAGTGGTGGGGTGTTTGGTTTTCTGCAAACAGAAAGTTGGCAACCTTAGATGCAGGGTGTGGGGGAGCACACTTTGTGACAGTCCTACACCAGGGAAATGTAGAAAAATATTCGCACTGGTGCTACAGGTTGAGCACTGTGTTAGCACTGGTTTGAGCCCTAGTATGGATAAGGTTTTGGCATCTTCTGCGTTTTTTACCACTAGGTCAAGAATAGCCTGTGGAACTTTACTACAAAATCATTCTGCATCCCAAATGAGCACTATTACTTCTTGGAAGTAGAGCTGGTCCAAAAAAAATTTTTTTTGCAGAATTTTTTATAAAAACGGGCTTTTTTTTTTTCAAAGTTGAAAATTTAGGGGGATTAATTTTTCTGATTTTTTTTCAATGAAAAAGAAAAAATCTGGAAAAGCAAAACATTTTGGGTTTTTTTCCTTTGGTCTTTTTTCCCCTTCTTCTTTTTCTTCTGTCTCTTTCTCTCTGTCTCATTCTTCTTCACTTTTTTTCAGTGGTAGAAAAGGGAAAAAATAAGACAGTGGAGAAAGAGGAAGACCAGGGAGTGAGGAGAGAAAAAAAATTGTTCATCTTAGGTTTAAAAACATTTTTTTTTTTACATTTTGAATTTTTTTGTGTGAAAATTGTTGAAAACATGAATTCAGAAAGTATTACAAGCATACTTATCATTTTTTACTAGCTCTACCTGGAAGAAACATTGGGGATTTTCAGTGTCCAGCTCTGGGTACTTCAGGCCTGCCCTTCACATATCCCCTGCTTTCTGATAAACAAACCTTCCAAATCTCATGTTACCCCTCTGGACAGAACAGCGCTCACTTTTGCCCCAAGTGTGGTTTGAAAATTAAAATAGAGGTAAAGGAAAGAGACAATGTCCAAGCACCATGTCATAATAAGCTCTTCAGACACTTCCTCTTTCTCCCTAGAAATGTGCCTTTTATCCTCTATAGCTTCTTGTTTTAAAGGAAAAAAAGATAATTGCCTAATTTATATCACATTCTTTGGACCCTAACATTTCTAAAAAGACTGTTTCCATGAATTTTGGCACTGTTAATCTGCCTAATAAAGAAATATTGTTTCACTTTACCTATTTCTAAGAAAATAGCATCCATCTTTTGGTCACTTATGGACCTAATTTTGCTCTTATGCAACCTGGTGTAAACCAGACTAACTACGTTGATGCCAGTGAAGTTATACCAGTGTAAAACTGGAATAAGTGAAATGAGAATCAGGCCCTATGTGAGTGAGTTTTGGGCATAATCCTGCAAGATTTTGAGTGCTGTCAATTCCCTTTGATTTCTATCTAATTTCCTTGAGTTTTAGAAATCTGGCTACAGGTCACTGGCCAAATTCTACTCTCACTTACACTGGTGTAAATTCAGAGAAGCTCAGCTGCAAGTCAGTGGTGTCACTAAGGTTAGATTTATTCTGCTATATCTGGAGAACAGATTTTTGTCCCTCGATCTTAACCCCGAAGGAAAGTCGAATTTGCTGATAAATGAAAATGTCCTTTTACAATGGAAGAGGAGAAACTTTTTGGTGTAAAGTGACTATGTAAAATTTCTCCTCTCTATTACTTGTGTGTGTGTGCTTCAGCTTTTGCACAGAAACAATTATTTGAAAGAGAGCAAGAAAAAACCAACCCAGCCTGACAAGACCTCCCTTGCATTCCTTCCTTATGTAAGCAAAGAAACCCTCCTGATTTTTTTTTTTTGGGACATATTTCAGAGCTGATCTGAGAGACAAGGTGGGCAATATGTTTTATTGGACCAACTTCTGTTGGTGAAAAAGACAAGCTTTCCTTCTCACCAACAGAAGCTGGTCTAATAAAAGATATTACCTCGCCCACTTTGTCTCGAATATCCTGGAACCAACATGGCTACAATAACACAGTCAGAGCTGACTGGCATAATAGGAATGAAGTCATCAGGAGGAAAAGATGATGTAGCAGCTGCATCCCAGGTTTGTGTGCATCACAAGTGGGCCCTGCAGCTCAGTCCAGGTTAGAGAGTGGAGGGAAGAAATCCTGTTCTCTTTCCACCCCCACCCCGCCTAAAACAATCAGGAAAGAATGCCTTTAGGAGATCATCATGGGCCCTTTTCATCTGCTTTTACCTCAGGAGGAGGGTGATCTGGCTATTTATTTGTTTGAAGACTGCATAACCATTATGGAAGTCAGGAGGAGGAAAAAGAAAAGATAAGATTGTCAATTAATAGATAGAGCCTGAATACCATGAAAATCTATGAGTAGGTAAAACTGTCAGAAAATCTCTCTCAAGAAGACCAAGGGAGGGTAAAAAGACACAATCAAGATTGTCTTCATTGTGACTGATAAGTCATGTATTTGCCAAAACATTTACGCAGCTGCACAGAAGAGATGAAATATGCAACAGAGAGCAAGCTGATTATCAAGAAGAGAGCAAAAATTAGTTCAGAAAGATTGCAAGAAGATAACACTTAGTCTTTTGCACAGAGCCTAGCCTCTGCTAGAAAATACTTAATTGAAAACACAGCACAACCACATGGAGAGTCATTGAACGCAGGGAAGAGTGAGCAGAATATTTTTTAAATGAATAATTGGAGTAAAATAAGCACATTTTTACTCAAGAAATGCATCCTCTGTGTGCCACTGTGAAACTTAGAATGTATGAGTCAGTGTGAACAATGGGGACAGCTACAAGCATGTCTGGGAGCTCCTTTTGTTTAGAACATCACCAGGTTCAGTCATTACTGGAATTCATTGTCTGTCACTGTCCAGTCTTTAAGTTTTCAGCCATTTTGATTTTCTGAATTACACCAGGCTTTCAGCTGTAGTAAGACATATTTATGCCACGGGTGGGCAAACTTTTTGGCCTGAGGGCCACATCGGGGTTCCGAAACTGTATGGAGGGCCAGGTAGGGAAGGCTGTGCCTCCCCGAACAGCCTGGCCCCTGCTCCCTATCCACCCACTCCCACTTCCCACCCCTTTACTGCCCCCCTCAGGACCCCTGATCCATCCAAACCCCCCTACTCCTTGTCCCCTGACTGCCCCCTCCTGGGACCTCCCATCTCTAACTGTCCCCCCTGGGACTCCACCCCCATCCAACTCCCCCTGCTCCCTGTCCCCTGAGTCTATGAGTCTATAATTCTGCCTCACTGCACGTGCACAGAATTCATGTCCCCCCCCCCACAGATTTCTTTACTTCCCCGCAGAAAAATGACTTCTTATGGGGAAGCAAAGGTAAGCTACAAGAGTGGTCACGTGCGCCTCCCTGGCAGCTCAGGCAAGTCGGTTCAGGCACCTGGAGCAGCCAGTAGAAATGTAAATCACTGCTGGTGGGGGGCAGAGGAATGGGCAGTCATGCATGTGTGAGAGAGAGACACAAACTCTGTCCCTCTCACTCATTATTGCGGTATGCTTGGCGTGGAGGGGTAGGGCTTTGAGTGTTTCTGAGGAGGTAGGAATGGGGCAGGCTCTATCCCCTCAGGCAGAGGAGAATGTATACTCCTGGGGGAATTCTGCACCACTGCACAATGCAGAACTTTGGAGAAATTAACATGCATGCAGAATTTCGTTTCCCCAACAGTAATGGGCTGCAGTGTTGCTAGCTGCCACTAGGTGCTATTAGACCTGGCAGAGCCCAGTTTGCACATATAAGACACTGCTGGAGGGAGGGAGAGGGAGCTAGAGGGTTCCTGGAAGCTGCAGTTCCTAGCATGCCCTGGAGGAAGGAGAGGACGGTGCGCAGGAAACACCATGCAAGCTTAGGATCCAGCATCAGGCTGTTTCTCCCTCTGGATACCTGGACTCTTGGGGGTGAAGGGTATTTGGGCTGGGGGGCCATGACTGGGCTCTGGGGAGGAAAGGGTGTGGGTATCTAGGCAAGGGGAGGCCCCGTGGCAGTGCTCTGGGGTAATATTGCCTCTAATTTTTTATATCCATGTGTGGAATGAATTTTGTTATGTGCACCAATATGGAGGTGATTTGTGGCGGAGGTGGGGCTGAGGGGTTTGAAGTGGGAGGAGCTCAGGGCTGAGGCAGAGGGTTGGGTTTGGAGTTCCAGAGGGTGAGGGCTCCAGCTGGGGGTGTGGGCTCTGGGGTGAGGCCGAGAATGAGGAGTTTGAGGTGCAGGCTACCCAGGGGCTGTGGCCAGAGGACTCCCCCCAGCCCTCTCCCCACCCACAACAGCTCTGGGGGAGAGGCGCTTCTCCCTGCCGGCAGCAGCTCCGGGGCCAGGGGAGAGGCCCCGCCAGGCCTCTGTGGCTATGCGCCTCTGCAGGCCTTTATAGCTTGCTGTGTGACCATGTGGCTGTGCAGCTTAGAGGGAAATTAGCTCTGGGGGAGAAGGGGAGGAGGGTATCTGGGCTGGGGGGGCCACAGCTGGGCTCTGGGGGAGTATCTGGTCCCCTGCAAAACGGGGTAAAGAAACAGGAACTGCATTGTCACAGGGGGTTCTTTAACGCTCTACTCCTAGAGGAATTTTTGTGTGTGTCTATATTGTTACAGACATACTTGCTGACAGATATTTTGAAATAAATTACCAAAATAATTGAAACTGGCATGATTATGTAGTGTTATTTTGACAAATAAAATGTGCAGAATTTAAAAATATTCTGTGCAAATTTTTTTATTTTTTTTGTGCAGAATGCCCCCCCAGGAGTAATTTGTGGGCTCAGTTTACTACATAACGGTGGGCGTAAAGACATAGGTGCTGACTCCATGGGTGCTTTGGGGTTGGAGTACCCATGAGGAAAAAAATAGTGGGTGCTCAGCACCCACTGGCAGCCCTGTGGATCAGCTCCTCCCCCTCCCTGCAGCACCTCCTGTCCGCTGGTGATCAGCTGTTCAGCGGCATTCAAGAGGCAATGAGGGGGAGTGGGAGGAGTGGGGTCAGGAAGAGGCAGGGGAAGAGGTGGGATGGCACTTGTGGGAAGATGAGTGGTGCAGAGCTACCTAGTGGAGACAGAGAGCAGGTGTAATTGAGAAATCACTCCCCTCCTTGAGCCTACATGTGCATCCTGTCCCTGTCTCTTTACAGCACAGTGGCAATGCTGGGTACTCACAGAACAGCTGTAAGGGGGAGAGAGGGGCAGAAGCCAGATCTTTGAAATATTAACCACCCAGACACAAATTGTATCTGTTGTAGGTGTGTGTGGAGGGTGTCACAAGCAGTGTTTTTAGCTCCTCTTCTATACCCAGTTGTTTTTATGGGATCATGACAACTAGCATGAAGTTAAACACGATTTTGCACTCAGCATAGATTGTCATGTTTAACATTGTCAGTGGGTCATGGGTAACCCTAGGCCATCCTCACCTACCTTGAGTGCTGTCATGTTCAACATGGTGTTAGTTACCATGACGCCTCAGGATTTTGTTCTCACAGTTTAATTTTCCAGTGTAAACAAACCCTGACTGCACCTGATACCTCTTCTGGCTGACAACTGTGTTTTCAGATCTGGGAATGTATGGGAGAGGAGTGTGGCCCTTTTAAGGTCTCCATTATTTATCCACAGAGCATCCTTCTGAAGTGTCAGAGAGGCACATTTGCTCCTATAGTATCTCCTCCCCACCAATATAATCTCCAGAAGCCTTGGAGTGGAGCCACAGACTCTGCTTTGTTGGAGAGCAGTTGAAAAGTTGGCTGTTGAGCAACACTGTGGCCATCCCTGAAGAGGCGGTAAATCCCTGCAGGACACGACTATTTCTGTAATCACTGTATTTAACTGTTTGTTTAAGCACCAGCCCTAAACTCTGGATGCTTTACAGCAATGTGATACAAAAAATTAAAATCTCATTACATAGTCCGTGAACTTAGTAGACTGCCAGGACCAACAATGTGAAAAGTAAACTCCCTGAATTTCAAAACTCACTGTCTAATCCTTTCCTTCAAATCCCCTGCTTCCGAACTGCCTGTAGGAAGAGGTGGGGTTTGCAGTGTGTCCAGGTGGTTAATAAATCTCATGCTCTGTATCTATGGAGTCAGGCCGGCTACATAGCTCCAACCAGGCTCTGTGCCATGGAGTGACAGAGCCAGCCTTTGTTTCTTAGCTAAAGGGATGAATAAATTGTGATCAGGGAACTACACTCCATAGTCTTAATTTCCCTGCTTGGATTTCTCATTAGACAATCCATTGTTATGATGTCTTCTACCCATTTTGTAAGTTAAGACTGCTAGTGACTGTATTATAATATTGCTTTCCTGTGATTTCCCAAACATTTGAAATACTATAATTTCTTTCTCAATATCTGAAAAAACTAATGAATGAGAATGCAACATATTCCAGTTAGAATACAGTTCTCAAATTGATCAGAATTCAAAAGAACATGAAACAATGTATTATTCAATAGTGTCACAGGTTAGACTTGTGAATGATGTTAACAGTACTGGCAGTAATAGCTTGAGATGGCTGGTATTCTAATCACCCTGGCTCTTGTAGGCTGGACTGGTATTTTAATCACCCTAGCACTAATAGGCTGGAGTGGTTGGTATTGTTATAGCACTAATAGCCAGGATAGATGGTATTTTAATCAGCCTGGACCATAGCCTAGAAATGTTAATTTTTACACTTCCCCCTCCTTTTAACAAGAAAAATGAGAGCGGTACCCTAACTTTTATCATTTACAAACAATTGGATATAATTTTTATAATTTAAAAAAAAAATCAGCTTTGGGAGCCTTTGTCCCAGCCCATATTAGGTGCTTTTCTCTTGCTCTATGTTCTTTTATGTATACTCATTCTTCTCATTTGTCCTCTTCCATGCCTGTGCTGGTCCTTTAAACCTGAGCGAATGAATTACTTGAAGAGACCAGTGGAACTCCAAACCCATGGAATGAACTGTTTGAAAAAAGTTTGATATAACTGATAATACTGATGCGTATACTTCTTCTAACCCATAACTTATAGGGCTCCATCTGTACTGTAGTGTATTGCCTTGAATAGTTGATGCCGTCTTGTGTAGAACATTAGGGTATTGTTGCCTTTATCTTATTTTAGGTATGAGGAATGTGGGAGGTAAAATATGTGGGTAGAAGTGAGGTAATGGTTTGAAACCTAAGGAGTCCATGTGGATCCATTGAGTTTCTAGGAGCCAGCACAGAATGTCCGTTCAAACATTAGCAGTTGTAGGAGAACTGTGGAGGAGGGAGTGAGGAGACTTTCCAGCTAGAGGTGGGCTGAAGTTGCTGGGAAAGGTCTCTCCAGACTCCAGAGAATGGTCTATCAAGCAGAAGGGAGGTTGGGGCTGCTCAGAGGGTAGTGGTGAGACCACATTGGGAGAACATCAGACTCCATGGTTTATGAAAAGAAAGCACAAACTGGGGTGTGAAATGAGTAGGCTTGTCAGGATTGGATTTAAATCAATAGATGTCAATAAATGTCGATTTCCAGTGACACACTGAAATTGATGGAAAATATCCATCAGTAACAGTCGGTGGGAGTACAGCCCCCACACCTTGCATCTGCAGGGATCAGGTGTCTGACCCTGCAGCAGCACAGAGAGCCCTCTGCACCTCCACTGTCAATGACCCAATCTCTCACTCACCAGTTGTGAGTGTGGGAGCCATCCCCAGACAGGAATCATTCAGCAGTGGGGTGGCCTCCTTTGGGGCTGGGGTCTTGTCCTCCTCCTTGCAGTCCTAGCCTAGGGTCTCTTCTCTGCCCTGCCAGGACTGCTGCCTTCTCCATACCTTGCACCCGGAGGGATCCAATTTCATCCAGCCATTGCCCATGCAGGGAGCCCAGCTCATGCACTCACCAGCCAGGAGTGTGGAAGCCATCCCTGACCGGGACTCCTCAGCAGCAGGGTAGCCTACCCTCTGGCTAGGGGCTCATCCTCCTCCTTGCATTGCTGGTCAGGGATCTCTGTTCTGCAGGGCCAGGACTGCAGTCTCCCCTGTACTTTGCATCTGGATGTTTTGGGCCCCTCGGCTGAGCAAGGACCCCCCTGCAACTCTCCTGTCAGTGCTGCCCTAATCCTAACCCCAACCCTACACCTTCTTAATTTCCTGCAAATGTAAAAATTAAAATTGTTAAACATAAAACTTTAAAAATCTTAAATAAGAATAGATATTAACTGTTGAAATTACAAAAAAGAATTCTGCCAAGCTTAGATGTAAGAGTTTCCATGGCTTGATAAGAAAAGTGGACACTTCTAGATGATCAGTTCTAAAGTTCATTCATAGGTTTTGATTGTAGATAATAAATTAAAAGTTTGTTAAATAAGTCTGCAGCAGTGCTGAATGGGGGTTTCTGCAGCAGCCTTCAAAGAATAAGTACAATACCAATCCTGAGACCACCACTCCAGGGGATGGGGTCCTTGTAACAAGGGAGCAGAGGGAGGGTTCCTCAAGGTAAAATTTCCAAGTGGGAAGCTTGGTGGTGGCACTGGTGGCAGCAGGAAACCGAGACTGAGTCATAAGAGACATGGGGGTCATGAGACCTCTTTATTACTGCTTATCGTATAAATGTACTGTAGGAACGGGACCTCGAGAGGTCATCTAGTTCATCCCGCACACACTGATGCAAGACCATATATACCTAGACCAGCCATGACACCTGTTTTTAAAAACCCAGTGATGGGGATTCCACAACCTCCCATGGAAGTCTATTCCAGTGCTTAACTATCCTTATAGTTTAAAAGTTTTTCCTAATATCTAACCAAAATCTTCCTTGTTGCAGATTAAGTCAGTTACTACTCATTCTACCTTCAGAGGCCATGGAAAGCAATTGATCTCTGTCCTTTTTATAACAGCCCTTAACATATATGAAGACTTATCAGGTCCCCCTCCAGTCTTGTTTTCTCAAGATTAACCTTGCTCATTTTTAAAAATCTGTCTTCATGGGTATGATTTTTCTGAAACTTTAATAATTTTTGTCTCTCCAATTTGTCCACATCTTTTTTAAGGTGTGGAGAACAGAACCCGACACAATACACCAAATGAGACCTTACCAATGCCAGGTTGAATGGGACAATTTCCTCCTATGTCTTATAGTATTTGTCCATGTTACCACTTTTTGTAGGATCCCTTTTTGATTTTTCATGTCATTAAAGAGCTCCTGATTGGCCTCTTACTGTTCTTTCTTTCCTTCACACTGGAATAGTTTGCTGTTGTGCCTTTTATGTGCTCTTTTTGAGAAATCACTAGCTCTCCTGGACTCCCTTTTCTCTCTGATTTTCTTTCTGTGGGCTCATACATACCAATTCTCTGAGTTGTTAATGTATGCTTTTTTGAAGTCCTTTGTCCTTATTCTTCAGCTCTCACTTCTTCCTTTCTTTAGAATCATGAAATCTATCATTTCATGATCACGTTCATCCAATTTACCTTCAACCTTCAGGTTTGCAACCAATTCATTCCTTTTAGCCAGAATCAAGTCCCACTGGTTACTTCCTCCATCTTCTGAAACAAAAAGTTGTTCCCAACACATTCCAAGGACCTATTGTGCATTTTGTGTTTTGCCGTATTACTTTTCCAACAGATATCTAGGTAGTTAAAGTTCCCCATTACTACCAGGTGTTGTGTATTGGATATTTCTGTTGTGCTAGAAATGACTCCGACTCCTCCTCCTGATTTGGGGGTCCCTAGTAGACCCCTACCATGATGTGGTCCCCCATTTTTCCCCTTCTATCTTCACCCAGAGACTTTCAACTGGTCTGCCTCTCACCTCCTTCTGGATCTTAGAACAAGTGTATGTATTCTTGATATACTGTGCAACACCAACATCTCTTCCTTTTGTTCCCTGCCTATCCTTCCTGAACAAATTATCTTCCTGTAAACCAGTGTTCCAGTTATGGGATTATCCCACCAAGTCTCAATATGCCAATCAAGTCATAATTTTGTTTGTGTATTATATTTTATTATATATATATATTATTGTTTGCATTTGTATAGACATCTGAGTTATTGAGCAGATTGCCTCAGTGTTTTCCCTTTTGTTGCTCCTTTGATCCTATTGTAATTTTCCACATATAAGAATATATATCTGAATATATATATTCTTAATATAAGAAACTAATTCGGACTGTCAACAATTCTGTTTGCCGTTCAAAATGTTAGTAACTAATTGGTTGAATATGTATTTATCTCAAAGTACACACTAAATCAGAGGTGGGCAAACTACGGCCCGTGGGCCACATCCAACCCGCGGGACCCTCCTGCCTGGCCCCTGAGCTTCTGGCCCTGGAGGCTGCCCCCATCCCATCCCCTGCTGTTTCCCTTCCCCTGCAGCCTCAGCTCACTGCACCGCCAGTGCAATGCTCTGGGCAGCCGGGCAGCACAGCTGCAGAGCTGCAGCCTTACCCGGTGCTCTGGGTGGCACGGCTGTAGCGCTGCCAGCCACCGGTGTTCCAGGCAGCACAGTAAGAGGGCAGGGGAGTTTGGGTTGGTGGTCAGGAGGAAGGGGTGTGGATAGGGGTTGGGGCGGTCAGAGGGCAGGGAACAGGGGTAGTTGAATGGGGGCAGAGGTCCTGGGGGGGCAGTCAGGAAGGAGAGGGGGTGTTGGATGGAGTGGTGGGGGGCCTGGGGGCGGTCAGGGGACAGGGAGCAGGGGGTGGTGGATGGGGCAGGAGTCCCGAGGGGGGCGTCAGGGGACAGGAAACAAGAGGGATTGGATGGGGCAGGAGTCCCAGGGGGCTGTCAGGGGGCAAGAAGCAGGGGAGGTCGGATAGGGGTCAGGGGCCGGGCCACACCTGGCTGTTTGGGGAGGTACAGCCTCCCTTAACTGGCCCTCCATTCAATTTTGCAAACATGATGTGGCCCTCAGGCCAAAAAGTTTTCCCGCCCCTGCACTAAATCTTAACTATCATACAGTTCACTGGTGTAACAGGTTTTAAATTTTAAATGATTAAGGTTGAGGTTGCAAAGAGAGTTTCTTTATAAGCCCTAATTTTGTGTCCTGTAACTTTGGAAAACAGAAAATTTGCTTGGTCTCCTTTTTTCCCCGCCTATTCTTTCTGTGCAAGCTATCCCCCTGCAAACCTATACGCCAGTCATGGTATTTATTCCACCAAGTCTTAATGATGCCAGTTAAGGCATAATGTAGTTGAGGTAGTAAAATTTCCAGTTCTTCCTGTTTATTCCCCATGCTCTTTACACAAATGCAAGGACACCTAACATGTTGAGCAGATCCCACTAATGTTTTCCCTCTTGTTGCTCCCGTGACACTATTTTAATTTTGTGTCCCTTCCTTTCCACGACAACACAGAGCTCTCTGTTATAGTTGCCTCTCTTTATACATCCCTGTCACCTGCCGTCTTTGAACCAAGTTGAAAGCCTTCCTCATTAAGTTGGTGAGTTGGTGTCCAAAGATGCTGCTGTTCCTCTTGGTCAGGTGGACCCCATCTCTCCCCAGCAGTCCTCCTTCCTGGAACAACATCTCATGGTCATGGAGGCCAAAGCCTTCCCGTCGATACCTTCTATTCAGTCATGAGTTCATCCAGGGCCAGCTCCAGGCACCAGCATCCCAAGCAGGTGCTTGGGGCGGCAATCTGCAAGGGGTGGCAGTCCGTGTGTTTTTGCCCCAAGCAGAGCGCCGAATTGCCGCTGCCAGCCGTGGCAATTCGGCGGCAGCTTCTATGTTCATCTGTCCACGAGGCGCAGCTTCTTTCTTCCGGCTGAAGACAGAGGCTGCCTCCGAATTGCCATAGCTGCGGAAACGCGCGTGTGGCCCTAACGGCACACGGACTGCCCCCGCCATCCCGCGGCAATTCGGCGCACTGCTTGGGGTGGCAAAATCAGTAAAGCCGGCCCTGCATTCATCTACATTCTATCTGGGCCCTTACCCTCAGTGAGGAGACCAGACGAGAATATATCCCAGTTTTTCCAAAGTGACACTAAGTTTCAGAGAAGAAACAAAGGAAATCAGCTTCCCAGCTTGGGCAAGAGACAAGCAACAAAAATTTTTAATAACAGCAGTAGGGCCATAGTGAAGATCAGGAGCATCCTGACATTGACATCTACCATCACTAGTAAGCTGCAATGACACTGTGAGTATGTTTTTTTCACTGTCACAGGTGTTAGTCTATTCGGTTCTCCTACAGTACAACCTTTAGCCACATAAAACAATAGAGAGAGGCCACAGTTCTCTAGATTCAGGTAGGAATTCTAAGACCCAAACTGTAGGCCAGTCTCCTGTGATCCTGACAAGTACCCTTGCCAACTTGGAAAAGAAGAACCAAACTCAGGACACAACTGATAAACAAGTTTAATACTTAGGTTTCCAATAGCCATGATTTAATCAACATAAGAAATTCCTCTAAATATTAATCTGAAGAGTATGAAAGCACATACAATTCTTAAGTGAGAAAGCTGAGTGGAATAGCAAGGAGGTTCACAAAAGCTACTATGAAGAGTGAAGGTTTTATGATTTGAAAAAATCCCACTGAAAACCTGTGCTTTTTATAGTGTAAGCATTGTCAGCCACACTAGAATTGTGCAAGCATATGACAGACAGAAAGAGAAACTGAGAGAAATGCAAAAAGTGAACAAACAGCATAAAAAGTGAAAAGTAATTTTGATTCTTTAAAAAAAATCTTTACTATCTGATCATTTAATGCAAATGGAGATATTTTAAATAGAACTTCTGTCTTGACAGTGATATTTAAAAATATTAAATTTTGATGTGACATCTTCACTTTGTATTTTACTTTATGCAACAGATAATCTAAAAAAACCCCAAACTGCCATTTTTCTGTGCTGTTGAAATCTGAGACTAGTCAGGACCATATCTCTTTAAAAAAGAAAGCGAGAGAGAGCGAGCAAGAGAGCAAGAGCTGGCAGGGCAGAGCTAAAGCCTCTGCTGCATTAAACTTGTTTGGCTACATTGAGGCTGCAGCAGCGGTCACGCATTATGCTGAAATCTGCTGATTTTACAAAAGAGGGAAAAGGGACAAGATTGTTTTGAGTCCAGATGCTGTCAAACACCAGCAACCAATGGAAGAATTGGCACAATGAACAGGCCAGTATGTGAAAGCAGTTTATGAAGAAATAGCTAAATACAGTGGTTTGTCCTGTCTGATCATCTGATGCTGTAAGTACTAGCATGATGTAGGATTGCTCAGTCACTGCAGTTGTTTTATGGATATCATGATGCTATTAGCATTCATTGTGGCAGAAACCATAAGCTTTGATATATTTAATAGAATATTTAGCTGAATGCCTATTGTCTATGTTGTCTACAGAATTTCTGGGTGACTCATAAGCTGCAGTGCGCTAGCGGTGTGGATGGAACAAGGATTTGCACATTAGCTTGCCTCTCCATTTCATAGCTTTGTGTCTTTGTTGCACTGTATTGTGAGAAATGTTAGTATATTGCTGCAGTACTGTGCATGTAAGGAGGCCTGTTTCTGAATTTGATCAGCAGCCCTTGAATGCTGGGTTTTGTGAGGCATTCTTTGTTTGACATTACTACGACTGACATAATTTAAAAAAACAACCCTAAAAATACGACTTACTCCAACTTACTTGATGCTAGATGCTGTAGTTTGAGCAAGCTTTGTAGTAAGTAATTTTTCATATGTATGTATTTGTAATGGGGTTGCAAGATACTGTTAACTCTGCAGTTTGTGAGAGTTGTTCTCTATAAAGTGTGTCAATTATGATTTACTTAGAAAAGGAATGAGCACTTTCCTATGTTTTCCTATGTTCTGACATAAAGTAGATATATGTATTTCAAATGAAAGTACTTGTTCATATGGAAATTCCACATCTTGTTCTTTGGCAGTTTATTTAATGCTTGTCTTCTGTGCATGCTCTAATGATCTGATGTAGTCTTGGTAACAAATTAAAAAAATATGTTCCCTGCACTGTGTATATGAGCAGATTACTCAGTAACAAAGTAAAAAATTTGCATAGCTAAACTATTCATGCCAACAGAGCAAAGAACTAATGCACATTTTTATCATTATTTGGAAAGTATTTTAATTTTGCTTTCATCTGTCAAGCTACGGGCCTATACTTACAGTATCATCACAGTGATAAATTGTGAAACAAAGGATAGCATCCCTGTATTAATAAATCCATATGCTGTCTTATGTGGTACAGTGAAGTTAATCCTATCCTGCTCCTGCTGAAATCAATGAGAAATCTCCCATTGGCTTTAGTGGGAGCAAAAGAAGGTCCAGCTGTTTATAGCGTTAGATTGTGCAGGGCCCTACAAGATGACACAAAGGGGAGGGAGCAGTGGCACAGGGAAGCTTTCTTTTGTGCACCTAGCACAATACCTGTTCCTGAATTTAGGGTCCACGTTCTGCTCCCAGCACCTGCCTGCTATAGGCAGTGCAGCTCCAAGAGCCCAGCCAATGGGAGCTATGGGAAGCGACGCGGGCCACAGGAACGTGCTGGCCGCCACTTCCTGCAGCTCCCATTGGCCGGGAATGATGAACCATGGCCACTGGGAGCTGTGGGCAGCTGTGCCTGTGGACGGTCAGTGTAAACAAACTGTCTCGTGGCCTGCCAGCGGATTACCCTGATGGGCCACAGGTTGCCCACCACTGATCTAGTCTGATCATATTGCAGGCCACAGAACCTTGCCCACCCCTCCTATAATAGACCCATAACCTCTGGCTGAGTTACTGAAGTCCTCAAATAATGATTTAAAGACTTCCAGTTACAGAGAATCCACCATTTACACTAGTTTAAACCTGCAAGTGACCCGTGCTCCATGCTGCAAAGGAAGACAACCCTTCCCAGGTTCTTTGCCAATCTGGCCTGGGGGATAATTCTTTCCTGACCTCAAATATGGAAGTCAGTTGGACCCTCAGCATTTTGGCAAGACCTAACAGCCAAATACCTGGGAAAGAATTCTCTGAAGTAACTCAGAGACCTCCCCATCTAGCATCCAATCACTTTTGGGGATATTTGCTGCTATCAGTCGCACACTGGCAAAACATGTCATTGTAAGCAGTTTCATCGTACTATCCCCTCCATAAATTTTTCAAGCTCAGTCTTGAAGCCAGTTAGGCTTTTTGTCCCCATGGGTCACCTTGGAAGGCTGTTTCAGAACTTCATTCTTCCGATAGTTAGAAACCTTTCTCTAATTTTAAGCCTAAATTTGCTGATGGCCAGTTTATATCCACTTGTTCTTCTGTCAACATTGGCGCTTAACTTAAATATCTCCTCTTCCTCCCTGATATTTATCTCACTGATGTGTTTATAGAGAGCAATCATATCTCCCTGCAGCCTTTGTTTGGTTAGTCTAAACATGCCAAGCTCTTTGAGTCACCTCTCATTAGGTCAGTTTTCCATTCCTCTGATCATCCTAGTAGTCCTTCTCTGCACCTGTTCCTGTTTAAATTAATCAACATAAACCAAATGTTTCTTCAAAATCGTAACAGCTAGAGACTTACTTTCTTGTTTTTTAATGTAAGCTGAGATTCTTGAGAACATGATAGTAGGTTCAGAGAAGCGCTGGTATGTTGGCTGGGCATGCATCAGCTGTTTCTGATCCCTGCTCTATATAATCATTCAGTGAAAGAAATCAGTAACCGTGTGGAAATTACAGATAAATATTGGCGGAAAAGTGGTAGTACTCTGCTCTTAAGCTTCACTTGTCATATCTACAACTTGTACTTTCCGCTTGGTATGCAAACCTTACAGTTTCCTCACTCTTTTCATCCCTCACTCTTTTCATCCCTTTGCCTCCGTCCCAGCCCTGCTGGTCTCTGACCCATCACTCTCTGTCTTCCCTTTCTTGGTTCACTCCACCCCAGGGCCCTGGACATCCCTCAGCATTCCTCCAGCAGTACTGGCAGCTCCTCATATTTCTCTTATCTCATCAGGATAGGTTCTGAAGCACTCTGTTTTAGACACTCCATTCCTTTCTCTGGTCCTAATTAAGCAAATACTTAAATCTTTTGCTGAACTTCAATCATGCACTTAATTAAGTCTGTATCTATTCAGCATCACATGCTTAAGTACGTTGCTTCATAGGGATGAACTTAAGCATGGGCTTTAATGCTTTGCTGAACTGGTGCCTCTGAGTACAGTGGAGACAACAATACTTTCAGAAGTACATCAGGACCTAATTCCACACTGGACGAGCAACATGAGGTGCTCCCAACTCTTCAGGGTGAATCAGAATAGTATCCTGCCCAACCACAAATAAGTAAGAATGCCATTCTGTCTTTATTACCCTCCTGAGCTTCAGCCACACAGACTTTGGCGTGAAAGAAAACTTTTGCCTGTGTTTAGTAAGAGCAAATATTGTCCAATCCTGTGTCATCCAGTGTCTAAGCCCAACTAAGGTTGACAGTCCGCTGATCTAATATGTCACATTATGCCTAAATATTGGAGGACATCAAGTATTTTTCACCTGATCTTAGCTATGTTTGTTATCTCATAATCTAAATATTTCTCTGTGAATCAGTATCAGTCATCTGATGTTTTATATAATGTACATACATAGATTTCATAAAAACAAGGTAAGTGGGTTGGAAGCCCCATCACTTGGGGCATCTACAATTACTTTGGATCGTATGCTTTAGGGAACATCCTCTCTTGCAGGAAAATTGTATACCTTACCTAACAGGACTTTTTTTATCTCTTACTTCTGTGTTACTAAGAAGACTAAACAATTTCTGTTGGTTTTGCATTAGTCATTACAAAGATGATGCTAGACAAATTGCCCTTCTCTTTTTTATGTGTAAGATACAATACGCAAAATGGCTCATTTTTCAAATGCATTAGTATAGTAAGTGGAGGGCACAGGGGCTATTTTGTGTGAACATAACAGAGCAAACAGAATTGCACAGAGTCTCTTATAGTGGACTGATTCCCAGGGGATACTCTCTGTCTTCCTCCTCCCCATCTCCACCTCCCGGATACCCTTCACGATGTGGGAGTATATTATTTAGATGAGCAGCAATAACAATAGCATTCTGAAAGCTTTGTGAATGCTATATTGAGAATACAGTAATAGAAAATACTATATATTTTGGTTATTCTGAAATCTATAAAACTTAAAAGGATAAACAGAATATCGTTACAGTTTTTCTGTGTTTTCCTTACCATCCATCATAATTAACTGTCTGGAAACTCTAAACTGAAGTTACTTTCCTTACTAATTTCTCATTTATGTTTAAAATATTTCCCTCTCATTGCAGCATCTGTAGAGACCTTTGTTATAACTTTTCTCATTAATAATATTTTGTACTTATCGGAGGATCTCAAATCACTTCACAGACACTAAAGAATTAAGCTTTATAACAATCTATCAGTTAATCTAATTGTTATTAACAGGTAATATTACTGTTTCACAGGCAGAGTGATCCTTGCCCAACAATTCAACCATATTTCTTCCAGTGCTAGACTAGTGTCATTTTTTTTCATTAGAATAGAAGCGTTGAAATATTTGTTTGGAAAAAATATATAGAATCACAGACATGTTACAAGACAGTATAAGAATAAAAAAGAGGTCAAATTGTGGGCATACCAATCTTGGCAGTCCTTTTAAGAATTTTTCTTATGCCACATGGAACACAGTTGTTATCATTAACATCATCTGTTACATATGCTGGATTTCATGTACATCATATTTATTTATAGCATAGACCAAGGAACCGAATATTCTCATCTTTGCAAAGTTTCTCTGTTTTAACTGTGCATGTTGCTTGCAGCCAAATCTCTATATTAATCGCCTTGCTTTTACAAAGTTTTGCCTTTCCAGAGCTAAATTTTCAGCATGCTGCATATCTCAATTTAGACACAAGACTCCCTATAGAAGAGAGATTCACATAGTTCAATTCCCTAGCTAAAAGCATACTACCCATGGAATGTAAAATGCCCTACCATTTTCCTGCAATTGTGGCTGGCAAATGGTATAGAGACCCTATTTGGCAAACAATATCATTAGCCTTTTAAGAATAAATACTTAGCAATTATATAGCGTTTTTTGAGTCCGGTACTGCTCAGATACTCAGGGTTAACCTGAAGCAACTCCACAGAAAGCAGTCGAGTCACTCCATATTTATTGTAATCGGAAGTTCAGTTTGACTCTACATATTTAAAGCACTTAAGAAATATTTATAAAAATCATCACAATGCCATTTGGGAGTAGGTGAACAAACCCTTTCAAAATCCATTTGGAGCTATGCTTGCTGTAGAGTTTGGTTCCACCTATGTTGGAATAAAGTTTATTTGCTGCAGAGGGCCAAAAATCATGCATGCCCTAAAGTTGCAGAGCATCTTATAAGAGAGAAGGGGAACGTGAGAAAACTAGTGCCCCATTTTCATACTTCGTTCTTTTCTATCACAAATCTGTCTTTCCCCACCACTGGAGCTATGCAGCCTGCAGGAATTTCTGCAGGTCTGTAACAACAGTAATAACCTTGGCTATTATTTAGTGATTACTGTATGTGGTTCCAAGGAGAGAGGGACAGAACCCAGCCAGCCCATGCGATATGTAATTCTCTTTCTTTCATTTTTTAAAGTGACTTTGTATGGGCAGTTAAGGACTCCTCATCCCACATACTGGGGAGCAGTTGGGGTTCCATCCTGATTTCCAGATGCCTTTTTTTTTGTGGGAGGTAGGTTCTGTCTGATCTAATGGGCCAGGGACTACCAAATTCTAAACACTCTATGCAAATTGCTTTTATAGCACTTAAACTCTGTGAAGTGTTACATCCTCACAACACCCCTGTAAATTAAGCATGAAGAAAGCTGTGGTAGAGAGGTTAAGTATTTGTTTATTTCCCACTTCCATGCTAACAGTCATTGAGCAGTAAGCCGAGATGTCTTTGAGTCATATGACTGTTTTTAAAATTCCATTGCCAAATGAAGGAATGAACTCATCACCCTTATATTAGGACGTGGGGCAGTGCACTAAGCTGTCAATGCATTTCCTGTTGTCATTCCCCAACAGTCAGATTGTCTGCCATATATGACAATCAGGATTGGCTGTGTCTGTTATAGAAGGCCATAAAATGTGTACATGGGGCATCTTTTGATTTAATGTATGTCTTTATTTTTGATTTATTCAAATGAGCCCATCAGACTCTAGACACATGAACACACAATATTTAAAAATATTACAAAATAAACCTCAGTTGACACAATGCCAATAACACAAACATTCTCTAACCCATAAAAGCGGAGACTATCATCATTCAATCCCTGCCCCCATTAGAGAAAGCCAGTGCGAATAGATAGTCTTTGTAATATACCCTGATGGTCAACAAACTCGATGCCTCTCAGAGAAGAGGTAGAGGCAAATTTTAGAGTTGAGAGCTCCTCACAAAAGATTCCCTGCCACTAGATTCCAGATGTACAAATCTAGACACTGTCAGCTTAAACATGCCAAGTGATCCCAGCTGCTGAAAGAAGCAGGCCAGCACTCAAAAGCATAAAAGACTTTCTAGGTGAAAAGCAATATCTTGAAGTGCACCCAGAAAAAGTCTGGAAGTCGCTGCAGACTAGGGTGATAGGTGTAAGATCTGTCATTCAGTAAGTGGGCACACCACCCACATTCAGTACAAACTAAGTTTCTCACATAGTCTCTAATGGTATATCAAGCAGTAATCATAGAACTGGAAGGGACCTCAAGAGGTCATTTAATCCAGTCCCCTGCATTCATGGCAGGATTAAGTATTATCTAGACCATCCCTGACAGGTGTTGATCTAATCTGCTCTTAAAAATTTCCAATGATGGAGATTCCACCATCTCCCAAGGCAATTTATTCCAGTGCTTAACCATCCCGACAGTTAAGAAGTTTTTCCTAATGTCAAACCTGAATCGCTCTTGCTGCAATTTAAAACCATTACTTCTTGTCCTATCCTCAGAGGTTAAGGAGAATAATTTTTCTCCGTCTTCTTTGTAACAACTTTTCATGTACATGAAAACGATTATCATGTCCTCTCTCAGTCTTCTCTTCTCCAGATTAAACAAACCCAATTTTTTTAATCTTCCCTCATACATCTTGTTTTCTAGACCTTTAATCATTTTTGTTGCTCTTCTCTGGACTTTCTCCAGTTATTCCACATCTTTCCTGAAATGTGCCTAGAACTGGACACAATGCTTCAGTTGAGGCCTAACTAGCATGGAGTACAGTGGAAGAAATGCTTCTCGTGTCTTGCTTACAAAACTCCTGCTAATACATCCCAGAATGATGTTTGCTTTTTTTGCATCAGCGTTAAAATGTTGACTCATATTTAGCTTGTGATCCACTATGACCCCCAGATCTCTTTCCACAGTACTCCTTCCTAGGCAGTCATTTCCCATTTTGTATGTGTGCAGCGGATTGTTCCTTCCTTAGGACAAAGGTATAGTATTCCACTTATTGAACTTCATCCTATTCTCTTCAGACCGTTTCTCTAGTTTGTCCAGATTATTTTGAATTTTAATTCTATCCTCCAAAGCACTTGCAACCCCTCCCAGCTTGGTATCATCCACAAACTTTTTAAGTGTACTCTCAATTCCATTATGTAAATCATTGATGAAGCTATTGAACAGAACAGGACCCAGAACTGATCCCTGCGGGACCCCACTCGATATGCCCTTGCAGCTTGACTCTGAACCACTGATAACTACTCTCTGGGAACAGAGAGGCTGGATATGATAAAAGATGTGGATATAATTGAGATGTGTATGTGGTGTCTACATCCTAAAAGGACGGTCACAACCTCTCCATCACATGGAGATGAGAAAATCAGTTCAGCAGGAGCAACAGGACCCCATAAGACGGTGGTACAACAGAAACAAAGCATAGCAACATTCAGTAAACAGTTAACCAGGAGAGAATCATTATAATAATAAATTGCAATAAGGTAGCATAAGCCAAAAGTGTACAAACCAACATTTTACCATCCCGGAGATCAACCCTGTCTTAGAGCCTAAGGCTGGAGTCTTGCCTTTCAGTTATTCTTTCCTCTCTGTATGTCCCAAAAGCCAAATGGAATTTCATTCCCTGGAGCCAGGGCCGGTGCAAGGATGTTTCGTGCCCTAGGTGAAACTTCCACCTTCGTCCCCGAGCCCCCGCCCTGAGGCGCCCCCCCCGGCAACTCCCCCCCTCCGCCCTGAGGCACCCCCCTCCCCAGCTCACCCCTGCTCAACTTCCTCCCCGAGCACGCCGTCGCTGCTTCACTTCTCCTGCCTCCCAGGCTTGCGGCACCAATCAGCTTAGGCGCCGCAAGCCTGGGAGGCGGGAGAAGTGAAGCAGCCACAGCGTGCTCGGGGAGGAGGCAGGGCAGAGGTGGGGAGTTCCCCTGCATGCCGCCCCCCACCCACTTACTTGCTGCAAGCGGCCCTCCCCGTGCTCCCCTGCCCCAGCTACCTCTGCCTAAATGCCGGCGGCGACTGGGGCGGCCGAAGATCCGGCTGCCCCCCAAATCCTAGTGCCCTAAGGTCACCTAAATGGTTGCACTGGCCCTGCCTGGAGCACATATGCAAATGGAGGCAGGGTGGGAGGAGAAAGTGAAGCTGGACTTAACCTCTTGTTTACTGGGGACCAAGTAGTTTACAGACTTTTTATACTGCAATTTTAGTAACAAAAGGAGGGTAGATGTCAACCCCACCATCTCTAAATATTATTATTTCCTCTAGTTGCTTCTCCCAGCCAGCTAACATCACTTCTGTCTTATCCAGATTGGGTTTCAGCCAACTGTCCCCCATCCAAGCTCCAGTCATGGCCAGACACGAGGAAACATAAATGTCTGCACCATCTAGACCTGATGTACCAGAGCTCAGTTTCATCAGCATACTATAGGCATTGCAACCATACTGGTTTCACTTTTTGCCTGGCAGCATCTCGTACACATTGAGCAGGAGTGATAGGGTAGAACATTGCAGCTCCCCTGATATTTTGCTTGACTCTTCTTACCATTGAAAAGAACAAATATATTCAAGTAGGGACTGTTTCTGTCTCTGCCAGGATTGACAGACTCCAGAAGTCAGGGGATGGAGATGTCAACATATATATTTACCTCATCAGGAGATCATTGACCAGTGAGACCAACACTGTCTCCATACCATATGCTGGCTTTAAACCAGAATCAAAGGAGAGAAGAGAGGCAGAGGCCTCCAGATGTTACCAAAGTTGTTACCCGCACACTCTAGGGACCTCCCCTTACCCCATTCCTGAGGCTCAGGGTGTCACCTTCTGGGGGCTTATGGGACCTTTTACCAGTGAAAGAGCCTTAAACAGTAATATCCTTTATCTCTATTTATTAACAGTTACCAAACCAGAATGCATATGCTAAGCATACAATGCTTACCACTTCCAATAAGGCAGACAAACTTTTTCTGGCATTGACCACTGTCGGAAGACAGGATACTGGGCTAGATGGACCTTTGGTCTGACTCAGTATGGTTGTTCTTATGTTCTTGTGGCCATTCAGGGTCAGGTCATCCAGGGACTCCAGCTTCTGCTCAATACAGCTGGCAGCTCTCATGGGGCTGTGTCCTGGAGTTGGTTACAAAGAACTTCCTTTTGGATGCCAGTTTATATTGTGAAACTTGTCGTGCTTAACTATACCTTAACCAATCACTTTAGTAAAGTATTACAAAATAATTATTTGACCAATCCTAACATATTGTGAAACAATTCTTTAACCAGTCATACCCCACCTTAGTTGATTTAAATCTTGCAAAATTAATTATGCAATAGACAGAAACAATCAAAGAAACAGACAGAAACCATACAGATAAACAATAGAGATGTAGAGACCATAAGGGTAAAACAATAAAGAAGTATAGATTTCACAGTCACAAAGTGAATAAAGTGATAAGTGATTCCTTGTCAGACAGAATGCTATCAAACAAAGTTTTCTTGAAACATCTTAAGATTTCTTTATCTGGTGATAGTGGGTACTATTAGGACAGTACAACTTCTTAACAGCCCGATATTATATTAATTTGATTAATTTAGAGGGAATGTGAGGGGGCAACATTCTGCTTCTTGGCATATAGCTGCTTGGCTGCTTTCCTAATGTGGCTTCAGAAAAAGGCCTCGGACCTTACAAAGTTGCCTTACCAAACAGCCTAGTAATCTTTATTATTATTTTTTTTTAAAGGCAAGCAGCTCTAGGCACTGTCATTGGAGAGAGGACAAATGTCAAGAGATGCTTTCTTGAGCACAGGTCTGATTATCAGCACCTCTTAAAGGAGTCAGAACTTCCCCTCTGTAAAGGAAGCATTGGTGGTGTCTTATGCTAACACATCTGGTTATTAGTCTCCTTACCAGTTGACAATTCTAGATTGTAGGTTGTAGCCTAAAGCTCTCAGAACATATCCATAAACTTAGCGAGTGGCTAAAACTCAAATATAGAAGAAATTGTATTTGTTTCTTTCAGACATCAGTCTAGCTACCAATATCGTCTGCATCCAAGTTATCATGCAGGCAAAGCAGTTGGGAAAACTCCATGCCATGAGAAACACTCAACTTAGTATCTGAGAAAAGACCATGTGGAAAAGTTCTGTTGTTTGGGACTTTACAGATGCTGAGGTGAAGGGAAAAACCTCTTTGGTGCTATCATAGCCACAGCCTAATAATTTTTAAAAAATGAGCTGTCTTCATGACACACACATCTTAATTTAGAGCACAATTTCTGCTAGCAGCTCCTTAATCTCCCTCCTTCTGTGGACCTGTGAGAGATAACATCTGTGTATTGAGATGATCTATGAGGAAGATGCAATGGAGTATTTCAGGGTCACCATTTTGATAGAGGAGCATATAAGGTGTTAGAGAATTGTATTGTCGTTCTTTCTCAGATACCTGGAACCTATCCTCTTTCACTAATCCATCAGGTGGACCATTAAAATTGCTCCTGTACTCTAATAATTTCCAGCCACCACAGGGGCCTTTGGCATTGCTGAGACCTCAGTCTCTCCTGTCCTCTGAGAACTAAAATGCTTTAATTCAACTAGAGCAGCAGCTCTCAACCTTTCCAGACTACTGTATCCCTTTCAGGAGTCTGATTTATCATGTGTACTCTCAAGTTTCACCTCAGTTAAAAACTTATAAATTCATACATAAAAATTCAAACATGTCACAGCACACTATTACTGAAAAATTGCTTACTTTCTCATTTTTACCATATAATTATAAAATAAATCAATTGGAATATAAATACTGTACTTACATTTCAGTGTATACTGTACAGAGCAGTATAAATAAATCATTGTCTATGAAATTTTAGTTTGTACTGACTTTGCTAGTGCTTTTTATATAACCTGTTATAAAACTAGGCAAATATCTAGATGAGTTGATGTACCCCCTGGAAGACCTCTGAGTACCCCCAGGGGTATACATACCCCTGGTTGAGAACCACTGAACTAGAGTAATCAGGCTCAGTATATGAGTATTTGGATGAAATTTATGGTCTGTGATATGCGGGAGGTCAGACTACAGAATTTAATGGTCCCTTCTGGCTTAAACTCTATGAAACTATATTATTACTTTATCCCCATTTTAAAGATGAGGAAACAAAGACACAGAGCTATTAAGTGATTTGCCTAAGGTGACAGTGCAAGTCTGCGTCAAAGTAGGAAAAGAACCAAGATATTCCAACAGCACAACATTACCATGCCTCATTTCTTTTAAGGAAGTCAGTTTTTGAAGGACTTGAAAAGCATGTGAGTTTACATATTCAACCAGGATGTGGCTAAGTAGAGGGTCTTGAATATAGCTAGGGCCTGCACTTGAAATGGAAAAACTAAATAATTGTAAAAGTATTGTCTGCAATAACAATAGAATAAACATAAAGGATGCCTTCATTAATTATTATTATTATTATTTTATACATTATTATTGAGAAATGGATCTCCTTGATAGATAAGCAATCTCCCTAATAGAAGTATCTTTTCTACTTTAGGAAATATGTCTGCATACTCATCTGGATCATGTCACCATTGTATCTGAGAGCCTGAAAAAAGTAACAAAATGTTTTGTAAATTTGGTCTGACTGTCGTGGGGTAGGTACCCCTGTCAGAGGGGTGCCGGGTTGTGGGAGAATTAAAATAGGGGTTTGGGGGCCCAAGTGGCCTAATCTCCAGCGTCACCATAGCGGCCCTGGCTCCTTGGACAGCATGGCCCAGTGGCCTCCTCAGCCTACAGAGTGTGGATAACCTCTGCTGAAGCAGTGTGGGGTAGGTACACCCCAGCACACAGACAATTTTACTTCAGTATATTCAGGACTGAATTTTTTGATAATATGTTACAAACTGTAGGAGGTAAAACAAGACTGTAAAGTCAGGTACCATTGAGTATCATTTCTTCAGATTTTATAGTAGCATAGTAGACCAAGGTAAGAAAATATACATTTTAAATGATATCTTTAAAATAAATTTTATCTTACATTTTATGGTAATTTTCTGCTCAGTGCAGCTCAGGCACTTCTTTAGATGAAATGGCTTTATATAAAAAGATTTTGGTTTCACACATATGGAATCAATTCTGGCTATTACCATTTATAAGTGTTCTTTTGTATAATACCTTGAAAAGTTCCATTATGTAAAATATTCTTATTGGAACTTCAACCAAAGGTAATATATGAAACAATCCATGTCTGAGGTTTCTGGTTTACCTTTTTAGAAAAGTTCTCACGGGAGTCAATTTTGATAGTTAAAAGTACTAATATCTATATCCAAACAAAATCTAATTAAACCAAACAAAACCCCAAACAAAACAAAACAAAACAAAAAAGACCAAGATAGCATTTATAAAAGCATTCATTTACTCAATCACCTTGACAGGTTTCAGAGTAGCAGCCGTGTTAGTCTGTATCCGCAAAAAAAACAGGAGTACTTGTGGCACCTTAAAGACTAACAAATTTATTTAAGCATGAGCTTTCGTGAGCTACAGCTCACTTCTTCGGATGCATAGAATGGAACACACAGACAGGGGATATTTATACATACAGAGAACATGAAAAGGTGGAAGTATGCATACCAACAGGCAGAGTCTAATCAATTGAGATGAGCTATCGTTAGCAGGAGGAAAAAAAAATTCAAAATTTTTTGAATTTATGCATACTTCCACCTTTTCATGTTCTCTGTATGTATAAATATCCCCTGTCTGTGTGTTCCATTCTATGCATCCGAAGAAGTGAGCTGTAGCTCACGAAAGCTCATGCTTAAATACATTTGTTAGTCTTTAAGGTGCCACAAGTACTCCTGTTTTTTTTCAATCACCTTGGGAGGTCAGGTTTTGATAGCACTTGATCAGTAATGCTTTTCCCACCAGCCTTGCTTCATTTCAAGGTTATTAATAAAACCTGATGGTGGTGCTGTTGTGCAGAATTTTTTCTGTCAAACCATTTCTGGCTCCATTCTCCCTTCCATTCTAAAGCTAGGATATAGGTTCTTAGTGCAGTCTTTTTACACCGCATTCAAATAGTTGCATGTAGGAATGTTCTCCTTTCCCTTTCCTTAGCTTTCTGGCAATTTGCAGAAGAGCTAAGGGAAAAACTTGGCAAGAAAAAAAAACAGGCTCGCTAGATGATAGTACAGTGGTAAACCTCAAGCAAAGAAAGCACAAAAGATTGGATTTATTTTGTTTATTTATTTGTTTATTACAACATATTATAACAAAAGAATGATGTACTAGCCTGAGCATGCTGTACTCTACTTTTGGCATGCTCAGGCTGTCTTTCACCTGTTCCCATCTCTCAGAAAGATTGAACTTCAGTGTCTTTCCCCTACAAGCTACCTGTTTTCTAACTGCATGATTATCAATTAAAGCCCTTCTTTGGGTTTTCCCTTTAAATGAGCCTTTTCCAGCACACCTTCCTGGTAGTTGGCCTGGCTCCAGCAACAGCTGTAGCTCCAGTGTTGTTCTTTTACCTCCGACGGTAGCAGGTTGTTGTTATCTTCCTTTTCACTAGTAAGTATTTTGACCCAGATCCACAAAGATATTTAGGCTCTTAACTGTTAGGAGCTTAAATACATTTGTGGATCTGGGTCTATGTTCCTTTTTCTGTTGTCTGCCTTGGGGTGGCTTCTGCACTAATGCTTTCTCTCATATCCTGGAAAGTGATACATCCTTGTATATTATCAAGTGGCAGGGCCGCCCAGAGGGGGGGGCAAAGGGGGCAATTTGCCCCGGGCCCCGGGCTCCGCAGGGGCCCCCAAGAGAAGAGCGGAAGCTCCCACCTCCGCCCCTCTCCTGGAACCTCAGCGCATCAAGCGCCGAGTCTCCGGCTGAGCCCCTGAGCCCCGCCCCGCTCAGAGCCGCGTGGTGAGGGGGCGGGGCTGGGAGCTCCAACGGGGCCGGGGCCTGAGCCCCGCCCCGCTCAGAGCGGCGTAGGGAGGGGGCGGGGCTGCGAGCTCCGGGCTGAGTTCCCAGCCCCGCCCCCTCACCACGCGGCTCTGAGCGGGACGGAGCTCAGGCCCCGCCGGAGATGCGCTCGGGTAAGGGGGCGGGGCGGGACGCTGGACCCGCCGCCCAAGCGCCGCCCGGTCTTGGCGGCGGGGCCCTTCTGTTCGGGACCCGCCGCGAAGTGCCCCCGAGGCCCCGCCACCGAATTACCACCGAAGACTGGGCTGCGCTTTGGCGGCGGGTCCCGCTTCGGCGGTAATTCGGCGGCAGGGGGCTCCCGCCGCGGGTCTTCGGGCCACTTCGGCAGCGGGTCCCGGAACGGAAGGGCCCCCCGCCGCTGAAGACCCCGGGCCCCCGGAATCCTCTGGGCGGCCCTGTCAAGTGGATGATCTCGGTGTGACGGAGCGTTTCTGGCGGGACCCAACTGAGAGTGCCAAATCAGGACCAATTGCTCAAACAGGGCAGTCACAGCCCTAGGCTGGGGTTTTTCCACCTCTAAGGCAAACCAAACCAGCCAGACAAAAAGGACTTTGGTCTCACCCCACTGGCTAACCACAAGTCACACAAGCAATTTCCTTAGACACTCCAGTCTCCCAGTATCACCACCAGTGCACTCGTCCTGGGGATAAATGGTTATGAAAACCAACACCCCAATAAAAGGAAAAGGTTCTCTCGATCCCAAAGGACCAAGCCCCAGACCCAGGTCACTATACACATCAGATCTTACCCACAAATCACGCTGTTGCCAATCCTTTAGAATCTAAAATCTAAAGGTTTATTTACAAAGGGAAAAAGGTACAGATGAGAGCTAGAATTGGTTAAATGGAATCAATTACATACAGAAATGGCAAAGTTCTTAGTTCAGGCTTGCAGCAGCGATGGCATAAGCTGCAGGTTCAAATCAAATCTCTGGAATACATCCCCTGCTGGGATGGGTCCTCAGTCCCTTGTGTAGAGCTTCAGTTTGTAGCAAAGTCTCTCCAGAGGTCAGAAGCAGGATTGAAGACAAGATGGAGATGATGCATCAGCCTTATATAGGCTTTTCCAGGTGTAAGAATCTCTTTGTTCTTACTGTGGAAAATCCCAGCAAAATGGAGTCTGCAGTCACATGGACAAGTCTCTGCATACCTTGCTGAGTCACAAGGCGTGTCTGCCATCTCTCCATGGGTCAATTGTGTAGCTGATGTTCCTTAATGGGCCATCAAGCAGGCTAAGCAGAGCTAACACCAGCTTGTCTGGGATGCTTCCCCCAGAAGCACAGCACCAACTTGAAATACAGACAGCATAGAGCCAACATTCATAACTTCAACTAAAAATGATACAGACATACAGACAGCATAATTATAACCAGCAACCCATAACCTGGTCTTAGACACCTTATATGACCCCCTTTACCTAAGATTTGGTGCCACTACAGGACCTTGGTTGCAACCCATGTTCTATATGGTCCCAATTTATATCAATAATGTCACACTCGGATAATGACAGAACAAACAAAAATAGAAAACTCATTCACTCAGAAATCTAGGTGCTCTTTATTCCCTTTTTCTTCTTCTCTCTTGCCATGCCCCTATTTGGCATCAGCGACTTTTATAGCCTTCTTCCAAAACTCATGATTGTATGACTGACTGTGTGCAAATTGGTCTCTCTAAGGTCCACTGATATCCTATCCAGGTACCAAGTCTTTGGTCTTTCATCCAAGATCATGGCAAGGGCCATCTTATAAATATAACTCTTGGGTCTCTGCTGGACATGTCCATATCAATGTAGCCTAGCCTCCCTCAACTTAGCTTCAATTGGGGCAATTTGCATTAGGCTCCTCACAATTTCATGTTGTTTCCTATCATGGAGCATCCAGCCATTTGACCATCTCAGCAGCTACATCTCCGTGGTGGAGAGCATTCTGATTTATTTTCTTGTGGTTGGCTAAGTCTCTGTTCCATACATTAGGATGAGTCAAATTATAGTTTTAACTTTTATTGGCCTCTTTTTGTCATAGAAAACTGAAGTCAGCTCCTGTCATTTGCACCAAGAAGCTTTAATACAATGCTGGACATCACACAGGAAGGCACCATTATCCTCAACAATTGATCCTAGGTATGTAAATTCTTACACTCTACTTAGCTCTTTGCTGGTAAGATCCTTTATGGTGGGCCCCCTCCCTCTGTTATCATAGTCTCAGTTTTACCAATGTTCACTCTAAGTCTCACCTGCTCAAAACTGTGTTGCCACTGTTCAAGGCTGTTTTGCAGGGTCTCACAATCTTATTCACATATCACTAAGTAATCGGCGAACAGCATATTCCAAGGTGGTTCCCTTTGTATATTTTCACTTATGTGTATGATGGAATTGCTGATTTTATGAGCATAAATTTGATCTAGTTGGGATTATTGAAACTTGGTGGGATGATTCACATTAGTAGAATGTTAAAATCAATTGTTCTAACCTATTTAGGAAGGATCAAGTGGGCAAAAGGGGTGGGAGGTGGCACTCTATGTCAGAAGTGGCATTACCTGTTTCTGAGTCCCTGATAACTTGGAAGAAAGATGCTTATAGATCAGTGTCCTAACAGAGAAATCACAAGATGCGGTACTAGTTGGTTTCTGCTACATGCCAGCAAATCATACTAGGAAACTGGATGACCAACTCATTATGCACCTATCTATAATATGTAGGATAAAAAGCTGTGTGATCACGAGGAATTTCTATTTGAGTGGCAAGCTGGAGGTCTCATGCTGCCAGCACTAAAACATCCCTGGGATTTCTAACTATTATCACTGACAATTTTCTAACTCAAAAAGGTATTGCAGCCAACACAGGGGAATTGTTTTTTAGACCTTATCCTAACAGATAAAGAGGAACCGATCACAGAACTAAAAATTAATGGTAGCTTAGGTACAAGTGATCATGACTTGATTACATTTACAATGAGCAAGCAGAATAAAGTCCAGACCTTAGGAGCCAAATCAGCTGGGAGGCAGAATTTAATCATAAAAATGTGAATGATAATGGGGAATAATTTAGGAACACTTTACTAGATGCCCAAAAAAATGCAATCCCACTATTGAAGAAGAATGCTGTACTGGTTAAAAAACTGACCTGATTTGAGGGGAAGCAAAGGAAGCTGTAAAAAATAAAATATATAACAAATGGAAGAGAGAGGAAGTTGATAGTAAAGAAGTTAGGAATTGTAAAAAAATTATATGGGAAGCCAAGAAACATACAGAGAAATCTATGACCAGCAGAGTTAAGGACAATAAGGAGTTTTAAAAATATCTTCGGAACAAAATGAATTCTGACAATAGCATTGGTCCATTACTAAATGGAAATGGTAAAATTATCAATAATAATGCATATAATGCAGAAGTGTTCAGTAAATATTTCTGTTCTATATTTGGGAAAAAACAGATGATATGGTCTCATTGTATGCTGATAACATTCTTTCCATTCCACTAGTACCTGTGGAGAATATTAAATAGAAGCTACTAAAGTTAGACATTTTAAAATCAGCAGGTCCAGGTAACTTGCATCCTAGAGTTTTAAAGAGCTGGCTGAGGAGCTTGCTAGACAGTTCACGTAGCTTTTCAATAAGTCTTGGGGCACTAGGGAATTTCCAGAAGACTGAAAGAAAGCTAATGTTGTGCCAATTTTTAAAAAGGGTAAGCAGCATGACTCGGGTAATTATAGGCCTTTCAGCATGACATTCATCCCAGGCAAAATAATGGAGTAGCTGATATGGGACTTTGTTAATATTACATTCATGCAAATCAACATGTGTTTTTGGAAAGCAGATTCCATCAAACTAACTTGATTTTTTTTAATGAGAATAAAAGTTTGGTTGATAAAGGTAATCGTGTTGACATAATATACTTAGACTTCTGTAAAGCATTTGACTTGGTACCACATAACATTTTGATTAAAAACAATAGAATGATATAAAATTAACATGGCACACAGTAAATGCACTAAAGATTGACTAACTGATAGGTCTCAAAATATAACTGTAACTAGGGAATCATCACTGAGTTCGTGTGTTTGCAGCAGGATCCTGCAGGGATTGGTTCTTGGCCGCATGCTATTAAAATTTTTATCAATGACCTGGAAAATAACATAAAATCATCACTGACAAATTTGCAGATGACACAAAAATTGGGAGACTGTTAATTAATGAAGAAAACAGGTAACTGATTCAGAGCAATCTGGATCGCTTGGTAAGCTGAGTACAAGCAAACAATATCCATTTTAATACAGGTAAACGCATACATCTACGAATAAAGAATGTAGGTCAGACTTACAGATGGGGGACTCTATGCTGGGAAGAAGTGCTTCTGAAAAAGATGTGGGGTTTCTGGTGAATATGAGCTCCCAGTGTGATGCTGTGGTGAAAAGAACTAATGTGATCCTGGAATGCATAAACAGGGGACTCTTAAGTAGGAGAAGAGAGGTTATTTTACCTCTGTATTTGACTAATGTGACCACTGCTGGAATACTGTGATCAGTTCTGTTGCCCACAATTCAAGAAGGATGTTGACAAATTGGAGAGGGTTCAGAGAAGAGCCACAAGAATGATTAAAGGATTAGAAAACATGCCTTATAGATATAAAATAAAGGAGCTCAAACTATTTAGTGTAACAAAGAGAAGATTAAGGGGTGACTTGGTTACAGTCTATAAGTATTGACACGGGGAACAAATATTTAATAATGGACTCTTTAGTCTAGCAGAGAAAGGTATAACTTGATCCAATGGCTGGAGATGAAGCTAGACAAATTCAAACTGGAAATAAGGTACGCATTTTTAACGGTGAGTGTAATTAACTAGGTTTCAGAGTAGCAGCCGTGTTAGTCTTTATCCGCAAAAAGAACAGGAGTACTTGTGGCACCTTAGAGACTAACAATTTTACTATTGTAACAATTTACCAAAGTTCATGGTGGAGTCTCCATGACTGATAGTTTTAAAATCAAGCTTGGATGTTTGTCTAAAATATATGCTCTAGGAATTATTTTGGGGAAGTTCTATGGTGTTAAGACAGACATGTCCTTCTGGCACGCCTCTCCGTCACAAGCTCCAGCAAACCAATTCTCTTGTTATACAATCGTACACCTTCTCCAAGTCCACAAAGACCATGCAATTTGTCTCTTTTCTTTGAACTTCTCCATGAGGATTTGTAGAGCAGTTTTCCTCCTTCTCATCGTAAACCCATACTGACTCTTCTAAATTTCAACTGTGCCACTTAGATGCCTTTCAGTCATCTTCTTCCATGCTTTCACAGCATGTGATGTCAGCTTAACTGGGTGATAATTAGTGCACAGTTTAATATCTCCTTTATGTGCCTTTACTCCCTATAAATTGTAAATTAGCAACCTCTTTAGGAAGTGGTTTCAGAGTAGCCACATCCTTGAGCATGATCACACCCTCTTAAGAAATACTTCCCTTTTTCTACCTAACTGCAATATTGCAAGTCCCTCGTTTCAGAATCATCTACTCCTCTTCAAGGTTTGCACTCTCATAGACTCTCTGGAAATATAAAATAATAAAATGGATAAGGAAACCTTTGCTTGACTTAACCCAAACCTACATTTCCTAAGAGTAAATACCATACTCTGTACTTGATCCAAACATCTTCTGTTAGAGGAGTAGTTTTGATCTGGTGTTTGGTCTCGGGAACATTTCTGTGAAGTACAGACTTAGAGCAATTTTGAAATTAAAGTCCTGCAGTGTTAGTGTGCAATAAATTTCTGTTCATCATATTCTGTTTATATAGAACTGTGGGGTTATTCTTAACTTCTTCTATCAGGAATACAGATTGTCCCAATGGCTGAGGTTTAGCCCCCTTCTCCTTCTGGTCCTGGTCTTCTCAATGTGGCTCCTATTTAGTCATGTTTATTTATTTTAATTGTATTCTTCCATGGAGCAATGATAGGACAACAAATTCCACAACATTTCCACAGCCTCTGTAACTTTTGATGATAACATTATTCTTTCCTGGTTGCTACTGGGGCTTGTCATCTTTGTTGCAGTAATAATGAAAAGTATTTCTCTGGGAATAATTAGAGTAATCCTGAAGTCAGTTAATTTAACACCTCTGAGGGAGAGGAAAGAGCAGGACTTTGACTTGTGGTATCCTCTGATGGTGAAGCATAAAAATGAATACAGAAAAGTCTGGAAAAAAATTACCCAAGATGAAAACACTGTTTCCCTGTGCTCACCTGCCTGTATTCACTCGTCTCCTCTTATACTTGCATTATAAGATTTTTGGCACAGGAAATGTCTTTTTGTTAGCACAATGGGGTCCTAGTCTGTGACTGGGGTTGCTAGGTGCTACGCCAATACAGATAATAAAATCCACTAGTAAAGCTTTGCATACAGCCTCAGTGTTCTCCCTAAAATTTATTTTGGATCTGATCCTGCACTCTTTACTCAGGAGAAGAAAGTCAATGGAGCAAATTTTCTCACCCCACAATGGGTGCAGAAGTCCTGGCAGGCAACAGTATTGGGAGTGAGAGATCCAAACCTTGTTTTTCCTGGCGAATACACTTCCATCCTTACTAGCTGAGGGAGGTTTGATGAATTTGTGACTATGTGGCCCAATGGCTGAACTCCAATGGAAATCACAGAGGTTGTTGCAGCCCTGAGACTGTAGTTGTCATATAATAATTTTACTGCTGTTTTGTGACTTAAGAGGAATTAATTCCAGTCTTACCACTATTGAACTCCCATACCAGTTCTGCTTGCCTACAAAAGATCAGCATTGGGGACAATAAGACTATAAGATCAGTCCTTTACCTTGTCAGAAATTTCTGTGATAAATACTGGCATTTGTGCATGCATTTTTCATATTTTATCAAAAGGCAGCAACTCCCGCTACACTGAATGCACTAAACAAAGTTTTTGCACTCTGGAAAAATCCTAATTTGGGGTAGAAAAATGTTTAACTGGTCTCAGATGGGAAAATGAACAAGACTATAGTTTGGCTATATTTTTTTTTAATTCTTGGGTAATTTATTATTTAAATATTATAATTTTTGAAATTATCAGTGACAGATTGTGAAATAATATTTTCTTTATGAATAGCTATACAATATACAGTCACATCCTCAACTAGCAACACTGATTTGCAGCACCTGAGGATCTGGCCCACAAATTTCATTTGATATTGCTGCCCTAAATTTCCCTGACAATAAGCATATTAAGACCAGAACAATTCCCATTCCAGCACATTTTGCTTACTGGCATCTTATTGTATTACACCCTGTCAGACCTGTTCCAAGTTTCTGCCTGTGATTTATAGGACAATTATCTATGAAAAGCAAAATTCTGTCCATTTGTACAATAGCTGCAGTAACCTTGACTGTGAATTCTCTTTGAAGCGAGCTGGCATGCTTTTTACAGTAAATCTTTAAATTGTACATCTTTCTACAAGTACTTTGATACCTGGGTATTCCATTTTGTAGTTAAATTTCTTTGTTTCTAATACAAAAGATTCACAGGTTGTATTTTTTATGGTGTCATTCTTTATCCCATTTGTTTTGATGAAGGATGTACATTTAAAGTTAAATATGTTTTGGTATGGAGCTAGTATCTGGATATCGGCCAGAGTCAGCACTTTGTAGACAGTTACTATGCAAGCTTCTACACTCTGTTGTGCCTGAAACACAGTTGCTGTTTCTGTAACTGAGCTGAAGATTCTCAGAGTCTTTCTTTCTTTCTTTCTTTCTTTCTTGAAGACAATGGAGCTTCTCCATATTTATGCTGGAGTAAATGAGATAACATGGCCCAGACAGTTTAAATAAGTTGCCAAAGGCCACACAAATTGATGTCAGAATACAGACTAAAACTCAGAAGTACGTGGCTTCTAGTCCTATGCTCGATCTGCTAGACCATGCTGCTTCAGTCATCTCATTGTTCAGTACTTATGTTTGCTAATCTTTACCTGTATTTTCTCTTTCAAAGATCTATTTCCCCCACACTCTCAGGTTCAATATCATGGTTAAGTACATGTTTTTAGCGTGTGCCACAGTGGACACCATTTTTGCAGGTAAAACCTTCACACCACAATATGAAATCACTCTGGCTCAACTATAAGGTACACAGTATCATTCAATGTACAATTTGCTGTTCAACCCTTTTTTGCTTTTGGGGAAATGTTATTAAATAAAACAATTGTGCTTTCTCTGCTCCATACTGTGGGCCAGATCCTCCCCCATTGGTGCTGCATGGAGATGTAGCTGGGCCTGGGTTATTGACTATGCCATAACTTGGAGTTTCCACTTTGTTGATGACAGATGCAGTTGCAGCCATAGTTCCACATGAACTTACCTAATGGAGGCTGCTCAGTGGATGCTCTGAATATGCACATCCACCCGCCACCCTAGTCAAGCAGCTGAACTGGCTAGCGCAACTCATTCTTTTAGCTGTACTGCCCCTTATTGCTATTCTATTTGAGGACACACCACCGTGGACTTTTTCTACTGGGATCCTCATGGCCTAGTTCATATCAAAAGAAGTCAACATAAATCAATTGTGATTCTGTGATCAACTGTATTTATAAACTGTATAAATCATCCATTGTATTAGTACCATGTTCCCTTTGTTCATAAATTCCCATCTCCTCTAGACTTTGGACTTTGTTCAGTAATTTTATGGGTTATGCTATGTATGCTCTCCAGGCTCCAAGTTGAGGTTTTAAAGATTTTGATTTAGCTATTTTAAGAGTTGGTTTGAAGTGAATTACAGCATCTAGCATGTATCGGAGGTAGCCGTGTTAGTCTGTATGCACAAAAACAACAAGGAGTCCTGTGGCATCTTAAAGACTAACAGATTTATTTGGGCATAAGCTTTCATGGGTAAAAAAACTCACTTCTTCAGATGCATCTAGCATGTGTATTACATACAGTGGTTCCAATTTTTAGAGGCATGAAGGGGGCGGCGGGAGGTTATCAAATGAGCCTCCAGTATCGGGCATAGTGAATTGCGGGCACAACTACTAAAATTTCAATGTCTACCTGATTGGCAGGCAAAATTAAGTAATTTAACATCTAAACATTAGTATCTATGCCTGTAACTTCACATCCACAATTAATTGCAGGCATCTGCAAAATTGAAGACTGTTTTTAAAAATCAAGCCCTAATTTTTTTGGGATTATCTTTTCTTTAACTGAATTTGTGTGATGCACTGGAAGGAGGTTTAGGGCCTATCTATATCAGTTAAACAACTTACATGGCAGAGACCATGGTGTAGACAGCAATCCTTCCATGACTATTTTGTCCAGACCACCACTTACAAAGACCTTATATGGTCATATTAAGCAGTCAGAATGCTAGAAAACCAGGGAACGCTACAGGGTCTGTCTGTGTCTAGTAGCTGACAACCAAGTTCTGTCTCTCTTCTCTACCATGGGAAACACTACTGGAACCATATCATTATGTTCATCAGGGTTGTAATTTGATCCAGTAACATGGTTACACTACCACTTGATCCCATCTACACAGGCAAAACCAAACGGATTTGGGATTATCATGTAAATTTGACAGTGTAGATCTGCCTTTACTGGCCAGGGTTTAACTTCCTCTTCAGCTAAATTGGCCTCTGAGTGAATCAATTATATCTAAACTGCATTTAGGCACATTGTAGTGTCTCACTTCCTTGATTAGCTACAGTTGTCAAGAATACTAGTCCGTACTTTTGTTTTTCATTGGAACTTCAACACTAATAGGAGTAACAGATGAATTCCCTGGTACATCTGGCTTTTCATTTATCCGAGGGGGTATAGATTGCTCACAGCTATTAATACATTATCAGGACAATGGGGTTTAGTTTGAGTATTGTAAAGCATACCTCTTTTTCAGCATTCAGGTCATGTACAGTGTTGGGCACAAAATCAAAAATGAAGTCAAACAATTCCTCCAGATCAATATAATAAAGGAAAAACCCATGTTAAACTGAGCATAGACATGGAGAATAGCTTCTGGGAAAGTGTGTTACCCATTAATTATGGAGAGATGGTCTTTCAATAGATAAGGTTATGATTAGCTTTCTATTCTAAGCCTATTTTTTGACATTCCTACTACCCAAGATGGTCAAAACTAAATCAATCATCCTGAAATTTCTCATAAGTTATTTTCTTCTGCAGATTTTTTTGGGAAAGTATATACCTTGGCCCTGCCCTTCTGCTGGCTCTCCCTTGTCTTGACTTCCAAGTGCCCCTGCATCACAGTGCACAGGGAACCCCTGAACTGTTGAGCTTTCCACTGCAAAGAAGGTGCACAACCTCTGTGTGACCTCCCTAGACCCTGTCTCCCTCTGCAGTAGAATTGCACCAGTTTCACATTCTGTGGAGTTCTCCACATCCATCAAGGTTGGGGCAAGATTTTCCTTGATTTGCATAAATGGTTGTAACTAATTAAGTAGCACCTAACATTGTGTTACTTTTCTGTTGGACTCTATGCTATGCAAATATTGAAACATTTGTATAGACAGAAAAACAAGCTGAGCCCGCTTATTTAAAGGCCTGGAAAAGTATATGTGCCAGATTTTATTTTCAATGATATTACACTGGGAATGCCATTTCCAAAATCACCAGCGGTGCAAGTAGAATTAGTTTCTTACTGGTACACTGCACTCATGGGAGGGACACAAAGAGAGGCATGTGACCTCCGTACGTGACCTCCCACATGACTCCTCACCGCTCCCAGCCCGGGGCCCCCATGCTTTCCCGTCCCCTCCCCGTTAGCCATCCCCTGTTACCTGTGGGGGCTCTGTCCTCCTCCCGCTGTGCTGGAGACTTCTGAACCACAGGGCTCTCCAGAACTGCAGCAGCGAAAGGAGCAGAACATGGGGCTGCTGGGTGGCCCCACACCAGCAGCTCCTCCAGTGTGGCTTATACCGCCCCCAGCCCTATCCTCTGGCGGGGATGCTGTACAGACCCCAGACAGGAGATGTAGCTGCATGGAAGGGCTGGAGAGGCAGGGCTAGGGGCGGTACAGCTGCGCTGGAGGAGCTGCTGGTGTGGGGCCGCCCGGCGGCCCCACATTCTGCCCCTCCTGTGTCTTTCCAATACAGCATACCGGCTACAAATATCTTACTGGTACGGCATACTGGACCGGACCACCATACTTGCACCACTGAAAATTCCTCTCAGTTTAACATTCCCTGGGTTTTCATGTACAAATTAACTGAATAGATTCCTAAATAATGTAAAACCTCAAGCCAAAACAAAAAAAAACCCAGATTATTTGTATTTTAATCTGATAATTTCACAATGATCATATTTACATATTACAGCACAGCCTCGATTATTTTCTGGTTAGATTTGTGGCTAATGGGTTCCCAAGATGCTAGTTGGAGACAAACATGTATGACTATACATTTAAGAAAAGACCTACTAGCTCAGAGCCCAGTCAGAGACACAGAAAAGAATTTACATTTGCACAGAGACAGAACAGTGAAATGCTGTCAATATTTTAAGAAAAGTTTCTACAAACCTTGTCCACTTGGCTTATGATGAACCCACTTATTAGGGATATGTGTGTTTGTAATGGGGGAGTCGGTAGAGTGAAAGACTGGGGAATCTATTCACTTATTCTCCCCCTTAAACCAAAATGCATTTTTACAAACTAAGGGGGAGAAAAAAAATCACTGGGCAAACAAATGTAGGAAGCTGGAAAGGGCTAAAAATGGCTTTATACTGCATAATTCATTTATATATGCATAGTGAATGAATCAATTAAGCAATTTGGCAGCAGATGTGTTGCATCAAGTAGGCACTATTCAGGTTGCTAATGGCAGTAAATTCTGTGTTTCAGTTTGAAGGAATGTGTACATTGTTCCTGAAAACTATACTGAGTGTTTGGACAGCATAACGTAGAGGATGATCTATATAACTGGAAGTGGGGATAGGAGGTGAAGACTTTGTATCCTCCCCTGTAAACCTAGCTGCAATCTAGCTAATCGCCTCCTCTGTCTACAGTCTAGTTTATTCCAAGGGCAAAACAACTCTTCAAAAGTATTCTGCCCAAAACCCTTCATGGGGCTCTTAGGTTCTCCAAGAGCCTTTTGCAGCACATAATGAGGCAGAGGGAGAAAGTGAAAACCTGCCTCTTAGTCAGTATACTTACAGTAGTGTGTGGGGGGAGAAAAAGGCATAGCTCTGTTTCTGCCCTCCACGTGCTTGCAAGTACTGTAATGCACAGAGACGTTTATAATTAGAAACATGACTCACTTAGAGCTAGGAACTGCAGCTTGTCCTCAGAGGAAACGACTTTTTCATGCCCTTCAGTTCAATTCCTCTCCATATTAATGTCACTCTCCTCTCTCATTTCTTTTTCTTCTTTCAGGACCCCAGAGCTGATGTTGAAAAGTGGCTGCTAGCAGACCAGAGAGCTAAGACAGGGCAGACTTTGGTTCCAACATTGTCTCGGCTTCCTGTAAAAAGAAGGAAAACAGAAACAACATCTTTCACATTCTCACTCTCTCTCCACAAAATGGACAAAAATCAGTTACAGAAGAAAATGGTGTGAATTCAGTTAAAGTTGCAGAAAGAAACCAAGTTCTCTGTGCTTGCCAAGTGCCATTGTTGCTGAAAATGAGATAAGCAAGCGTGCTGAACAACTGAGAGCAGGAGATTTGTCAAGGAATCTGGATAAAGAGCAGTCAGTCAGAAGCACAGCCACATTTCAGAGATAAGGGATGGAGTGAACAGTGAGTGGGCTTTCATAAGATTGGGCTTTCTGGAGTACATTTAAAGAGAAAGAGACGACAACACTCAAGCAGAGAAGATAACAAAATAATTTGTTTAATTTATAAATTCAATGTCTGCTTCATGTTCTTAGCAGGAAAAAATCACATGAAAAAAGAGGATGAAGACCAAGGATAAGATCAGGTAAATGGGTTAACCATTATGAAATACTTCGATTAGAATAAGGTGACTATCAAAGCTCCTGATGTTGCTCATATTCTCATTGGCTTCAAGTGGGAGCAAGATTGCTTGAAATGGACTTGGAGTTTATCAAAAGGTGCAGTTCATAAAGGTAAACTGAAGTGCTTAAAATTACACAATAATGTTGAAGGGCCATATTGTGATCTCTTTATTCATGTTGGTTAGTAGTTACTTATGTGAGTACTTCCACTGAAATCAATGGCATACCTTATGTGAGTAGCTGCTCACCACTATGAGTAATAGAATCACAATCTGACCTTAAGTTCTCAAGTTACTTACAGAATCCACATTTAGCTTAAGCATTTAGACAAATGTATTTGAAAATAAAGACGATGAAAATAATTTTGCTGCTTCACTTACTGCACCTGGCAAGGCCTGAATTCAATGTTCTGTTTCCCTGGCTACCAGCTAAAGCAGGGGTGGGCAAACTTTTTGGCCCGAGGACCACATCTGGGAATAGAAATTGTATGGTGGGCCATGAATGCTCAGAAAATTGGGGTTGGAGTGCGGAAGAGGGTGAGGGCTCTTGTTGGGGGTGTGGGCTCCAGGGTGGGGCCAGAAATGAGGAGTTCAGGGTGCAGGAGGGGGCTCTGGGCTGGGGCGGAGGAGTGTGGGGGGATGAGGGCTCCGGCTGGGGGTGCGGGGTCTGGGGATGAGGAGTTTGGGGTGTAGGAGGGTGCTCTGGGCTGGTACAAAGGGGTTCAGAGGGTGGGAGGGGGATCAGGGCTGGGGCGGGGAGTTGGGGAGCGGGAAGTGGTGCAGGGTCCGGCTGGGGGTGCGGGCTTTGGGGTAGGGCTGGGGATGAGAAGTTTGGTGTGCAGGAGGGTGCTCTGGGCTGAGATTGAAGGCTTTGGAGGGTGGGAGCAGTATCGGGGCTGGGGCAGGGGGTTGGGGCATGGGGAGAGGCTCAGGGGTTCAGGCTCCAGGTGGGGCTTACCTCAAGTGGCTCCTGGAAACAGCAGCCATGTCCCCACTCCGGCTCCTACGTGGAACCATGGCTAGGTGGCTCTGTGCGCTGCCCTGTTCGCAGGCGCCACCCCTGCAGCTCCCATTGGCTACAGTTCCCGGCCAATGGGACCTGCAGGGGTGGTGCTCCAGGTGAGGGCAGCGTGCAGACCGGAGCCCCCTGGCTGCCCATACACATAGGAGCTGGAGTGGGGCCATGGCTGCAGCTTCCGGAAGCAACGTGGAATGGCCCCCGACCCTGCTCCCTGGCTGGAGCGGCGGAGTGGGGCTATGCTGCTGCTTTTGGGAGACACGTGGAGCGGCCCCCGACCCTGCTCCCCGGCTGGAGTGCCAGAGCGGGACAAGTCCCAGACCCTGCTCCCCAGCGGGAGCTCGAGGGCCAGGATCCAGCCCACAGGCCATAGTTTGCCCACCCCTGAGCTAAAGAGTAACTTCCTTATGGATAGAGCATCTAAACGAGGCCTTTGAGACCACAGCTGTTAATTTAATATTTACTTGGCCTGTGAGATGTTATTTGAAATGTTCTTGCTGTCTGTGGGTGGAATTCACCCCTTGATGGTAGGCCCATGCAAGGCCCTTCTTCCCTCTGCTCTGTGGAATCCCCTTGATGTACATGTGCAGTGTGATTCAAGCAGATGGATGTGCAAGATCTATAGAGCAGCCACTGCACATTCTGTCCACTCGAGTGGTGAACTCTGCACTGACATGGAATATGCCATTGCAGAGAGGAAAAGTAAAAGTTGGTCAGGGTCCTCTGCATGGGAGTGTAGATGAGGTGGGTCATTATTTGAGCCCAGGCTGAAATGGTGGCCATGGAGGGGCTGATCTGAAGCCTTGTAGCCTACCGTGGGGTTATGTGGGTTGATGTCCTCTCCAAACTCCACACAGGCAAATCACACAGACTTGATTATGCTGGCTTTATGCATGACTTGAGAATTCTACCCTAAAAACAAGTTATTTGATTTCTCAATTAATCATGGATCAGAAGGAGTCAGAGATGTTTCTTATTAATGTTGTGGTTAGTCTGATTTTATTTTGTTCCTAGTTTTATATTTCAGTATTAATTTTTTTATACTTCATTTTTTGTTTGCGTATGTATTTTGTCACAGTTAATTATGCTTATTTGTTGTTTCCTTTTGAACTCTGTAAAACTTTAGTGGAAATGATATATTCTTTCGTATTAAGTGATTAAATCAAAATCAAAAATTGTCTATCCCTCATTAATCTGATCTGCAAGAAATAGAGAACAAAGCCTTTCAAATGCAAAGCTTGTACAGCTAGAAATATCCCCAGCCTTCTAAACTGACACCAAGGGCTGAAATAGAGCCACATCTCCCAGGCCCCACAATTCCCTGTCCTGAACAGCATCCCTAGGGCAGGAGTTTATCCGTCCATATGACCTTAAGAGAGGGAGAGAGATACAAGTTTTGGCCATCCGTAGGTAATTTTAAAAATCAGATAAGAGGTGTTTTCTCCACCCTAGAGCCTAGAAAGAGTGGTGGTGTGGGGGCCTTTTTTCCTTGGTTGTTGCAGTGTGGTGAAGCTCTCTAAACTTTCTCCTCCCTCCAATTACTGTTATATGTAGAGTCTCAGGTAAAATGACCGAAAGAAAATGTATATCAGTGTTCAAACATTTGTGAATCCAAAGAAAGAAAGAGGAAAGTTATCTTTTATCTTTGACATTTAAGACTAACAGATTGATGTCAGAGGTCACTGGGTTGTCTGAACAATGTTGTGCATTCTGTGGTTTGGCTGTGGAGCAGGGGTTACTTTTGCACATGCTGGCTGCTTATGCAGAGAAAAGGATATCTGAGACAGTGCAGCAGTGGTCGGCAAACTACGGCCCACGGGCCGGATCTGGCCCACCAGCCATTTTAAATAGGTTCTTGAGCTCCTGCTGGGAAGCTGAGTCTGGGGCTTGCCCTGTTCCAACGCTCCAGCCAGGGAGCAGGATCGGGGACCGCTCCATGCATCTCCCAGAAGCAGAGGCATGGCCCCGCTCCAACCAGGGAGCAGGGTTGGGGGCTGCTCCACACTGCTTCTGGAAGTAGCTACATGGTCTTGTTCCAGCTCCTGCATGCAGGGGCAGCCAGGGGACTCCACTCTGCATGCTGTCCCTGCCCCAAGCGCCACCCCCTCAGCTCCGATTGGCCAGGAACTGCAGCCAATCGGAGCTGCAGGGGCAGCATCTGCAGATGGGACAGCGGGCAGAGCCACCTGGCTGCGGCTCTGTGTAGGAGCCAGAGCCAGGCCATGTCAACTGCTTCCAGAAGCAGTGTGGAGCAGCCCCCAACCCTGCTCCCCAACTGGAGTGGAGCCATGCCGCTTGAGGTAAGCACCGCCTGGAGCCTGGCACCCCTGAGCCTCTGCCCCAGTACTGATCCCCCTCCCGCCCTCCAAACCCCTTGGTCCCAGCCTGGAGCACCCTCCTACACCCCAATCTCCTCATCCCCCACCCCCGCACCCTACTCCCCTGCCCCAGCCCAGAGCACCTCCCACACCCTGAACTCCTCATTTCTGGCCCTACCCTGGAGCCCGCACCCCCAACCAGAGCCCTCACCCCCTTCCGCACCCCAACCCCAATTTTCTGAGCATTCATGGCCCACCATACAATTTCCATTCTCAGATGTGGCCCTCAGGCCAAAAATGTTTGCCTACCGCTGCACTACAGACATCCTGGGCCACAGCATAAGCACTTATTTTGATTCAGTGTCAAAAGGTATTGATTTTAGTCCCCTTTCTCTAGTTCACGGTGGTTAATTGGCTTAGAGCCTCTACAGTGAAAAGAGGTCACCTCTTCATTTTTCAGAGAGGATTTAATTTCCCTTGGATAAGTCTTTTTTACATGATGAGAGTGTGACCTAGCTGCAGTGTCTCCCAGGTTTCCTTTGGCTTGAGGAGTAGGTTTCATACTCATTAGTGCTTGTTTTTCAGTCTGAAAGGTGACTTTTTTCATGCTAAAGACAGGGCACATGCCTCACTTTTGCATGCAGAGTAAATGACTCAATTTGTATTGCTTGAGAGCAGATTTTTGCATCCCATATTATCATGTTGTCAATCATTTTTAATTCTGTACCTCAGCCTGAAGTACACAATGGACACTAATACATTTTTAAATTAGGGACCTTGTACCACTGAGATAATTGATATTACTGGTTATTTATCATATAATGAATGCCATTCTTCCTGCTCCTTGCAGGTTCTGTGCAGTTTATGCTTTTATGTACATTTATGTTTAAAAGAACTTCCATTAGACTATTTTTGCATTTTTCAGGATTCCCACTGGAGTCTCTTTCCTTTTTTTATTCTACTATTAAGCAATTTTAATTGCTGCAAAAAATTAAAAAAAAGTCAATCTTAAAGATTTTGGTACAGTATTTTACCAGATCTTCTACTTCAATAAAGTATGGATTTATCAGGCAGCAACTGAAACAGTATCTATATGTTCATAATTACAATTATGTGTCAGCTATTCAAACCTGTGTATGGCATATAATGCCCCAATCCTGCACTGCTCAGGACAGATAGACACCCCCCCTCACCTGCACCCACATGGAACCCCTCTGATGACCTTGGGACTTTGCATGGACATAGCGGGTTCCTAGTGTGGAACATTTTGAAGGATCAGGACCTATATCTATATTTAAATGTCTAAATCAGCACTTAGGCACCTACGAGTTCTAGATGTACTTGGTGGAAAGAAGGGATGATTTCATGGTTAATGCACTGGAGTGGGACTCAGGAAATCTGGGTTAAATTTCTGGCTCTGGTACAGACTTCCTGTGTGCCTTCCCAATCTTGTCCTATCTTGAATGTAATCGCTTTAGAGCTTGGCCTATCTTTGACTCTGTATTTGTACAGTGCCTAAAACAATGAAGCTCTAGTGTCAATTGGGGTCTCTAGGACAGAGGTGGGGCAAACTATGGCCCATGGGACCGTCCTGGCCCGGGAGGCTCGCCCCCAGTCCCTCCCGTGCTGTCCCTCCTCCCCCTCCCCCACAGCCTCAGCTCGCTCTCTCCACCGCTGGCGCAATGCTCTGGGCAGCGGGGCTGTGAGCTCCTGGGGCAGCACAGCTGCAGAGCCCAGCCTGACCCTCTGTACTACATGGTGGCGGCGGCGATGGTGTGGCCTGGCTCCAGCTGGGTGGCGCGGCTGTAGTGCCACCAGTCACTGGTGCTCCAGGCAGCGCGGTAAGGGGGCAGGAATAGAGTTGGATAGAGGGCAGGGGAGTTTGGGCTGGTGGTCAGGGGACGGGGGTGTGGATAGGGGGTGGTTGGGAGGGAACAGGGGGTTGAATGGGGCAGGGATCTGGGGGGGGGCAGTCAGGAAGGAGGGGGGGTTGGATGGGGCGGCAGGGGGCAGTCAGGGCAGGGGGTCCAGGGGCAGTCAGGGGACAGGGAGAAGGGATGGTTGGGGGGGGGCATCAGGAATGAGAGGAGGGGTTGGATGGGGCGGCGGGGGTCCGGGGGCAGTCATGGGACAGGGAGCGGGGGTGTGTGGCTGGGGCAGGGTCCCGGGGGGGCCATCAGGGAAGAGGGGGGGTTGGATGGGGCAGGAGTCCTGGGGGGGGTAGATAGAAGGTGGGGGCCGGGTCACGACCCCCTCCCCTAACCGGCCCTCCATACAATTTACAAAACCCGATGTGGCCCTCAGGCCAAAAAGTTTGCCCACTCCTGCTCTAGGAGATAATGCAATACATATAATAATAATAATAATAAGTAGAGATTTCAAGACTAATTTTAGGCTTTCAACTCTTAAAGCTGTCCCTACATTGTATATATTTGGTACTATCAAGTTATATTTAGTGTGGTGGGGTCCCAGTTCCAAACACCCCTTCACAAACCATCAGAGGCTCCTCTACTTAAATAAAAGAATCAAATAAAAGAAACTTCCTTCTCAGAAGGGCCTCATTTATTAGTCTTAGGGCTTGTCTTCACTGCAGTGTTAGCTTGAGTTATAGTTCAAGCATTGCCTCTAACCTGACTCCCATCCGCATACAAAAATCTCTAGCTCGAGTTATGTGGTGCCTAAACTCGAGCTAGCTGGCCTATAAGGGGTGTGGTTTGAAGCCTGAGTGCTGCTGTCACTCGAACTAGTAATACAGTGAGGATGCTGCTACAGGATACTTAAAACTCTTCAAGAGCCTTATCTTCATTGCTAAAAAAGGTGTATTTTTTACATTGGGGTAATTGACATACACGAGCTGTCCTGAGGTAAAAACTTAAAGGCTCAGGCCTTTAGTTTTACCATGAGGTAAACAGCTCTTTGCTCCTGGTGTTGACCTTGGTGAGTCTGAGGGGCCACACTGGAGAGCTGCACATACCTTATACCCAATAAAGTAGTGCTGCAGGCACATGTGTTTAGCACTAGGATTTCTGGAGCTTTATCCCAGGGTTCTTTGCACCTCACCAACTGGAGATGCTCGATGTATTGGTGTGTAGTGTACTATGGGAGAACTTGTCTGTCCTTGCTGGGCGGCAAGTGGTTTTAGCTCGCCACATTTAGTGGAGGCTTTTCTGGCTCTGCACATTCCTCACAGCCCATTCCACCTAGGGAACAAGCCATGGATTTGTTGGATGAGCTGATCCATGGGTGAACTTTTTATGCAATGGAATAGATGTTCAGTGAGACTCCGGGTGGCATTTCAGGAGCAGTTTCTGAAACATGGAAGGTGGCGGGACTTGTAGGGCGATTCATGGCAGAGTGGACAGACATGGTACTTGCTGAAATTGCCATACATTCTGCTTCTGGTGCAGGAGAAGATCGAACTCGCACAGTGTGGTGGGAACCACATTGTCATAGATATCTGGCATGACCGGCAATGGCTCTAGAACTTCCACATGAGGAAGCAGATCTTCAGGGAGTTGTGTGAGGAGCTTGCCCTGACTCTCTAGTGCCACAATGCTCAACTTAGGGAGGCCTTACTAGTACGAAAGCAAGTTACAGTTGCTCTCTGGAGGCCGTTGCAAACCAATTTATTGTTGGGAAGTTAACTATCAGGGTTGTGGTAGTGGAGGTTTGTGAGGTGATTAATCCTGTGAAATAATAGCTGGCTTTAAAAGAATGGGGTTCCCCTACTGGACTGTGGCCATTTTGATGGCACAGGTACCCATAATTTGCCCACCAGAAGGAGCAAGCAAATATGTCTACAGCAAAGGGTTCGAATCCCTGCTTCTTCAGGCCTGGGTTGACCACTGAAGTAAATTCATGAACACCAATACGGGAAGTATGAAAAGGTGCATGATGCCAAGGTGCTGAGGAGATCTGACATTTACATGCTGGGATAAAGAGGGACCTTATTCCTTCTTAATGTTGTTATCAAGAAGGTGTTGATGCCCATTACTTATTTTGGGAGACCCCTCCTACGCACTTCTGCCATGGCTCATGAAACCATACCCTGACATCAGAGGACCAGCCACAGGAAGTTTCATTGTGGGATGATGGTGGATTGCGCATTTCACAAGCTGAAGGCAAGATGGCACTTGCCTACAAAACCATTTGGATTTCAGTGTGGCTGACTGCAGCCATATGATTTTGGCCTGTTGCACTCTGCAAGGCTAAAGGTGCGTATGTTTGCATGGTGTGGATTCAAGACACTACTGGTTTGCAGACCCAGTATCGGCTACCAGAAAGTGCACTGATCACTTGCGCTGGGTCCAGGCAGGCAAGGGAAGTGAGTGATGCCTTGTGTGCCTGCATCCTTGCACCACAAGTTGGTGTGAATGAGCTATGACGCTGTAATGGGGGCCTGTAATGAGGTGATGATTTTAACAGTTTTGATCAACCTGTAATCAATTTTTACTGCTGTATTATACAACTGTCAACTTGTTACAGGTTTTATGCAACTGTAGGTTTTGTGGGTTTCATGTGATGTGTGAGATTTTGCAACTTAATTAAAACTTTATGACACAACTTCCTAGGTCCACCTTCCTTTACAAGAACCCACACAGCAACCTGTTGTACAACCAAACCAATTTATTAACCAAACAACGGAATAAAAAAAAAGTTAAACCATTACAGGCATAACAGCTTCCTCTTCATAAGTAGGAAGTAACAAGTGTGCAGTGTGAAGAGAAGTGTACGCGTGTCTGTGCAAAACATTCAAAACCAGAGTAAAACAATGAAATTGTATGAACCCCAAACTCCAAGCCTCACAAGTCAATCTCACTGGTAGTGGACGCAGCTGTCTGTAGATCTCCTCCTATTCTCCTTCCCTCTGGCAGAATGTGTTGCCTGGTTTGCATGTGGCTGCAAAAGGTTGTATGGGGCTGTAGGTTGCATGGGGATGGAGAGCACAGGGTACATTTGTCCACTCCAGTTCATAGAGTTGTCAATGGCTCAGCCAACCCTAGAGTTTTCCAGTTCCTGCACTGGCTGCAGGATGTGATACCATGGAGGAGATTCTATGGGCATTGGTGAAGCTGTCAAAGGGTGCAGCTGTGGAGCTGGTACTGGAGCTGGCAGCTGCACCTTGTTGGTCACCAAGTTGATCAGCCTTTCTATGAGCAGATGGTCCTGTCCTCTATTCCTCTGCTCTTCCTTGAGGAGTTTGTTGAGCAGTCTCTCCTCCCTCTGCATGTCCTGCTCCTCTTTCACACTCTGGAGCTCCAGGTACTCTTCACTTGTGCAGACCACATCACCAAACATCGCATCCTTGTCCCTCTTGTGTTTCCCCTGCTTCTGGACAGTCCTGTACTCCAGAGTTCTGGCTCAGAAGGTTGGTCCATCTAAGGTGAAAATGCTTGCCACGATAATGAAGGAGCATATTTTTTCTTTGTCATTGTGGCATGGGGAGGAAGGGGAGGAAATAATCCCCCAGATTTTACGTTCTGCATCAACATAAAGCCAGATTGCAACTTTTTATTATTTTGGAGTGCTTCTCTTATTTCTTTATGCATTGTCTTGTTCATAACCTCTTGCTAACATAGTCAGTCCATGGATTCACTATGGTACAAGAACAAGAAGAAAGTAGGTTATGGAAATGTTATGGATTTCATTGTGACGGGATCCCCAAGGTACAACCTGGGACTGTGGGACCGCTGTGCCCCCTTAACTCACTGATCCGGGTTGTCTCTAACAATGCCTTACTGGTGACAAGCAGCAAACCCCTCCAGGTGCTGTTACCACTCGGTACAACTGCATTTGGAATGCCACACCCAGCTAGATTGCATGAATGATCCCAGAGCCACTCATGAATCACATAGAGAAAGGCACTAGCCAAATCCCACCCCCAGCATCCAGCCTTGTACCTCAGGAATATATCATCTTGCACTGCTCAAGATCCTTTCTTGAGCAATGCAATTTTATTTATTGGTTCACCACTTCATCAATGGAAAGTGGACATACACCACCTTTTGTAACCTGAGCATATTTACCAAGCACTGTCAAACTAACTGGTAAGGACAAACATTAAAATAAGTGTATTGATTATAAACAGTTTTTAAGTGATTATAAGTGATAGGCAAAAAGTCAGAGTAGTTACCAAAAGAAAATAAAAGATAAAACGCAGTCTAAATTCTCAACCTTATTAGACTAAGCAATATCTGGACTAAGCAGTTTTTCTTGCCCCACTGGATACTGCAGGTTAGGTGCAGTCTTTCATACACAGGCTCTCCCTGTTAGCCTTGAGACCACTCTCCTCAGCTCCAGTGTTCTTGTTGCCTTCAGCGTAGGTGGGGGAAGAGACAGGACAAACCATGGAGCCTCTGTCCTCTATTTTACATCCTCATTCCATGTGCTTGGAGAAAACAAGTCCAGATATGTCTGGTGGGCATTGCTGAGTCACCAGGCAAGGCTGAACAATTCACCTGGTATGGCCTTATGCAAATGAGTCATTGAATTGTAACTTGCTGGACAATGGCTGCTGATGGTTGTTCAACATGAGCATTGGTTATCTCCCTTGTTTTTTCTGGGGAGCTAATATCTGGATGGTTTCCTAACTCACAGCATATTTTAGTGACAACCAAGAACACAGTCTTATAACTTCATATGCACTAATGATATACATATTTAGATAGAACAATGTCTTTTAATAAATCATAGCCTTTCCCATAATACCTTACATGGCATGCTTTATATGAAATATTACAATAATATAATACAGATAATACAAATGATGAATATGGGGGTTACAGGGTGTTCCCCCAAGGTATAGAGTGTCACATCCACCCTCAGTTGAAGCAAAACACACTCTATTGCATGTACCATCCTCCCTAATGATAGTTTTGTTGAGCATAACCTGTAAATCCCTCTCTTAAAAGCACATTTTTCATCATGACAATAACAAATATGGCAGGTAACGCTTACCAGGCTTCAGTTCAGATACTGACCCTGTGCTGCATACTCTCCAGGCTGTTCCCCAGGTCCAGCTGCAAAAATAGACCCTGAATGTCCACAAGCCCTACTGGCCGAACTCTGCTGTCTGTTTCTGGGACTGAGACTGCCATGGTCTCGTCTGCTGTTACCCCCCATACCCCTCTTCCACCAGGCTGAAAACAAGGCCATCCGAGTTCAGGAGCATGCCAGAGGTGATGGTAGGCTTTGTGCTTGGGGCAGTGGAAACCCTGGTCAAGCTCCTCATAGCAGCAGTGAATGCTTACATTGCCAAACCTGCCATTTCCATCCTTGGCCTAGTGGGATAGCTGCTTCATCTGCTCCCTGTACTACCCACCAGTCTGGTGGATGCCCACATATCTCAGTCTCTTTGAGATGATCTCATAGAGATGTATATTTTTGGAGCTCCTTTTATGATTATGGTCTGGAGGCTTCTTACACCTGAGGTTAATTAGAACTCCCATGTGCTCCTCCAGCCAGCTAACAGCATGCTAGCATCTTCTATGGAAGATGGAGCTGGGCTGAATTGTTCAGAAACTAGAGCAGGATGTGGAAAATGAAATAAATTCCAAGCAAGGGTATGTGAACTGGCAGGTAGCAGTGCATAGAGGGTGACTCTGAAGTGAGTAGGCAGAAGGGCCAGAAGATACAGATACAGGAAATTGTGGGAATGGCATGGCTTTGAGTGGGGATACTACAGGAGTTTGGACAAAAATTCACAGCACAGTATGTGGCAAGCCTGCAGTGTAGACCTACTTTTGAAGTATTAAAAGAAAGGATCATTTCGCGGCTGTTGTTATCATAGAAAATGGGCCTGAACAATACTTTGTATTATAGATAGGAAATGTATGCTAGCTACACTACTTGCAGCACTACAATCTCTCCCAAAACAATATTCCAAAGAGCAATTTATGAAATTATTTTTGTCCTCCATTCTGGTGGTTTGTTCTTTTGCATAATTTGGAACATCAAGTCTTTTTTACTAGTTGTTTGTTGTTGTTTGAGCTTATTTGAATAAATAAACCTCGTGATTTAATATTTGTTATGGAGATACAGTAACTGCTCCATAGTTAGGGTTGCACATAGTTCCTCCCCTGTGGGCCTTAAAAAACTTTAAGAGAGCTTTTTGTCTGTCAATGTATGTTAGGGTCAGAGCTGAAAGTAAGTTTTTGCTCAGAAACTCACTAGAAGATTTTTATTTTTTTATACTGATTTGTGCCCCGTTGCTCTGCTTTTTATTTTGTATGCAGGTAGTAAAGTGAAACAAGATTTATGATCTCTTAAACACTCTCCACTGGTATTTGTAATCTGCCATCAATATAAATAGTTATTGCTCCCTTATGTCAGTTATATGTAACTGAGACAGCAAAAACCATGTAGTGGAAAGGAAAAACTACTGCTAGCCATTGACCTTAAATCTTTTTAGTAGTAGTAGTAGTAGTAGAGTAGTACTTCTAATGCATCCATACTTTTGGTATTTGGGCATGGATACATGCATTTAGAAATGCATCAGCTCCCTAAAGGAAGAGGAACAAAGCTTCCACCGTCATTATATATTTTATCAGTGCCACAACCATTTAGAGGTGGTTCAGCGTCTGAATGTAATGGAACCATATGATGAGTGCATGCAGACTAGGAATATTGATTACACATAAAATGGAGTAATCCATAATAAATGTTTTCAGCAAAAAGATTTAAATTATGTAACAAACCAAGTAAAAGCCAGGAACCTTATTTAAATCAGACATTTTCACAATCCAATCTCTGTCCTTTATTATTAAAAGTAAATATACCACAAATATAATATTTATGATTTTCCTTTCTTTTTTTCTTTAAGAAAATGAGTGTTCTTGTTTGTTTGCTATTATTGAAGCAGTTCAAGTAAGGCATAATTTAGATCCAGATTCTGCCTTCATGCATCTTCTCTTCCACCTTAACTGCAGTCAGTGCGGGTCCACAGGAAATAATAATATTTCTGCCCAGGAAATAAATAAGGGCAGAATTTAGCCCATAAATGATCTGGCTTTGTATCTAACTAATGGTTTGATTACAACTTTTTCCAGTCTTTTCCCTAAAAAGAGTGTGCATGTGTCATCAGAGAGTGGTAGATTTATTCTCATGCTTCTTGAAATTAGATTAATAAATATGGTACTGTACTATAGTTTGCTGTTCAGTAAAGCATAAGCCAGACAAAGATTTCACTGATTAGTACAGTCAGTCATTTCTAGTTAATTTGAAATGTTTAAACATTCTAATTTTTTTTAAAAAGCTGTCATAAATATTTAAGGAATTGGCTTAGAAATTAGGTGTAAAACAAATGTGCAATGCTTACTGCGTTTTAAAAGGTTTTAATTTTGTTAGTAGTGCATTGTCTTAAATCTAAAAGTGGTGTTGAGTCATTGTTACTTGCCTGCTAGCACTGCAGAATCTTAGCAGCTGCAGTTGCATATCTTTTACTGCAGTACGCTTCCTGTTGAATTAGTAACCCAATAATATTTGTTTCTATGGCCCCATTCACTCTTCCTTTCCTCAGACTCCTTCCCATCTGTTTCTGCACAGTAATATTCCTTCTTGCTTATGGGAGGGACTCACGTCTTCCAATGCAGCAGATCCTTGCCAGTGTTCACAGTTGTTTCAGATGAGTATGAATATGCTTAGTCATTTTGAAAACTACAGTTTTCTATTTTCAAGGAAATGGTCATTCTGAGGATTGCTTTCATTTCATTTTATAGCAATATGATAACATTGCAGAGGGCTCTATACATTTTGCATTCATACTCTACAACTTTGTTTCCACATATCTTGATTGTGTTTAACGTCTCCCAATTTCTATAGCTCTGGCCAAGCCGAACTCCTTTTTCATAGCCATCCAGTCTAAAGACATATTTATTTTGAAAATTAAAGTGCTATTGTACTTTGAAAAGTGACTGTAAAAATGCCATTCTCGGATTTTCATGTTTTATCATCTCAATCATTTCCAAATCAACTGCACTCAGTTTAGAAGTAAAAAGATGTTTCTTTTAAATGCAATTCCTGCAGATTCACCCTGGGTTGTGAGAGTCAAATGAGTTCTTTCCTTCTCATATAATATATGATCATCAGTAATAAAGGTTCTGCAAGCCAAATTTTACTTGTGTCACCCATTATCTTCAATGGGTTTGCACAGTGCAATGATTTAGTAAACGATTTTGTTGATGTGCACAAGGAGTAGAATTCCATTCACGCTTCCAAAGCTGTGTTGTCTCTACAGTTCTAACAGGACTAAAAACCAGTAAAACATTATTTTTGTCACTAAAAATCAGAAGATAGTATTGAGTACATACCAGGAGTACTTCTGAGTCAGAAGGTACAGTTTTTATACAGTCACTTTTCAGGGATGATTCACTATTTAAAGATGTCTACCCATTGATACATTTCAGGGAAAAAGAGTTAATCAATCATTATTGCCAACACGCAAAAAGATAAGGAGGTTGGTTACAGATAATTGAATTAGCAAAAAGAGCTAATTAACCAATTTGTATCTCCCTAACACCAGATGAACTGCACCAATCCATGGATGAAGACTTGTCATTTCTGAAGCAAACTTCAAATCCAAGCTGTTTCCTGAGAACACTAACCAACTGTATTCTGCATAAGCAAATGCAATAACTTCTCTAGATGTTGACATGCTTTTTCATAACTCTTCTCTGTGTGTATTTTTGCCCTTCAAGAGCCAGGATAACTCCAGACTGATGCTGCCTATACATCTTTCTTCTGGGTGAGGGATCATGGTCTGTTGACGGGGACCACAGAGATGTCTAGTAGCCTTTGGCTCCCTAAAATAATGAGGCTAGATGATTGAGTGTTTGAAGGAAATGGAAAGAGGTAGAGAAAAGGGAACATTTGAGGGAAAATGGAGTACGAGGAGAAGAGGTGAATTTTTTGGTACTATGGAGTGATAGAGGAAAAATGAGAGGCAATGGAGAATGGGAATAGAAACTGGAAGGTTATTGTCCATAAACATTCAGGGTCAGTGAAGTGAGACAAAGGCTGGGAAATGAGGCCCCACATTGTGATTTTTGTTGCTTACTGTCCTTCATTTTGGGAATGTGTGCTCCACACCATGGAGCTGGCATGCTGAGAAGTGTATAAGACCTCAAAACCACTGTGAAATAAGTCAGTGTCATTTCATTTTACAGATGGGTAAACTGAGGGACAGGGAGGTTTAAGTGACCTTTTTCAAGATCGATGTCAGTGTCAGAGCTAGGAACAGAATTTAGAAGTTCTGCAGTGCCCTGCTCCAATCATGAAATAACACTGTCATTCCAATACTAAAAATCTACAACTGGAAAGCATATCTATCATAAAGAGATTATTTTGTGTATATTGCACTGTAAGTATCAGCTTGTGTCAATGAAAGCATTATAAAATTGGCCATGCCTCGCTAGGAATTTTGCCTGTCCTGTTTGTTGCTTTGCTTCTCTTATTTAAAAAAATGCATAAAAAACAACTAGCTGATGACACCAATATTCTTTCAAAGCAGTAGAATTGTTGCAGATTTTGTACAAGACTTAAAATTGAGATTCTGAGTACTTGTGATCAGTCCATATCCCATGGCAATTTACATGAGTAGGTTTCTTTGTTAACTAAAGTGTCTTGGACAAACTCCACCTCAGGAAATTACATTCCACATACGTAAGTTACATCGACTTACACACTGTCCATACCGCGCTTTGTCGGCAGGAGATCCTCTCCAACTGACACAGTTTCTGCCTCCCGCAGAAGTGGAGTAGTGATGCTGATGGGAGAGTGCTCACCCATCCGCATACCATGTCTTCACCAGACCTGCTACAGTAGCACAGCTACATCAATGCAGCCTAAAGGGGCCTAAATATGCTGGATATGGCCACCAAAGATTCTCTTTTCCAAGGGGCTTCCCTGGGTGGTGTAGAGCCAGCATAGCAGTTCTATGCCATTCACTTATAAATCTATGATTTTGTCACGGAGATCGTGGAAGTCATGGAATCTGTGACTTCCAAAGACCTCCATGACTTCTGCCCTGGTGGCTGGGAGTTGCAGGGTTCCGCCGCCTCCTGCAGCGGCAAAGAGCTGCCACCTGAAGCAGTGGGCCACTCCAGCCGCCGCAGACGGGGGGGTACCCTGTAGCTCTTGTCTGCTGCGGTGGCAGGGGGACCCCCGCAGCTCCCCATCTGCCACTGCAGGGCAGGGGGACCCCAGCAGCTTCCCTTCACTGCAGCAGGGCCATGGGACCCCTGCAGCCCCTGGCTGCCATGGGGGAACAGGGGGACTCCTGTGGTGGTGGCAGGGGGATTCCCGCAGCTCCCCACCGTTGGAGTGGGGGGAGGGGGACCCTGGAGCTCTGAGCCCCCACGGGTGGTGGGGACCCCAGAGCTCCCAGCCATCCCGCAGCTGCCTAGTCCATTCCCATTTTATCATGGATATTTTGAGTAAAAGTCAGGGGCAGGTCATAGGCTTCCATGAATTTTTCTTTATCGCCTGTGACCTGTCCATGACTTTTACTCAAAATATCCATGACAAAAATCGTAGCCTTACTTATAAGCCTTTCACTGCAGGGGTCTTGATTAGAGTATTGTTGCACTCTGGCTTTTCTTGATTGCTGGAACAGCCTCTTGAGGCTGATCTAACATATGCTTGAGGCTGGCCAAGGATATGAGGTAAAGTGACCTTTGCCACCCCTCCTCACTTCATATACTGAGTTTATCTTGGTCAGAACTGATAATCAGATATGCTTCTACAGATACAGATGAAGAGTACTGTATTTAACTTGTGTATATAGTGTAGATTCTTTTGAGGAGGAGAATTTTAAAATGTTGCAGGCTCTCTCACTCTGGGAATGGTAAAACTTTTTGCAGCACGTATTATAGTCTGTGGGGATAAGAAGGATTTTGCCCTGTATCACCTTGTGTTGGGATGGAATGGGTTGGGGGAATTTTGCTGTCTGTGTTTGCAGTGTTGCAGTGTGTTGGGATAGGAATTAGTTGGTTTTGCTGGATGGGTTGAAGTCTGTTGGGAACGGTGGGTAGGGAATTTTGCTGTACATGTGCTAGTCGTCTGTAGGAATAAAGAGGATTTTGCTGCATGTATGTGTCAGACTGCGGGGACAAGTGGGGCATTTTGCTGCGTTGTGTCTGTGTCCGGAATGGGGAAGATTTTGCTGTGTGTGTCACAATCTGTGGGGATGGGGAGGATTTTGCTGTGTGTGTCACAATCTGTGGGGATGGGGAGGATTTTGCTGTGAGTTGTAGTCTGTGGGGATGCAGGGAGTTGATGGTGAGTTTCAAAGTCCTTGGGAATGGGGGAAGACGCTGCTGCGAGCGTTGCTGTCTATGGGGATGAAGGAGAATTGTGTGGTGTGTGTCAGTCTGTGGGAATGGGGAGGATTTTGCTATGGGTGTGTGTGGGGATGGGAAGGGGTCTGCTGTGTTGTGTGAGAATCTGGGGCGATGGGGAGGGGGTCTGGTGTAGTGTGTGTTGGTGTAAGTGGGAGGATCCTGTTGTGTGAAGTGTGTGTCACTCTCGGCCCGGGGAGAGGAGCCGTTTGTCTCACGCGAGGGCAGTTCCCTGTCCCCGGTAGCCTGGGTTCCCTTCACAGCGGGAGGGGGTTGGTGACAGCCGCCTCCCCTGCAGAGATCTGTGTGTTGGCCCGTCCCCGCTGGGGGCCGCCCGTGCTCAGTCCCGCCCCCTGGCCATGTGTGGAGCCGCGGCGCCGCGTGGGGGACAGGGCCCGGCGGGTGCCGCAGCTAACGGTTCTTTGTGTCCGGGACCGCTGGGCGCGAGCGTGGCGGGATCCAACTGTCACTGAGCGGCGGGCGCCTCGCTGAGTGACCGCGGCCGCGGGGGGATGTGAGTGCGGGGCAGGGCGGTGGGTCTGCGGCACGGGGCCGGGAGTGGGAGGCGGCTCCCCTAGCGGGGCCCTCCGGCCGGGTTCCGCTTCGGCGACTCCTCCCCGCCCGAGCGCTGCGGCTGGCGCAGCCCCACGGGGCAGGGAGCGCGGGGGATCCCCGGAGCCTTCGCCATGCGCATCACCCCGCCCGTGCCTCCAAGGCCAGCTGGTCCTGTCCCGGTCACAGCTGCATCCTCTCTCCCGAGAAGCGGCGTCTTTGCCTGCAAGGGCCCCGCCTATCGGTGCCTCCCTGCGGCTCGGCGCTTGCGGGGGAAGCCCAGGCTGATGGTGCCTGGCTGAAGAGGTGAAGGATGTAGGGTGGCTAGATAGCAAGTGTGAAAAATCAGGACACTTTTTTTTGGGGGGGGGGGGGTATTGTGTATATAAGACAAAGCCCCTAATATCGAGACGGTGCTGATAATCGCAGGATGTCTGGTCACCCTAGGGGCGAGGTGGGACCTCTCCCTCGCTCCCCCAGCTGGGCAGGGTGAGCTAGTGGCAGAGGGAGCTCTCTCCTGCCCCCGCCCACCCTGAGCTTCTCTGTCTTGTGTTGTGCAGGTTGGCCAGGGTGACCGTGCTCCATGACTGCCTAGGCTGCAAGACATTCGAGGTGCCTCCTTCTGCGGCTGTCGGACACCTAAAGGCATTAATTAATTCAGAAACTGGGTTTCCTGTCGCTGAGCAGAAGTTGTGGCACCTTGGGAGAGAGGTGAGTGTCCTTCTCTGACCTGTGACTGGCTGCCAGACTGATATACTCTTTACATGTTGCCTTGGAAGCATCCCTGCTTTCCCTGGTGAAGACAATGCAGAGTTGAAATGTTTAAGGCAGGGGTCGGCAACCTTTCAGAAGTGCTGTGCCAAGTCTTCATTTATTCACTCTAATTTAAGGTTTCGCGTGCCGGCAATACATTTTAATGTTTTTAGAAGGTCTCTCTCTATAAGTATATATTATATAAATAAACTATTGTTGTATGTAAAGTAAATAAGGTTTTTAAAATATTGAAGAAGCTTCATTTAGTGTGATCCTTTTCCTTGCTGAGTTTTCCAATGTGCACCACAGCAGAGAGTGGCTGAGGCCAGGAGCAGAGCCCCGGGCTGGCTGCCAGTACCCCAGGCCAGCAGTGGGCTGAGCGGGGCTGGAAGTCTGGACACCGGCTGGCAGGGGGGCTGGTGGCCGGAACCCCAGACCGGCAGCGGGCTGAGCCTCTCAGCCTGCCACTGGCCCCGCTCAGTCCACTGCTGGTCTGAGGTTCCGGCAGGGGTAAAAGTAACTTAAATTTCTTACAGGTACTGTCATATTACAACTCCCCTCGGGGGGAGGAGCTCAGGGGCTGGGATGTGTGTGTGGTAGCACTCAGAGCAAGGGGTTGGGGTGCAGGAGGATCGGGGTGGGGATGTGGATGGTGCAGGAGTCAGGGCTGGGAGCACGGGGGGTGTAGGAGTCAGGGTTGGGTGGCATGAGGGGTTCAGGGCAGGAGGTTGGGGGGGTTAGGGGGAAGTCCCGGGGGTACGGGGACTTGGGGCTGGCCTGGGACAGTCTCTGTTGCGGCCGGGTTACCTGGATGGTGGATGGGTCCCTGCCCCATGCTGTTCCTGTTTCTGCCATGGGAGCTGTGGGCCAGCTGTGTGGGGGCACTGCATCTGCAGGCAAATGGGGGGCAGTGGCAGAAGACCAGGGCTGGCTCCAGGCACCAGCCAAGCAAGCAGGTGCTTGGAGCAGCCAACGGAGGGGAGGGGCACATCCGGCTCTTCGGCGGTGGGTCCCTCACCGAGGGAAGGACCAGCCACCGAAGACTGAAGCGGCGGCGGTAGAGCTGCCGCAGATAGTGATTGCGGCTTTTTTTTTTTTTTTTTTTTGCTGCTCTGGGTGGCAAAAACGCTGGAGCTGGCCCTGCAGAAGACCCTCTGGCCTGCCACTCCCTTCCCCCAGGGGCCGCAGGGACGGCACGTGCCTGCAGTGCCCTGGTGTCCAGCCACAGTGGCGAGAGAGGGGCAGCAGGACAGGCTGGGATGCGGACACCTCCACCGCGCCTCCCGCTGGCCCCTTTCACTTGCCTGACTTCCTGCTGCTACTGCCGCCAGCGCCAGCCTGCAGGAGAGTTCCGGCAGCCAGCAGACCCCCAGCTGGGAGTGCGCCACGCGCCGCGCCCCAGCATCGGCCGGCTCTGGGTTCCGGCTGGGTTTCGGTTCCGTCTGCTGGCCCCTTGCCAGCCAGGGTCTCAGCCACTGACCTGCTCAGCCCACTGCCAGCCTGCGGTTCCATTCACCCAGGCTGGCAGCGGGCTGAGTGGGGCTGGCGGCTGGGACCTCGGCGTGCCATTAAAAATCAGCTTGCATGCCACCTTTGGCACGCGTGCCATAGGTTGCCAACTCCTGGTTTAAAGCATTAAATATAATACACCTCTACCCTGATATAATGCACCCGATATACCACGAATTTGGATATAACGCGGTAAAGCAGCGCTCCAGGGCGGCGGGGCTGCACATTCCGGCGGATCAAAGCAAGTTCGATATAACGCGGTTTCACCTATAAGGCAGTAAGATTTTTTTGGCTCCCGAGGACAGCGTTATTTTGGGGTAGAGGTGTATGTGCATGCATGAAGTAGCCTACTGCAAGGAAAGCATTGAGACAGTTGGTTGATGATTATTTATATTAGAGGAGAATCTGGAGCAGGGTGGATTTGATTTATACCGAATTGATTTAAATCATGATTTAAATCACTAGTCAGAAAGACTCGATTTAATCATGGTTTTCTACATAAAAATGCATTCTTGTTGGTTGTTATAACCTTAATACATATTCTTCACAACTCAAAGATAGATGTAGGTTTCATTTTTAGAAGGTACACACTATACATTTTTAACAGTGATTTATTTTGAAAACTTTTCAGATTAGTTTTACAGCTATATCAGAAAATGAATGTTTGATTATTTCATTTACCAAAGGTAATTGAAGCAGATATTTATGAAGTCATTGGGAGGTGAAATATCTCCAATTCAGCAGGTTAATCATTAATATTTGGAGGATTTTCTTGCCATGCTGTATTGGGAGGAGAACATCACCAGACAGACATTTAAATTGTTTTATTTAACTAAAACAACAACATTAAGTATTCTGGATTTTTTTCTTCAACAGCAAACTGTCTGGTGATGTTCTAAAACTGAAACCTACATCTATCTCTCAGTTGTGAAGAATATGTATTAAGGTTATAACAACCAACAAGAATGCACTTTTATGTAGAAAACCATGATTAAATCAAGTCTTTCTGACTAGTGATTTAAATCATGATTTAAATCAATTTGATTTAAATTAAATCCAATTGGTCACAGGTTTTTTGATTTTACTCTCCTCAGCCCTCCGTTTCCATTTTGTGGTATCTTACCAGCCGGATAGAGGTGTTAGCACATCATCCTCTGAAATGCAACAGGAAGCCAAGAGTCTGAGCAACACTTTTTTTTTGGTTGGCATTACTACTGAACTATGTCTTTTGGTTGGAAACATTTAGTCACTAAAGAGTCTTGCATAGTTAGTCTGATATTTTTGGTTTTATATTTAAGAATATAAATAGAGGTCTTTTCTTCTCTATCATGGCAATTATAAAAGTTATTTTCAACCTTTTCAACTCTAGTTGCTTAGGGCCAGATTCTCCCACTGTCGCATACACTGAGTAGGTAGAATGATCTGCTGTAAAACTGTTTTCCCTTTACAAATAAAGTGAAGTTTGCTTTATTTATAGATGACAGATCTAGTCAGTTAAAATAATCTTGAGTGTCAGTTGTCATGGTGACAGGGCTAATTGCATCTGTGACCCGTTTTCTGGCCTCTCTGAGTGCATCCCCCCTCAGGGCTGCCGAGAGCGGGTTCGGGCCCCGGTGAAAATTTTTTTTCGGGCCCCCCAGTAAGGGGCCCCGGTAATTTGGGCCAGGAAAGCTGGGCCCCAGGCCCCCTTCCAGACCGCCGGGCCCCGGTAATTTGTACCGGCTTCCCCCCCCCCCATTGTCGGCCCTGTCCCCCCTTCAGTATGAGGCCTTGTGCTTCTGTCTCCCTATAGTAGAATCATGCAATTCTCCCACTCTTAGACTAGATCCCAGGCTGTGTATCAACTGTGTTACCACAATAGCTCTGACTGGGTTTGAGTACCTACTGTTCTTCTCTTCAGGAGCTTGTGGCCAGCAGTGACTCCAAACAGACATCTTAAAATGAAGTATTGTTTAAATTTAACAGTAGGCATAAAGCATAACATAAGAGAAGATGTTATTAAAACAATAAAAGGTCTACACTTGTCTATCTTATTTATAGTCGTAGGTAGGCCTGTCTTACCCCAGGCACCCCAAACTCTGGAGTCTGGGTTCACCTTAGCTCAACTTTATCTGTCCCCTTAAGGAAGTGTGTCCCTTTAAATCTAGTCAGAGTCTTTGTTTTTTCTTCCCACAGGTGTTTTTTTAAAGCCCAGTTTGGTTAGAGCCAGAGCATCAAATGCTTTTGTATTGGCCTAAAAGTGTTTGCAAGGAAGTGTGTATCAGGATACACCCCTTCCCCGTTCTGAGTGCATTTCCTGGCAAATCTGCTATTGAATTAACTCAGTATATGGATACATAAAACAACACAAAAGCCAAGTCAAGAAAGAGTATTCCTAATTTATTACAGTCAACTTCCAATCAATCATAGCTTGCATCACAAAAATAAGTCAGATCAACTAAACGCTCATGTACATTAGTCAATTTATGCACATGAGTGGTCTCCTTGAACTCAGTGGAACTATTGTGTGTAAAGCTACTCATATTCATAAATGTCACAGGGTAGCTGGTCCCTATACCTAACCTAAGTCCAGCTCCACTGTTGCAAATCTCTATACCTTTTCCAATTTTAATGTATCTTTTTGAGATGGAGTGACCAGAATTGCACACAGTATTAAAGGTGTGGGAATAACATTGATTTATATAATGGGATTATGATATTTCCTGTCCTATTATCTATCCATTTCCTATGATTCCTAACATTGTATTAGTTTTTTTTGACTCCCACTGCACACCGAGTGGATGTATTCAGGTAACTATCCACAATGACTCCAAGATCTCTTTCTTGTGTGTTAATAGATAATTTAAATGCCATCATTTTTTTCGTATAGTTGGAATTATGTGTTCCATGTACATTACTTTGCCTTTGTCAGCATTAAATTTCATCTGCCATTTTGCTGCCCAGTCACTTAGATTTGTGAGATCCCTTTATAACTCTTTGTCATCTGCTTTGGACTTAACTATCTTGAGGAATTTTGTAACCTCTGCAAACTTTGCCACCTCACTGTTTACCCTTTTTTTCCAGATGATTCATGAATATATTGAACAGCACTGGTCCCAGTACAGCTCCCTAGGGGATACCACTATTTACCTGTCCTCATTCTGAAATCTGGGCATTTATTCCTACCCTTTGTTTCCTGTCTTTTAACCGGTTACTGATCCATGAGAGGATCTTCCCTCTTATAACATGACTGTTTGCTTACGAGCCTTTGGTGAGGAACCTTGTTGATAGTTTTCTGAAAGTTCAAGTACACTGTCTCCACTGGATTACCCTTGTTCACATATTTGTTGAGTCCCCCAAAGAATTCTAATATATGGTTGAGGCATGATTTCCCTTTACAAATGCCGTGTTGACTCTTCCCCCACACACTGTGTTCATCTACATGTCTGATAATTCTGTTCTTTACTCTAGTTTCTACCAATTTGCCTGATATTGAAGTTAGCCTTACCATCATGTAATTGCCAGGGTTGCCTCTGGAGCTTTTGAAAAAAAATTGGCGTCACATTAGCTATCCTCCAGTCATCTGGTACAGAAGTTAGTTTAAGTGATAGGTTACATACAGTTAGTATTTCTGCAATTTTATATTTGAATTCCTTCAGAACTTTTGGATGAATACCGTCTGGTCCTGGTGATTTATTACTGTTTAATGTATTGGTTTGTTCCAAAACTTTCTCTATTGACCCTTCAATCTGGGACAGTTCCTAAGATTTGTCACCTAGAAAGAATGGCTCAGATGTGGGAATCTCCCTCACATCCTCTGCAGTGAAGACCAGTGCAAAGAATTAATTTAGTTTCTCTGCATTGGCCTTGTCTTCCTTGAGCGCTCATTTAACCCCTTCATCATCCACTGGCACCACTGATTATTTGGCAGGCTTCCTTCTTCTGATATACTTAAAACAATTTTTGCTGTGAGTGTATGAGTCTTTTGCTAGTTGCTCTTCAAATCCTTTTTGACCTGCCTAATTATTTTTTACTTGCCAGAGTTTATGCTCTTTTCTATTTTCTTCAGTAGGATTTGACTTCCACTTTTTAAAGGATGCCTTTTTGCCTTTCTCACTCTGTAGTTTAGCCATGTAGTGTAGGACATTTTTTAGTCCTCTTACTGTTCTTTTTAATTTGGGGTATACATTTAATTTGGGCCTCTATTATGGTAGCTTCACTCTTGTGACTGTTCCTTTTAATTTTCATTTAACTACCATATACTCGTTCATAAACCAAATATTTTTGGTAAAAAAGTGAAGCCTCAAAGATCCGGGGTCGGCTTAGCAACACCAAAATTTGATGATTTTAAGCTCTATGGAATTGCTCCAGGTAAACAAAACGTCTAGGCCTGCTAGTGGTTTACCCTTATGGCCAGGAGCCAAGGTTTGCCAACCCCTGAAACATAGGGTCGGCTTATGAAAGGGTCATACAATTTTTGCTATTTTTTCCTATCCATCTTGGGGGGTCGGCTTATAAACAAACAAGCTAATGAACAAGCATATACGGTAGCTTCTGCATTTTGGTGTCCTTACCCTTTTTGAAGTTAAGTGCTATAGTGGTGGGCTTCTTTGGTATTTTTCCCTCACACAGAGATGTTAAATTTAATTATATTATGGTTGCTATTACCGAGTGTTTCAGCTCTATTCACCTCTTGGACCAGATCCTGTGCTCCACCTAGGACTAAATCAAGAATTTTCTCTCTCCTTGTGGGATCCAGGACTAGCTGCTGCAAGAAGCAGTCATTAATGGAGTCTAGAAACTTTATTTCTGCATTCTGTCCTGAGGTGACATGTACCCAGTCAATATGGGGATAGTCGAAATCCCCCATTATTGGGTTTTTATGTTTTTTTAGCCTCTCTAATCTCCCTGAGCATCTCACAATCGCTATCACCCATCACCATCTTGGTCAGGTGGTCGGTAATATATTTCTATTGCTATCCTTTTATTATTCCAGCATGGAATTTCTATCCATAGAGATTCTGTGGTATAATTGGATTCATTTAAGATTTTTATTTTATTTGACTCTATGTTTTCTTTCACAGATAGTGCCACTCCCTCACCAGCATGACCCATTCTGTCATTCCTATATATTTTGTACCTTGGTATTACAAAAACAACGAGGTGTCTTTGTGGCACCTTAGAGACTAACAAATTTATTTGGGCATAAATAAATTTGTTAGTCGCTAAGGTGCCACAAGGACTCCTCGTTGTTTTTGGTGATACAGACTAACACTGCTACCACTCTGAAACTTGGTATTACAGTATACCATTGATTGTCATCATTCTACCAAGTTTCTGTGATGCCTATTATGTCAATATCCTCATTTAATACCAGACACTCAAGTTCACCCATCTTAGTTATTTAGACTTCTAGCATTTGTATACAAGCACTTATAACATTTGTCATTATTTAGTTGTCTGCCTTCCTGTGATGTAATTGAATGGGACTCTCTTTCATTTGACTGTGTCTCTTCAATTTCTACCTGTATTTTATCAACTTCTATCCTCTTCTCTTTACTAGGATATAGAAAATCCCAGTTAATAGAGCCTCCCCTATGGGATATCTCTGTCCGAACTGTGTGCCCCTCTGCTCCTGTCAGTTTTCCCTCAGCCCTTAGTTTAAAAATGCCTCCTTAAAGAGGGCCCTTATTTTCCCATAGCCCTTAGTTTAAAAACTTCTCCTAAAAGAGGCTGCACCTGGGTCTATAAAGGGTTGCTAACGGGCAGTTGGGGGATAGAACTGAGACAGGCTGCTCTCTGGGGAGGGAAGCCACTTTGAAGTGGAGCTAGCTCCTATGATGGGTCCCTGGAGCAAGGGGCCAGGGGCTAAGAGAAGCCATCCTAGGGCTGCCACTGCAGGAAGGGAGCAGAGTTGACTGAAATTTGGAAGCTGCCAGGAGACCTCTGGGAGGGGTGGCCCTGAAGCCTACCAGAGGTGATGTGTTGGTGGGGGCATGTGGGGTCAAGTGCCCTTCCCCCAATTGGCCTGCCAAGGGAGGGAGGGAGAAAGGCTCTGTCCTCCTGTTGCACCTGCCCCCCAGCATGCTTGGTCCCTGTCCCTGGCAGCTGGGCACTGTCCCCAGGCCCATCTGCTGGGGACAAGAGCCGAGCGACCTGGAGCTCCCTCTCTCCCCTCAGCGCATTTCCAGCTCGCTTAGCCCCTGTCTTTGGCAGTTGGGCTCAGGTGAGGGCACCACCAGGCTCTCTCAGGCAGCTGCTGTGATGCACAGAGCAGCAACCCTGAGTGGCTGGCTTGAGACATGTGAGAAGCAGCTCCGTCCCACTCCCTGCCCAGGCCCAGCTTCCAGGGAGAGCAGCTGAATGTGCTGCGGAGGGTGTGTGTGGGGGGATGGTGCAGTGGAGAAGAAGAGAACCTCTCCTCCCCTTCCTCACCCCTGAAGATGGAGTGGGGAGAGAATGGCAGCCCACGGCTGGGTGCAGGGCAGGGGGGTTGTTGGGATGAAGAAACATGTGGGGCAGATATGTGTCCTCCCCTTTGGATTGTGCTCCTCTAGTATGAGAAGGCATGAGTTGTCTATGCCTCAGGATAAGGAAGGAGTTAAAAGACTTTTTCTATTTGCTAACATCTGTAAAGAAAATAAAACTTGCAAAAAACTGGGCGCGGCATTGCATGCTTTGGAGCTGGGAGAAGGCTGTTGCTGACAATAAGTATTTGAAAGATTCCAGGCATAAACTTTAACTATTGTAAAAGCACACTTTACAAAGATAGCATCTACTTAAGTATAACACTTCTGCCATTGAATTTTTTTATCTGCTATTGTTACAAGTAGCACTTAAAATTGCTGTGATTGAAAAGGATTTAAAAAAAAGTTTATTTTTTTGTTTGCTTTGTGTATTTGACAATACTTTGTGTATAGTCAGCTTCACTATAAAAGCATAACTATAGTCAGTTTTCCCTGATTATGGGTTTTTCACAGCACAAACAAGGAGAGAAAAAACATTTATAATGAGGAAAATATGATTTTGAAATGACAAATGTTGGCATAGAGAGTTGGGGCAAATAGACTCATATTCAGAGAGTTTAAGGTCAGAAGGGACTACTAGATTTTTTAGTCGGACCTATAACATAGGCCATTAAATTTTCTCCAGCTACCGCTACGTCGAGCCCAATATCTTATGTATAGATACAACATATCTTCCAGAAATTTATTCACTCTTGATTTTGAAGTGGCCCCACATTAGCATTCTTCTAGTCTTCTACAATTTCCCCAGCATTCTAAGATTTATTTAAAAATTAACATCAGTGGGCCAGAGATCTCCTCAGCCAACTCTTTCCAGACTTTTTAGATGCAAATTTTCTGGACCTGCTAATTTTAAAAATATTTATCCATAGCAGATGTTGTCATCCTTCTTAGTTACGAATGGACTAGAAAGTCTTTTATTATCCTCATGTGTGGGGAGTGAGTGATTCAGATTCTTTTCAAATAAAGAACAGAAGTATTAATTTAACACTTCTGCCTTTAACAATTTTACCATCTCATCTTTAATAATGGGCCTATTAGATTGCTTGAATTTCTTTTGTTTCTAATATACTTTAACTCTTTATTATTCTTAGCACTGGCAGCTGAGGATTTTTCCCTAATGGCTTTAGCTTGCCTTATCAATTTTCTGCACTTTATCTCTTCTAATTCATATTGATTGCTATATTTCTCTCTTTCCCTCTTGTTAAATATTGCTTTATTTTAATTGCTGCCATCAGTTCAGCACGGAACCAGGATGGACTTTTAACCAAAGTTGTCATCTTTCTTAATTGTGGAATTGTGGCTTTTTGGCTCCTTAAAACGCTCCTAATTTTCATTCACATTTTTCTGTCCGATTTTTAACCCCAAATTGGTTTAATTAATTTTTCTCATTTTTGGGAGGTTAGCCCTTTTGAATCACCAGGAATATATATCAGAGGGTGGGACACTCCTTTGCCAATACCAAATGTAATCAAATAATGATCACAGGTCACTAGGCAATCACTTACATCCAGCTAAGTGATTACTTCATCTTTATCTGTTGCAATAAGATCCAAAGTAGTTACTTTATGAACTTCACTATAAACTGAAGCTAGTTCTAGCTAATTATTTGAAAGTTGTCAGTGGCTATTTAAAATTCTCTCTGTGAAATCATCTTGATTATTCCAGGCTCACTGAAGATATCTTACAGTGTAACATCACAAATAACAGGTGTCTCACTGTAACCTATAATTTTATTTTTGGTATCTATACTATGAGTACTGGTATCTTCTCAGAGTATAAGCCAGGGGTCGGCAACTTCTGGCATGCGACTCAGCAGGGTAAGCACCCTGGCGGGCTGGGCCAGTTTGTTTACCTGCCGCGTCGGCAGGTTCGGCCGATCACAGCTCCCACTGGCCGCGGTTCGCCATCCCAGGCCAATGAGGGCGGCGGGAGGCCGCGGCCAGTACATCCCTCGCTGTGCCGCTTCCCGCCGCCCCCATTGGTCAGTGGGAGCCGCGATCAGCCGAACCTGCCAATGCGGCAGGTAAACAAACTGGCCCTGCCTGCTAGGGTTCTTACCCTGGCGAGCCATGTGCCAGAGATTGCTGACCCCTGGTATAATCTATTGTATGGATGCATACTGAGGAATTCTGTCATTTTTGAGTCAATCCCTGCCAAATGCAATCACAATCTAGCAGAAGTATAGCTATTAATGGATTTCATAGACAACTAGGCCCGGATCCTGTACAACACTCCATATGAGTACAGAGGTCTGCATGGGCAGAACAGGGCCGAAATGATCACATTTTTCAGTTGTTTTATTGCAATATACTTTTGCTGCTGTAGATCCTCTCTCACAGAGTACTATAGTTTCATTCATTGTTCCATTGTGATATTGCTAGTTTTAGATCCAAGTTGAGATTACATCACCCATATATATTTAGGCTTAGCCGATTTATTTTCTTTTTTAAAAATACTTTTTACAGATAACTTTGTTTATTTTTAAGCATTTTTGCTTTATATCTATTTCAGTTTTAGCAGTTGCACCAAATTATGGCTTTTAAGCATTTTTTTATTCATATCAATTTAAATTTTCACAGTTGGAGGACATTTTGGGGCAGGGTTTCAAACAATAATTTAGTGACAGTAGACATTGAGATTCAAACAGAACTTCATAACTGTTAAAATACAAGGTATCAACATCATATCTAACTAAATATCTCTAGATCATACTTCTTAAGTTTTCAAACAGCATTTTTCTTACTTTACCTATTTGTAAATCTCCATTTTTATTGATGGAAATATTTTTCCACAGTTCATGTGTGTATGGTGAAATCAACAATTACAAAAATTACCAATAAAAATCTAATCCTTCCAAGCCTATAAATACTCCTTTGAGGGTATATACGCTATGTGCATCTAATATATGCATATGGTTTATGTATACAGGTCTTTTTTTAACCTGTTCCTTAAAATGATAGTTATTTTCTTTTATTGTCTGTTATTTTTTGTGTCCAGTAGTGGCCCCAGTGTGCACTTTCCAAACAAAAGAAGGCACATTTGCAATCAGAATGATTTATTAAGCATCGGGGGCTATAAAGCCCTTTACAGAAGCTTTTTGCATTTCCTAGAATTACATGTTCATAGTCATTTACTATTCTAGCTACTGACATCATTAATTCATCTGTGGAATGCTGGTTAGACCACCAGGTAAAAGACATCGTCTAGGATTTATATTCTTTGCATTCTGAAAGTTAGACCTATTGCAAATTATTAAGACAAATGGAAAGAATCAAAACAGGAGAATAAAAAACATTTGGAATCTAATTCTGCCCCTACATAAATGGATATAGCTCCCATTGCAGTCAAATGAAGTTGCATTCATGTAACTGAGGGCAGAATTTTGTCCTGTATGTAACCGAAAAATATTGCACTCTCATGTCATGCACAATTGAAGACATCAGAATGATGTATTTAGAGACTAAATATTGAAGCAATGTGTTGAGACTTGGTCTCTAAATTTTAATATCTAAAACGTACTTAACATTCTCAAAATGTCTGGAGAAAAGCCATTGCAAAGTAGTGATATTGGAGAATGTACAACCTCAAGATCTTCCTTTTTTTTTCTATTTCAGTTATCTGATTGTACTAAGGTTGGAGACTGTCTGAATTCTGAAAATCATATTTTCTTAAACCTTCAGTCAAAAGGCTTGAAAGGAGGAGGTAAGATAAACAGTTGTCTGTTTACTTATATGTTAGGAGATTGTGAAACGTTTTGATTAATTCTCTGGCACAGTTCTGAGTAACGCTTTTCCTTAAATGAGTAGTGGTGCTTTCTGTTAACTTGTACATCACAGCAGTCTACTCTTACTTTCTCACTACTGGGATTGTACCTAAGGAGAACCTGCAATTCAGTAGAGTGGATCATTTGGAATAAAAGAGAGGAGAGAGTCTCTTTTTAGAGAATCCATCACATCCACATGCATTGCAACTGTATGAGGAGTGGGAATTTATCTTCATTTGGGAGGGTTTGTTTTGTTTTTCCTTGCCTTTTTCTTTTTCTCCTGTACTGGTGATCCCTGGCTGTTTCAGTCAGTATTTCCATTCCTGTGACAGGAGAATGGGGATAGGATTTGTCTCTCTCCGGGGCAAGACTCCTGGAGAGGTGCTGAGGTCTTTTAAGTGTGGAAGTGAATGGCTTCTGAAGGTAAGAGTTCCTTGGCGAAGGATGTGATTTGTTATTGGAAAGGAGGAGAGGCTGGTGTGGTGTTGTGGAGTTTATTTGTTTATTGGTAGTTCCATCCATGTGGCAGAAGGATGAGGATTGACTTTGATGTCCTGATGAGTGTGAGGATAATAAAAAATTGCCTGTTGGTTTTGGTGAGGTTTTTTCCCATCTACCTCTACTTACTTGTGTCCCAGTGCTCCCAGAAGGCATGTGGAAATTGCTCATTTCTTCCCTCCTGTTGTGTGTGTGTGTGTATATGAGATCGTCAGGAGATTTTGTGAGGATGTGTGGCCTGTGATGCTTTCAGTATGCTAATGACACTTTGTTCTATTCTTTCTGTCAACAACTTTGACAGTGCTATTGATTGTCTCACCTAGTGTTTTAGGGAGCTATGGGGCATGGATAAGAGCTAGCTGGCAGAAACTTAATCCAGATAAAACTGACGCTGGAGGAAGTAGCCAGAATGTATGATAAGAATAATATCTCTGTCCTTGACTGAAGATACGTACAATCTGGCGGTAGTGTTGGATCTTCAGCTATTGTTAGATGATCATATAGCAGCAGTGTCAAGAAATAATTTTTATCATCTGCATGTGGCCATGCACTCTCGTCCACATGTCACCCTGCCCATCAGTTCCCATCCTCAACTTCCTCTGTCTGTTGACCCAGTACAACGGTGAGATCAGACATCCCAATCCACATGTGCTCCACTTCAGGGCGTGGTATTTGGAGGGGCATCTGCTTTGGAACAGACATACTCTTTGGCTGTGCAAGACATTCTCTCCAGCAGCAGAAGGGACTCCACTAGGCAATGTTACTGAGCCAAGTAGAGATGTTTCTCTTCTTGGGTTTAGCAACAAGGAGTTTTACCAGAATTGATGGGGATCCCCCTCATCCTGGACTATGTTCTGTCATTAAAATCATCAGGTCTCACCCTCACTTCTTTGAGAGTCAATCTGGCAGCAATTAGTGTGTTCCACATCACTCCTGTGGGCATTCTGCACCAAAATATTAAAAATTATGTGCCAAAAAATTAAAAATTATGCACACATTTTAAAATTCTGCATAATTCTGCACACTTTATTTGTCAAATAAATGTGGAGGCTCCAGCATGGCATTGGGGAGCACAGGCCACTGGCTGCACAGAGGTGGAAGATCACTGTGCAGCTCTCCTCCACCCCCCTGGGATATGGACTCAGTAGTGAGGCAGCACCCAACCCTGACAGAACGCAAGGACCGGGCCTGCCCCAGGAATGCCCTAGAGCCCTGTCTCTCCGTGCCAGGTGCACCAGTTGTGGGCAGGCAGGCAGGCTCAGCAAGGCAGGATCCAAGGATGGAGGGGCTCAGTGTGGGGGGGATCCAGGTGTGGGTTGAGAGGGTTCTGTGTGGAGCAATCAGGGTGCAGGTGGCTCAGTGGGAGATCCAGGTGCAGGGGGATCTGGGTCCTCAAGGGCTTGTGGGGGGAGTTCTGGGTGCAACGATAATGGGACTGTACAGGAGGGTCCAGGTGAAAGTGGTTGGGGCTCAGCAGGGGGGCATCTGGGTGTAGGGGGATAGAGCTCGGCAGGGGAGTCTGGATGTGAGGGACTCAGTGGGGGTCCAGATGCTGGGGAATTGGGGCTCAGTGCGGTGGTGATCCAGGTGCTGAGGAGTGGGGCTCATTGGGGGGTTCTGAGTGCGGGAGGGTGAAGCTTGGCAGGAGCGTTTGGGCATGAGAGGATCTGGATTCACAGGGGTTGGATGGATGGGGGAGCAGCTCCCTGTATAGGGATCCGCCCCTGCAGCTGAGGAGCAATGGGTGCAGGAATGGGGGGCGGGTGAGTTAGCAGAGCTTCCTGCAGCTGGGGGAGAAATCTGGGGGTGGGTCTGACCCAGCCCCAGATGCCATGCAGGGGAAGGGAAAGTCCCATCTTCCCTGGCCCAGCCGGGACTAGCAGCTGAGCCCAGCGCAGGGTAGGAGCTGCCAGCCAGGTCTTCCCCAGTCCCGCCCCCTGCCCCACAGTGATTTACCTCTCTGCCAGCTGCCCTGGGCACCCGAAACTTACTGCTGGGGAGGGTTGCTTGACCACGCTAGTGGCTTCCATTTTGCTTCCCCATCAGAAAGTCATTTTTCTGCACGGTAGCAAAGATATCTGCGGGGGACATAAATTCTGTGCATGTGCAGTGGCACAGAATTCCCCCAGGAGTACCACATGGAAGGTTACTTTGTCTTTATGCACCCGCTAACCGCTAGGTTTTAGAAAAGCCTCATCAGAACCTTTTCACCCATACAAATGGTCGCACCCCAATTGGACCTGTATCTAGTTCTCTCCATGCTAATGAAGCCACCCTTTGAGCCGTTAGTATTGTGCTCCATGTCCTTCCTTTCCTGGAAAGTTGCCTTCCTTATTGCCATTGCTTCCATGAGAAGAGCCGGTGAACTTGGAGCTATGATGGCAGACCCACCTTTCATAGTTTTCCACAAGGATAAAATCTCCCATGTCTACACCTCAAATTTTTACCAAATCTCCCAGTTTCACATCAATTAGTCCATTCACTTACCTGTTTTCTTCCTGAAACCACATGCATCTGCAGAGGAACATTGACTCCTTTCCCTCAACATCCGACGAGCACTGGCCTTCTACTTACAGAGAATGAAACCAATCAGGAAGTCCCCTACACTGTTGCAGTAGCAGAGAGACTCAGGCCACAGGCCATCTATACCCAGAGACTCTCTAAATGCATTTTGGGTTTCATTAAACTCTGCTACTAGCTGTTGGGTCTACCTTCCACCACAGACATGTGGGCTCAGTCAGCGAGAGCTCAGGCTTCAACCACAGCCTCCTTTCAGGACATGCCGCTCATGGACATATGTAGAGTGGCCACGTGGAGTTCTGTGCACACCTTTTCAGCACACTACACCTTAGTGCAGGACTCCACAGCGGATGCCTCCTTTGGCACGTCTGTTCTCCAGATGACCATTCCATCCTCCTGTTCACACTCTTCTCCAACTTAGGTATTGCATGTTAATCACCCTCAGTGGAATTCAGCAGGGACTATCACCCGAAGAAGAAGAGGAAGTTACTTGCCTGTAACTGGAGGGTCTTCGAGATATGTGGTCTCTATCTGTATTTGTCTTGCTGCCCTCTTTCCTCTCTGCTATGGATTGGTCAAATTTGCGGTGGAGAAAGAACTGAAGATGTGTTCTGTCTGCTGTTCCCTTTATTTTATTGGATGGAAACACGAGGCAGGCCAAAGCACATGGGACAGTGTACACTACTTTCAAATTCTCTGACTCCAGATGCATGGTGCTCATGTATAACCCCTCAGTGGAATACAGATAGGGACCACACATCTCAAAGAACCTCCAGTTACAGGTAAGTAACCTCCTCTTATAAGTGAAGTCGTGGGTTTGTCACGGAGGTCATGGAAGTCATGGTACTGTGATTTTCCGTGACTGCTGTGACTTCTGCTCAGGCAGCCCCTGTGCCAGGTGCACTGGCTGCTGATGGGGCAGTCTCGGGCCACCGCACCCCACTCCTCAGTTGCAGAGTTTGGGTGTGGGAGGGGACATGGGGTTGGGGCATTGGATGGGGTGAGGTGGGCTCTGCGTGGTGCTTACCTGGGGGTTCCCCAGAAGCAATAACATGCCCATCATTCAGCTGCTTGGGGGAGGTGTTTTTGCTGATACAGACTAACATTGCTACCACTCTGAAACCTATTCAGTAGGGGTTTCTCTCCTCTTCCTTATTTGTATTTCCTAAGCCTACTAATGTTGGGGTGACCTTCTCCTAGAAGTTACTATATTAATTATCTTAACTTATTATCATGTACGTCAGTTTGTTGCTATGGCACTCTTATAGTCAGACATCTGAAGATGTTCCCATCCTAAAATATCCAAAAGCTGGTGTTGGCTCATGTTACTGTGTCTGGCTGGTGTCATTATGGACAAACTTCCTCCTTAAACACTTTATTCCCAGTTCCCCAAAACTTAGGGGTGACTGTTAGGCCATTTATCTGTGTCAAAGTTAATCGGCCTCAAGCCTTGTGCTAACAGCTGTCTTACAGGATCCAGTCTTGTGGGTTCCTTGCATTATTGCTGAATAAAATAAAGGCTAAAGCGAGCTCTGTGGGCTACAACACGGAGGGCTGACTTAATGTTGCACAGGGCTTAATTCTGGCATTTCCTAACTTCTGAGTGCTTGACCTTGCAACCAGAATGTTCTTTTAATGTAGTCTTTTGTGTGTAATTTCCTAGGTTTTTGAAAAAGCGAACTAAAAACCCATATTTCCACCATGTGCAACCATATTGATGCCCACATGGTTCATCAGCAGGGTCGGAACCTTTTCATCCACAGTAAAGATTTCTGTCACTTGAGCTAATGGCGTAACTGATAGCAATGATTAGGGATCTTCCATATGAGGAGAGATTAGAAAAACTGGGACTGTTCATCTTGGAAAAGAGATGACTAAAGGAGGATATGACAGAGGTCTTAAAAATCATGAATAGTGTGGAGAAAGTAAATTTGGAAGTGTTATTTACTCATTCACATAACACAAGAGCTGGGGTCATCTAATGAAATTAATAGGCAACAGGTTTAAAACTACCATAAGGAAGTACTTCTTCATACAACACACAGTCAACCTGTGGAACTCTTGCCATGGGATATTGTGAAATCCAAAAGTATAATTTGGTTAAAAAAAGAATTAGATAAATTCATGGAGGCTAGGTCCACCAGTGGGGTAATTTAGCCAGGATGCTCAGGGATGCAGCCTAAGCATTGGGTGTTTCTAAACCCTCAACTGCCAGAAGCTGGGACTGGACAATGGATCATTCAAAATTGCCCTGTTCTTTTAATTCCGTCTGAATCATCGGTCACTGTTGTCATAAACAGTTAGTTAAGGGTTAAGGTTTTTTTCTACCTGTAAAGGGTTAACAAGCAGTACCTGTGAACACCTGACCAGAGGACCAATCAGGGACAAGAGATTTTCAAATCTCTGTGGAGGGAAGTTTTTTTTTCCTGTTCTTTGTGTTAAAAAGTCTCTCTTAAAAGTTAAGGGAGTCCAGACATCTTAATCAAGTCCTCCCAGGTTTCTGCAATAAATTCTTCTATTCAAGCTAGTGAGTATTAGCAAGGAACTAGTATTCTTATACTTTTATTTCTGTATTTGCAATTCTGTGTTTTGCTATAGAATTTCTTTAATTCTGTACTGTTATTGCTTTTACTGAAAAAGAAGGGAGGGTGAATTCTCTCCAAAGATTAATAAGTTTAGACCCTGTGTATTGTTCCATCTTGGTATTACAGAGAGAGTTTTTTTTTATTCTTTAATAAATCTTTTCTGTTAAGGACTTGGTTAATCTTTCCTTGGGTAAATTCTCAGGGAAAGGGGAGGAGGGAGGAGGAAGGCATCCCTCTGTAGTTAAATCCCGGTATCTCTCCTAGGAAAAGGGAGGGGGGAGGAAGCAGGGGGGAATGGTTTACTTCTCCTAGGTGTAAGAACTCCATGGATTTGGGGCTCTTGGGATCCCCAAGGATTTTGGGGAAGGACTGTGTCCCAATACACGTAAATTATTGGGTGGTGGCAGCTTTTACCAGATCTAAACTAGAATTTTAGTTTAGAGGAGTCCATGCAGGTCCCCATTTTGGAACCCAACAGCTCTAAGTGGGGGTAAAACCTATGACAACTGTCCACTGTTAAAAGACAAGATACTGAGCTAGATGGACCATTAGTGTGACTCAGTATGACTTCCTTAGTAAGGAAGGCCCTGAAGCTGTCACTTGCCAACCCCAACAGGGTCAGTAAAACCCATTGTGTTGGTTACTGGAGTACGTTGAAGATTTGCCCCTACGTCCTCAACACTGTAATTCAGTGGTGAATTCTACCAGTGTCCTGTCAAATAAGGTGTAGTTCCTCTGAATCATGGAGCCACATTTGTGTCAAGTGTAACCTGATTGACATCTCAAGCACTGCGAACTGTACTCTTGAATGAGTCATATTCTCAAGACAGTCTAATATTCGTTGGCATTGATAGATTAGGTTTTTGACCTGAGAAGTTAGCAAGAAATGTTAAGCAGCCTAACATTTTCCTTCAGCTATATCACTTAGGTTGTTTCAGTTGATTTTGTAGTGCCCTCAGTGAAGTAAGCAGTATCCCAGTGTATGATAGGAAGCATCTGAACTGATTCTGTCCAGAAGATTTGCAGGGCAGCTATGTGGAATTCTTTAAACACATTCTTTAAGGATTATTGCTAAGATGCAGCCGCTAGGCAAGAATCCAGACTTTCTATCTTGACCTTACAAAACCTCTTCTCAGGATAGAAGCCCTCAAACTCTCCTGCCCCCTAGTCAATTTACTTCATCTTGGAGCTGTCAGTATTGTTTTATGAATATCTTATACTTCTGTATAAAACAAAAAAGTCTCTGTCTACATCAGCTGGCTGTTGCAGCTTCTTGTTCTTAAATTTTGTTTTATAGAGACATTCCTGAAGCTTTCAAGGTCCTTGAATAGTGATCTATTATTCTCTTTAGAAAAAAGAATTTTTCTATACTGTTCTATAAAGATAGACATCATTATAGATCAACCTCTTCCCCACATAGTTGAGAAATCTGTAATTGTAGCCTATTATTCTATTCCTTTTTATATACTTATGCGCATTATTTCACAAATTGCTTGTAAAAGGAATAGTAGTTAGAACACCAAGGCGTGACTGCTTTCCATTGTGTGGACTGGTGCATGTTCCTTGCTGGAAGCAACAGCTTTAGAATTTTGAGTTTCAAAAGTGCAGCTTGGTCACAGGCCAGAGTCTGAATCCAAGAATGTTGATACTTTCTGATGTACATCTTCAGAGAACAACTATTACACATAATTAATTCACTTTTATCTGAAGGCTGGACTAGCTTTTAATGTGAGTTAATACATTGACACTGCTTGTCAAAGACCTATATGGTTTAGGTCTCTAGGTACATGATAGTCTACCTTTCTCTACCTTGTACTACCGTAATAGTAAAAAACAAGTAGGATCCTCTTGCTTATATTACCTTGATTTGAACATCAGAGGATGGAAGTAGAGTGTACTTGGGTAAGACCTTGGTTCTGGAATTTCCTTTCCCTACAGATCTGAAGCAGGCAAGGTGTGTTGACTTTTGGAGCAAGATATAAGAGCCTTCTGTTTTCACATACTTTTGTCTAAGATGGTTAATTGTGCCATATACATATGGTTTATTGTGTGGTGGGAGCTTTTATGGCATTGGCACCTCGCATTGAGTGAATTTTAAAAAATAATTTTGTGCAACCCAGGATTCACATGATGAGTACAGTATAAATCTAAAAAAAAATCCAGTAACAGAATAACCAAGTGCTTTTTCTTTGTATATTTTTAGGCCGCTTTGGCCAAACAACTCCACCGCTTGTTGATTTTCTTAAAGACATTTTAAGAAGATATCCAGAAGGAGGACAAATTCTGAAGGTATAAAATAAATTGTACTTATTGTTAAGTAAATATACCCCACAGATTAATGTTGTTTTAAACATTGTGAAATATGCTGTAGATTGTTTCACTTCATGAGATGTTTATTCTGATATAAGTACATATATCTTTCCATAATTTTCCATTTTGAGGGCAGTGTCAGGTGAGTTGTTTTTTAGTTTGTGTCCTATTCTTTTTGCTCATTACAAAAGAACTGTGTATTTTGTAAAAAACATGAACAGAAACAATTGATTTTTATTGGATACTTCACTTCATAATTATTTCATGATGATTACTGAAACAAAAAACATCACAATGCATCTTATGTGAGGTGGCCAACTGAACCTTTAAAATTTGCTTGTTACATAAATATTCTTTGCCATTGCATGTTGCAACAAATAAAATAGTAATATGAATAGAACTTAGTTTAAGTTACATTGCTTTTCTTGAATACTGTATCTGAGTAATTCCAAAAATTGCTGATCTCCCCTCTCCACAGTGTTGCTATAACTTGGAAGATTTATTATATTAATTTTTATTCTGAAATCTGTGATATTCTCTGATTACCTAAACCATGTCCTCCTGTTTAACCATCTGTCTCTCTCTTTAATATATCATGACACTACTATAAAGTAACATTGTTTAGATTATAAGCACTTTTAAGCACTTCAGAGCAGTGATTTTGTCTGTATTTTTATTTTTCTAGCACAGTTTTGGGGCAATACAAATAATAATGAGTCCATCAATTCCATAGGAGCAGAAAAATATTTCTAGTAAAGAATTGAGTTGCAATAACAAGATACATGGATAGTTGTCTCTGGATGTTTAAAAATGAAAATAGTGCTCATTAAAGGTGTTGTCATATTGCCAGCTCTGGAGACTGCAGGCTTATCTCTCTCCAAGGGTTAGAGTATAAAGTAGGGTCTCAAACTCCCGGCCCGTGGGCCATCTGCAGCCTGAGAGCCTCCCCAATGTGGCCCGTGGGGCTCCAGTAGTTTTGTGGCCAGATCTCTCCCTTGGCCCCACCTGCCACCCCTGGGCGTCTGCCTGCTCGGTCCAGTGGCTGCTGGCCCCTTCCTGCGGCCCAGGGGCGGGACGGGGCGGGGCTGTGCCTCCGCATGCTTGCTCCCGCCCCAAGCGCCCCTGCGGCCAATGGGGCGCTGCAGAGGTGGTACCTGGGGGCAGAAGCGTGCAGAGGCCCCCCGGTCCACCCCACTTTGGAGCCCCAGGTAAGCGCTGCACCCTCAACCCCCTTCCAGAGCCTGCACCCCCACCCGCTCCCCACATACCCCCTCCTGCCCCCAAACTCCCTCCCAGAGCCTGCACCCCAGACCCTCCCCCACCCAACTCCCTCTGAGAGCCCAAGCTCTCACCCCTTCTGCACCCAAACTCCCTCCCAGAGCTTGCACCCCAATCCCCTACCCCAGACCTCCTCCCCCACCCAAACTCTGTCCCAGAACCTTAGGCAGGTGGGGGGTGGAGTTTTTTGGGGTGGCGGGTTCTGGGCAGCATGAGTGACATTGGCCTGCTGGGAGGATTTGAGAACTGGCACTGGCCCTAAGGTAAATTGAGTTTGAGACCCCTGATATAAAGGAAAAAAAAAAACTATAGTACTTGGCCTACATTACCAAACTTTTGGGATATGTCAGATAAAATGATTAGCAGTGGAACAGCCAACAGTTTTATTACTTATATTGTTATCACTAGGTTTCAGATTTCCCACCTTGTTAAAAAGAATGGGGCAATTAGAGCTTTTTTCCTCTCTGCAGACTTCATAAGACATCACCACATTGAAAAGTTTTGTTTGCAACCATAAAGGCTAGAAATGTTTTTATTTATTTACTTACTTTTTTATTTCTGTTAAGTGAAATCTTAAATTGTGAAAGAACCTGATCAGAGCAATAGAGAAGATATATAGGTGATCCATTTCTGTAGCACACACTGTCCCAGTAGTGCGTCTAGGAGGAGGCCCTGACAAACGTGTGTGTGTTTGTTTGTTTGTTTTAGGGGTTAAATTCCAGTATCAGAGTCCCAGCTGTGAATACTCTAAACTGAAGCTCTCAGGTGCCTGTGATCTGAGTTAGGTTCGGAAAGTTTTTGTCTATTCTCACAATGGGAGGAGAGAGGCAAGGTTTACTGCCCAGAAGCCAGGGCAGGAAGTTCTAGACCTGCCCTGTGTGTGCTGATTTGTTTGCAGAATGTTAAGGAAGTATTGACAGAAACTTCGCTGCTTTTATTTTGATTTAAGAGTTGGGAATTCTTTAAATACATAGTATCGAAATGAAACAAGCCAAAAAATGTAGTGGTTTCTTAGGAAGTGCCTTGGAAGGAATGGTATACTGCAACTATTCAAATAGATACTATAATTATTATTCTAATAATGATAGTAGTAATGTGTGTAGGAGTTTGATGATCTCTCTGTATCTTCCTGCACCATTGTTGATGATGATTATTATGAGAGCAACTAAGCAACACATGCAGCGATTCTGTTGATACATTACTATTTGTTGAACTGTGACTATTTCTCTTTCTTCTCCATCTCTCTGACTGTCTTTTAGCATGCACTTGTTGTAGTGTTGACATTAGCAAGAAGTAGTCTATGCTGTTTTTATTTAAGTTTGCCATTTGCACATATGTGGAACAGATGGGTTGTTAGAATGAAAAGTAGAGAGATTGTCTAACATCTAACTTCCTTCAAGACTGTGGTAAACATGGTTTCTTCTTCAAGTGCTTGTTCATGTCAATTCCAATCAGGTGTGTGCATGCGTACGTTCACGGCAGCCTTAGGATTTTCCCCAGCAATATCCGTCGGGTCGGCCTGGGTGCCCCCTGGAGTCGCATCTTCATGGAGCTCGATATAGGGCCCTGCCAACCCATCAACCCCTCAGTTCCTTCTTACTGCCGGTGATGGTTAGCTGGAACATCCCTTGCTCTTGTCTTGACAAGCACTTTGGCAGTGTCTGTGTATATAGTCCTTACAAGTAGTTAGTTTCGTGTTAGTTTAGATTAATTAGAGTTAGTTTTAAAGTTTTCTTTGGGAGGGTTCCTCCTCATCGCTCTCCCGGCATCGGGGCATGCTGCGGTCTCCAGGTTTCAAAACCTGCAAGGTCTGCTGCAAGTGTATGCTTAGAAATGATCCACACACTTTGTGTTTGAAGTGTTTAGAGGAGATCTGTAAGGGGTTTCACACCAGGACGTTGAAGGACAGGGATCAACACCTGAAAAGACTTCTGATGGAGGCTGCACTCCATCCCCAGTCTGACCCTGGGTCAGTGGATCCTGCGCTGAACACCTCCTCCTCAATGCGGAGCACCCCGGCGCCGTCGGTATGGGAATCGGTGCCGGGGAAAGACTCTCCTAAAGACCCCTGGCACTGCCATGGCCTAAAAGAGAAACGTGAAGAAAAGATCTTTTGGTGCCTAGAAATGTATTTGATGGTCCAATAAAAATAATGCATTATCTAAGGCCTTGCAAACACTTACATATGTGCTAAACCAGGGGTTCTGAAACTGGGGGTCGGGCCCCCTCAGATAGTCACAAAGTTATTACATGGGAGTTGCGAGCTGTCAGTCTCCACCCCAAACCTTGCTTTGCATCCAGCATTTATAATGGTGTTAAATATATAAAAACGTGTTTTTAATTTATAAGGGGGGTTCACACTCAGAGGCTTGTGAAAGGGGTCACCAGTAAAAAAGTTTGAGAACTACTGTGCTAAACTTTACTACTATGAGTAGTCCCTCCAAATGTAAGCATGTACATGAGTGTTTGCAGGATTAGGTCCTAATATACTGATACTCACACTGTTAGAATTTTTCTGTCGATTTCTGTTAGTAATGCTCTTTTGACTATATTGTCCTTTATAATAAGCCTTTTGCTCAGTAATTTAACAGTGCTGCAGCTAATTGTCACTTCCATATTATCTTGGATTGTATGAAAAGTCAAGTATGTAAATAGAAACATAGTCCTAATCACATATTGTAGAAAACCAAATATAGAAAAATAAAAATTACATTACTCATGTTTGGATGGTGGTGCAGGTCTAGGGAAAGGAGGTGCCTCAGAGTCCTAGGGATCACCCCCTTTTTATATTCTTCCTCACCTCCTTCATCCCTCAATTATTATGATTGCTCATATGTTGAAAAGTGAGCTGGATGTTGCTCCCTTTAAAGACAGTAGTTGCTGCTCTGAACGGAGCTGGAGAGAGGGGCTGCTGCAGAATAATACATGGGACTCCATACCTCCGATATCCCCCAACCCAGAGCTCAACACAATGCCCCTGCATTGCTTCTTGCTTGATTCCAGTCTGAAAGTTACAGTGTGATCTTATCCCCTTCTTCATATTTTGCATTACTGCTAGACTGCTGTGTTAATCCAGATTGTGATAGTTTAATAAGGTAAAAAATTATAATTTGACATTTTAAAAATTGTGTTTGAGTATGATAGTTGCCCTCTAAAATAAAATTCAGAAATGTCTATTTTAATTTAAGCGAATTGGAGAAAATCACACTTGTTGAAAATATATTGAAAATTTTTTTAGACAATGACCTATAATTATTTTCTATATTCAAGTTTGGAAGCCATAAGTTTAATATTAAAGTTAGGGTGAAACATAAAATTATTGTAATAACTTGGAGGTTATTTTGCTCTCAGGAACTGATCCAGAATGCAGAAGATGCTGGTGCCACAGAGGTTAGGTTTTTGTATGATGAGACTCAATATGGAACAGAATCTCTCTGGTCGAAGGACATGGCACAATACCAGGGTAAGTATATAATTTTTAGCTCATGTTCTCTAATATGTGTATGAGAGTCCCAATGGTTCAGTAGTCTGTCATTTATGCCCTGTAGGGCACACATTGAATCCATGCACTCAAGGGCAGAATTTGACCCTTATGAACAACTGTTCAAATTTGGGTACAGCATATACTTTGCACAAATCCAATAGATAAGTGGGCCAATAACCAATCTGCGTACACAAATTAAGCCTACTAGTAATCTACAATCTTAGTGCTTTAGGCTTAGGTACCTCAGGAAGAGTTAGTGATAAGTATTTGTATGGGAGTCATTCAGGGGAAATCCCAAGGTGTTGAAAGAAGTGATAGTGTTGGTAAATCATTAGTTTTACTTTCCCAGTACCCCAGCATGATAGTAGGAGGCACTGGGTTGAAAATGACAACATTCTTAATGAAATCCAGGAAATGCTAGTAGTTACCTTAAAAAAAAAAAAGAGGGGGTGGGGACAGCCTTTCAGAGAATTTTTAGTTAAATATAAAAGCTACCTCTACTGGAACTGCAACAAGCGTGATTCTTTGCAGTTCCTCAGATAAATACTTAATTACAATGTGAAATTCTTTTGTACTCGTGTCTCAAGTTAGTGGTAATATACTTCTGACAATTGGTGTTTCTTTTTTTTTTTTTATCCTTCAACCAGAATGAGGCCCTGTGTTTTTCTGTGGGCTAGGTAGAATGGGAGGAGGGCACTTGAGGTTAAAAAAAAAAAAAAGAGATCTGTGAAGGAGTTTGACTGGTAGGTGAACAACAGGTAGGACTAGAGAAGCACTGTTATATGAATGACAGGTTGGGGGAATTGTACTGTAACTTTTGCCATATTGCATATTTGTTTGTATATATCTGCTTTTCTCGCCTTTTAGACTGTACACAGTTTAGGGCATGGCCTTCTATTTTTGGACAGTTCCTAATACTGTGGGGCCCCAACCAATGTCTTTAAGTGCTCCTAGAATACAAATAATAATAAAACAATAGTGCTTCATAGATTTCAAGTTGGAATCTGAGAATAACTTGCAGGTTGGGTCTAAGAAGTCTCACTGAGATCTGACAAAATGGCTGAGGCAAAATACTCTGAACTAGCATTTGTATAGTCTTGTATACTGGCATCACAGATCTGAGAAGTTTCTGAAGAGCTGTTCGTGTTTGGGGCACATGAATACCATCTCATGACTGAACAATTGGAGCTGAGGTTATAAAAGAGCAGCCCAAACTGCCTAAATTCCCTAAGGTCTTTAATGTCTTAGTATTCTACCTGAAGTCTCATTCTTACCTGGGGGAAGCTAGACTCCATACCTTAGAAGTCAAAAGTGCTTTTTGTTTTTATTTAGATAGTGCTAGTTCACTTAAGAAATTACCTAGATTTTTTAAGCTTTGGGGATTGATTTAAAGGGCATGCAATTTCCATAAAATGGCTCTTTAAGTGGATTAGTTTGAGCATTGGAATGGTATACATTAGCTAGGTTGAAAATACTTTAGAGTGGGCTTATTTTGGAATATTGTGAAGGTTGCATATTAGAATCATAGAATATCAGGGTTGGATGGGACCTCAGAAGGTCATCTAGTCCAACCCCCTGGGAGAAGAAATACTTTGGCACCAACATTAGTGTCAGTGATAATATTGGCATCAGGTGGTCTTGAAGGCAAAGGTCCCTGGTATGAGCCTGGCTCCAAAGGGACAGTTGAGAGGAGGCTTCTCTCAGAAGAGATGGAGCAGTCTCCCATTGAAGAATATACTGATAGTACGTTCCCTGAAGACCAAATTGGGTGTTCTTTAGTCTTTCGACCAATGAAAAAAAAAATTCCAGGAGCACATGGGGAGAATGGCTAATATCCTACAGTTTATAGCTACATAGATTCTAGGACTGGAAGGGACCTCAGGAGGTCATCAAGTCCAGTCCCCTGCCCTCATGGCAGGACCAAATACTGTCTAGACCATCCCTGATAGACATTTGTCTAACCTACTCTGAAATATTTCTAGAGATGGAGATTCCACAACCTCCCTAGGCAATTTATTCCAGTGTTTAACCACCCTGACAGTTAGGAACTTTTTCCTAATGTCCAACCTAAACCTCCCTTGCTGCAGTTTAAGCCCATTGCTTCTTGTTCTATCCTTAGAGGCTAAGGTGAACAAGTTTTCTGCCTCCTCCTTATGACACCCTTTTAGATACCTGAAAACTGCTATCATGTCCCCTCTTAGTCTTCTTTTTTCCAAACTAAACAAACCCAATTCTTTCAGCCTTCCTTCGTAGGTCATGTTCTGTAGACCTTTAATCATTCTTGTTGCTCTTTTCTGGACCCTCTCCAATTTCTCCACATCTTTCTTGAAATGCAGTGCCCAGAACTGGACACAATACTCCAGTTGAGGCCTAACCAGCACAGAGTAGAGCAGAAGAATGACTTCTCGTGTCTTGCTCACAACACATTTGTTAATGCATCTGTCATGGAGTCTTCGGGCGATGCTCTGGAACTGCTCCCCACAAAGCCAGTCAGGACTTTGGGGAGCCGCCTCTTCCTTGGAGCAGACTGTTTTCAGGGCAAGAAGCTCACACGGCTTCACCTTCCTGGGTCTGACCTTGGAGCATTCAGCATATGCCCCTCCATGCGCTTCCCACAGTGAGTCCGCCCAGGTGGGGTCCTGGGGAAGCCAGAGGGTTCTGCACGCACCCCCACTTCGCAGTCAGATGTGACTCTTAGCCAGCCAGTAAAACAGAGGTTTATTAGATGACAGGAACACAGTCTAAAACAGAGCTTGTAGTCTCTTTCCTGGGCCAGGAGGTCACCTGATCTCTTTGTTCACCTTTAGCCATCTCCTTGCAGAGAGGGAAGGGCCCAGGCCATTTGTTGCCAGGAGACATAGTGTCAGCCATTTATGCACACTAGAAACTTAAGAAATGCATAGGGGAAACTGAGGCACCCACCCAGTATTCAGAGGAAACATTAAGAACAGTCCCACTTCGTCACAGCATCCCAGAATCATGTTTGCTTTTTTTGCAACAGCATCACACTGTTGACTCATATTTAGCTTGTGGTCCACTATAACCCCTAGATCCCTTTCTGCCGTACTCCTTTCTAGACAGTCTCTTCCCATTCTGTATGTGTGAAACTGATTGTTCCTTCCTAAGTGGAGCACTTTGCATTTGTCTTTATTAAACTTCATCTTGTTTTCCTCAGACCATTTCTCCAGTTTGTCCAGATCATTTTGAATTATGACCCTATCTTCCAAAGCAGTTGCAGTTCCAAACCCTCCCAGTTTGGTATCATCTACAAACTTAATAAGTGTACTTTCTATGCCAGTATCTAAGTCGTTGATGAATATATTGAACAGAGCCGGTCCCAAAACAGACCCCTGCAGAACCCCACTTGTTATACCTTTCCAGCAGGATTGGGAATCATTAATAACTAATCTCCGAGTACGGTTATCCAGCCAGTTAGGCACCCACCTTAGAGTAGCCCCATCTAAGTTGTATTTGCCTAATTTATTGATAATATTATGCGAGACCATATCAAATGCCTTACTAAAGTCTAAGATATACCACATCCACCATTTCTCCCTTATCCACAAGACTCATTATTCTATCAAAGAAAGCTATCAGATTGGTTTGACATGATTTGTTCTTTACAAATCCATGCTGGCTATTCCCTATCACCTTACCACCTTCCAAGTGTTTGCAGATGATTTCCTTAATTACTTGCTACATTATCTTCCCTGGCACAGAAGTTAAACTAACTGGTTTGTAGTTTCCCTGGGTTGTTTTTATTTCCCTTTTTATAGATGGGCACTATATTTGCCCTTTTCCAGTCTTCTGGAATCTCTCTCCTGTCTCCCATGATTTTCCAAAGATAATAGCTAGAGTCTCAGATACCTCCTCTGTTAGCTCCTTGAGTATTCTAGGATGCATTTCACCAGGCCCTGGTGACTTGCAGGCATCTAACTTTTCTAAGTGATTTTTAATTGTTCTTTTTTATTTTATCTTCTAAACCTACCCCCTTCTCATTAGCATTCACTATGTTAGGCATTCCTTCAGACTTCTCGGTGAAGACTGAAACAAAGAAGTCATTAAGCATCTCTGCCATTTCCAAGTTTCCTCTTACTGTTTCTCCCTCCTCACTGAGCAGTGGGCCTACCCTGTCCTTGGTCTTCCTCTTGCTTCTAATTTATTGATAAAAAGTCTTCTTGTTTCCCTTTATTCCTGTAGCTAGTTTGAGCTTATTTTGTGCCTTTGCCTTTCTAATCTTGCCCCTGCACTCCTGTGTTGTTTGCCTATATTCATCCTTTGTAATTTGTCCTAGTTTCCATTTTTTATATGACTCCTTTTTATTTTTTAGATCATGCAAGATCTCGTGGTTAAGCCAAGGTGGTCTTATGCCACATTTTCTATCTTTTCTACTCAGTGGAATAGCTTGCTTTTGGGCCCTTAATAGTGTCCCTTTGAAAAACTGCCAACTCTCCTCAGTTGTTTTTCCCCTCAGTCTTGATTCCCATGGGACCTTACCTATCAGCTCTCTGAGCTTACCAAAATCTGCCTTCCTGAAATCTTTTGTTACTGACTGGGGTTTTAGCACCAGAAACACCTTGTGTCCTTTTTGACATTATGGAATGGCAGACAAAGGGCGAGGTTGTTTTCCTTAATTCCCAGGTTTACTCAGTCAAATAGAAGATATTTGACTCTTTCCAGTGTTGTCCCCACCATTATCAGAGAGAACCAGTTGTATGTATCTCATGTCCTTGGAAGGTTATCACTTTTTATTGTAGTACCCCTCTGCTGATTCCATACTAGTCTGTGAAGCCTAGAAACTCTCCAACAGTAGCAGGGTGTCCGTGACTGTTATCTTGGGTAGAGAATGGCATAAAGAGGATGCTATTGGGAGAAAAACATATTCCTCTGCTTCTTTGGCTTCTGAATGGCAAATTATCTCACTGTTATGGACTGTTATGTCCAGATATAGCTGTGCTTTTAATCCTATTCTGGACTCTTTACTGGATGACGGGAAGCAGCTAACAGCTTTGTTGTTGAGAGTAGAACATTAGTCAGACATATGCTCAGAGTATTTTGGCACCTCAGACTCTACTGACAGAGCTATGGCCACTAGTGTAGCTCTAAGGTTGTATTCGTGGCTCAGATCATCAGGGCTGGCACTAAAATCACAAACATCAATAGAGGATCTCTCCTTGGAGGGTTCAGTTCTTTACAGTGATAAGACAGATGGGACTCTAGAAAGAATCAAGATCAGAAGGGTTAAGCCTGATCCTTAGGGTTTTCCCAGGCATCTTCTTCAAAAATGAGATTTTTTTCTACTTCCCTCTGATAGCACAGACAGTCCTGTCTGTGCAGCAGTAACAGAGAACACAGTCTCAGAGGACATGCTAGCCTTTTGCCACTGTTGGGTCTGCTCCTACTTAAAGACCACAATACAGAAGCAGGATCCCTCCCTGCATATTCTCTGAGAAACAGCAATTTTATTGGAATGTTATAGAGCCATGAGTCTCTCTCTCTCTGGAATTAAAACCATGTCTCTCATTGTTTGACAATGCGTGGTGTGAGATTACCTTGGATTATTGGGTGTTAGATTCCATTGGAGATGGTTACTCAATCCAGTTTCATACCAGGTCACCTCACTTTCCAGTTCCCTCTCTCTGGGGACCCCTCTGATGAGAGACTACTCTGGAAGGAAATAATCTCTCTTCTGTAAAAGGAGGCTATAGAGGATGTTTCCCTCCAGCACCAAAGGAAGCGATTATATTCTAAATATTTTCGAATATTCAAGAGGGAATATTGTCTGAGACTCGTCCTGGACCCAAACAGTATTGTTACAGTCTAGAAGGAATTTTACCTTGAAGCATCACAAACTAAAGTGGACAAGGCTTTTGTGTTGGGTAAAGGATACAGGCTTAGCCGTGTATTGGCCAGGAGCTCCTGCAATTTTAGCATTTCTCTTTCATTTAAAATCACAGAGTTTTGCAGCACCTTCCCTAAAAGTGGATCTAGCAGCTATATCTGCCTATCACATGTTGATTAAAGACAAGCCTCTATTCTCTCACTTCAAAGCCTCCAGGTTTCTCAAGGGAATGACTAATGTGTTTCCCATTGTTAGAGGTCCTTTTTCAGACCGCAACTTGAAGTTGCTTTTAACAATGTTAATGGGCCTACCCTCTGAGTTCCTGTCTTGAGCTTCCTTAGAACAGCATTTGTAATGTCAATTACCTCTGTTTGAGAGGATTAGTGAGCTCATTGCCTTCATGACCTCTCCACCTATTCCAGCTTTATGCCTAAGAATTTCATCTGTCACAGTATATCTTCCTCCCTGTTTTCTTCCCCGGACCTCATGCCCATCCACAAGAGATCTGTTTACACTCTTTTGCCTGGACAGGACTAAGCCCTTTAGAAAATCTAATAGACTGTTGCCTACAGGGAAAGGTATAAGGTCCAATCTAGAGGTAAACAGACTCTTTCATAATGGATTAGGAAGTATATTGAACATTGTTGTTCTTTAGCCAGACGCACTCCAGTCCCCCAGAGCTACCTCTGTATCTTGTTTGAGACAGGTCACCATTGCAGAGATTTGCAAAGCACTAACATGGAGTTCTTTTCCTAAGTACTATTCATGGGACTTGAAATCTGATCTGATGCTCAGTTTGGCAGAGTAGAGCTAGAGTTTTAGCCTACAACTCCCCACTCACTGTCCTCTAATGGGGCACACTACTTGCTTATCTCCCATAAGTGGGAATGCACAGAGGCCCTCAGAGAAAGAGGGATTACTTACTAGTAATTGTTGTTCTTCGAGAGTTGTCTCTGTGCATTGACATTACCCACCTGCCTTCCCTCTGCCTTGGAATTCTTTGTATTTCAGGACTGTGTGGGGTTGGGAGGAGGAACTGGGGTGGGCTGGGGGGCATGTTCTCTTATATTAAAAGGAAATTAGCCATTGGAACAGTTTGCCTAGAGTTGTGGTGGATTCTCCATCACTATCAATTTTTAAAATGAAGACTGGATGTTTTTTCTAAAAGATGTGCTCTAGTTTAACTAGGAATTAATTCAGGAAAGTTCTGTAGCTTGTGATATACAGGTGGTTAACTAGCTGATCACAGTGGTCCCTTCTGGCCTGGGAATCTATGTAGAGGGGGCTGATGAGATCATAGCATGACAGTATTATTGCACTCCCGCAACTGACACAGCTTTTCTATACAGTTCCGCAGTTTGGCTAGAGGTGCAAATCCTGTAAGTGTGAATGGATAGAGGCAACTTTACTAGTGATGGTTGCTTACCACTAAATATAATTTTTGAGAGTGTTGCTTCTGTGTATTTCAGACTACCTGTTCATTTTCTCTTCTTCCTTGGGGGTCATAGATTTTAAGGCTAGGGAGGGACCATTAAATCCTCTAGTCCAGTGTTTCTCAAACTGGGGTCGCTGCTTGTGTAGGGAAAACCCCTGGCGGGCTGGGCCGGTTTGTTTACCGGCCCCATCTGCAGGTCCGGCCAATCACAGCTCCCACTGGCCGTGGTTCGCTGCTCCAGGCCAATGGGAGCTGCTGAAAGCGGTGCGGGCTGAGGGACTTACTGGCCGCCGCTTCCAGCAGCTCCCATTGACCTGCAGCGGTGTACCGTGGACAGTGGGACCGGCGATCGGCCGGACCTGCAGACGGGGCAGGTAAAGAAACTGACCCGGCCTGCCAGGGGCTTTCCCTACACAAGCAGTGCCCCCAGTTTGAGAAACACTGCTCTAGTCTGATCTCCTTTATAACACAGGCTATAGAATTTCATCCAGTTACTCTTGCATTGAGCCTAGTAACTTGTTTGACTAAAGCATATTTTCCAGAAAGGAATCCAGTTTTGATTTGAAGAATTCAAATGGTAGAGAATCCACCACTTCCGTTGATAGCTTGTTCTAGTGGTTAATCACCCTCACTATTAAAATTTATGTCTAATTTGAATTTGGCTGGCTTTAACTTCCAGCCAATAGGCTCTTGTTCTGGCTTTCTCTGCTAGATTAAAGAATCCTTAAGTACCGAATCACCTCCCTGTGAAGGTACTTACACACTATAATCAAGTCATCTCTCAAATTTCTTTTGATAAGCTAAACAGATTGAACACTTTTAGCAATTTTCCAGCCCTCCAATTCTTTTTCTTGCTCTTTTCTACACCTTCTTCAGTTTTTCAACATTGCTTTTAAAATGTGGACTCCAGAACTCCATGTGCTACTCCAGTATTGATCCCACCAGTGCCATATACAGATGTAAATTCACGTCTCTACTCTTGGTCACTACTTCCCTTTTGTACATCCAAGAATTGCATTAGCTCTTTTTGCCACAGTATCATACTGGGATCTCAGGTTGAGTAGTTTGTCCACTATGACCGCTAAATCCTTTTCAGAGTCTCTGATTTCCAGGATACAGTCCTCCATTCTGTACATATGGTCTACATTCTTTGTTCCTAGATGTATGCCCTTGTGTTTGGCTATATTAAAATATATTTTGTTCACATGGACTCATCTTATCAAATGATCCAGATCGCTTTATATGACTGTCCTTTCCTCATCATTTATCACTCTGCCAATCTTTTTGTCATTTACAAATTTTATCAGCACCGATTTTGTATTTTGTTCTACTCCAATAGGATTCTCAGAATTATTGAAGGAACTGAAGTGGTTGGGGCCGCACAGCTCTTTTATAATCTAGGTTCAGGACATTCAGTGTTATAAGAGGATTCTTGTATGACCTCCATAGTCACTGCTTTCCTGAAGTTTCCTGAAGCTCTTTCTCAACATGACTTTCGTTTATCTTGTATGACCGAAGAGGGTAGGTAGTAAACCAAAATTATATGGTGTGTGTTAAAATTTTCATGGAATCTAAAATAATCCAACAAATCAGTTGATGGATTTGTGTCTCTGAGGAGAAAGAGAAGAAAATATGTTGTTTAGGGTTTTTATTTTGCAGAAGTTCCTCTTCATCTCTTTGGACTTTCCCAATAGATTTTAGTTTCATTTCTCCAATACCAGTTTGAGTTACAGCTTCCTCATTTGCACATCTATAGTTACATTCAAAAATGCTTTCTTGATTTAGTAAATTTACTTCCTGGAAATTAAACAGGTGGACCTAAGTGTGCTATTTTTGAATTGCCTTACGTGTGCCTATTTATTTTTTAGGGCCAGCACTTTATGTATACAACAATGCAGTTTTTACCCTTGAGGACTGGCATGGCATACAGGAAATAGCAAGAAGCAAGAAAAAGGATGATCCCCTGAAAGTTGGAAGATTTGGAATTGGGTTCAATTCAGTATATCATATAACAGGTACTGTGTGTAGCTCCTTTAAAAATAAAAATATTAACATTAAGATTTGTTTAATCTCATATACACATCAAACATAAGGATGCTGGCAGGGTGTTCTCTGGGTGAAGTCCTTGACATTGGAATGCACTTCATCCACCCATGCTCCATCAGAGTCCATCTTTTTTTAATCTTCTGGGCATGCTATAAAGTCCATATATTTTCCATGTTTTTAGAGGGAGTGTAGGCTGAGAATTGGAGAGGTTTATTTTATTATTGACACTATATTTTGCTGGTGATATTAATGTGGGGTGAACAATCCTCTATGTTGTATTATTTGAATTGTGCATTTTTAGTTTATATAACTGATGCCCAGAGCATAGGATGGATGTTTAACAGATGTCTATAAATTTAAATAAGATACAATAAGCGAAGACTGAAGCTTTGTGCAGTTTGATTTTTGTCCTGTATGTATTTAAGGGAAATATGAAATAGAGATAAAAAACAATGCTAATTTTGTCTCATACCAAAAAAGTACTTTTCCATCGTATAACCATCACATGCGATTTACTATTTAACAGGAGGACGTTCACATTGTATAAAGTAAAAAAATACCCTAGTATACTGCTAATGAGTCATAATGTGCTCCTCTTCCACAAGCTGGTAGCACTTAACTGTGGGCATCTTTTTTTCATTTGGATCTTTTAGTACTGTAGAGTGTTTCCTAAATTCTGTAGAATTGTTTTACCATTTCATTTGATAGTCCTTTCTTTCATTCATATATGTGCATTGAATTAGTACGTTCTATGTAGAAACCTGGATACAGATTTCTGCCTTCGTCTCTTAAAAATTCATACATTTTTTGACTTGCACCCCTAAAATGTTGCAATTCAGTACATTTATTTGTATTCTGTTGTGGTTATGCCACATGGAAAGATTAGCAGTTATTCGTTCTGTTGGATTATATATCAATATAATACCGGATTATTATAATATGAAGCTGGCATGGCAAAAGAAAGGCAAGTATAAACAACTGGTGTTTGATATCTAGATAGTATTTCGTTTCTGAGACTAGCGTGTCAAATCTTTGATCAAATAAAGTTTTGCCCTTTGTCATTTATCTCTGTTATGCCTTCCATAAACGGCTCCTGTCATTGTAAGATATTTTGATATAGTATTGTCTCTACTAGAGGATGAATAGTTGACCATTAGTAGGATTGGGTTTTTGATAAATAAGGGCAATTTATAATTTTAAAATAATAATTTAATTGATTGTAATGGCTAAAGCTGTTTAAGGTATGGATAATGTAGAATATTTTGGGGTTATTCAGATTTGCTGTTTGGGGTTATTCATATTTGTTGGATTTCACTTGTGCAGATGTCCCTAGTATCTTCAGTGGTGACCAGATTGGAATGTTGGATCCCCATCAAACACTTTTTGGATCCCATGAATCAGGCCAGTGTTGGAATCTAAAAGATGACAGCAAAGAAATTATTGAATTTACAGACCAGTTTGCACCATTCATTGGTGTATTTGGTAGCACTAAGGAAACCTTCAAGAATGGAAACTTTCCTGGTACATTTTTTCGTTTCCCTCTTCGCCTACAGCCTTCGCAACTGAGTAGCAATCTGTACAACAAACAAAAAGTTCTGGAACTGTTTGAATCCTTTCGAGCAGATGCAGATACAGTGCTGCTGTTCCTGAAAAGTGTGCAAGATGTTTCCTTACATGTTAGGGAGGCTGATGGAATTGAAAGACTGGTTTTTAGAGTAACTGCTAGTGAGAATAAGGCCTTGAAACATGAACGACCCAATTCCATCAAGATTCTAGGAACTGCAATAAGTCAATATTGTAAAGGGGTTCCAAGCAACAGTGTAACGTGTGTGACATATCATGTAAATATAGTCTTAGAAGATGAGAGTGTGAAGGATGCACAAAAAACATCTTGGTTAGTATGTAACAGTGTGGGAGGTCGAGGAATATGCAATGAACTAGATTGTTTGGCTGATGACTTGAAGTTTGTCCCTACTATTGGAATAGCCATGTCCTTATCAAGTAATGGGGAAGAGAAAGGAGCTGTAGCAGAGTTTTCAGGAAGAGCATTTTGTTTTCTTCCTTTACCTCCTGGCGAGGAAAGCAAGACTGGTCTCCCAGTTCATGTTAGTGGTTTCTTTGGCCTGACTGACAATAGGAGGAGTATCAAATGGCGAGAGTTGGATCAGTGGCGAGATCCAGCAGCTTTATGGAATGACCTTCTTGTAGTGAATGTTGTCCCAAAAGCATATGCCACTCTCATTTTGGAGGCTATCAAGCGAATGGAGACTGAGAAAAACTCAGATTTTCCTTTGACAGCTGAAAGAATTTATAGACTATGGCCTGAAAAGAACAAAATCAGGGTACACTGGAAACCAATCATAGAACCTCTGTTTAAAGAGTTGCTCCAGAATGCAGTTATTTATTCTGCTAGTAGTGACTGGATAAAGGTGGAGCAAGTGTGCTTCTCAGACATGGATGACAGCTTGGAATACACACAAACTGTCCTCAACTACCTCCAGAGCTCAGGGAACCAGATTGCTACGGTACCAGCAAATATTGCTAGTGCAGTTCATCTTACTGTATCTAGCTCTAAAACTGTGAAAAAAGTGACTCCTGCTGGAGTGCGGCAGGTGTTGAGGAAATCTGGACATACTGGCCCTGCTAATGAAAAGCTTCATCTCTTGGAATTCGTGCTTACTGATGGAGTCTACAGTGAACTTATTGGATTGGAGCTTCTGCCATTACAAAACGGAAATTTTATTCCATTTTCCTCATCTGTGTCAGATCAAGATGTAGTTTACATAACCTCAGAAGATTACCCAAGGTATATTTAACATTTTACATATATTTTGTTGAAACACATTTTAAATATTTTTAAGTACTACAAACTGTCACCTGCTTATGAGTAGTGCATTTAGAATAAGCGTACCACAGTTTTTAACATAATAAAATAATGCATAAAAGGAACCCAAGATTAAATTTTATATATTTCTGTATTTGAAAGATTTGAAGATTAGTTGCTGTAAGAATTTATAACGAATTATCAAATCTTGTTATAAAATATACACCAAGTAGCTTTTCTCAAACTAGCTTTCTTCTGGGAAACAGAAATAAGAGAAGGCTGAGGACATGCATTCTAGTGGAGCAGCAGTTCAAGGGATCTGTTAGTAGCCTGGCTAAGGCTTTATTAAAATGAAAGCTTTAGATGACACTAGTCTTTTCCTACCTCCCTTAGCTGTTACTGTGAGGTTTAAATTAGATACAGGAATGGTTAGTTTTACAAAAAATACAAGCTTTTAAAAAAATGTATTGCACAGTCAGTTTAGTGGCTCCACATACTGGAGGCAGTGACTAGCTGTGATGGTACTACACTTAAGATCATAAAATACTGCCTTGCTTCTCTGAATACACAAAACAGAACAGGACTACTTGTGGCATCTTAGACACTAACAAATTTATTTGAGCATAAGCTTTCGTGGGCTACAGCCGACTTCATCGGATACATAGACTCAAACATACAGCAAGAAGATATTTATACATACAGAGAACATGAAACGGTGGAAGTAGCCATACTAACTGTAAGAGGTCAGTCAATTGGGACCGCTTAAAACTTTAAACGGAGTGGAGATTAGGGATAATCTTGGAATGGCACAATATCTGAACGAATATTTTGCCTCGGTCTTTAATGAGGCTAATGAAGGGCTAAGGAATAGTGATAGAGGGACTGATGGGAATGAAGATATGGGGGTAGACATTATGGTATCTGAGGTAGAAGCCAAACTTGAACAGCTAAACGGAAGTAAATCGGGGGCCCCGGATAATCTACATCCTAGAATATTAAGGGAATTGGCGAGTGAAATTGCAAGCCCATTAGTGATGATTTTTAATAAATCTCTAAACTCGCGGGTTGTACCGTTTGACTGGAGATTAGCTAATATAGTTCCTATATTCAAGAAGGGGAAAAAAAGTGACCTGGGTAACTACAGGCCTGTTAGTTTAACATCTGTAGTATGCAAAGTCATGGAAAAAATTTTAAAGGAGAGAGTGTTACGGACCTTGAGGCCGATGGCAACTGGGACAAATTACAGCATGGATTTACGAAAGGTAGATCGTGCCAAACCAACCTGATCTCCTTCTTTGAGAAAGTAACAGATTTTTTAGACAAGGGAAATGCGGTGGATCTAATATATCTGGATTTCAGTAAGGCGTTTGATACGGTACCGCATGAGGAATTACTGGTTAAATTGGAAAAGATGGGGATCGAAATGAAAATCCAGAGGTGGATAAGGAGCTGGTTAAAGGGGAGACTGCAGAGGGTCGTATTGAAGGGGGAACTGTCGGGTTGGAGGGGGGTTACCAGTGGAGTTCCTCAAGGTTTGGGTTTTGGGTCCGATTTTATTCAATCTATTCATCGCTGACCTGGGAACCAAGAGTAGGAGTGGGCTGATAAAGTTTGCGGATGACACAAAGTTGGGAGGTATTGCAAATTCGGAAAAGGATCGGGATATCCTCCAGGGAGATTTGGATGACCTTGTAAACTGGAGTATTAGTAACAGGATGAAATTCAATAGTGAGAAGTGTAAGGTTATGCATTTAGGGATGACTAACAAGAACTTTAGTTATAAGCTGGGGACGCACCAGTTGGAAGTAACGGAGGAGGAGAAGGACCTAGGAGTCCTGGTTGATCGTTGGATGACTATGAGTAGGCAATGTGATGTGGCCGTTAAAAAAGCTAATGCAGTCTTGGGATGCATTAGGCGAGGTATTTCTAGAAGGGATAAGGAGGTGCTAGTCCCGTTATATAAGGCGTTGGTAAGACCTCATTTGGAGTATTGTGTGCAGTTTTGGTCTCCCATGTTTAAGAAGGATGAATTCAAACTGGAACGGGTACAAAGAAGGGCCACTAGAATGATCCGAGGAATGGAAAGCCTGTCGTATGAAAGGAGACTTGAGGAGCTCGGTTTGTTTTCCTTAACCAAAAGAAGGATAAGAGGAGATATGATTGCACTCTTTAAATATATCAGAGGGATAAATACCAGGGAAGGAGAGGAATTATTTCAGCTCAGTGCTAATGTGGACACGAGGACAAACGGATATAAATTGTCAGTCAGAAAATTTAGGCTTGAAATTAGACGAAGGTTTCTAACCATCAGAGGAGTGCAATTCTGGAACAGCCTTCCGAAGGAAACAGTGGGGGCGAAGGACCTCCATGACTTTAAGATTAAGCTAGATAAGTTTATGGAGGAGATAGTATGATAGGATAACGGGCTTAGTCAATAGGTCAATAACGTGCCACACTGGTAATTAGTACAATGGGTCAATGATAGGATATTGTTAGCCTTTTTCCAGAGGGTATGGCTGGAGAGTCTTGCCCGCATGCTCGGGGTTCAGCTGACCGCCATATTTGGGGTCGGGAAGGAATTTTCCTCCAGGGTAGATTGGCAGTGGCCCTGGAGGTTTTTCGCCTTCCTCCGAAGCATGGGGCAGGGGTCGCTTGCTTAAGGAGTGGGTGGATCGGCTATGTGGCCTGCATCTTGCAGGAGGTCAGACTAGATGATTATAATGGTCCCTTCTGATCTTGAATTCTATGATTCTATGAATTGAGATGAGCTGTCATCAGCAGGAGAAAAAAAAAACTTTTGAAGTGCTAATCGAGATGACTCATAGACGGTGTGAGGATACTTAACATGAGGAAATAGATTCAATTAGTGTAATGGCCCAATCACCTTCTATGGGTCATCTTGATTATCACTTCAAACTTTTTTTTTTTCCTCCTGCTGATGATAGCTCATCTCAATTGATTGGCCTCTTACAGTTGGTATGGCCACTTCCTCCACCTTTTCATGTTCTCTGTATGTATAAATATCTTCTTGCTATATGCAAAAGAATAAATGGACATAAATCAATCATCAAGAATTGTAACATTCAAAAACCAGTAGGAGAGCACTTCAGTATCCATGGACACTCAATAACAGACTTAGAAGTGGCAATTCTTCAACAAAAAAACTTCAAAAACAGACTTCAATGAGAAACTGCAGAACTGGAATTAATTTGCAAATTGGACACCATCAAATTAGGCCTGAATAAAGACTGGGAGTGGATAGGTCACTACAAAAAGTAATTTTCCCTCTCTTGATATTCAACCCTTCTTGTCAACTGTTGTGAATAGGCCACTTCCACCTTAATTGAATTGACCTCGTTAGCACTGACCCCCCCACTTGGTAAGGCAACTCCCATCTTTTCATGTACAGTGTATATATATATATATATCTTCCTATGGTATTTTCTACTCCAGGCATCTGATGAAGTGAGTTTTAGCCCATGAAAGCTTATTCCCAAATAAATTTGTTAGTCTCTAAGGTGCCACAAGTACTCCTCATTGTTTATACTATAGTTAGTAGTTCTGCAATTTCATATTCCTTCAAAACCTTTGGTGAGTACCATCTGGTGACTTATTACTGTTACATTTATCAGTGTGTTCTGAAACTTCTTCTATTGACGCGTTAGGGTGGGACAGTACTTTGGATTTGTTGCCCCCCCCAAATTAGCTCTGATGTGAGTATCTCCCCCACATCCTCTTCAGTGGAGACTGATGCAAAGAATTCATTAGCTTCTCTGCAGAAGCCTTATCTTCCTTGAGTTCTCTTTTAATACCTTTGTCATCTAGTGGCGCCATTACCTGATTGGCATGCTTCCTGCTTCTGATGTACTTAAAAACTGTTGTTTTTTGTATCTTTAGCAAGTTGCTTTTCAAATTCTTTCTTGGACTGCATTGTTATACTTTTACACAATTAACCTGCCAGAGTTTGTGCTCTTTTTTTTATCCTTACTAGTAGACAAATTTTAAAGGATGCCTTTTTGCCTTGAATGGGCCATTTATCCATGGTGGCATTCTTTTGGTCCTCTTATTTTTTTTTCTGATTTGGCATATGCATTTAGTCTGAGCATCTGTTATGGTGGTTTTTATATAGTCCCCGTGCTGCTTAACCCTTGTGACAGACCCTTTTAATTTTTGTCTAACAAGCATCCTCATTTTTGTGTAGCTGCCCTTTTTAAAGTTAAATGTTACTGTGGTGAGTTTTTTTGTATTATCTTCCCTACAGAGACATTAAATGTAATTACATTCTGGTCACTATTATCAAGCAGTTCAGCTATAAGTTACCTCTTGGACAGATCCTGTGCTCCACTAAGGACTAAATCTAGAATTAGCTCTCTCTTTGTGGGTTCCAGAACTAACTGCTTGAAGAAGCACTTGTATATGGTATCTAGAAATTTTATCTCTGCATCATGCCTTGAAGTGACATTTACCTAGTCAATATGAGGCTAGCTGAAGTCACTCATGATTATTCCGCTTTCTGCTTTTGTAGCCTCTCTGACCTCCCTTTGCATTTTACAATCACTGTCATCTGGTCAGGTGGTCAGTAGTATGTTCCTATTGCTTTACTCCTTTTATTTAAGTATGGAATTTCTATTTATAGAGATTATATGATATAATTTGTTTAATTCAAGATTTTTACCTTATTTGACTCTGTAGTTTCTCTAAAATATAATGCCAGTCCCTCAACAGCACAAGCTACTCTGTCATTCCTATAGATTTTATATCCTGGTATTATCATGTCCCACTGATTATCCACCAAGTTTCTATGATGACTGTTATAGCAATGTCCTCAATGTAATGCTAGGCACTTTTGTTCACCCATTTTAGTATTTAGACTTCTAGCATTTGTATATAAGTACTTGTAAATTTTGTCAATATTCAGTTGCTTGCTTTCACATGTTATATTTAAATTGGACTCTGTTACATTTTACTGTTCCTCACTGCCTCCTATCTGCACTTTACCAACTTCTTGCCTATCCTCTTTACTAGTATACAGAGTTCCCCCTTTAATAAATTCATCCCTGAGGGATGTATATGCCTGAACCATGTGTTCCTCCACACCTGTTGTCTTTTCTCCAGCCCTTAATTTAAAAATTCCTCTACAACTTTTAAAATGGTACATGCCAGTAGTCTGGTTCCATTTTGGTTAAGGTGGTGTCCATCCCTCCTCTATAGGCCACTGCTTCCCCCCAAAGGTTCCCCAGTTCCTAATAAACCTAAATCCCTCCTCCCTTCACCATTATTTCACCCACATACTGGCCCCTTGTGTGGAACTGGAAGCCTTTCAGAGAATGCTACCATGGAGGTCATGGACTTTAATCTCTTACCTACCAGCCTAAATTTGGCCTCCAGAACTTTTCTCTTACCTTTCTCTAAATAACTGGTTCCTACATGTATTATGACCACTGGTTCTTCCCCAGCACTGCCTATAAGGTAATGTAGGGTAACTTGAAGTGTTGTGGCTTGTGACATGAAAATTGACTGTCTGAAGCATAAAATCTATTCATCCAAACTTTATCATGGTTATTGGTGGTTTACAATTATTTGTTGCTGGTGATTTCAGAGCCAGGAAGAGCACAGCCTGACTTTCAGGTCCCAGATGATGTTTTCAGTGCTAGCAATTACATACCCTACATCTTTATACTCTGATATTAGTTCACTGAGAGACATAGAACCCTAGAAAGCTATTTTAAAAGTCTCTTTCTAGAGTATAACTACATTTAAATCAGTCTTAATGTCTTCAAGTTGTAAACCTGGTATCTTTAACAAGAATGCTCTTAAACCACCTGTCAAAAGTACAGAGTAGTTAGAGGTTAATTTTCTTAGGATTCTCTGTTGCTATATACATATTTTGGTTTTATTAAGAAAATACTGCAAAAAGAAAACTATTCAAAATATATAGGCAAGTACATATATAATTTGTTCACAGTATTTGAAACTATAGAGCAACATAAATGCCTTGGATAAGGATACTAAGATCAATACTTCTTTGTTTTCAATGGCATGCTAGGTCCCTTTTCCCAGGCCTTGAAGGAAGATTACTTTCTGATGACCTGAAGCCTCAAGTTCTAACTGCTTTGAAGGAAGCTGCCAAAAGCCGAGGTAATATTCAGTTTTTTTTGTGTTCTCATCCTTACAAAGAAAACAGATTGATGATAATAAGATTAAGAAGAAATTGTGCGGTTTGCTTTGCATAAGAGCCATTGTTTTCTTAATCTAATTAGGAATTAGGATAGTTCAGGGAGGCTGATTAAAACCCACAATTAAAAGAAATAGGGCTGTTAAGCGATTAAAAAAATGAATTGTGATTAATCACACTGTTAAACAATAATAGAATACCATTGATTTAAATATTTTGGATGTTTTCTACATTTTCAAATATATTGATTTCAATTACAACACAGAATACAAAGTATACAGTGCTCACTTTATATTTATTTTTGATTACTGGTATTTGCAGTGTAAAAAAAAAAGAAATAATATTTTTTCAATTCACCTAATACAAGTACTGTAATGTGATCTCTTTATCATGAAAGTTGAACTTACAAATGTAGAATTATGTACAAAAAAACTGCAGTCAAAAATAAAACAATGTAAAATTTTAGAGCCTGCAAGTCCACTCAGTCCTACTTCTTGTTCAGCCAATCACTCAGACAAACAAGTTTGTTTACATTTGCAGGAGATAATGCTTCCCGCTTCTTGTTTACAGTATCACCTGAAAGTGAGAACAGGCGTTCTCGTGGCACTTTTGTAGGCGGCGTCGCAAGATATTTACATACCAGATGTGCTAAAGATTCACATGTCCCTTCATGCTTCAACCACCTTTCCAGAAGACAAGCCTCTGTGCTGATGACAGGTTCTGCTTGATAACAATCCAAAGCAGTGCAGACCGACGCATGTTCATTTTCATTATCTGAGTCAGATGCCACCAGCAGAAGGTTAATTTTCTTTTTTGGTGGTTCGAGTTCTGTAGTGTCTGCATCAGAGTGTTGCTCTTTTAAGACTTCTGAAAACAAATAATATAATAATAATAAATAATAATTGGAGATATACCAATCTCCTAGAACTGGAAGGGACCTTGAAAGGTCATTGAGTCCAGCCCCCTGCCTTCACTAGCAGGACCAATTTTTGCCCCAGATCCCTAAGTGGCCCCCTCAAGGATTGAACTCACAACCCTGGGTTTAGCAGGCCAATGCTCAAACCAGTGAGCTATCCCCCCCACTGAGCTATCCCTCCCCCAAGCTTCACAACTCGTTCCTCTCAGATTTTGGAAGGCACTTCCGATTTTTAAACCTTGGGTCGAGTGCTGTAGCTATCTTTAGCAATCTCACATTGGTACCTTCTTTGCGTTTTGTGAAATCTGCAGTGAAAGTGTTCTTACAATGAACAACATGTGCTGGGTCATCATCCGAGACTGCTATAACAGGAAATATATAGCAGAATGCGGGTAAAACAGCAGGGGACATACAATTCTGCCCCAAGGAGTTCAGTCAGAAATTTAATTAATGTTTATTTTTGTAATAAGCATCATCAGCATGGAAGCATGTCCTCTGGAATGGTGGCTGAAGCATGAAGGGGCGTACAAATGTTTAGCATATCTGGCACATAAATATCTTGCAATGCCAGCTACAAAAGTGCCATGCAAATGCCTGTTCTCACTTTCTGGTGACATTGTAAATAAGAAGAGGGCAGCACTATCTCCTTTAAATGAAAACAAACTTTTTGTCTTAGCGATTGGCTGAACAGGAAGTAGGAATGGGTAGATTTGTAGGCCCTGAAGTTTTTACATTGTTTTGTTTTTGAGTGCAGACATGTAACAAAAAAAAAAATCTACATTTGTAAGTTTCACTTTCACGACAAAGAGATTGCATTACAATACTTGTAAGAGGTGAACTGAAAAATACTATTCCTTTTGTTTATCATTGTTACAGTGCAAATATTTGTAAGCAAATATAATATACACTTATTTCAATTACAACACAGAATACAATATATATGAAAATGTAGAAAAACATCCAAAATATTTAATAAATTTCAATTGGTATTCTATTATTTAACAGTGCAATTTAAACTTCAATTAATCGCGATTAAATTTTAAAATCACAATTACTTTTTTTTAGTTAATTGCGTGAGTTAACTGTGATTAATCAACAGCCCTAAAAAGAACATTATTTTTAAGGCTAAACTGGGCATGCAAAATCTGCTAAGCTTCTCATACAAAAATAGATACAATTTGCAATCTGAATGCAAAATAACACAGGTGATACTCAAAAACTGGCAAAAAGGAAGGAAAAGAGAAGAAGGATGAAGATTTACAGTCAGGTAGCACATGGTTACTCAGTAACGCGCACAAACATCCTGAAGTGTCTATAATCATTTTAAATACCCACCCGAGGACATTATAGCCATTGACTGTCATGTTCTTTTTCGAGTGATTGCTCATGTCAGTTCCAAGTAGGTGTGTGCGTGCTGCGTGCACAGTCGTTGGAAGGTTTTTCCCCTAGGGGTACCCATCAGGTTGGTTGTGGAGCCCTCTGGAGTGGCGCTCTCATGGCGTTGTATATAGGTCCCTGCTAAACCACTGCCTCTTCAGTTCCTCCTTACTGCCAGTGATGGTCGTTGGAGCTACTTTGTTCTCTTGTTTTGGGCAAGTGCTTCTCCTAGCGAACGTTTATTCTTGTATTGTGTATAGTTCTGTGTAGTATAGGTTTTCTAGTGTTCTAGTTAGTTAGTTCATAGACTAAGTTTCTGTTGGGGGTTATCTCCCTCCCCTTTTTTCCCACTCCCCTTCATGGACCAGGGGCACGCCTTGGTCTCAAGGCTTCAAACCTTGTGGGTCCTGCAAGAAGCTTATGCCCAGGGGATATCCTCACGACTTTTTCTTAAAGTGCTTGTGGGAAGCCCACCAGACCGACAAGTACAAGACCTGCAGGAACTTCCGCCAAGGATTAAGAAGAAGAGAGACTTAAGACCTAAGCTTCTCCTTATGGAGTTGGCTTTCGGTCCCCAGCCCGGCTCAGACTGTGTTGGGATCCAAGCCCAGCACTTCAGTGCACCAGCCCCAGTGAGGGAAGCTGTGGCACCGGCAAAGGACTCAGGGTTCAGAGACACACGCACCACCACTCTCTGGCACAGAAGACAAGTTTGGTGACCTCTCAGCACCGATCTCACTAGCCAGTGCCACATAAGAAGCAGAGAAGAACTGAAAGGGGGCACTTGCCAACAGTCCAAGCAGTGGAGCGCAGCGGTGCCCGTGGAGTGCGTCCCATGTTGGGACACTCAGCTCCTGCTCAGGAACAGCTGGTACTGTCCAGTCTGGCTGCCCAGGTGGAACTGTTGAGTCTGGTTCTGTTGGACTCCCCAGGACGGGAGAGCCAAATGGTGGAGTTGGACAAGCTGTCCACTTCTGACATGTCAAGGCCGCCAAGGACCCCATAGAGATGGCAACCCAGCACCAGCAGCACCAGCACTGCACAGGGGGACTGGACTTTCCCAGGGCAAACTGGCCATGTTGCGGCACCAGTCGCACTCTCCTCGGCACCAGTTGCCGGCACTATCCCACACGGTACCGCTGTGGAGTCTGAGATCAGACTCGTCCTCAGAGTCGGAGCTAGAATCATACGTGTCCAGATGTAGCTGGGCCAGTCTTGTCGCTCCAGGAAAAATGAGACACGACAACTCCTGATGATGCCATGACCACTGCATTGGCAGGTGCCTGCTCAGTGGCCGTTCTAGACCCCACGGGCGTATCATCAAGCCCAGGGGCCAAGCTTTTGATTCCTTTTGGTTGCCTCGGACAGATGGGGGCCTCCATCTGCCTCCATGGTGAGGGAACCTCCAAGGGGTTTGGAGCCCAGCACCCAGGCCAGCACTGAGGTCGGCACTGATGCCAGTGTTGAGGCTGGCATTGACCCTGGCACTGAGTTTGTGTCCGGCACCACATCTACCACTGTACAGAGTACCAGCACTGGATGACCCCATGAGTTGGAGGGTCAGGAGGACCCTGTGCCCATTATGGCTTCTTCATCCTCCTCCCCAGATGAGTCAGTAGCAGGCTCTGCCTGTTTACCGGCTTTGAGCAATAGAGCCCATCAGGAGCTGCTCAGAAGAGTAGACCAAAATCTGGGCTTGCAAACAGAGGAGGTGTCAGAAGAAATGGACCCTGTGGTGGACATTTTGATGCCAGAAGGTCCTTCCAGGGTGGCCTTGACATTGATCAAGACCATCCACAATACTACCAAGACTCTCAGGCAAACTCCTATTTCCATTCCCCCTACGGCTAAAGGAGTGGAAAGGAAGTACTTTGTACTCTCCAAGGGGTACGAGTACCTTTTCAACCACCCTCAGCCAGGCACACTGGTTGTGGATGTGGCCAATGCCAAGGAAAGGCAGGGTCACCAGGGTCCCACAGCAAAGTCTAAAGAGGCAAAGAAGCTGGAGCTCTTTGTCCGTAAGATCTATTCCACCAGGGGGCCCCAGCTTCGAATTGCCAATCAGCAGGCAGTTCTTAGCCTCTATAATTTTAACTCTTGGAACTCCCTGTCCAAGTTTAAGGAGCTACTCCCATCTGACTCCTGGTCTGACTTTGGGGCTGACCCAGAGAAGGCAAGACCATTGCAAGGACATCCTTGCAGGCTGCGTTAGAGTCGGCAGACTCGGTCACCACACAATGTCCATGGCCATTGTCCTACAGCGCAGCTCGCGGCTGCAAGTCTTGGGTCTCCCTCTGGAGGAGACCCAAGGACTTGCCATTTGATGGCTCGGGTCTCTTCACAGAACAGACAGACTTTAGGCTCCATAGTCTTAAGTACTCTAGAGCGACCTTAAAATCCTTGAGGCTTCATATGCCAGCCCTGCAAAGGAAACATTTTAAGCCTCAGCCCCCGCCTCACTTCTACCCCTCTCAGCCGAGGCAAGACTACAATAGGAGATGGGGTAGAAGTAATAGGGGAAGGAGGCCTCCACAATCCTCCTCCACCCAGGGCCAAGGCTCAGTGAGACAGTCGCCGGCTCCCAAGAAAAACTTTTGAAGGTGCGCCTGGGGGCAATGCACCAGCCCATATCCCGGATCCTTACCCTCCTTTTGTGAACCGTCTGTCCCATTTCTACTGTGCTTTGCCTCAAATATCCTCAGACTGATGGGTCTTGAGCATGGTAGAATTGGGATATTCTCTCCAATTTTGTACCCTCCCAACCACCTTTCCTGTCCCTCTTCAGGGGCCTTTCTCATGAGAGCTTCTAGTGCAGGAGATGCACGCTCCTACAACTCAGGATGCTGGAAGAGATACCTATGGAGTTCAGGGGCAGGGGATTCTATTCCCATTACTTCCTAATCCCCAAGGCCAAGGGTGGGCTCCGGCCTATTTTAGATCTGCAAAACCTCAGTAGATTAATGAAGAAGTTGAAGTTTCACATGGTGCAGTCCTCAGTTCCCTTTATCCTAGACTACTTACTTCACTTGAAACAAAAGGGGCTGGCAGTCTCGTCAATAAAGGCGCACCTGGCGGCAATTTCGGCTTTGCAGCCTGGCTCAACAGGCCACTCAGTGTTTGCTAACCCTATGGTTGCCGTTTCTACAAGGGGTTGGACAGACTGTTCCCCAAGTAAAGCAGCCGATTCCTCCATGGGATCTTAACCTGGTGCTCTTAAGGCTCATGCCCACCCCCCTTTGAGCCCCTAGCAACATGCTTGGTGCTCTACCTTTCTTGGAAAGTGGCTATAACATCAGAACCTATTGGCTATAACATCAGCCGGGGGGTGTCTGAGATCAAGGCTCTGATGTCCAAGCCCCCTTATACTGTGTTTTAAAGGACAAGGTACAATTGCAGCTGCACCTAGCTTTCCTCCTGAAGGTAGTTTTGCAATTTCACACGAATCAGGATACCTTTCTGCCGGTATTCTACTCTAAGCCGCACACCAGCGACAGGGAACACATGCTCCATTCCCTGGATGTCAGAAGGGCATTAGCCTTTTACATCAAGCGAACAAAGCCGTTCAGGAAGTTGACACAGCTCTTCATCTCTATTGCTGAAAGAATGAAGGGTCTCCCTGTTTTGTCCCAGAGAGTCTCTTCTTGGATCATGGCATTTATCAGAACATGCTATGACCTAGCAAAGATTCTGGCCTCAGCATTGACAGAGCACTCCACAAAAATGCATGCTTCATCTGCAGCCTTCCTGTCGCAGGTCCCCTTTCAGGACATCTTCAGGTCTGTGACGTGGTTGTCCATCCACACCTTTACCTTGCACTATGCCATCACACAACAGGCTAGAGACGATGCCACATTTGGTAGAGCTGTGCTACAGTCTGCAACTTGGTGAACTCCAACCCCTACTCTGGGGGACTGCTTGGGAGTCACCTACTAGGAATTGACATGAGTAATCACTTGAAGAAGAAAAACGGTTACCTACCTTTCATAACTGTTGTTCTTCGAGATATGTTGTTCATGTCCATTCCAAGACCCACCCACCTCCCCTCTGTCAGAGTACCTGACAAGAAGGAACTGAAGAAGTGGCGAGTCAGCAGGGACTTATATACATCACCATAAGAGTGCTACTCCAGGGGGCGCCACAGCCAACTCAATGGATACCGCTAAGGAAAAAACCTTCCGATGATCATGAACATGGCACACACACACCTACTTGGAAAGGACATGAGCAACACATCTCAAAGAACAACAGTTACGAAAGGTAGGTAACCGTTTTTTCCCCACTCCAGTTAATGTGTTTGAATGTGTGTGCAAGTGCATATGTAAACAATCAATAACAGTACCAGTCTTTTGGTTATAGTGGACATGCCAGGCCTCGCATTCTGTGAGATATTAGATTAATAGATTTTTAAGTCCAGAAGAGACCATTATGATTAGCTATTCTGATATCCTGCTAGCAGAGGCCAATAATTTTCACCAAGTGATTCCTGTGTCGAGTTCATAAGTTATGGTTAAGCTACAGTGTATCTTTTAGAAAGATGTCCAATCTTGATTTAAAGACTTCAAGTGACAGAGAATCCACCACGTCCCTAGATAAATTGTTCCAGTGGTTAATTAACCTTACTGTTAAAATTTTGTGCCTTATTTCTAGTCTGATTTCATGTGGCTTCAGGTTCTAGCTATTGGATCTTGTCATGCCTTTATCTGCTAAATTAAAGAGCCCTCTACCATCAGAAATCTTCTCCCTACGTAGGAACTTATAGGTTGATCAAGTCAGCTCTTAACCTTCTCTTTGTGGGAGAAAAATGAGTCCTCGCTCTGAAGTTGGTTGCAACATGTCAGAGGCAGTTTATTCTCAAGCTATATTGCAAGGGCGAGAGTGCACAACGGCAGGTCTCCCAAAAGATAAACAGTTTGGGCAGGCATTTATACCTTTTGTTACATACAGTAATGATCACCAACTGCATTTTGTTTATACATATTCTTTCTTGATATCTTACTTTTCTCAGCAGTTCTTGCTATAGTCTGTGTTCCATTCTTACCTAACACAAAGTCAAAACAACCTCTCTTACAGTTCTTTTCCACTCGCCCAGGCCCTGTCTGGAAGTCTTGCGTTATTAGCTATTAGAGTTAGCCTGATTCTTGCTCTTCCTACAAGACTAAGATGTCTGCGCTTTTTCCCAGCTTCCACATCTTGGATAAATTAACTAGATCAAGCTTCTTTAATCTCTTATTGTAAGGCAGGTTTCTCAGACCTTGAATCATTCTTGTAGCTCTTTTCTGTAGAGCTAGGTAAATAACTGAGTTTTTTGATTAGCTGGCAGTTCTGAAAAATTGTAAAAAAAAAAAAAAAGAAAGAAAGAAAGAAAGAAAGAAAAATTGGGTTGGGTTGAACCCAGACTGAAAATTCCAAAAACATGTTGCTAAACAAAATGGTCTACAGTTTTTTTTTCAGTCAAACAAAGTGGTTTTTTGACCTGGGTTAGATTAACAAAATGGTGCATAAGTGGTGATACCTCCCTTTAGATCTATAGCCCAGTGGTTTGTTCATTTACCCAGGATATGGAAGACCTGGATTTTAATTCCCTCTCTACTTGATGTGGAGAAGGGATTTGAACTTGAGTCTCCTTCCTTTCAGGAAAATACCCTAACCACTAGGCTATGAGAGATTCTAGGGTGGGTCTCTGTCAAGCTCTTCTGTTGAAGCTGTTCCACTGTGTATAAATAATCAGTCACTGGAGCAGGAAGACTGGAATCTAGGTTTCACACATCCCAGATAACTAAGTGTCCAACAATTCTAATTCTCTCTCTGGATGAGTATTTAATTACTTATACATGGTGGAACACCTTCAGCAGGAGAGACTGAGAGAGACCTGCCCAGAAGGTTCTGCCTCAGCAAAGGGGGGCTAGACTAGATGACCTATTGAGATCCTGTCTGGGCCTACATTTCTGTGATTCTATATACCAAAGTCTAGTGGTGGGAAGTGGGTGAAGCAAGTTCAAATCCCTTGTTCACACCAGGAAGAGAGGGGAACTGAACCTAGATCTCCCAGATCCTGGCTGAGTGCCATAGCTGTTGAGCTAAAGATTATAAGGGAAGCTGAATTTTTTTTTCTGGATGACTGTTCAGAGAATTCATGTAAAATTCATTAATTGTTTCAGGTCAACTCAAACTGTATTTTTCAGTGAATAAGCTATTTGTGAAAATATTTCACCTGGCTCTACTTTTCTGAATCCTTTCCAATGAATCAACTTTTTTTTAAGGTGTGGACACCAGAATTAGACCTAGTATTCTAGTAATGATCACAGCAGTTTGCTGTCTTTGATATTCTTCATCTGTCTCTTCTCCTTGACATCCTCTATTCTTTTAGCTTCCTTGACTCTGGACTCTCTTGTTTTTTCTCTAATCTCTTTGGTCGACTTTTCACCATTTCCTTTGGTAGCTGTTCCTTCTCCTCTCTCCCCCTGAGTTGAAGTCCTCCAGGGTTCTATCATTGGGTGACCTGCACCACTTGCATGGGTTTAATGATCACGTCTCTGTTAATATTTTCAAATATAGCAGAAATAGATGAGATTTACAGACAGGTGACAAAATGATTAACAGCTTGGCAAAATTTCCATACGAAGAGAGACTGGAAAGGTTGGGACTGTTTAGTTCACAGAGGAAATAAGTATGAGAGAATTATTAATAAGATAGTTATACAAAGTAATGTGTATATTACAGAGAAGGTAAATCAAGTGCTCTTATTTACTCTTTCTCATAATACAAGAGCCAAAGGACAGCCAATGATAATGAAAGCCTGGAAATTTAAGATTGATATAAGGAAATATTTCTTTATATAACACATTTAGCTCATGGAATCTGTTGCTACTAGATTTCATTAAAACCAAGAGTTTGGTGGGAGGTAGGCAGATATGACTACTACTTATTCTGCTAAGACATGCTTGTTTTACTTTTTCCTCATCCTCTAACTTTACCAACAAATCTTGTTTCAACTATTTGTTGTGTTCTATTGTAACCCTGATTGTAAATTCTTTGGAGCAGTGACTATTTTTAAATAAATATTTGTACTGTGCCTCTGTCTTGATTGGTATTCTAAGGTGCTACACTAATATAAATAATGATTGGTGAGATTTGAGAAGAATTAAACATTTTATATGGATGAGAACATCCACAGTTACATGAGACGGTTAAAAAAATTAGAAGTAGAGAAGAGGGGAGGTGGCCACGGGAGGCCCCCAGTTCCAAGCCTCCCAAGAAGTCTGGGGGTAGGACCCAGGGTAGGATCCCCACAGTCATAGTTACCTCCACGGGAGTTGGGAATGAAGACCTGAAGTGATGGTCAAAGGGAAACAGCTTTCATTCTGTTCCCCAAGACTTTCCACAAGGCTGGTGAGAAAAGCAGGACTAGCACCCAGAGGAGCCTCCCCCTCTCCTTTACCCCACGATCCAACCACAACACTCCAAATTTAGTATCTCCTTTAATTTTCCTTTGATCTCCAAATTTCAAGCTGAAGAACCCCCATCCTAAAATACAGTCCCATTACTGACAGATGCACATTTTAGCGTTATTTTTTTTAAAGCAAATTTGCTAGGACTGAAAAGGAGATGATACATTTTAGATGGGTAAACATCTAAATGAGGATCAGTGGCAATATTTGAACGTATGCTTATTGCTACAAGTATAATCACAGATTTACAGGTGGAGAGAGAAAAATCCATGGGCTGCATGAGGACACTTCGTATAATAGTTCACCTAATTTTGTAATGCTGTCTGTCAAATCTATATATCTCCAGATGTTTTGTCCTGATTATTGAATTTACAGTTTTTTGCAATATGGAAATTATTTGCATCATTGTAGTTTTCTGACTCTTTCTGTGATGCATTTATAGAAGTACATATACCATCATCTTTTACACCTTTGGTTCTTATATTCACCAGGCCACCAAATATTTAGCATTTCTCCTTTCTAGTGTTTCATCCTACTAGTATTGCTTCAGAGAAAACACATGAATATTCTTGTACATGAATATGATGGGTAGACTTCTTCTGTAGAACCTTAAATCCTTTAGATCATTCTTCTGAACTCCAGAGTGGCCCACTTTGCTCTTCATGACTCTTTTGCCGTAAATTACTTTTCCTTCTAAGGCATTTACAAGGTCATAATGTACACATGATACAGTAAGATCTGTTCATTTATCTTTTGGCTGGTTCTAAAATCCCAACTGCCAAGAATGTCCCCCCACGTGACTATGCAAACATACAAGAAACATGTTCTTACATCTTCTTTCTAAAAATGGGGTGGGTTCCACCACTGGTGTTGCACAAAAAGATCCAAATCCATTTTCACTCCATAAAGCATATTCTTTTATTGTAAGAGGCTGATTGTTACTTTTATATTTAGCATGATCATGTGTAAATCACTAGCATTTTGAATGTTTTCTGAAAAATGGATTTGATTATATTCTAGCCCAACAGCTTCTCTGGGGATTTTCAGGTAGGATTACTGATTGAATATTTTGTTGGATTGAAGTGTGGCATTTGTGTGGCTTTGATGATTAAATGTTCTCTCTGCCTCAGCTTCCATATAAACAGAAACTGGATAATTTACATAGTTAAGCCTAATAATTCACAAGATGATAGTGTTGGGACTCATCGTATAGAAGACATAATATTTTAATGAATTTATATTCATTAATTGATGCCAATTGTTTAAATAAACCAGTGCATCCCATGAGAATTTTCAGAATTTCTAAATGGTATCAAACTTTTATTCTATAAAATTGGCAAAATAATTTGAAATGTCAATATCTGAGCTACATGTTTAAGGTGTGAGGACTGCTGCATGCAAGTAAAGAATTAATTGGAAGTACCTATCAGCTGGCATACTTTAATCATTAATCAACAGCATGAACATTTGTTTTTTATATTAACTTTTTATGTTCAATAAATATTTAAGAGCTTGCACTAAAATAATAGGATTTTAGTTTTGATTTTAGGAGAATTTCCCCCTCCCTGCCCATCTGCCTTAAATTTCTGTCCCTTCTGCTAGTGCTGCTGCCTCTCTCAATACTGCAGCACCAAGGAGGGGGGAGTAGCTTTTGACAGCCTGAAGGAGGGAAAACTTACTGCTTCCAAAAATGTTTTTGTTAGCCACTTCCAAACTAGGAGACAAGTAGTTGGTGGTGGTAGTATCTCTTTCCCTCTCACCCTCCATGTTGAGACTTTGAAAGGAGGTGGACAGAAGTGAGATTTTAAGCTTTTGCTGATCACGTTGATAGCCCGACTCTGTGGAGTCAGATTCTCCTCTGAGATTATGGGAGATGGCTGAAAAGTAGGCAGTCTTGCAATGGCACGCAGAATTTAAAGACCCGTATTATCATACATGTATGTACAATTTATATTCTCATCAATATTCAGTTCTGCATAACAGTTGTAACAGCTTCATTATTATCAACAAAGACAATTATATAGCAACATACTTGATTTACTTGTACCTAGGGGCATTTCAAAGATAGACAAAGGGATTCTGCTAGCCCATATACTATTATGTATGACTGTATGTATTCTTCATGTTGTAATTAGTAACACATATCTACATGTCTACACTATGAAATTAGGTCGAATTTATAGACATTGATTTTTAGGAAATGATTTTATACAATCGATTGCATGTGTACCCACTGAGTGCATCCACAGTACTGTGGCTAGTGTTGACTTTCAGAGTGTTGCACTGTGGGTAACTATCCCACAGTTCCCACAGTCTCCGCTGCCCATTGGAATTCTGGGTTCTGCTCTCCTGCTTTTGTCTTGATAATGAATTTCACTATGTTGTTTGTCATGGCTCCCGGGTACGTTTGTTCTTACTCGGGAAATGTGCGCGGTGCTAACCGTTGTTCTCCACCGAATCCGCTGCAACTCTGCTCTCCTGGTGCCATGAATCCACCTCGCAGGTCCTCTCGTCATTCTGTATAAATATCTATTCTCGTGGCATCTGTCGACATCCACTGTTTCCTGCTCTCCTGCAGACGCCATACCACGGCAAGCATGGTGCTCAACACTGCTGTTGTTGTGAGCATTGTAAACACCTCGCACATTATCCTGCAGTATGTGCAGAACCTGCAAAAGCAGGCGAAGAGGTGACGACAGTGCGATCACAATAGTGATGAGGACATGGACGCAGACTTCTCTCAAAGCACGGGCCCTGGCAATTTGGACATCATGGTGGTAAAGGGGCAGGTTCCTGCCATGGAACGCTGATTCTGGGCCCGGGAAACAAGCACAGTCAGGTGGGAACGCATAGTGTTGCAGGTCTGGGATGATTCCCAGTGACTGTGAAACTTTCGCATGCGTAAGGGCACTTTAATGGAATGTTGTGACTTGCTTTCCCCTGCCCTGAAGCACAAGAATACCAAGATGAGAGCAGCCTTCACAGTTGAGAAGCGAGTGGTGATAGCCCTCTGGAAGCTTGCAACGCCCGACAGCTACCAGTCAGTCGGGAATGAGTTTGGAGTGGGTAAATCTACTGTGGGGGCTGCTGTGATCCAAGTAGCCAACGCAATCACTGAGCTGCTGCTATCAAGGGTAGTGACTCTGGGAAATGTGCAGGTCATAGTGGATGGCTTTGCTGCAGTGGGGTTCCCTAACTGTGGTGGGGTGGTAGACAGAACGCATATCCCGATCTTGGGACCAGACCACCTTGGCAGTACGTAAAGCGCAAGGGATACTTTTCAATGGTGCTGCAAGCACTGGTGGATCACAAGGGACATTTCATCGACATCAACGTGGCATGGCCGGGAAAGGTGCATGACGCTCGCATCTTCAGGAACTCTGGTCTGTTTGAACAGCTGCAGGAAGGAACTTACTTCCCAGACCAGAAAATTACTGTTGAGGATGTTGAAATGCCTATAGTTATCCTTGGGGACCAAGCCTACCCCTTAATGCCATGGGTCATGAAGCCATACACAGGCACCCGGGACAGTAGTAAGGAGCAGTTCAACTATAGGCCGAGTAAGTGCAGAATGGTGGTAGAATGTGCATTTGGACATTTAAAAGCTCGCTTGCACAGTTTACTGACTCGGTTAGACCTCAGTGAAACCAATATTCCCATTGTTATTGCTGCTTGCTGTGTGCTCCACAATATTTGTGAGAGTAAGGGGGAGACGTTTATGGCGGGGTGGGAGGTTGAGGCAAATTGCCTGGTGGCCGATTATGTGCAGCCAGACACCAGGGTGATTAGAAGAGCACAACTTGGCACCCTGTGCATCAGAGAAGCTTTGAAAACCAGTTTCGTGACTGGCCAGGCTACGGTGTGACAGTTCTGTTTGTTTCTCCTTCATGAAAACCCACCCCGTTGGTTGACTCTACTTCCCTGTAAGCAAACCAACCTCCCCCTTTCGATCACTGCTTTCAGAGGCAATAAAGTCATTATTGTTTCAAAATCATGCATTCTTTATTAATTCATCGCACAAATAGGGGGAAAACTAGCAAGGTAGCCCGGGAGGGGTGGGTGAGGAGGGAAGCACCGGGTGGGGTGGTGGCTGGATGCCCATAGGCTCCCTCCCCCCCGCGTTCTTGGGCGTCTGGATGAGGAGGATATGGAACTTGGGGAGGAGGGCATGTGGTTATACAGGGGCTGCAGCAGCGGTCTGTGCTCCTGCTGCCTTTCCTGCAGCTCCACCAGACTCCTGAGCTTGTCAGTTTGCTCCCCTATTAGCCTCAGCATTGCATCCTGCCTCCTCTCAGCATGCTCCTCCCTCCGCTCATTGCATTCATTTAATGCTTTCCTGGACTCAGTCCCTGGAAAAATCATGGAGCAGGTCCTCAAGGAATCAATTCTGAAGCACTTAGAGGAGAGGAAAGTGATCAGGAACAGTCAGCATGGATTCACCAAGGGCAAGTCATGCCTGACTAACCTAATTGCCTTCTATGAGGAGATAACTGGGTCTGTGGATGAGGGGAAAGCAGTGTGTGTGTTATTCCTTGACTTTAGCAAAGCTTTTGATACGGTCTCCCACAGTATTCTTGCCAGCAAGTTAAAGAAGTATGGGCTGGATGAATGGACTATAAGGTGGATAGAAAGCTGGCTAGATCGTCGGGCTCAACGGGTAGTGATCAACGGCTCCATGTCTAGTTGGCAGCTGGTTTCAAGCGGAGTACCCCAAGGGTCGGTCCTGGGTCCAGTTTTGTTCAATATCTTCATTAATAATCTGCAGGATGGCGTGGACTGCACTCTCAGCAAGTTTGCAGATGACACTAAACTTGGAGGAGTGGTAGATGCGCTGGAGGGTAGGGATAGGATACAGAGGGACCTAGACAAATTAGAGGACTGGGCCAAAATAAACCTGATGAGGTTCAGCAAGGACAAGTGCAGAGTCCTGCACTTAGGACGGAAGAATCCCATTCACTGTTACAAACTAGGGACCAAATGGCTAGGAAGCAGTTCTGCAGAAAAGGACCTAGGGGTTACAGTGGATGAGAAGCTGGATGTGAGTCAAAAGTGTGCCCTTGTTGCAAAGAAGAAGGCTAACGGCATTTTGGGCTGTATAAGTAGGGGCATTGCCAGCAGATCGAGGGACGTGATCATTCCCCTCTATTCGACATTGGTGAGGCCTCATCTGGTGTACTGTGTCCAGTTTTGGGCCCCACACTACAAGAAGGATGTGGAAAAATTGGAAAGAGTCCAGTAGAGGGCAACAAAAATGATTAGGGGTTGGCACACATGACTTATGAGGAGAGGCTGAGGGAACTGGGATTGTTTAATCTGCAGAAGAGAAGAATGAGCGGGGGATTTGGTAGCTGCTTTCAACTACCTGAAAGGGGGTTCCAAAGAGGATGGATCTAGACTGTTCTCAGTGGTACCTGATGACAGAACAAGGAGTAATGGTCTCAAGTTGCAGTGGGGGAGGTTTAGGTTGGATATTAGGGAAAAAAATTTCTCTCGGAGAGTGGTGAAGCACTGGAATGGGTTACCTAGGGAGGTGGTGGAATCTCCTTCCTTAGAGGTTTTGAAGGTCAGGCGTGACAAAGCTCTGGCTGGGATGATTTAGTTGGGAATTGGTCCTGCTTTGAGCAGGGGGTTGGACTAGATGACCTCCTGAGGTCCCTTCCAACCCTGATATTCTATGATTCTATGACTCTGCCATTTTTTGCCTCCACGCATTCTGCTGAGCTCTTTCAGTGCAGGAGGACTGCATGAGCTCTGAGAACATCTTGTTGTGAGTATGTTTTTTTTGCCTTCTAATCTGCACTAGCCTCTGGGACAGAGATGATAGAAGGAGCGTAGAAACATTTTCAACTGTGGGCAGAAAAAAGGGGAGAGTAGTATTTTAAAAGATACATTTTAGAGAACAAAGGGAAGACTATTTCACACTGAATCAAATGATTCACATTACATAGCATGTGTTTTTGGTACAAGGTCTCATTTTGCCTCTTATATTGAGTGCCTGCTGGTTTGGTGTGAGAAATCACACACGCTTGGCTGGGCAACAGAATTCGGCTTGCAGGCAGCCATGGTAAGGCAAAGGGTTTCGGCTTCTTCAACCTTCATAACGTGGGAACAGTTTCAAACAGCAGCACCCTCTTTTCCCATACCAAGCAAAGCCCGTTGGGTTGGCCATTTAAAAGGAGGGGCTGCAGTTTTAGGGTGAATGTGCAGCACAATCCAACCCCCTCCCCAATTCTCTGGGATCATCGCTTCACACAGCCTCCCATCCACCTACCACGTGGCTAGTATCAGGGAAGCAGGGGCGGCTCCAGGCCCCAGCACGCCAAACGTGTACGGGAGGGCCACCAAAGCCGCGGGACCAGCGGACCCTCCGCAGGCATGCCTGCGGGAGGGCCACCGGAGCCGCCTGCCGCCCTCCCGGCGACCGGCAGAGCGCCCCCCGCGGCATGCCGCCCTGCTTGGGGTGGCGAAATGTCTAGAGCCGCCCCTGCAGGGAAGATCCCTGTCAGCCAAATGCGAACAACTCAGCATGAAAGGGCCTCCCCCCACCGCATGGCTAACAGCAAGGATGATTTCATTTCAGCCAAAGGCAAATAGCCCAGCAGGAACAGGCACGTCTGAATGTTCCCTTAAACAAATTTCCCATATTTCAACCAGGTGACCATGAATGATATCACTCTCCTGAGGCTAACACAGAATGATAAAGAACAGATGTTGCTTGAATGCCACCAAAGCTTGGGCCCATTTGCTGCATTGTTTTGTTCTGCAATGTTTCCAGACTACCCGCTACTGGCTTGGCGTGGTAAAGTGTCCTACCATGGAGGATGGAATAAGGCTGCCTTTCCCAGAAACCTTCTGCAAAGGCTTTTAGAGTACCTCCAGGAGAGCTTCATGGAGATGTCCCTGGAGGATTTCCGCTCCATCCCCAGACACGTTAACAGACTTTTCCAGTAACTATACTGGCCGTGAATGCATCCCAAGTCTTCAGGGCAAATTAATCATTAAACACGCTTGCTTTTAAACCCTGTATTATATCTACAAAGGTACACTCACCAGAGGTGCCTTCTCTGGCTTCATGGTCTGGGAGCCTGCCTTCGGAGGGTTGGGAGGGTATTGGCTCCAGGGTGATGAACAGTTCCTGGCTGCCAGGGAGAAGGGATTCTCCACTCCCCTGCTGTGCGCTATCCTCAACCTCCTCCTCATCATCATCTTCCTCATCCACAAAATCCTCATCCCTGTTGCATGAGACTCCCCGCTTGCAGGTGTCCACGGACAGTGTTGGGGTAGTGGTAGGCCCCCCCACCTAGAATTGCATGCAGCTCATCATAGAAGCGGCATGTATAGGGCTCTGACCCAGAGCGAACGTTTGCATCCTTTGGTTTTTGGTAGACTTGCCTCAGCTCCTTAACTTTCATGCAGCACTGCTGTATGTCCCTGTTGTAGCCTCTGCCCATCATGCTCTTGGAGATTTTGGCAAATACATTGGCATTTCGTCTTTTGGAACAGAGTTCTGGCTGCACAGATTCTTCTTCCCATACAGCGATCAGATCCAGTACCTCCCGTTCGGTCCATGCTGGAACTCTTTTCGATTCTGGGACTCCATGGTCACCTATGCTGATGAGCTCTGCATGGTCACCTGTGTTGATCAGCTCACCACGCTGGCCAAACAGGTAATGAAATTCATAAGTTCCTGGGGCTTTTCTTGTCTACCCGGCCAGTGCATCTGAGTTGAGAGTGCTGTCCAGAGCAGTCACAATGGAGCACTCTGGGATAGCTCCTGGAGGCCAATACCGTCAAATTGCGTCCACTCTACCCGAAATTCGACCCAGCGAGGTCAATTTTAGCACTAAACCCCTCACTGGAGAGGAGTACAGAAATGGATGTTAAGAGCCCTTTAAGTCAACAAAACAGGCTTGGTCATGTGGACGGATGCAGGGTTAAATCGGCCTAACGCTGCTAAATTCAACCTAAACTCGTAGTGTAGACCAGAGCACAGAAACAGTTTTGTCAGAATGGAAGTAGTTCAACTTTATATAAAAATTGTGGGCGCCTTAGAAATACCTCAAAGATATCCTAAGCACTGAGAGGGCGGGATAGTTATTGCATTATCCATAGTAAACGTTACATAGGAAAACGTAAAAAGATTGTTTGTGCTTGATGTTGAAAAGAAAATCTCTCTTTTTTTTTACTTAACATATTAGACGCACCATCAACTTGAAAATCATGGTGCTTGAAAATGTTGTACTTTCTATCTGCAGTATTGTACCTCATCCAGTGTACTTAATGTCCCAATAGCAATATGTGGGTGAAACCAAACAATCACTATGTTCTCAAATGAACACACACAAGAAAATGATAAAAGACCATATCACTTGTGGGTGAAAACTTTTCACTGGATGTATCCCACTGTTCCTTGGGATAACTTCCATAGTCCTGACCATGTCAACATTCTGCAATGCAATCTGTTTCAAATGGAAGTCAAACCTCCCTTTGCAAAAAGCAGCAGCTCAGGTCAGCGTTAACACATTGTCTTCTGAACTCCAGAGCCTGCAGGGGTTTTCAATGGACACTGATCTGATGAAGCCTTTTGCAAAGTGAGCTGCTTCCTGGTAATGTGAGCACAGCCAGATTTTGGTGAATCTGTGGTGTAAGGCCAGTAAAACTGTGGACGTCAGCAAAAGCATAAAGAATAGCCAGGCATACCAGCAGATAGCTAAAAAGCTGGCAGCTCAGCGGATTTTCCAAACAGGCAATAAATGCAGGGTGCGAATTAAGAGGCTAAAGAGTGAATACAGGAAAACCCAGGATAAGAGTCACATCTCGGGCAACTCGCAAACAACATGCCTATTTTATGATGACTTTGATCAGGTCCTCGGCACTGCACCCAGCCCAGAACCAACTGTGCTTCATAATGACCTGGTGAACTCTGATGGAGCACTGTTGGCTCCTGAATCCGGCATGGGGATTCATTGCAGCCAGCAGCAGGCTTCGAGCCAGGATCATGAAGTGACTCTTTTAGTGCAACCAGTTCCAGAGCAGGTTGTGGATCAGGATCAACAACAAAATCTCAGTTCCTATGTAAAGAAGCTGTTTGAACCCCTCCTACTCCTGAGGAACAGCGCGCTGCTGAGAACCTGGTGGAGACAGAAGTTGCTCCAGAGCCTGGTAAGTATATGATTCAAATGAAAAGTTTATTATTACTGTAATTGGATTGATTTGTGCTTAAAGTGCAATGCAAAAACGCTAAGCCCCGGTTACCAGCGTTTGAACACTAATGGTGGATTGTATCACAGCATCTAGGTGTCCCCTCCTTCCCCCTCCCCACCATGTGGAGTTCAAAATGGTGAGTTGGAATCTCAGACTTTTAAAAACAGCTGTATTTTAACTGTTAAGACAAAGAGATTTGCTACAGTCATTCTTGTTTTCCTTTGAGTATTTGGAAATTTGCCACTTTGCAAGCACTCCTCCTGGGTCTGTGCAGCTGCCCGTAAATAGTAAACTGAGTGTGTGTGTTTGGGAAACAGTATTCTTCTTCGAGTGCTTGCTCATGTCAATTATATTCTAGGTGCGTGCATGCCCACGTGCGTGGCTGTCGGAGATTTTTGCCTTAGCAATTCCTGTAGGGTTGACTGTGACGATCTCTTGAGTGCCACGCGCATGTGTCGGTATATTAGGCACTGCCAGCCTTACACTCTTGCAGCTGCTTCTTACTGTCCATGGTGGTTAGTCGGAGCATCTTTCCCTTGCCTAGCAAGGGTTAGTGGTTCTTCTACTTTGCTCTTTGAGACTTAAGGCTTTGTAAATAGTTCGGTTACAGTAGTTAGTTAGTAAGTAGTGTAGTTAGCGATAGAGTCCCAGTGGGGACTTTGCCCCAGGCATGCCCTGTTGTGTCCGGGTTTTAAGCCCTGCTCTGACTGCAAGAAGCTTATGCCTGTTAGTGACCCCCATAGCAGCTGCCTCAAGTGCTTGGGGGAATCACATGTGAAGGACAAGTGTCGCATCTGTAAGAACTTTCGTCCCAGAACTCAGAAAGAGCGAGACATCCATTTGAGGGCTTTCCTCATGGAGGCTTCTCACCACCTGGTATCCAAGCCTTCCTGGTCGGACTTTGCCCCAGCACCTTGGCCTCGGTGCGCAGCACACCCCCAGCACCAGGCTGCACCCGGTACAACTCCCCATTGCCAGTGCCTAAGAAGAGGTTGAAGAAGAGCGATTCCCCAGCACTGAGCAAGAAGGGCAAAGGACCTAGTTCAGGCCACCAGCCCACACCGGAGCCACATGGGGACACCCCCCTGACGGGGCCTGCTAGTCCCCCGAGGGATCTGCCCTTGACTCCAGGCAGCAGTAAGGGACCCAGAGTGGTGACAGGGCCAACGCTTTCCCAGGTTCTCCTGGCACCCATAGAGCAGAGGCCTCTAGCAACGTGTCAGCACCGCGTGTGTCACAGGACACGACAAGGGGTCCTGGTGAGGGCAAGCCAACCATGAATACCCCAGAGGGGGGACAAATGACGATTTGTCTCCAGAGATGAGACAGTGTTCTCCATCTTCACACCCCAGGTCTCCATCTTCTGCGGGATGTACATTTTGCCGGCACCGTGATTATGGTCTCTGCCCTCTCAATGTGGGTCCCCTAGAAGAAGGCATTGGTCACCGTATTGCTGGCACTGATCATCCTCCTGCTGGCTGTTCCCTCGGCGTTGATCCCCATCTGCCAGAGAGTGGGAGTGGTCTCCGTTGCGGTATTGATCCCCCAGGTCCCGGCACCGATCCACCTACTCAAGGCATCAGTCTCCCGTGGCAATGGTTAGCTATCAGACACAAGCTTCAACGGCCCCTCCGTGGTCATTGGAAGGTGATTCCTCTGGTACAGAAAGGGAATTTAGCCCTTCACCGCAACAACACTGGCACGATTGGGCACCTGATGCTGCGTTGACTTGTGCAATGCTGTTGTGGCAGCAAGATGAGTGGCTGGAGCAATGTCCCTACTGATGCCGCTGCCTCCGTCAATCCATTCCTTGGCTGCCGCCTCGGATCAGCAACCAACAGCACTGAGATTGGTGCACAAGGCTGGGGTAGAGGAGTGAGCGCCCACCCCAAAACCCTTTTCCCCTGTGGGGAATGATGCCTCAGGTCCTTCCCCGATGACCCAGTCATCCTCCTTGTCCCTGGATGAGGCGGTGGTGGGGCCCTCTCTTGCCAGCCTGCCAGACAATTTTAAACAACATTAGGCTCTGCTTCGTAGGGTGACTATGAACTTGGGCTTGGAAGTGGAGGAGATGGCTGACATCTTATTTAATGTGCTCTCGGCCTCTACCCCCATCCATGTTGCGCTAACATTACACAGTGGGGTCCTAAAGATAGCAAAAGCCCTTTGGCAAACTCCTTCTTCCATCCCTTCCACCTCCAAGAGGGCCGAGAAAAAGTATTTCGTCCCGGCCGAGGGTTTTGAATATCTGTATACCCACCCTCCTCCGGGTTCACTAGTTGTCTCGGCGGCCAATGAGAAGGACAGACAGACAGGGCATATCATTTCAACCCCAAAAAATAAGGAAGCCAAGAGGCTGGATCTTTTTGGAAGAAGGATTTATTCAACAGCCAGCCTTCAGTTACAGGTGGCTAACCACCAGGCTCTCTTGGGGAGGTACAACATCAACTTATGGGACTCCGTCTGTAAGTTCAAGGACTCCCTGCCCCAGGACTTTCCCCAGGAATTCGGGGCCCTGGTGGAGGAGGGGATGGCAGCTGCAAGGTGCTCCCTCCAAATAGCATGGGACACATCCAATTTGGCAGCTAGGGTGGTCGTGTTGGCGGTGGTCATGAGGCACAGCTTATGGCTTCAGGCCGCTGGCCTTTCCCAGGAAATGCAGGCCTCGATCCAGGATCTTGAGGCTCACCTTGATGGGAGCGGTCTCTTTGCAGAGCAAACTGATGCGAGGCTGCACGGACTGAAGGATACTCGGGAACCTTCTCTTGCTGGGTCTGCATATGCCCTGTCGAAGCCTCACAGGGGCCAGAAGCACTCGTTTTGAGGGTGCACTCGAGAGCGATGCCTCAGCAAACTCCCTAGATCTGCCTTGTTCTTTCCTCAGGAGTATTTGTCCCTACCATTCAGTCTGGTCACGGGTCACCTCAGACCATTGGGTGCTAGAGATTGTGTCTCAGGGCTACAGCTTGCAATTCTTGCTCCCCCCAACCCTCTTCCCAGTCCTTCTTCAGAGACCCTTCTCACAAGCAACTCCTCGTCCAAGAGGTCGAGAACCTAATGCAGCTGGAGGCAGTGGAGGAGGTCCCTTGGGACACAAGGGGAAAAGGGTTTTAGTCCCATTATTTCCTAATCCCGAAAGCGAAAGGAGGCCTAAAACCCATTCTGGACCTGCCGTGCCACAACAAGTCTCTAAAAAAGTTAAAGTTCTGCATGATCTCCCCAGCTTCCATCATCCCCTCCCTGAATCCAGAAGACACCATCCTCGAGCTGAAGGACACTTAGTTTCATATCTCCATCTTCCAAGGTCACAGATGATTCCTTCATTTTGTGGTTGGCAGGCACCATTTCCAGTTCACAGCGCCTTTTGTCTCTCGTCTGCCCTGAGGGTGTTCACAAAATGTATGGTGCCAGTGGCCGCTTACCTGAGGTATCGAGGGGTTCAGGTTTACCTATATCTTAATGATTGGCTCATCAAAGGCAGATCTCAGCAACAGGTGCAGAGGAGCCTTGATCTGGTTCGTTCCACCTGCCATGACCTGGACCTATTGATAAATGAAAAGAGATCGACCTTAAGGCCAGTGCAACAAACAGAGTTCATTGGGGCGGTTCTTGGTTCCACACGATCCAGAACCTTCCTTCTGGAGGCACATTTCCAGGCCATGTCAGACCTGAATCCTCCATGTGAAACACTACCCACTCACCACTGCTCACACCTGACTGTGATTGTTAGGCCACATGGCCTCATGTGTGCACATGGTCCAGCATGCCCAGCTCCATCTCCGGCCACTGCAAGCATGGTTGGTGTTGGTCTACATCCCCAGCAGACACGATCTAGACCAGGTAGTCAGGATGCAGGTTCACATCTGCTCATCACTGGATTGGTGGTTGAGCCCCACATCAGTGTTGGAGGGAGTTCCCTTAGCAGCCCCATCCCCCTCACTGACCCTGGTTTCCGATGCTGCTGGTCGTGGGATAATTTGTCCCTCCACATAAACGTCAGAGAGCTCAAAGTGGGTCACCTGGCCTGCCAGGCTTTCCTGCCCCACAGGAAGGGCAAAGTGGTGCAGTCCTGACAGACAATACTGTGGTGATGTATTACATCAACAGACAGAGTGGAGCCAGGTCGTCAGCGCTTTGCCAAGAAGCTCGCTGCCTTTGAGACATCTGTGAGCAGCATGCCGTCCATCTGGTAGCCGCACATCCACCCGGGGCCAGGAACATGTTAGCAGATGGCCTCACCAGGACCTTCTTAATTATAGATACATTTCAGTTGGGGGTTCCTTCTCCCCTGACCACTTTCCCCTCCTGGGGACCAGGGCATGCCTCGGTCTCACGGTTTCAAACCGTGTGGATCCTGTCTGAAGCCTATGCCAAAGGGAGACCCACACAACTCCTGTCTGAAGTGCTTGTGGGAAATCCATCAAACAGATAAATGTAAGATCTGCAGTGGCATCTGACCGAGGAGCTGGAAGGAGAGGGCCTTTAGGCTGAAACTACTACTCATGGGGTCAGCCATTTGTCCCCAGATGGCAATGGCGGTGTCTGATCCCAAACCCAGCACTTTGGTGTGGAGCGCACCGGCCTTGGTACGAGAGGCCGCAGCGCCGAGAAAGGACTTGGGCTCCAAGGACCCTCAGCACTGCCATTGCACGGCGCCGAAGACCTCCTCCAGAGCGAATGCTCAGCACCGCTCCTATTCATCGATGCCGCACAAGAAAAAGAAGACAGACAGCGGTCGTTCTCCCACTAAAGTAGTGGAGTGAGGAGGCACCAGCCAGGTGTGTCCCCTAGGACACCCTGCTCCAGCTCCAACTTAGCTGGCACTGTTTACTCCGGCCTTACAGTGAGGTTTGTCAAGTCTGGTTATAGTGGACTCCCTGGTGTGGGAGTGTTGGAAGAAGGACCCAGACCTTCCCTCTACGCTGGACACCTTTGCAGCAGCTAGGGACCTCATAATGATTACGGTGCAGTCCCCTGCACTGGCATCGGTGCTACAAATTTTAAAATTACCATTGCCTATGTACTTCTGTAACTATGATTAACAAGGTTGTGTCAAGAGACAGTGTGATGACTGAAGCATCTCCTTCACAATATGTGTGGGTTCACTTTAGAATTGTTATATTTTATGCCCTTGATGTTCCACAGTTATTAATTCTGTACTCCTCCACAGAGCTACTTTAAACAATAACCCTCTGTTTCTTATTATATTTAAGGCCCATAACCTGTACTACCTGCTGTTCTTCAGGAACTTGATTCCTGGCTCAGCATACCCTCAGGACCATTCCAAAACGAAGCTTTTCCATGAAGAACACATGGTCGACGTTCTTGAGAGAGCAGAGCAGCAGTTCCAGTACCTGAAGAAGAGGGATGAAAGACTGGAAGACTTGGCAGGCTGACAGGCAGGAAGCAAGGTTGAGGCTCGCTGCCCAGGTGCAGGCGAGTGTTTCAGCAAGGGAGCAGGCACTTGCACAGCAGTTCCTGGAACAGAAACTAAGGGAAGAGGACAGAGCCCAACAAAGATAACTTTCCAGCAACTCCTATCTTAATGGCTGCAAGATCACTGGCTCCTGCTGCCTCTCCCACAACACAGCATGATGTCCCAGCAACGTAGCCTCAGCCCAGCAGTAGCTTGCACAACTCCATGTTGGGGGGAGCCCATGCATTCAGGACTGGTGAGCAGCTGGGCTGGGCAACTAAACCCTGTGCAGCCTTCCTTCTTTCACCCCTCTTTGGTTGAAACCTCCACCTCGCTCACCCGCCACAAAGTGAGGGCTAAACATGTAAAGAAGGGAAAGGAGAATTTGGGGCCAGCGGACATTTAGTGTTAGAGGGATTGTGTTAGGTATTACCTATTTCTGTCCTTTGGGGCGAGGGGGTGTTTGGTGTAATGGCAGCTGGCCTGCCCAACACTGTGTGAGTGGTTTACTGTTTTCTGACCTGTTTACAAATAAAGAATGTTATAGTTTCAAGAAAGTGTATTGCTGTTCAGTGCATCATATCATATACACAGGGTCTGAGATAAAGGTAAAAACATGTTAAGGAGTAATTAAGCATGGCAAAGCAAACAATATTCCTCTCTTTGCTGGTCCCCAGTCATAAATTTATTTTTCATCATGTCGTCTGACTTACATTACATAGCAATTAAACCCACACCGCTCCCATGCACTGCCCCCCTGCCAAAAATGGGCCAGTCCCCTCCCCCACCCAAGCACATTCATACAGGTATTATACCCCCTCTTCCATTGGGCCATGCAAGTCAATAATGTGAATGCACACAAAATATCCCTTCTGCTGCACAGGTGCAACAGCTCCCACAGTGGTAGCTGCACTTTCTGGCTGAGGGTACCGATCCAGTGTTCCCTCGCCATCATAGATCCATGCAGGTG